>NC_141691.1:169452130-170052130 GCF_964263255.1 Lissotriton vulgaris | reverse complement strand
AATTAAACGCACTACATAGCATAAATCTTTCTGACTTAAAAAATGTGACCAATGAACAGGTTTGACCAGATAGTTGAGAGCGGAATTCAGTTCAATACACAAGATCTCTTCGTCACAGTGTCTTTTGTCAGCGAGCCATCACTGGTAGGCTCTAATCCGGGTACTTTCGTTGGCACTGTTGAGCACCGGCGGTGGAGCTATAGGTCCAGCTCGGTTCGATCCTTACGCGTTGCAGGGTGCGGTCAGTCCTCTGCTGTTAGACCACAGTCCTGTTCCTTAAACAGTCCGTTTGGCGGCGCCTTATGCTCGGCACCTATAGTTCTGTGGCAACACCCTCTTCCCATATAGTTGCAGCTCTTTCCTTTGGCAGAAAGTCACGTGGGAAGGTGGGTGGATGTAGTTCAAATAGTCGATAGGAGAAAGAGTGAGCGGAGTTGGGTCAGAGTTCCTGGGACACACAAAAAGGGACCAAGGGAGCAAAGGATAACAAGCAGGCAGGCCCATCAATCGGGCCCTAAGAAGGCAGACGGAGACTCCAGGCACACGTGGGTTAGCAGTCGGAGGGCTTCGAGGCGGCCCGTCATTTTTCATTTTCCACGTTGAAATTGCGGTCTCGTCCCGTGCCTTGTTGCTCTGCAGCTCCACCTCTGGTCGATGACATACGTGTCCCAAGGTCCGCAGTCAGGCTGAACGTCACATCTGACCCATCTCCTCCGGTGATCGTGAATCTTTGAATAGGTACAAGACAACGTTTTAGAGAAATGGCAGAAGAAGACATCTACGCATATGAATTCCTCCCTCAATTCTCCGCATTTGAGATTTTATGCTCATCGGTCACAGTCAGAGGTCTATTACCAAGCAGTGCATGTGTCAGCATTCCTACTGAGTCTATGGCAGGTTTATTCATTGTCCTATTTATAACTCACATGAGGATAAATGACATTTCCATCAACTGTGCGTTACATCATATTCAATATTACAGAGCATTTCCCTTCAGGAACAATCATATTTTCAGACAGGGTGGGGGGTGCTATCGTCGGGAGTCGGGCAAAACAAGATTTCCTCAAGGGTCAACAACTACCCATGGTCATTACGTTTATACCCGGGACAGCAGAAGTGGTTCTATCAAAAATGGGGCGGGGATGCTTCGGGCGCTTGCGCTTGGGTGCAAAGGGGGGTGGGACAATCTGGGTATTGGGTGTCAATCTAGACGTTGGCGTTCGTCTCTGAAGAACAGACATAAGATGCCATTGACATACAGTTCCCCTATAAATGGCCTGATTTGGGGGACTTTAGTCGTCTTACCTGTCCTTTCCTTCTCAGCCAATTCAAGTTCATTCATTTTGCAGAAAGGAGAGGCAGTAACATGGCGAAAATACAGTCATTTTAGTTTCGGTCAATTTCGCTGAACACCTTCGCGTTCAAATATGTATCAAATCAGACTGGTGCCGGTGGGGCACAATTTTACCAAAAAGAGGGGGAAAAATAGGGAGACTTTCATAGAGAGTGAGAGTCGTCCGCAATCTAAACGAGCCATTCGGTACACGTATGACATGTAAGGAGAGGGAGAGAGAGAGAGAGAGAGAGAGAGATAGATAAAAAGGAGTGAAGAGAGAGAGAGACGTGTACGAAAATAGGTCATTTAGTGCGCTCACAACACAGAACGGCAAAGGTCAGGCGACCCGCAGATACAGACAGAGGGGAGACATAAATTCGTACGTTACACACACACACAAACTCAGACAGGGAAGACGGCACATATATTACGCATGTACAAGACATTCACGACAAGACAGGAAACAATTGTTAGTCTACAAGATCTGTTTTTATATTTTCTACGTATCGTTACTATCCTATTTATCCACGTGCTTAGCTCTTTCTGCCCTTCCCCCCTTTCCCTTCTCGCTTGTCATGCCTGCGAGCGTTCCCAATTACCAATACTCACACCTCGGTTGGTCGATCAGAAATTAACCTGGTTGCGCTAGTTACCCATGGTTGGATCTTAAACCATTTTTCTGTTCCCTCCTGTGGTGGGAAGTTCTCCAGGCTGAGGCAACGGCAAATATTGATCGGGAAAACAGTCGGACAGCTTGGCTATATCTGTAAGAGTGTGAGAAAGGGGGCAGTGCATTTTGAACATCGGCAACATTTCTAACTCCCTAGGCGGGTGGTGCCGTGGCAACCCTTACCCGTATATTTTTTTTTGTCCTCTCCCTACCTAGTAAAAACGTCCAGTTATATTATTTAACGCGTCGTCTCTAGTCAATTTTTTTTTTTTTTTTTTTGTCATTCAGTACTTGTCCAGTCTCTATGTCAGTCCATCCTCCCGTTGCTATGTTCTAAGGAGGAACAGTCATGTTTAAGTCTACGTCTTTCAAAAACTTTTATTTGTCATAAGGACCATGCTCATATTCCTTTCTTCCCCTTCTCATCGGCGGTTCGGTCGTCGTCCATCTATACATCAGCCAGTGTCCTGACGTGACCTGCAGAAGGGAGGAGAAAGAAGGGGTGGGGGAGGCAATATTCAAACCTCATCAGCATGCAGTAATCCGGAAATGTTTTTACCTACCACATACTCGACCTATTTCCACGTAGTGCATTTCCCTACCATCACGGCGTTTAAGCCCAGATGGACCAGGAAGGTCGGACAGATAATCATTGATGATCTGTGTATCTACATGAGTTACTTGGTCGTAACCCCTTTCGATCGGGTACAAGGGTGGCGATCAGGTGGCATTTCTGTGGTGTCGTTTTAGGTCTTCTAAAGCACTTTTCCGGCTGCCTGTGACACATAGTGTGGCTGCTGAATATCGGGTCCCTTTTTAACCTTTAACCTTCATCATACTTTCTCGTTGTTCACAGTAGTAATACATTCAAGACTCATTAATTGCAACCGCTACAACTATGCTTTCGTCTTCAAAATACTTTTAATAAAAAGTGTTGACACATAAATACAGGCCTACAACCCGGTGGACTAGCCACGGAGCAGATTGGAACTGTACATAAGGAGAACAAAGCTGGTGGCAGTTCATTGCATAAAGTGCGGCAGTGCAATATAATCGTATTAAACTCCCCTACAGAGCAAGCATGATGCATGTCAGTAATTCATCTTTAACAAATTCATAAATACATTATCCAATGTTCATTCATTACCTTAAATTACACCAATTCATTTTTCAACTCATAATCGGTACCCACCCTTAAGTCAATTCATTGTCCAAGCACATACTCAATATCCTTCATATCTACTTTCATTATCCAAACGTTATATATATCTCGGGGTAAAAAGCTTGCGCAATCAGGGTGCAACAAAGTTCATTAAAAACGTCTCATTTTGTGTCGGCGCCATTTTGGGTGGGGTCAGGCAAGTTCCAGCACAGTCAGAGTATCTCTAGTCTCGCATGGTTGGCCCAGAACTTTCCATTGGCAGTTCAGAAAGTCTCGTGCAATGTGGTTAACAGTCTAACAAATATGGACCACGAGTCAAAGAATGGGAAGGGCGGCAACAATTTTCCTACCGGGTCATTCTGGTGTTCCTCCGGAACTGAACAAGCCTGTGCCGTGGCGGCATTTTAGCCATTTCCGATCCGAGTCTGGTGCCGGCAGGAGTAGCACCGATGTCGTGGTTCCCAGCGAAGGGGGCGGGGGCGCCCATGCAGGGGGTCGGGGGCCCCCCGGCTCTTATAGAATCTTCAAGGTCGAGGAGAGGCGATATGGAGCGAGTGCCCGTCCTGGGCAGAAGACCGCTTTTTGATGTTGACCCTCTTTAAGCAAAGAGTGTTGGGGTGTCGCTGGAAGCCTCCACCTGGAGGGAGGTGGGGGAGGGTCGTTCGCGCCACCTCCCCCTTCCAGCGACCCCGCGCCGTTCTTCGGCTCCATCGTTTTCGACATTGGCCGTGCCAGCCATTGATGATGGGGGGGGGGGTGGTCGGCGGCTGAGGCAAGACAGCCCCCCCCCCTTCCTTCCTTTTCGACATGTGGCGGGACTGCTTGTACCTATGCAGGCGACGGCATGCGGTGAATTTGGCATCTGGCGGGACTACTTGATTTGCCGCCGTTCTTGCCTTGGCTTCGGCCTTCGACAAAAAGCCGGATCGGGTGAGAGAGAGGGGTGGTCGGTGGCCGAGGCAAGACAGTCCCCTCTCTCCCCGCGGCCTGCAGGGCGGCAGAAGAGAGAAGATGGAGAGGTCCTTGTCATCCTTTGGACCGCCTGCCCAACATCATCTCCTCCTGACCGTGGCCAGGCGACTCCCTCGTGCCTCCAGGCCTCGCCTTCCGGATGGGCGTAACCGCGGACCTGTTGCACTTCGGGAGCTTCCGGAATGGGGGTAGGTACCTATTGAGTTGTTTCTATTTCATGTGACCGTTATTTGGGCGGGGCGGGCAATGAGGCAGACATGTTGGGAGCAGGAACAGGCAGTGAAGCCTAGCTACCACGTGGCTATGTTCTGCTATCAAATCTTTTCGCCATTTTACATTTCTTATTACGAACTATTTCTAATGTTTCTTATTTTTGGTGAAGTCAAAAGCTCATCAGGGGGTTACTGACTTAGCCTGATTTCTTTTTATTTTTCTTTCTCTTCCTTAGCGTGCTTCGAGCTAAAGCTTTCTGTTAGTAGGGAACGGTGATCACTTCATATTTTTTATGCGTCCTTTTCACTAGGGGGGTACATCTGGACGGACCAGACGAGTCCCCTCCAATAAATGGTCCGGGGTGGAACGAGATTTATCGATCAAAAGGGGAACATATATTCCTTCATTAGGGTATCATCCTGGACAGACCGAGCGATGTACTTCCACTTACTAGGGTAGCCTCCTGGGCGGACCAGTCGGTCTATTTCTAGTAAATGGCCCATGAGTAGAGAGCATATGTCCTCCATAAGGGTAGTCTCCTGGGCGGACCATGCGAGCTACCCCACAATAACCAACCAGTGGGGAGTGGGTAGGACTGACGAATTCACAAAGGGGCATAACCTACCCTTTTCTACTTGCAAAGACTAGACAGAGTGTTTCTATTTCACGTTGTTTGCAAATAGAAAATACCTCAAACGAAACAATTCCTGAGACAACAATGTCCAGGCAACCAACCAACCAATGGGGAGAAAAACAGGCATGACGGATTACAACGGGGACAAATGTCTGCATTACCTGCCCTTCGCTATCCATAAAGGGAACAGAATATTCCTATTCGTCTCTGTTTGTGGACAGGGAAGATCTCAAAGAGCAACAATCGATTATTAATCGACTTCAAACAATTCAGTGGGGAGAAAAGTAGGCATGACGAATTACAACGGGGGACAAAAAGTCTGCATTACCTACCCTTCTCTATCTGCAAAGAGGGACGACGTTCCTATTCGCCGCTGTTTGCAAACAGAGAATGTCTCGTTCTCAAAAGAGAACCAATATGTCAAGTAGCCTTCAAAGCTAAATGAACCAATACCAACAATGCCAGTATACAAATACCGGTTTTCAATACAAACAATCAATCAATCAGGTGGACAGAGCCACCCTACCAATCAGGCGTAAAAACACCCTACTTAATCTTACCCGGACCGGACCATACGGACAGTTCTTCGACTCCCTCCTCCAGCGCCCGATCGTTCTCTTACTCCATGTAGCATTCCTGTGGGATTCCAGTCAGGACAATAGGTCACTCAAGAGAGGTCCGTTCAGAATTGGTGAAGTTCTGTCGATCGGCAGCCGGGCTAGGGCCCTCTCAAGGCAGGTATACTCCGATCATTTTAGACGTTCACTTCTTCGTCTGGATCTCTCTTACCGAACCCTATGTCACTGATGGACCCCGCGTTGGGACGCCAATTGTGGCAAGTGAGCCCATAATTCTATCGATGCCCAGGCTGCTGGCGCAAACCGCCTCTTAGTTCCCATTCTGAATAGTTACCAAATAAAGAGACGGGCGCTGGAAGCAAGAATCAAGAACAGAGTTTATTTCTCATGAGGAGAGCCAGTCATTTCGGACACGAAACACAGTGTCTTTCGGGAGGTGCTCTGACAAGTGAGCTTGAGACTCTTGCTTTTATACTTTGCAAAACATTTGATGGTACAATCAGGTCAGTATGTCGCAAAAGGAAGACATCCCTATAATCCTCGTGATGATCCTACTCCACATACGTTCACAATGGGGACCCTTGACCTGCTGATAAGGGGGGAGGGCAATCGTGCAGCTGAGTGTTTCGTAGGATGTGTGCGCCTGATCATGGCCCAGGGGGTGGGGTGGCTAGGCATACAATAAGGGCAGTAAATGGTATCTCCTGGCTTAGGCGATGGCCTCGGACATGTGTGGTCAGCCGAACTCGGGGGAAGGGGTCATCAAAGGAGTGGTATTCATGCCTGCGTGGACAATCGAGCGTGGAGGGAGGGCTTGTCAATAGAGGGGCATTCAGGGAAGGGAAGGAGGTGCTGGTCAGGCGCGGCCGTGACTCTCAAGGACAGGGCTTTGCGGAAGAAGAGGGTTTATGACTTGCTCATATGAGGAGAAGGAGGGGGTCAGGGTGCGTGCAGGGCCAGAGTCGCGCAGAGAGAGAGAGAGAGAGAGAGATCTTATGACCTGTACATGAGAGAACAGGGGCAGTCAGATACAACAGGGGGGGGGCTATGTCAGCTGAGGCGAAGGATGCTTCTTCGAGAGGGAAATGGGGAAGGCCTGGGTCAAGCAGGAGGGTTACCTTTTCACATCAGGATCGCGCAAAGGGAAAGGGTTTCATGGTCTATACATGAGAGAGGGGGTGCAAGATACGCGCAGGAGGGAAGCTGGGGATTCCAATGGGTAAAAAGGCCATGGTGCCTAGAATGGCTGCACATATGCATAGGGGTACGGGTTCTTACTGGCAGGGTGATACGGTCAATAATTTACAGTATCCATGGTGCCCACAGGGAGAGGAGTGGGAAAGGAAGGGAAATGAGTGCTGTCTATGTACATCAGTTTCGTCAGATTTTACACTATCTCTTGCATAGTTGCATTCCCGAAAATTGTTAGCTATTTTAACAATGTAGTTTCTGTATTTTTTCATGCATCACATTACTCTTCTACAGTGCATACTTTGAACTGAGTCGCACCACTTGAGAGCTCTCAGGCTGAAGGCACTACAAGTATCTCACAGTGCCTCACAGTGAAAAGGGTGTTTAGAAATCTTGATGGCCATCTGTCAAAAGCTGGCTCTTTATAAGATATATGACAATGAGATATGTCATGGAAGAGTCTAGGGGTTCTCTTATCGGTGGACAGGAGTTTGTAGGGCTCCCACGGTGCTCTTTTAGGGGATAGTGTGGTCGAGCAGCCTTAGGCTTATCACAGAGGAGTGCAAGACATCTACAAAAGCACACATTAGTCCATAAATGAGACACATGACTCAATAAGGAGATCCACACCAATTTATGAAAATAACATGTATCCTTATATATGATTAGGCACCACGAGCAATTCGTTCAGGTAAGTACGTATCTGAAAGAGACACGTTAGTGATAGATTGCTTACCTTAGAATATCCCCAGGCGTCAGACTGGATCCGGAAACATTTGCGTAGCAATACCCCTGCGCGTCGTTGGCGCCGGAATGACGTCTCTGGAGTACTTAGACGCCGCCCTCGCGAGCTGACGTCCGTTCTTTTTTCCGCGCCAGCTAGCGCAGATCCGGAGAAGCTCTACCCCTTAGTCACTTTTTGACTAAACTTTTTTGATCTTTTGATCTGTTTTTTCTCGAGTCGTTCGACTCCTACGGTTCCGGTAGGGATGCCCGGGTTCAAACCCTGCTCCAAGTGTAACCGAATCATGACGGTTACCTGCCCCCATCTCCGGTGTCTTCAGTGTTTAGGCCTCGACCACGACGACCGTACCTGCTCCGACTGCCGGGCTCTGACATCTAAGGCTAGGCGGGAACGGATTGATTGAGATCCGGCAGTCGGCCCGCGCCGTTCGAGGTCCCGGTCCCACAGGAGGTCGAAGGACCGGTCGCAGGTCAGAGCCCTCGTAGCTCCGAAAGTCGGCATCGGTCTTCGGGATCAAGATCCTCTGGTACAGGAGTGCCAGTCTCAGCAGGACTGGACATGTGAGCTTGGGGATGCCAGTGGACTGGACACTTCGCGAGACACTGGTTTTGTCTCCCCTCCAACCGTGGCTACGGAGGAGGGTGCTACCTACAGTGTAGTGTTGACGCGGGCGGCCAAGGCCTTGAGCCTGGAGCTTCCCATGGCGGCCATGAGGACTAACCTCCTCACTGAGGTACTTAAACCTCAGTCAAGCTCGGCTGAGCCTCTGCTGCCGTTTAATGAGGCCTTGTGTGACGTTCTTTGGGCACCTGGTCCAGGCCCGCTACAGGTCCTCCTGTGGATAGCAACGTGGCCAGACGCTTGCTTTTTGTCCACCCATCCCACCCCGAGAGCCTGGTTATCCAGGCCTCTACTTCCCAGACCGCATTCCCGACTGCTCCGCCCGACCGGGAATCCAAGAGGTATGAACAGTTCGGTAAGAAGGTGTTCTCGTCCCTGAGTTTGGGACTACGGTCAGTCAATACCGCATGCCTCTTGGGCCGCTACACTCACACTCTGTGGGACACGGTCGCGGACGTGCTGCCACAATGTATGGAGGAGGCCCGGGCTAAACTCGCCCAAGCCCTTGCGGAGGGTCGAGATGCGGCACGCTACTCCATCCGGTGTGGGCTGGATACCACGGACTCACTGGGCAGAGCGATGGCAACGACGGTGGCTGTTCGACGCGATGCCTGGTTGAGGACCGCCAACTTTTCGGCTGATGTCCAGACCACACTTCTGGACATGCTGTTTGATGGCCGTCGCCTCTTTGGCGACAAGGCAGACCATGCGTTTGAGCGTTTTAAGGACTCCAGGGCTACGGCCAAGTCCTTGGGCCTCTCGGCCCCACGCCAGCAAACGGGTGCCTTTCGATCCTTTCGTGGCCAAGGAAGGGGCGCTCCCACACGTGCTGCCAGCCACGCGCTGCAGACTAATACACAGCACGGTGGCGGCCGTGGAAACCGCCATGGCGGCGGTCTGGGACAACTCCGCGGCCAGTCCACACCTTCCCCTGCAGCATACATCTCAAAACCCTCCTAGTCCGTGCTTTCAGGCCCATGTGACGCCAGTGGGGGGCAGGGTTCGCCATCACCAATTCCACTGGCGCACTGTCACGTCAGACGTGTGGGTGCTGCAAATCGTCCGGAGGGGTTACTCCCTCCCCTTCGAGACGACCCCTCCAGCCATGCCACCACAATACCACCACGTGTAGGGGGATAGTTTGCAACTTCTGCAAGAAGAAGTTACGGCCCTCTTGGCCAAGGGGCCCATGGAGCGCGTTCCTGGGCCAGAAGTAGGGTGTGGTTGTTACTCCCACTACTTTCTGGTACCCAAGAAGGGTAAAGGGGGCCCTATCTTGGACCTACAGAACTTCAACGGCTTCCTCCAGAAGTTCAAAATGCTGACATTGGCTCAGGTCTTAGCTGCCCTGGACCCAGGAGACTGGATGGTAGCGTTGGACTTGCAGGATGCTTATTTCCACATCCCCGTCCTGCCGGCCCACCGGCGCTACCTGCGGTTCATGGTAGGCCATGAGCACTTTCAGTTTACCGTGCTCCCCTTCGGCCTTACCAGCGCCCCACGGGTGTTCACGAAAGTGATGGCGGTGGTCGCAGCTCATCTGCGCAGGTTAGGGGTTTCAGTCTTCCCCTACCTCGACGACTGGTTGTTGAAGGCGGGCTCGCCCCAGACAGTCGTCAGCCACCTCTAGACAACGGCAGACCTTCTGCACCAGCGGGGGTTTTCCATCAAAGTGCGGAAGTCACACCTGTGCCCCTCTCAGAAGCTCCTCTTCATCTGAGCGGTCCTCGACTCGGCGCAGTTTCGGGTTTATCCTCCCGAAAAGCGGGGCCGTGATATTCAGGCTCTGATTCCAATCTTTCAGCCTTTATCCCGGGTCTCGGTCAGGTTGACGCTGCGGCTTCTGAGGCTGATGGCCTCCTGCATCCTTCTGGTGCATCACGCCAGGTGGCGGATGCGGGCTCTGCAGTGGGACCTGAAGTTTCAGTGGGCCCAGCATCAGGGCAATCTGTCCGACCATATCATGATCTCGGAGGGCACTGCGAGACAGCTGCATTGGTGGCTCACGGACAGCGATTGGGTCAGCGGCAGGTACCTCTCCCTTCCCCAACCGGAGCAAGTAGTTTTGACGGACGCGTCCCTCCAGGGCTGGGGAGGCCACATGGGAGAGGCGGAGATCAGAGGCCGCTGGTCTCCGGCGGAGTCCCTGCTCCATATCAACCTTCTGGAGCTGCGGGCGATTCGTCTAGCACTGAAGGCATTCCTCCCCTCTGTCGGGGGAGTGTAGTGCAGATGTTCACGGACAACACCACTGCCATGTTGTACTGCAACAAACAGGGCGGGGTGGGGTCGTGGACCCTGTGCCAGGAGGCTCTGCGCCTCTGGCAGAGGCTGGAATGTCAGGGCATGACCCTGGTGGTTCAACACCTGGCAGGTTCTCTGAACGCCAGGGCGGACAAGCTCAGCCGAAGGTGCATGATGGATCACGAATGGCGTCTGAACTCGGACGTGGCGCAAGGCCTCTTTCTGCAGTGGGGAGAGCCTTGCTTGGATCTATTCGCCACCGAAGAGAACGCGCAATGTCATCAGTTCTGCACGTCAGAATTTCCAAGGGGGCACTCGTTCGGGGACATCTTTCGTCGCGAGTGGAGTTGCGGTCTGTTGTATGCCTTTCCGCCTATACCACTTCTGCCCAGAGTGCTGAATAAAATCAAGCGCAAATGGGCCCAAGTCATCCTTGTGGCTCCGGACTGGGCGCGAAGGTACTGGTATTCCGAGCTACTCAGTATGTTAATCGATCCCCCGGTTTGTCTGCCTCTTCAGGAGGACCTTCTGTCGCAGCAGCAGGGGACGGTCCTCCACCCGAACCTGTCCAGTCTCCACCTCCATGCTTGGGGAATGAGCGGCCACAGTTGAGGCCATTTGGCTTGCCTCCTGTCATGTCATTCTGGCAGCCAGGCGTCCCTCCACAAAGTCGGTATACGCCTGCAGGTGGAACAGATTTGTGGCATGGTGCACTGCAAAGGCTGTGGATCCTCTCAATGCCCCTCTTTCTGAGGTTCTCCTCTTCCTTCTTTCTCTTGCCCAGCAGGGATCTGCTCTGGGCACTATCAAGGGCTACCTTTCTGCCCTTTCCACCTTCTTAACACCATCGCTGCTAGGGAGATTCCCCTCCTGTGCTGAGTCTAGTTTTTTCCCATTGTTCATGACGAGCTGAGCTCGTCATAAGCACAGGAGCACTGTACTGCATGACGAGCTGAGCTCGTCATGAGCAGGGAAGGGGTTAAGGCTACCTGATCAGCCTTCTTTGTTCAAGTCCCCGATTGTTAACAGAGACAGATTCTTGAAGGGCATCACTCATATGTTCCCTCCTGTTCCTTGCGTGATGCCCCAGTGGGACTCGAACCTGGTTCTAACTTTCTTGATGTGTGCTCCCTTTGAGCCGCTTCATAACTGTCCTCTCCGTCTTCTTACCATTAAAACTGCTTACCTGGTTGCCATCACCTCTGCTAGGAGAGTGAGTGAGCTCCAGGCTCTTTCCTCAAAGCCTCCCTTCCTTTCTGTCCATCTTGAAAAAGTTGTATTGCGGACACAACCCTCTTACCTGCCCAAGGTAGTCACAGCCTTTCACATCGGGCAGTCCATCACCTTGCCCACCTTCTTTCCGCCTCCACATCCCTCGAAAGAGGAAGAGAGGCTCCACCGTCTAGATCCAAAACGTGCGCTCTCCTACTAACTAGATCACACACACCAGCCTCCGGGTGGATGACCAACTCTTTGTTGGTTACGTGGGCGCTAAGAAGGGACGGGCGGTGCACAAGCGGACCGTCTCTCGGTGGATCGTGTTGTGCATCCAAGCGTGTTACTCCTTGGCTAAGAGGGGACCTCCTGTTGGGCTGAGGGCCCACTCCACTCGGGCCACGGCGACTACTACTGCCCTGGGCCGAGGAGTCCCTTTGCAGGACATTTGTCAGGCAGCTACGTGGGCCTCGCTGCACACGTTCGCAAGACACTACTGCCTGGACAGCCAAGTCCGGAGGGATGGCTTCTTTGGCCGTTCCGTCCTCCAGGACTTTCTGGTGTGATTATTGGTTCGCAGACCCACCTCCGGGGTTGGTATTGCTGGGGTATCTATTCTCAGATAAGGAATCTATCACTACCGTGTCTCTTTCAGATGCACAAGTTACCACTTGTGTAACATTATATCTGTAAGAGACATTAGTTAGTGATAGATTCCTTACCGACCCACCTATCCTCCCCGTTCTGCGAACCGATGTCTAGGGTTAAGGTCATCCCCTTTCAGGGCCCTAGTTTCATGGCATCAGTGTTGGTTCTATCATGGCTCTGCGTATCTGGCGCAGTAAAGCTGTGTATAAGAACTGACGTCAGCGCGCGAGGGCAGCGTCTAAGTTCTCCAGCGACGTCATTCCGGCGCTAACGACGCAGACGACGGACGTGGAGCCGCGGACGACACCTGCCGATGCGCAGGGGTATTGCTATGCAAAAGTTTCCACATCTAGTCTGACGCCTGGGGATATTCTAAGGTAAGGAATCTATCACTAACTAATGTCTCTTACAGATATATTGTTACACAAGTAGTAACTTGTGCTTTAGGCATCCTATGGGAGGAAAGGTTAATGTGGCATTCAGATACAGTACATTGACTTACAGGAACGGTCTCCAGGAGTTTAGGTGAGTGGCATGCAAGGCCCAAGGCAGGACCAGCAGAACACAACAGTGGCACTAGAGTGTCCGGGTAAAAGGGTGCAAAACTACAACAGGTGCCCAATGTGACCAGTCCGAGCTGGCAGCATGTTAACGTGATGTCTTCACGTTAACATGCTGCCGGCTCGGACTGAAAAGCTAGTCGGGCTGAACCAATAGAGAGGCTCAGGCCTCACGATGATCAGGGATGTAGGGGCACCTTTGGTCCTCTTCTCCACTGCCTAGGGGCGAAGGGTGCAGAGGTGTCTTTAGGCGGCAGGTAAATCTTACCAGGAACAGTCGGGGTAGAGGGTCCCTGCATGCAGAGGTTGCAGGTGACGTTGGAGAGTTTACTGGGGATGAAACCACGGTGACCTCTATCTCTGGAGGGCTGGGGGATCGCAATGACACTGTTGGCCCACTTCAACTCAGGCTTGGGCCGATGGGTGCAGTGGTGTCTTCACGCGTCAGGTTTTGGCGGTCACAAAGTCCTCACAGGTGTCTTTGAATGCCTGCAGGTGTGCAGGGATGCAGGTCCCTTACTTCTTAGGAGGTCTTGGTTTCTGGGTGAAGTACTGGTGGATCTCCTGGGCTTTGGGGACTCAGCAGCTGCCGGACAAGTCGACTTTTGGCACAGTTTTCGAAGGCAGCAGGCAGGCCAGCAAGGCTGGTGGCAAGTCCGTTGCTGGGTCTTCAGTTATTGCTGGGTGTGACTCTTCACGTCCTTCTTCATCTTTCAGGTTGGCAGGATATGATTTCCTGGTGCCAGCGTTTCCCCTAAATACTGAATTTAGGGTAGTTTGGGGAGTGTACAGTAGTTGCCAATGGGCTACTTTAGGAAGCTAGCTCGGCATATACTATATCAAATTAAGGTATAGTGTTCACAGAGTCCAGTAGATCCCCAAGGTAAGCAGACGTAAAAGTAGATAATACCTTACTCTTTATTTGTGGTAGTGTGGGTGAGCAGTAAGGCTCTATCAGAGGGTAGTGTTAAGCATGTATTGCACAAGCTCAGGTAAGAAATTATGTAACACACTCAAAGACTGAACTCACACCAATTTGTTTGTATAAACATATTATTTAGTTATCTTATTTCTAGAACCAAGCCAGGCTTGGTGCTGGTAAGTGAAATAATACTTTGCAATACTTATGCAATTAATTACAGTTGAATGCAGGTTCAAATGCAGTGGGTTGATTTACAGGTAAGTCAATAATCATAATTACTTTTCAGTTACTTTGTAGATTACAATACTCATTACTTCTTGGATTAATTTTTAAGTTACTTTTGCTAATCATTGTGATATGCCTAGATATCACACTAAGACATTTCCTAGACAAAAGGTAAGTAATTCACTTTTGGTACATTTGCAGTTTTTCAAGTTTTCATACAAACCAACTGCACACTTAGAAGAATTTTCAAAGAAAAGCAGTCAATGCAATCCTACGGGAGGAAATGAAGTTATCAGTTTAGAGGTAGGTAAGTACTTGTTTGTGGGAGTTGGTATTCTGTGGTTAGAACCAGGGTTCTCCCAGGGTCGACAATACACTCTCAAAGCACCCTCAATCGCACTAGGGAGGCCAGGTGCAGAGTGAGGTCCAATGTTATCCAACGGGAATAGGGGGCCTCCGTTTCGTGGCTGCTCACGAGCCGGCCACAAGGATGTGGGGCAAAGCTCCTGGTGTTAGGCTCAGGGCAAAGGGGGATTTGGTTTAGCATACAAGGTGCACCAACAGCAGCACAGGGGCGGCTGGGTGCAGGGTGCTGTTTTGGCGTAGGGTGCCCTGTTGTTTTCAATGGGAGTTGCTGGTTTTGGATTTTGGCTTCAGCTGGGTCAAGGAAGACTTCCGGGACGAACCAACAGCTGGGCAGGTAAGTTGGAGGGCTCAGGGACGTAGTTGCACCTCGGGTTCTCTTCTCCAGTGTGCAGGGCGGCTGGATGCAGGGCTGTCTTTTGAGGTCGGATTTCAACTTACCGGGCCACTCGCGGTTAGGTTAAAGTCTCTGTGCAGAGGCTGCAGATGATGTCGGGGAGTCTTGGAGGGGTCAACCCATGGTGAACTCAGACTCTGGGGTGCTGAGGGACCTCCCTGGGACCAGTGGGCCACTTGGACTCGGGCCATAGGCATCGGGTACAGTGGTGGTTCCAGGCATCGGGTTTTGTTGTCCTCAGCAGGCTCGGAATCTTTCTTGGCTGTTTCTTTTGAACATAGCTGCTGTTCACAGGAGATCCAGTCTTTGTTGAAGGCAGTCAGTCTTCCCAGGGGTTCTGGAAGTCGCTGACTCCAGGACAAGGCTACCTTTGGCTCAGGATCTCTGGAAACTGCAGATGGGCCGGTAGGGCTGAGGCCAAGTCAGTTCTTCTCTGCAGTCTCCTCTGTTGGGCGTCTTCTTTCATCCTTCTTCGTAGGTTGTGGGAATCTCTCTTCTTGGTTCAGGGCTGCCCCTAAATACTGTATTTAGGGGGCGTTTTAGGGGTCTTGAGGTCAGTAGCCATGGGCTACTGACCTTAGGGTGACTACACCCTTGGTGTGCTCACCCTATGTGGGGGAGTGGGCACAATCCCTAACCCGGATTGGAGGGTGCATGCCATCTGCAAGATGGCAGGCACTAAAGAGTGGACTTCACCTCGCCTCCCCCACCTGGGGGGCAGAGATGGGCGCACCTTCTGAGCCGTTCTCATTTTTCCCACCTGCCTTCCCACCTACCAACCCACACGCTAGAAGCTGACCTCAAGACGGAAGAATTGCAATTAGCAATCGGTTCTCTACAACTAGCGAAAGCGATAGGGCCTAACGACATATCCATCGAACTCTATAAAAGGATGGCGGGCACACTCTCCCCTCACCTGCTAAATATGTATCTCGAAAGTCTAGATGTGGGAGAACTCATGCAAGACCAAAGAACGGCCACCCTGGTAGCGATTCGCAAACCGGGAAAACCTCCTGAGGAATGCACCTCATATCACCCAATATCTTTGCTTAATGCTGAAGCTAAAATTCTCGCTAAACTTCAAGATTGACCCCACACTTAACAGCCCTAATACATCCAGATCAGTCGGGATTTATGCAAGGTAGAAACAGTGCTCTTAACCTGAGGCACCTACATGGGGTGATGGCCCGTATACCGTATATCCAAGAACCAGCTGTAATTCTTTCATTGGACGCCCACATGGCGTTTGATATGGTGGAGTGGCCCTTCCTCTCTGCGGTCCTCAGAGATTTAGGCTTCGGACCTAAATTCTGTGCATGGATGCACCTGCTATACTCGAAACCTTTGGCGCATGTCACAGCAAATGGTCACATGTCTGAAGACTTCCGCGGGGACACGGAACTCTCCAGAGATGTCCCCCTGTCCCCCTTACTGTTCGCTCTTCTGTTAGAGCCATTGGCGGCATGGATTAAATGGGAACCAACCATTCGGGGACTCAAGTGGGCAGCAGGATGGGAAGACCACAGATGATGTATTGTTATACCTGACCTCACCTCAGCGCTCCATTATAGTGCTATTAACTATCTGTGAAAATGATTAATTGGTCCAAATCGGTTCTATTAGTGCTGTTTGGTCCACCACTGCAACTTTCTAAAGATTGTGATCTCCTAATCACAGCGGAAGAGCACAGCGGAATGCTTCAAGTACTTAGGTATCTATGTGACACCTAGACCCAATAAATTCATTAAAAACAAATCTTGTACCCCTCCCTGGAACGTCTAAAACGGAATACATTACACTGGCATGCTTTGCCTCTGACACTGATTGGAAAAGCAGCACTTTTTAAAATGATGGCGCTCCCACGGTTTCTGTATGCCTTAGAAAACACTCAGTTTCCAGTGCCACCAAGCTATTTTAAAGCAATAGCGGCAGAGGTCTAGAGTTTACTATGGGGAAACAAACCGGCGCGAATTGCAATGGAGAAACTGGGTAGAGGCTGGTATGATGGAGGTAAAGCACTCCCAAACATACAATTGTATTACTGGGCATCACAGTTAAAAATTAATCAATTGATGGATACACGCCCTACAAACCGACCCGGCGTTCCAAGCGGATAGATATAGGTTGGGAGACGGAGGCGTTATGGCGGCACTATACAACAAAAACTGGTCTAACCCCCTAATTGGGCCAACGGCACACACAGTCAGCATATGGTACTCGGCGCATAAAAAACTGGGATGGCAGGGGGTTATTACATAACTCACTCCTTGCTGGAACACGCAGCAGCTGGGACGACTTAGAAATAGTAAGGGATTCAATAGTTGGGACGCAATAGGCATTTCCACGTTGGGCGACATATGGATTAAGGGCGAGATGATCACATTCAAATGCCTACAGAAACAATACAAACTTGCACCATCTGAACTATTCAGATACATGCAAATCAAGCATGCACTACAGGCAAGTGGCAATACCCTCAAGATTAAGACTAATACAGCTAAAGATACTGCACTGTACGTACTACACTAGGTTAACCTTACACAAAATAGGGAATGCCTCCCATCCGTTCTGACTACGGGAGTGTGGGAGGGGGGGTACATCCTATCACACTATATGGCAATGTCCGAAGATAATACCCTACTGGATAGCAGTGATGAGAACTATATTGCAGGCAGAGGAGGTGTCGGCGGTACCGGGGCCTAAAAGATGCTTGTTAAACGTATAGGTACCCAATGATTTAAATCATTGGCACAGGACTGGACTCCCTCGGGAATGATGTTCGCCAAGCGTAATATAGCTAGATTGTGGGGCTCCAGATACGCACCATCGCTCAATGAATGGTGGAAAGACATGGATGGAGCCATGATTGCAGAAAAAGCTACATTTATCAACCAGGGCTGCCCACAGAAATGAGGGAAAGTGTGGGGAGCATGGAACAAATACAGATGCTAGATCTGTGAGCCACCTGGGTTGCCAACTGAAGAGATTTCAGATTGAAGGGGGTAGGGGGAGGGGGAACAAAGGAATATATAGGTTAATAGAAGAGATCCATCATATAAATATATGTAATAAAGATATGCAAAATGTAAAAAAAAATTGTACCAACCAACGACAATATGCGTTTACATTGTATGACTTTACTATGCCCTGACTTGCTCCTGATAGCAGGAGAGGCAGGGTATCATGTTACAAAGGCAGAAAGGCCTTTGAAGCTCCCCTGCCACAGATGGCTCTTCTGGACCTAGGGGAGGTGTGAACACCTCCACCCAGGAAAGGCTTTGTTTCTGGGCTCAGGGAGTTCAGGCTCCAACCCCAGAAGTTCAGAAATATGTCTCGTGGTGGCAGTCTGGTGTTTACCAGTCAGGGAACCCACCAGAGGCTGGTCGTTTTTCAGGGGGCATCTCTAAGATGCCCTCTGAGTGCATTGTATATTAAATCCCACACTGGTACCAGGGTGGGTTTATTTGCCTGAGAAGGTTGATAACCAAACTTCCCAGAATTCAGTAAAGCCAATATGGTGCTGTGGAGTTCGTAGTGACAAACTCCCAGATCATATACTCTTTTATGGCTTTACTGCACTAACAATGTCTAAGAATGGACTTAGACACTGTAGGGGTTCAGTGTGTGTGTGTTAAGGTACCTGGCCACTAATGGTGGCACAAAATGTACTGCAGCCCATAGAGGCCCTTACCTGGTCACAGTGCCCTTGGTACCTTTTACAAGGGACTAACATGTGACCAGAAATGTGCCAATTGGGGAAAGAACACAGGCAATGGGAACCTGATTGGCAGGGACCCAGGGCACATCAAGTCAAAGTGTATATGAAATCTGGCAAAAAGTGGGGGGTTACTGCAACTCTAACATCTCACTGACTTCAGACCTGATATTTTCCTTCAATTGTTAGACTTTCTGTATATTTTATTTTTGACAGGTATACTATCACCAGTGTCCACATCATGAGTACACCAGGTAGTCTGTTATGAGGTGAGGTGAGAGTAAAGAGCTTAGCATACTGCTCCAGGACTTGCCTGCTACCAGCTTTCTGAAGGGCAGAGAGGGTGTCTGAGAATACCACTCCATCAACTGACCCGTCTTTAGGGCTGTGGGAGAGGAGGCCAGGGAAAGGTTCACTTTCATCTTCCCGATCCTCATCAGTGCCCATCAGCATGGCCACATCAGCCCTATCATGGAAAGGCTTTAGGCGGTTCACATGGATGACCCTTTGAGGTCTCCTGCTTGTGCCTAGGTCAACTAAGTAGGTGATCTCACCTTTTCTTTAAAGGATAGGGTAAGGACCACTCCATTTGTCCTAGAGTGCGCTCCGAGCCACAGGCTCTAGGATCCACACATTCTGCCCTGGTTGGAATTCCACCAGTGCAGCCATTTGGTCATAGCAGAGCTTCTGGAGATCTTAGCTGGCTTAAAGGTTTTGGATGCTTTCTCCTTGAACGTAGGCCAAGTGCATTGTTGACAATGTTTATCTTAGGCTTTTTAAGAGGCTTCTTCCAGCCTTACTTTACTAGACACAGTGGTCCCCTCCAAGGATGACCAAACAGGTCCACCCTGCTATCCTGACCTGGGATCTGGTGATCCCTGACCTACCTCAAGCCTCTTGACGACGCATGCAGCCTCTATCTGGAGGGTCCACCCAACCATGACCGGAGCTGGTAAGGAAACCCGACACCTAAAGACACCCCTGCATCCGACGTCCAATGGCCTTGGGGGGGCCCAACCGACGGTGTACAGGCAACCCCCTATTTCCCAATTTACCTCTCCAACCGGTTAGTCGTCTCCAGGAAGCCTCCCTGACTGAACCTGCAGTGTTCGTTTCGACCGAAGATCTTGCTTTAAAAACAACAGGGCATCCGACGCCAACCCAGAACCCAGAAGCCATCACCCAGCACCCTGCACCCGACCACCCCTATGCTGCTGTTGGTGCACCCTCTGTGCTAATTTGGATCCGCTTTGCCCTGAGCTTAACCCTTGGAGCTTTGCTCCCTCAACCCTGTGGCTTGCCCAAGGGGAGCCACCAACTGACGGCCCCCTAGCCACATAGGCTAACACTGGCCCTCAGCACTCTCCACCCGGCCGCCCTACTGCCACTGAGGGTGCTCTTTGGGGGAACCATTCTTCTAACCCCTGAACTCGACCCTAACAACCGATTGATTACCTGAAAACCGATAATCTCATTTTGCTCCATAGGATTACATTGACTGTTTTCCTCTGAAAAGGTTTTAAGTGTTGATTTTTGTTTGTATGGAAGTCTAAGCAATTGTGTTTGAATACAAAACTATTTTACTTACCTTTGTCTAGTAAATGTCCCAGTATGATATCTAGGTATATCACACTGATTAGAAAAAAGTAATCTAAAAGGTACTCTCAAGAGTAATCCGAAAAGTAATCACAAAGTAATTACAAATTACTATTGCTTTGAAATATTTTACAAACATGTAACAGTCAGTTTCATCCAGCTTGCTTGTTTTGATCAATCTATCATAAAAAGCACAATTCTACTTGCCTGTACCGAGTCCTGCTTGGTTCTAAAATAAAGTACAACTAAAGAAATATTTTTAATAAAAACAATTGGTCTAAGTTCAGTCTTTGGGTGTGTGCCATCATTTGCTGCCTTAGTGTGTTCAACAAACGTTTAACACTACCCTCTGATAAAGCCTTACTGCTCGCCCACACTACCACAAATAGAGAACTAACTAAACACCTCGAAGAAAATCTCCTATTGGATGTCACCCAAACAGGATTCCGCCCAAAACATGGCACGGAAACAGCTCTCCTAGCCCTGGTATAAGAATCGAGAAAGATCTTGGATCGAGGGGGATCAGTGGCAGTGGTCCTCCTCGACCTCAGCGCCGCGTTCGACACGGTATGCCACAAAACTCTATTGCATCGACTACTCGATCTTGGAGTCTCTGGAAATGCTCTTGCATGGTTAAGATCCTTCCTGAGTCGAAGAACCTTCCAGGTCTTCGATGGTGACTCCTGCTCCACCAGCAAACCTCTGAGCTGCGGGGTGCCACAGGGCTACTCCCTGAGCCCCACCTGTTTAATGTCTACATTAGACCGCTGGCTGGGATCGTTCGTCAATATGGTATCAAGATCATATCATATGCGGACGATACCCAGCTCGTGGTCTCCCTGGCACAGAAGAACAGCGGGCTCCCGCAAGTCAACATGGCATCCTGCATGGAAGAGATAAAAAGCTGGATGACGGCATCCTCTCTAAAACTGAATGGGGACAAAACTGAGATCCTGCTCTTTGGGCCCCCCCTCCCCTACCACCATTGCCCAGCTATGGCTCCCCAGCTTGGGCCCACCCCCATCTCCAAAGGAGGACATCAAGAGCTTAGGAGTCTGGCTTGACAAATCCCTGACTCTTAATACTCAGGCAACCAAGACCTCAGCAATTTGCTTCGGACTGATCCGGATGCTGAAAAAACTCCTCCCTATCCTACCCCTCGAAGCTAAACAAATCGTCATTCAGGGCCTCATTCAATCTCGGCTTAATTTCAACAATGCCCTCTACTTAGGAGCACCAGAATATGTATTAGAAAAACTTCAACGGACCCAGAATTGTGCAGCCAGGACACTACTACAGATACCCCGCAGAGAATCAGTCAAGGCAGGGTTTCGATCTCTCCACTGGCTCCCTGTCAGGGAAAGAATAAAATTCAAGGCCCTCTGTATCTCCAACCAAGCCTTCTACAGAGCTGGCCCCCAGATCAACCACCCCCTTCTCACCCCATACCGCCCCGGCAAACAACTCCGCTCATCAAACGCCTGCCTTGCCACAGTTTCCTGAATCAAAAGATCAAGGGCAGGAGGCAGGTCCTTCGAGCTCAACGCTTCCAAGCTCTGGAACTCCCTTCCCCCCTCTCTAAGATCTAATCAGATCCTCTCTTCATTCCGCAAAGAACTAAAAACCTTCCTTTTCAGAAACTAAGCACCCCACCCCCCCTCAGAGTACTATGCCCTCTACTCAGCGCTTGGACGCCCTCGGGCAGCAGCCGCGCTATACAAATCACCTTTTCCATTTCATTTCATTTCATTTCATTTCAGAGTAAGGTATTATCTCCTTCTACCTCTGTAAGCCTTTTGGGTTCCACTGGACTCTGTGCACACTATTCCACACTTTCGTACAGAATATACAGAGCCAGCTTCCTATAGTGACTTAAATATATTTCATGCAGTGTTTGGGGACATGGCACACAAGGCATGTGCCATGTCATGTTTTCACTTTTGTCCGCACCATTTCACACAGCCTGCAATGGCTAACTGCATGAGTTTGTTGGTGGGCCCCTTCGGGTGGCACAGTACATACTGCAGCCCTTAGGAATCCTCTTTAGTGTCCATGCCAGGGGTACCATTTACTAGGTACTTACAGGAGTTTTAAAGGTCTTGCCTTTTGTGGAACAATTGCATAGTTACCTTGTTTTTGGGAAGGAACACTGGCACTGGGGACCTGGTTATCAGCAACCCAGTGGTCTTCAGTAAAAGTTCTATTAAATACCAGGTAAAAAAATGGGGGGTGACCATGTCAAAAAAGGGTACTTTCCTACAGTGCATGTATAAAATGCAGGGTTTGTGTAACCTTCAGCACTTACGTATGCAGTTTACTGACTGGTTACATGAAGGAATATTTGTGTTATGAAATGGGATCCTCAATGCTGCACTATCAACACATTTTCTTTCTCTGAATCATACAGTGCACTGAATGGCAAAGATTTATCATGCCAAATCTTTTCTACATTGAAGAACTTAAACAGGAATCTGATATTTTGGAGAGCTGTCACAGATGAACGTAGTTTGAATCAAGAGATAGGCCGTGTATTTTTGTATTTTTCGAAACTGACATAGTGTCGAAAAATGTTAATCATATAAGATGACTCAAAATATACTGTTTTAACATATCTACGCATATGAAATGAAAATCATGGTTTCTTCCATGTTAGTTAATTTGTGATTTTGAAACGCCCTTGTTTTAAAAAATATTACTTGAAATGAATACTCTGTCTCCCATCTCTTCAGTCATGAGTGATCAGCTGTGAAGAAGAAAAAAGGTCTAATACATTTGCAAATTCATTATTAATGTTTCAGTTAGGAGTGCTCCAGGGTGGAGCACAATATTACTTGCACCCGATTAATACTGATATGACAGCAATCTGAATTTATCGAAGGCGGTAAATATGCCATGTTGCTATTTGAGCCCTTCAAAATTTGAAATAATAGCTGATTTTGGTTTTACCTCACCAAAATGCATATGTCCTGTTAATTACTAGGCATTTTCCCTCATTAAATATGGACTGGTTTGGCCGGCTGAAACATTTAAAGTTACTTTCTTTTTACAAATTTTTCTCCAGTAATTACTGGAAGCGATAAACTTGTAAGTGCATTCACTGCACAAATAGATGTTTCCACACTGACCGTAAATTGAGGCTCTCATTATTTTCTATCCAAAGCGAGGTGGCTCAGATCTGTGCATAAGAACCCAAGCTTGTCCTGCAGAAGGTTGTAGCAAGGTCATACATTTGAGTCAAAACAATAAATATTGAATACAGAGAGTGAAGACACAACACTGTGGACCTGAATTGAAAATAAAAATGGTCAGTGTGCTTTATTGTTGTTTATTATTTGTAACACGTCGCATGCCACAGCCCAACCTTCAAGGCGTAGCAAACAATACGACATACAGAATTCAGGCAAGCAGCAAAACAACAACACAAGCATAATGGAATAAAAAGGAAATACTGTAATAAGCAGAAACTAAATACATTAAACATACAATGTAATTAAAATGGATCAATAACTCAGTTATGAGCATAGTAGAATAAGGAAGTTTCGGGGTAGGAGACACATAGTCTTAGGTAGGAACAGCTAAAGACATTTCGCACCTGATGCCTAGAGCTTTGGAAGATTCTTTTGTAATTTATTCTGAAGTTGGTCGCTAGCCCTATGTTTTTGGGTCAACTCTTCCAGACTTTAGCCACTTCTGATAGTAATGATCGGCCTCATATTTGGGCAAGTGCCGTCTTGGAATAACATGTTTTGGTCAAAGTAGGAGAATGGAGGTGTGACTGGTTTGTGGAAATGGAATATACCGGATAACCAGATGCCTTGCTGTCTATGGGTTAAATATTAACTGGCATTTGGGAAACACCCAGAATCTGCGCCACTTTCTTCGGGGAAGGCAGTGGCTCTACTTGTGAGGGCACGCTGACATCAGGTGTTATTGACTTATTATTTATTTCCAAGACATTGGTTTTATCACTGTCTAGGCATAGGCGTCAATTCCCATCCAGTTTTTGATTGCCAGAAGACGAGTGAGAGAAACCCTACTCATAAGAGAGACATATGTGTGGTTGAGAGGATTTTGGCATTCTAGATAAACCGTACTTGATAGTGAGTATATTCTCTTTGCTTAGTTCTTTTTCAAGAACAGCTATATTGTTTGACTGCCGTATCGTTCTTCAATCATATTTTGTAACACATATGGCAGACTCCTCGGTTATTTGGAGGTTACCTCTATCTGACATTGTTTTATTTTTGTTTTGTTTTAGAATTCATTGAATCTACAGATAAACTGTTTGAATTAGAGGAAGAGTTCGAGATTCTGAGTGTATGAAGAACCTTCTTGAAATGGACCATGCATGGACTTGGTCATGGGACAGCTTTTCTAGCCGGAAAGTGCCTAAAATCACATAAACACGAGCAGAGCACAAAAACTCGTACGGTGCCCAACATGAAGTTCTACTTTTTCAGACCATATCCTCCCAAAAGGATAATGCACATAGATATCCTTCTGAATTAGTGTTTTTGTGGGAGGAAACTTTCATTGCCATGGAGCAGCTGTAAAATAAAAACACGCGCTGAAAGCCGTTTCAAGAAGAGGCAGAAGCTTATCAGAAGAAAGAGGATTGCCAGTGGCAGGGCCTCGTTTTGAAGTAAGACAGTACCAAAAGGAATGTTCCACTATTCAGCAGTTTCTTGTTTACAAACAGAAACCTCTTGAGGATACTTGAGTAACTGTTTTCAATTTTGCATTTTTCCATCACTACGACAAATTGATAGATTTTGTTAACTAAATTGATAAATTCTCAAAAACCTTTTTGTTTTCTTAATACTTTTCTTTTTTTTAACAAACGAAACTCATCTGAAACATTAATCAGTCAGGTTGAAGAGATATGCGATGAGTGATATTGCAGATTGTAGGTCATGGCATTTTCCACTCAGACCTCTTATTAAAGCATGCCGAGAACCAAGTTCATTATATTTCAAAAAAAGTAAAGGCGGTCAGAGTTTTTCACACCAGTTCTAACTTATTTATTTTATAAGGTTGTTGATTTACTCACAGAGAGCCCATCAGTATCAGCACTTTATCCTTGCTTTAAAAATAATGTTTAACCTTTTAGATGTTAACCCGTTTATGTTGTTGCAAGGACTGTTTGGAAGTACAAGTCGTTCTTTGTTACCCACGTCTCCGTGCATGAAGGAGCTGTGTTCTTGAGAAGCCGTATAGTATGTGGTTTTGCAAGTGTCATCATCCTTTCTTCGGTTGCAAGTACTGTCGGAAGGTCTACAATGAACAGAAAAGTATTGAGTTCTCTTGTTTTCTCACCACTGTAATATGCAAGTCTACCAAAGTGTACACAAAGTAGAAGCAGATGGATGCTGTGTCTGAGTGCATACTCATCCTTGACTTGGAATAATAAACTTAGATTACCTAAACTGAAAGATAAGATTGTAATATAGACCTAGGAAAGGAGGCTTTAGACAGTAGAACATTGTATTACCTACATTTTGTGGCATTACAATTACAAACTTTGGATCCAACTGTGATGTCAAGAACATTTATATCAAAAGAGAATATGCAATATAAATGACTACTTTTGGATGGTACCAGGTATATATCAAAACAGTAATGTTGTTTATAAACTTTGCAATATTTAGTGTTCTTTGAGAAACGTGTTGTTCTAAAGAGCAAAGTAAGAGATTTCTATTTAAAGAGGGTTTGTGCATCAAGCTCGCATTCTCTCAGGATCAACTGGCTTCAATGAAGAGCAGAAGAGCTATAACATGAACTGAAACAGTCTTCACTCATGGTGAGCACTCTCGAAAATGCTGCACTTCTTGAATCACTAGATGTTATACACGGTTTGGTTGGTGTTCACTGCCATACCTGGTTGATCTTCATTTTGTTTAACTTTGTATTCTCTAAAACTTTAAGATAATGGAAAATATACTTTTTTGTATGGTACTGATATTTGAACAAAATTCTCTGCTTCCTTTTTTCATCAGTTAATTCAATCACTGAAGGCCTACAGTTCTGAAAAGGCACAATGATTCAGAGCTCACCATATTGTGAATGAGTGGCAATTCTTCTTACACAACAAAAGCATACTTAAGCTAAGTGTGCTTTTACCGGTTAACAATGTAGTACTTATCGAAAACAAATATATGCCCATTTTGTTTTTTAATGTAAAAACAAATCTGCAAGCTTGTTGAATCTGTGACGTAGCCCTGCACACACACGTTCCAGAACTGTCAATGCAAATGTACTTTGAGCCAATTTCCATCTAGATGACCATAATAACAATGATACGAACCATCTCCTGGATGTATTTGCGGCATATGACCTCAAACAAATTATATCCGCACCCACACACATAGCAGGTCATGTACTGGACGCAATTTGCACTAATGATCCTAGGGTCAGGGTGGAACGGGTTGTTCCACTCCCCATGTCGTATCACTGTGCAGTGCATTTTTCTGCAACAATCATAGCAGACGCTAACAGACAGAATATAGGGCCCCAAGTAAGATAGCATTGTGCCTGGAAAGCTGTTAACAAACAGGATCTTCTGCTTGCAATTGAAGAGGAGCCTGAGTTATATACGGATGCAAATTTGGCTGCAGCCCATTTTCAGGACTGACTTAATAGAACAGCCAACAGAGTTGCTCCCGAAAGAGTGTTGTACTCTAAACCTAGGAAGGCATCTTCGCCCTGGTACTCCGCTGATTTACAACTGGCCAAGATTAAATGCAGGCGGCAAGAGTGACTGTGGAGAGTGGGTTATGAACTCTCACAAAAACAGCATACTGTGCAGTGTTTGAGGACTATAAGAATCTCATCATTCAAGCAAAATCGTTGTTTTTCACGAACAAGATAAAAGGGACAACCAACTCCTCAAAGGAGCTATTTCAAACTGTGGCTTCTCTCCTGAAATGCTCCAGAGATTAAACTTATTCCCCTGACCAAAAATGTATTGATGAATTAGCCTCTCACTTTCAAGACAAGGTGCAGTCGGTATACAGGGGTTTTCCTAACACGGATAGTGACCTCATTTTAGACAACACGTTGACCACAACCGTTCAGAATGGTCTAGCACACTTTTCTATCCTGACAGTAGATAGGGTAGTAGAACTGTTACTACAAACCAAATCTGGCTCCCCAGTAGATCCCTGTCCTCCGCACATTCTGCATACTATCCAAGAGGAAATCAGCACTCGGCTCGCCCCAGTATTAAATCTTGCCGTATCCTCTGGTATCTACCCCACTCAGTGGAAGAAGGCCTGTATCCGTCCTCTGTTAAAAAAAGCAACGTTGGCCCCACTGATGTAAAAAGCTATAGGCCCATCTCCTGTTTGCCCGTCCCGGCCAAGATCTTAGAGAAGTCTATGAATATAGAACTTACCTCATTTCAAGAAACTAATGGCCTCCTTGACATTACTCAACAAGGTTTCCATTCAAAACATTCTATGGAGACGGCCCTCCTAATGGCAACTGAAGAGGGTAATGGATGCGGGTGGAAGAGCTATTCTTGTTTTGCTCGACCTAACCGCAGCATTCGACACGGTAAACCATGTGGTCCTAATTAAAAGGTTTAAGGAAATTGGCATTACCGGCACAGCACTTAATCTACTCACCTCCTTTCTTACTACGAGAGAACAAGCTATCGTTTGGGATGGTCTTAAGTCAGCTGACTTTTCTCTCCCAGGTGGAGTCCCGCAGACTTCGGCCCTATCCCCTACCTGCTTCAATATCTATGTCATTCCACTGGCAAAACTGATGCACACTTTCGGACTCAGACTGGTGTCATATGAGGACGACACACAGTTGATTGTGTCCGTGAAGGGTCTGAAGAAAATCTTGCCATTCATCCCGTTTCATCTGAGAAAGACGGTGATAATAGCATCAATACTGACAAGGATCGACTACTGTAATGCACTGTACCTTGGAGCGAATAGTGGCCAGCTGGCCAAACGTCAGTCGATCCAAAACGCGGCAGCCAGAGTTCTGCTACATCTGCCCAAACACCATCCCACGTCTGAAGCAATTGTGCAGCTTCACTGGCTTCCAGTGAGGAGTCGTGTTGACTTCAAAGCTCTCTTCTTGGTACACAAGGCACTGTTCGGAGGTGGTGCAGATTCAATGAGGCCCTTTTTCACTTTCTATGTACCTACCCGCACTCTGAGATCCGCCTCCCTGGGTCTGGTCAATACCTTCAAGCTTAAAAGGGCAAGATGGGGCGGCAAACGCTTCTCTCATCTTGCCGCCAAGCTGTGGAACATGCTCCCTACACATCTTAGGCTGATATCCAACCGTCAGCTTTTCCGTAAGCACATTAAGACCTGGCTTTTTGGACGTCTGTTGTAATCTCGCTATTGTCACTCACACTACACAGCGCCAAGACGCCTCGGCATTAGTGAGCTCTAGAAATACCCAGTCAGTCAGTCAGTCAGTCAGTCAGCCAGCCAGCTAGCTATCAGGTGTGCTGTTTAGAATTGTTGGTCCATTAATTTAGGTAACCATTCCTCAGGCAAATTATGACTGAACTTTAACTTGATTAGACACAAAAATAGCTTTTCCATAGCAATTTGAAAAAATTAAGACTTCAAGTTGCCACTATTAGGTGAGAATTATGGCTGCCTATTTGAGCTGATCGACCTCTATGCATCATTTAATATAGTAGATCAGGCAATTCTCTTAGACTTGCAACAGTAGCTCATGCTACTGAGGACACTTCTTTCTCTTCCATCTCTCCCGAAGAATTTTGATGGGTCATTTTGTGTCACCGAAAGCTACTTTCTGCTGCAAGACTCATTAAGGCACCCCAATCTCACCTGCTCTTCTCTACATCGATTTGGCTCCCCTATTTACATTATTTAATTACTCCCACGTCAAAATTCAAACATATCCCAATGATGCCCAGGTCGATAACATACTCTGCACTGACAAGAATCTCATCAAAAACTATTAAACAATCGTGAGCAGATGAGTAGCTTGGATGAGTACTCACACTAAATAACAACAAAACAAAACTCACTTAGCCTAACATCTTTCCCCATCCCAACATTCTAGGACAAACCTTGACACAGTCAACCAAAGTAAAAAAAATTAGATGTAACTTTGATGCTGTTATGTCCCCTAAAATCCAAGTTAGCAGTTTGTACCATCATCTCTCTGAAGTGCCCCACAGATTGGAGTGGTTGTGTGTGCCACCATTTCTGCCAAGGCTCAGCTATTGTAATTGCCTCAATACAAACTGTCCAGCCTCCGAAATTATTGATGTACAGAGGGTTTGGAATGCAGGTAGTAGATTGATAATGAGACTCATGAAATAAACAATAAGTCACATCTGCCAAATGAGCTTTTCACTGGCTTTACAGCACAGACAAATAAGTTACTTACCTTCGGTAATAAATTATCTGGTAGAGACAAGATCTTGCCGCAGATTCCTTACCTTTGAATTTCTCAGCCGTCAAACTGGATCCCGAAGATGTTTGTGTGAGCAGTACCCCTGCTCGCCGGTAGGTCGTGTTGTTCGACTGCACTCGTCGGCGGCGGCATCATCCGTACCGGAAGTGACATGCGCATCACCTACATAGGCACCACCTCAGCCTGCTGACAGCACTTACCTTTCCCGACTTTCTACCCCAGGAGCTCAGTGCCATGAAGTGCACTGACACTGGTGGGCCTTGGCCCTTGAAACTTGGCTGCACAGTGGGTACGATGGGTGGGTCAGTAAGGAATCTGCAGTTAGTTCTTTTCTCTACTAGATAATACATTACTGAAGGAAAGTATCTTGTTCATCTGATAGCGACATCTAACCACAGATTCCTTACTGTAGTAACCATGCACAATCCCGGTATTTCTTCTTGGTAAATTTATTCTCAGTTCAAGTCACGAACAAGTCCCACATAGAACTTCCCTCACCATCCCATTCCACAGCATCATAACCTACTCATTATCAGTTGTACATTATCCACATATCTCTCCCTTTAATATTTGAACAAAGAAAACCTAAACAACTTTCCATACAAAAATTGCAGGATATAGAAACAATTTTGCCAAAATAGTGAACAGCATCATGGAACAAGAACATAAATAATAATAAAATGAATGACATTTACTTTACCCCTCCTGAACTACTGTCTTTACATAAATTTACAAAACTCCATTCTCTACCATCATCCAGCTTCACAATTGATCCTTTCACTTGTATCACACCTTCTGTGGTTGAAAAAACTTGCTCTCACCCTTCTTCACAACGTCAGTCTTCTGTAGTAGGGGATCTCTGTGTATAGTCATAATCTAGAGCAGTGTTTCCCAAACTGTGGTCCGCGGACCCCCAGGGGTCCGTGACACATTCCCAGGGGGTCCGCAGGCAACAGTTTTAAAAGCACAGAAAAGTTTATTGTATAATTAGCAGCTTTCCAGCAACAATAAAAATGTCAAGATAAAGCCAGTGATTAATGTACCTGCTGGAGCGTGAGGAGAGTTTTGTTTAGTGGCAGCTTTGACTTAACTAATGTAGCACAGAGGGTTAATTTGCCTACTGCAAAGAACGTGTAACATGCATTTTAAAAAGCAGCATTTTATGTGCATAGGTTTGTGGTTACTGCTTTTGTCACAGAGATTCTTTCGTTACTGTGCACTTCATAAGTGACAATCGTAATGTAGCAGAGGGGCCTATAAACTGTTATCAAAGAGCTGCTTGCAAACTGCATGGTACCAGTTTGTAACTTTTGTTTTTTCCCAGTTATTCATTATCCTGTAGCTGCTAAAAAGATTTATTTGGGTGGAAATACATTTTTAATGTTAAAGTCAGTGCTAGCCACTGTGTTTAGGTCTGAATCCTGAGTTTGTGCTTTTCCAGACCAAGCACTCTTTAAACATTTTATATACACACTGATTTACATGTATGATTCAATATCTCTATATGTGTGTGATGTGAAGTGCTCTGATATCCTACAATGGTATGAGAGATGCTATAAAACAAATGAAATACATGTGAGAGAGGGGCTATTATTCAATATAAAATACTAAGGGCCAGATGTACGATCCGTTTTTATATGCACGAACGGGTTTGTGAACCCGCTTTCACATGCAAAAACGTATTGGGTCATGTACATTGCCTATTTCGCAAAGTCGCAATTTGTTTGCGACTCGCTAAATAGGTTTTGCAACTTGCTATTTAGAAGGGGCATTCCCATCCAAATAGCGGGTCTTAAACCATGTACAAATGTTTTGCGGTCGCAAAACACTCGCAATTACCACCTACTTCAAGTAGATGGTAATGCATTCGCAAATGGGAAGGGGTCCCCAGGGGACCTCTTCCTCTTTGCAAATGCATGCAACATTATTTTTTAAGGGCAGGCAGTGGTCCCAGGGACCTCTGCCTGCCCTTAGAAAATGAAACGAAAAAGTTTATTTATTTTTATTTTTTTTGTTTTTTTAAATGCACGGTAAATGGGCTGCATTTTTTTTTTAAACTGCTGCTTTATTTGAAAGCAGTCCCAGACATGGTGGCCTGCAGAGCCCAGCAGGCCACCATACCTAGGAGGGCTGGCATTCCCAATAGGCTCACAAATTGCGAGAGGCTCAATAATATTAATGAACCTCGCAATTTGCGACCCCATTGGGAATCCGAAACCGTGTTAAACACACTGTTGTACATTTCATTTTAGCGACTCACAATGTGCCACTCGCAATGTGTCACCAATTGCGAGCCGCTAAATGAAATGGTCGTACATCTGGCCCCAAAATCCTTAGGGGCGGATTTACAAGCCTCTTGCGCCTCTTTTACGCCGCTGTTGCGTCAATTTCTTAGATGCAGCGGCGGCGCAAAAGACGCGCCATGTTGCAGGGTATTTACAACATGACGCATCTGGGAGATGTGCCACGTTGTAAAGCCCTGCACCAGAACGAGGCGTTCCTGCGCAGGAACGCCTCCTAAAAGTGGCTGAGTGAATTCTACAAGATTTTACTCAGTCACTTTGTGGCCCATGCTGCGTCAAAACCCTGCGCCTGCTTGAAGCAGGCGTAAGGATTGATGCAGCATTAACAATATAGGGCCCCCAGAGCATTGCTGGTTCTGTGTCGCGCTTGCGGCGCAACTCCAGCAATGCGTCACCTTTACGGCACAGATGCGTCATGCATCTGTGCTTTTTTGCCCCATGAGGCGCAGCATTGTAAATGCAGCGCATCAATGGTGATGGAGGCATGGTGCACAATAAGTGGCACATCCCTGCTGAAATGCTTGGATGCGTCACTTGTAAATGTGCGCCTAAGTACTTTGAGTATTTGTTTTGTGTGCACACGTGTGTATTTTTTTCGAATTACTGTTTTAATATTTGAAATTTAACTCATACAAATTGCTTGGGGGTCCTCGGCTTCCAGTGGTGACTCAATGGGGGTCCTCAGGAGTCAAAAGTTTGGGAACCACTGATCTAGAGAATAGTCCCGCTCATGTGCGGGGACCCCGGAGCAATCAAATATAATCTCTTAAACTGTCTTCTTTGCAGTAGTGCATAGACAAGAGAAAATTAAAGACAAATAATGCAGCCTATACATGCAAGGCTACACTGTCCAGTACTTCAACAAGAAATGCAAGGATATTCCAAAAATATCCCACTTTATACCTGTCTGCCAGGTTTAACCATAGAAAACACTCCCCCCCCCCCCCTTCACCAAATCCTTGAAATGATAGAGAGGAAGGACAGGACAGACAAGCCCCCATAGGCTGCCATTATGTGGCTTAAAAAGGGATACCGTGCCTTTAAGGAAACTTTCCAGAACTCTCCTGGTATCCCAGAATGCACAACAACTCCCTCCACTTTCAGTTCTTTTTTCTGGCTCCTGCTAGCAGGACCCTGGAGCATTGAGCTCTCCCTTTTTTGGGTTTATTTCTACTAATTGTGCACTTTTAAAGTGTTACAGTGTGTTCACTCGACATGTTCTTGCCTTGTCTACATCTGACTGGAGTTTCTCTGCTGTTATGGCTCTTTTTTTATCAAATATGACTGCATTATTTGATAAATGTTCTGAGTGCTCCAGGAAAAAGGCAAAATCGGATCCCCACAGGATGTGCATCCTGTGCCTGCCTTTTTCTCATGTTCCTAAGGAATGTGATATCTGTCTGCAGTTTCCTAAAAGAACCCTCAAGGACAGGGAGAAGACCAGGCTCTAAGGCTTGGAGCTGAGAAGGCAGCAAGGACAAGGTGGGTCTGGGCATGAAGGGGCTCCTTCCTCTGCCCGTGCGTCGGCCTCTGGGAGGTTCCCTAGTAAAGAAAAGGCCAGAAAACGCCACCGGTCTCCATCGACGCCGATAGCCTCGACATCGGCATCAAAAGGAATGACCACAGTCTGTTCTCCATCTCCCCGGGGCTCCGGGTCGAAGCGACGTCGACGGGTCTGACGTCGAGATCTCCGTTGAGGTCGACGTCGAGGATTGCTTCGTCGTCGAGCTACCATCGACGTCGAGAGGGGTCAAGACACCGGCACTCTCCGTCGAGGCGACACCGCCGGTCACAATCAACGTCGACACGTAAGTCTGCAACGTCGAGACGAAGATCAGTGTCGAGACGGAGGTCTTCGACGCCGAGGAGATCGCCGTCGTCGAGGAGCCGGTCGACGTCGAGACACCGCTCGTCGCCGTCGAAGACACGGCCATCGATGTCGAAGACACGGCCATCGATGTCGAAGACACGGCCGTCGACGTCAAGGAGACATCCGTGACGTTAAGGAGACGCTCGTCGACGTCAAGGAGACGTTCGTCGACGTCGGAGGGACGCTTAGCGTTGAGGAGGAAGACTAGACGTTCTAGGACTAGGAAAGAGTCCTCAGCTTCAGCGAGCACGCAGTCGCGGCGGCGCCGTCGCTCGCCCACGAGGGAGAGGGCCTCTAGAGTCCCCCCCTCTGGTCAGAAGAAGAAGAAAAGAAGAGTTGGACGGTCTCCGGGCTCGGAGTACTCTCAAGTCTACTCGCCCACCAAACCGAGGTCACCTACACCTCCTCCTTTACCCGTGGGTTCTCCTCCTCGGACCCGACTCCTCCTCCACAACCTCCTACTCCTCCAGTTCCTCATCACCGTCCTCCTGCCCCGGCGAGGTCTGCCTCGCTGCCTTATTTGCCGACGCCGCCTACGGGGCTTCCACAGCCTAGGCTCCCAGCCCGGCCTCTTTAGTGCCCTCCTTTCCGGCTCGCAGACCGCCCGAGACCGCGGAGATTGAGGACTCGCTCACGGCGGAGAGATAGGTCCAGGAGTCGCCATCGCTCCTCTACGAGGTCCAGACGACGCCATAGGAGGGACAGATTTAGATCCCGCCACACGGACTCGTCCAGTGCCAGGGATTACTCGCCGACCCTATCAGACTCCCCTCGGACGAGGGTGTCCCCGATTTACGATATTGTCTCCTTCCAGGAAGTGTTGCTGCGAGGAGCGGCTAAGCTGGGCATCACGCTCACTACGCCCACACCCTTGACTTCCGTTATTTTCGAGACCCTTCACAAGAACCAATTGTCTCATCCATTGTTACCGTTGGTGCCAGGGCTGGTGGAACCCGCCATGGAGCTCTTCCTCACCCCTGTGGTTACTAAAGCAGCACCTTCCAGGCTGCAGAAGAAATATCGGGCCCCTGGCACGGATCCTGCGTTCCTTCGCTTGGACCCTGCGCCGGATTCGGTAATTGTGACGGCGGCAAGGAAGCAACACGCAACCACCCCATCATCGACAGTGCCTCCTGACAAGGAGAGTCGCTGGACGGATTCGGCAGGCAGGAAGGTCTGCGGGACGGCAGCCACGTCTATGAAGACTGCAAGTGCCTCTGCCTTGTTGGGACGTTATGATCGGTCCCTCTGGGAGTCCCCAACACGGTTCGTGGAACGTCTTCCACGGGAGGATAGGGAAGATTTCCAAGAAATCCTAAATGAAGGACTGTTGGTCTACAACCAGGTGATCCGTTCCGCTGCGGATTCCTCCCTCCTGGCAGCGCACGGATACTGCCATGGGGTCAACCTGAGGCACCACGCCTGGCTGCGTCTGACATCCTTGAAGCCCGAGGCACAGCAGAGGGTGGCCAATCTACCCTGCTCTGGTGAGACCCTGTTTGGAAAACACGCAGACGAGGAGATGGCCCGTGCGGAGGCGGAGACCTTGACGGCTGCCGGATTGGAGAAGCCAGAAGAACAGAAGAAGTTCTTCCGCTCGTTCCAGAGACAGTACGGGGCGCAAGGTAGAGGGTAAGGTCATCAGGCTGGACAACAACAACAACAGCAGCAACAGCAGCATTTCCAGCGGCACCCGTTCCAAAAGCGCCAGAGGGGCCGTGGTGGTCAGTAGGCTTCATCCGCGACCAAAGGCCCGGCCGGGTCTAGGTCCTGAGCTGTTACTTCCCCTTCATCCGTTACCCGCTCCGGTGGGGGGGAAGCCTTCAACATTACCTGGCAGAGTGGTGAAACATTACTCAGGACAAGTGGGTGCTGAATATTGTTTGCAATGGATACAGTCTTTGTTTCACCATCCCCCCTCCAGCAATTCCACCGGTCGGCTCACAGTTCCGACTGCGTGAGCTCCAGGCAGAGGCCGATTCACTGTTAAGCAAAAGGGCGATAGAAGACGTCCCTTTGTCTCAAAGGGGAAAGGGTCTTTACTCACGCTTCTTCCTAGTACAGAAGAAGGACAAGAACGAGTTCAGGCCCATTCTGGATTTGCGACAAGCAAACAAGTGGATTCGCAGGGAGAAGTTTTGCATGCTGTCCTTGCACCAGATCTATCCTCAGCTGCAGAGGGGAGACTGGCTGTGCGCGATAGATCTGCAAGATGCATACTTCCATGTGCCTGTTGCACAGAAACATCGGAAGTTCCTGCGCTTCCTAGTCGGCACCAATCACTATTAGTACACCGTACTACCGTTTGGACTGAAGTCTGCACCCAGGACTTTTTCAAAATGCATGGCTGTGGTAGCAGCGCACCTGAGAAAGAACAAGGTGTTTGTCTACCCGTACCTGGACGATTGGTTGATCAAAGCTTCCACCTTCCAGGAAGCGCAGTTGCACTTCAACAGGACGGCCGTCCTGCTGAACAGTCTGGGCTTGCACATAAACCTGTCCAAGTCTGTCCTGATTCCTGTAGAGTGCCTGCAGTACTTGGGAGCCTCCATCAATACGCTGTTGGCAAGCGAGTCTCCTTCGGAGGAGAGACGCTTATCCATCCTTCGGAAGGCTCAGGCTCTCATAGCTGCTCCATCTACAACAGTGAGGACGGTGTCTTCTCTACTGGGATTGATGGCCTCTTGTATCTTCCTCACTCCACACGCACGCCTACACATGAGTCCGCTATAAGGAATGTTTGGAGGATCAGTGGGACCAGAGGAAAGGGTATTGGGACGACCGGATTCAGCTGTCTCTTCACGCCCAACAGTCCCTGAGATGGTGGTGCTCGGCAGAGAATCTACTCGGAGGGGTTCCTTTCCACAAGGATATCCCGACTCGGACTATCGTGACGGATGCGTCTCTCCTGGGCTGGGGAGCGCATTCATACCATCTGCAGATCCAATGACAGTGGTGTCCGGCGGAGTCCACGTGTCACATCAATTTCTTGGAACTCAGAGCTGTTCACTTGGCATTGAAGGCCTTTCTTCCGTCCTTCAAGACCAGCTCCTTGCTTGTACAGACAGACAATACAACCACGATGTATTACCTCAACAAGCAGGGGGGGCTCGAGATCGCGCACACTGTCACAGGAGACGCAGGCTATCTGGCACTGGCCAAGCAAGTCTAAAGAATATCCCTGGAGTAGTTATAAAAACCACAGTATGTATAGAAAAAGTTATTCTGTGTCCAAGATACCCATATACATGTTATCAAGGGACAGGCCAAGGACCAAATTGTAATGTTTACTATCTTTTTATTAAAATAGATACAAATTATTTCAGAATTAAAATTTCAGAAAAAAACAATTGTTCTGAAAGCATACAATATAAACCAACATCTCATACCTTTAAAAATAAAAATACAAGAAGGACATTTCAATTAATAAAGTGCATAAAAAACCTAATTCAGTACATATTTATTACAATACATTGATTTTCAATAAGACTAAGTATACAAAACATCAAAAACACCCCAATTACTGTAATCGCTCGAATGTTATTTCTACCAATTTGTGGGATCCAATAGCCTTGCACAATTCATGTATTCATACCACAATTATTAGATTTACAAATAGTTGGTATCTTCTAGGCTTTATTTGGATTCTCTATTTTTCTGTGCGTCGACGCGTTACGGTGTTGGTACCGTGGATGGGGTCACACCTTCATCTGGACAATTAATAGCGGGGTCCTCACTTTCATATAAGTGGTATCCTTCTGTGTATTAGAAAGGTATCTATCAGTACAAGACACTGTATCTATATATCAAGCAGATCCTAACGTTTCATCAATACCATTAGCATCTACATTTGTGGCCTAGGGCAAATTTTCCCACCTGAGATACATTTCTGGGGCCTCCATTGTTCATTTATTTGATGTGACCATTCGCATCTACATTTGTAGCCTAGGGAAAATTTCCCCACCTGAGATACATTTCTGAGGCCTCCATTATTCATTTATTTGATGTGACCATTATTATAGAGAAACACCTGATCCAGATAAATTTTTAAATCTTATACATGCTCCATACTTGTTGAATTGTACCTGTATTTTTGACCTTCTTACAGCACGTACTTAGGGTCATACCCCCTTGATTTAGCCCCGAGCCCTCCATTACACTTCAGTCATTGGCCTCATGGACATAGGCGTATATATTGATTCCTCCTTTTATCATCGCTTAAACAACCACAACCCACCTAATTTATTGGAGTCGAGGTGGTGTTGCTTCACTATCGCCCACCGTTGTCTAGTGCCTCCAAGTAGGATTCAAATTCTTTAATCTAGGTGATTTATAACCAGAGGCATAATCAATTACCTTATGAAGGAAGAGCTTCTATCAGGATATTCACCACTGTTATTATTTTATTTAATTATATATACCACTGACCTTGGACAATCTTACCAGTGTGATGTGGTCGTGTGCTTTAAATATCCTTAGCGACCAGATTCGCAGGGTTATAAAGTTGTGCCTTTGCGTAGCAATCTCGTAATCTTTTCCTCTAATAAAGATAATCATTACAAACAGTTATTACGAACTTATCTTCCATTTCCTTGCTGTTACCCTATCTATTATCACGATTTTAACCTAGTATTTTTCTTACCTTTTATTTGTGATTAAAACGTTTAATTATTTTCTTCTATTTATGATAGTGATCGTGGTACCCTCTCCTCTCCGATATCCACGATTATTTTCTATGCGGGTATCTGTTTTTTTAATGGATACAGATTTGTCTTAATTTTCCTTATTCCTATGTTATGATCCCCCTGGTATTTAAGATTTAGTTTGTTGCCTTACCTTCTCTTCGGAGCGAAGTTGTTTTCCCACAATATTCACTGGCTACAGAGGGTGACTGTTGTGTGCATTTCCCAGCGTTGCCGAACCGGATATGTTCTATAAATTGAAATAGCATATCTTTAGATGCTCACCTCTTTTTATTCTATTATTCGATTTAATTTCTACTGCTCAACTTCCTAGAGTATTTGCCTGGTGGTTGTCTATCACCCTCTTATGTTTAGGAAAAGGTTTATTTTATCTTAGATTATATTCTCAAAAACATCGTGCTTGGTGACTTATTTTATGGTGAAACCCCCTTATCCTTATTCGCATTCTTCCTGTATTTAATATAACACAGGAAAGATACTTGCTGGTTATAGTGATTTCTCTATATTTAGTTAGCCGTTTTAGCCAGAACTACCCCTTACCCAGTTATCTACTCTCGCGTAATGTGCCCATTTCTCTCGCTTATTTGCCTCCCCGGGTCCTTGTCAACTACCCCACATTCTTCTTTGGAAAGCGTATCCCTATTTGCTCACTACTTCTATTTCCCTATCCCTACCTCGCTATTTTCTATGCCCAAATCGCTTTCACTCACCTTCCGCTATGTCGCGTAGTTCTTCGCCTCGTGTCTGCCAGTGTTTCAATGATGACCGGCCTTACATCTTCCGTCTATTTAAACGTTAAATCTTTGATGTAAATCAGCTGTGTTTACCTGAGTTTGCAAAACGCTATATTCTTGCGCCTGCGCGCTATCGTTTACTACTGAAGACTGAACTATCCGGCACTGGCTGCTAGCCAGAGTATTGACTATAACGGCAACTCATCTGCCCAGTGTACAGAATGGTCACTTAAATCTTCCTGAGGATTGCATGGACATATTGAAGGAGGCTAAGAAGCCGTCTACTAGGACCTCTTATGCTTATAAATGGAAGAGATTCTGCATCTGGTTCATTTCTAAGAACTATGATCCTACGACCTGCAAGGAGGATGTCATCCTTCCATACTTTCCATACCTTCTGCATCTGGCTCAGTCTGACCTTAATTTCCATTCCATTAAGGTTCATCTGGCTGCATTGACTGCTTACAGAAAATGTCCTTTGCAGACGTCCTTCTTCCAGATCCCTGTGATTAAGGATTTTTTGGAAGGATTGAAGAAGGTGTTCCCTCCTGTTCGACTTCCTTTGCCGGCATGGGAACTGAATGTGGTGCTGTCCAGACTAATGAAGGAACCCTTCGAGCCTATTCATAAGGCTTCGCTGCAGCACCTGTCTTGGAAGGCGGCGTCCCTCGTGGCCATTACATCGGCCCGCAGGGTGAGTGAGATTCAGGCATTGTGTTGCCAAGAACCTTATACTGTGTTTCATACTGCTAAGGTTGTTATGCGTACTCACCCTAAGTTCCTTCCCAAGGTGATTTCTGATTTTCATGTTAATCAGACTATAACTTTACCAACTTTTTTCCAGAATCCTTCCACTCCAGCGGAAAGGTCTCTTCATTCCCTGTATGTTAGAAGGGTGATGAAATTCTATCTGGATAAGACCAAAGACATTCGCAGGTCCGACCAATTGTTTGTCAACTATGGGTCGATTAAGACTGGTCTGGCTACTTTGAAGCAATCTATCTCTAGGTGGATTGTGTCGTGTATCCAGCATTGTTATCAGAAAGTGAATAAGACCTTAGGGGGTAAACCTAAGGCTCATTCCACCAGGGGCAAAGCGGCCACAACTGCTTTGCTTCGTAATGTTCCCATTGTAGAAATCTGCAAGGCTGCCACTTGGAAGTCGGATCATACCTTAGCGAAACATTACTGTCTGGACTCTGATGCCTGGGCAGATGCTCAGGTCGGACAGGCTTCGCTGTGAAATCTGTTCGCATAATAGTGGTGTTGTCTTTTTCTCCACTGCCGAGTTGTTTTTGGATGGGCTTGCCATTCTATTCAGTTGATTATGACTATAGACAAAGATCCTCTACTACAGAAAGAGTAGTTTCTTACCTGTAACTCCAGTTCTGTAGTAGAGGTATCTCTGTTATAGTCATAAGCGCCCGCCCTCCTCCCCGGTGAAGAAAGTGATGAAATTATGAATGCTACAGGTCTAGCTGATACACCTCCAAAAAGAACTGAAAGTGTAGGGAGTTGCTGTGCATTCTGGGATACCAGGAGAGTTCTGGAAAGTTTCCTTAAAGGCACAGTATCTCTTTTTAAGCCACATAATGGCAGCCTATAGGGGCTTGTCTGTCCTGTCCTTCCTCTCTATCATTCCAAGGATTTGGTGAAGGGAAGTGTTTTCCATTGTTAAACCTGGCAGACAGGTCTAAAGTGGGATATTTTTGGAATATCCTTGCATTTCTAGTTGAAGTACTGGACAGTGTAGCCTTGCATGTATAGGCTGCATTATTTGTCTTTAATTTTCTCTTAAGTGTCTATGCAGTACTGCAAAGAAGACAGCTTACAAAATTATTTTTGATTGCTCCGGGGTCCCCGCACATGAGCGGGACTATTCTCTAGATTATGACTATAGTAGAGATACCCCTACTACAGAACTGGAGTTACAGGTAAGAAACTACTCCTTTACTACCACCCAATCTCCACTTTTAAAATCCAAATTCCTCACACCTTTCCGAATGTCACAATTAGTTATAGCCCTTGTTATAGCCCTGTGAATCAGAAACCCTCAACCCCATTTCCTCCCGGTCCACCCACACTTGATCTTTTCCTTGTAGCCACATGAGAGATTCCTTAGTTGTGGGTTCCCTACCCTTCAAGGCTATAAATGGAGATACACTCATCACCAAATGAAGCTTCACCCTATGGGTCCACACCATTTTCCGCAATTCATCCTTCCATGCCGACCCATTAGCCAATGACAATTGAATGTTATCCATGATGACATGATTCACTCTTTCCACTAGTCCATTCGCCTGTGGTAAAAACAATGCCACCCCATCATGCCTGATACCCAGCTTTGCAAGAAATTCTGCCATATCCATGGAAACTAGTTGAACCCCATTATCTGTGACAAATACTCAAGATATCCCTTCTTCTGAGAACACCTCTCTCAAAAACTTCACAACATTGCTAGTAGTAATCTGTTCCATAAATTTACAAACAAACCATTTTCAATGGTAATCTACCAATATGGCTACAAAACAATCACCCCTTCCAAGTTTCTCTATAGACCCTAAGAAATCTACAGCCGATCTCTTCCATGGCCGAGCTGGGAGTTCCATACATTCCAAAGGTGGTTGCCTAACTACCTTGAATTTATCGCTATTAATGCAGGCATCTTCAACAGCTCTATCAATTCCGGTCAACCAGATAAACTGCCTTAATCTTTTTTTCAAATTCCTCCTAAATGCCCCTCATGGACAATCCTAATCAACTTTGCTCTCAACACCTATGGCGGAACGATGCGTTCTCTCCTCAATATCTTATCACCTTGAATGCTAAGCTTATCCTTCACTTTCATATAAGGTTTTACATCTCCATCTACTCAATTAATATCCCGCCAGTCACCTACTGTAAGTTTTGTCAATTCTTCATACTCTTTGTTCTTCTCAATAGCTTCTCTCCACTTACCCTGTTCAAGTGCAAATTCACCATCCACACAAACTATTTCATCTTCCACTTTTTGCATACAGGAAATATCCTCCACAGGGATTCTCGACAAACGATCACCAATTGCAATTTTTTTGCCACGCACATATTCTACAATAAAATTGTAGTCTATCACAGACAACATCCATCTCGAAATACGAGGCATCACACTTCCTTCTAAACCCCGCCCGCACTTAGAAATATGTACAAGAGGCTTGTGATCGGTTTTGAGCATAAATGGCAAACCCCACAGATAATACCTGAAATTGTTCATTTCCCAACAACAGGCTAACGCCTCTTTCTCAGTAGCAGAATACGACTGGTCTGCACCTTGTAGCCGTCCTGACGCAAACCCAATAATCCTTTCTCCTTCTTCTGCCACTGGGATCAAAACTGCCCCAAGACCAACATTGCTAGCATCAGTTGTTACAATAGTTTTTCTACTCGTCTCAAAGTGACCAAATGTCAGTGCATGAGCAAGAGATTGTTTTACCCTTATGAATGCATCGTCACACTCTGGACCTCACTCAAACACATTCCCTTTTTTTTTTTAGCAATACCCTCATTGGTTCAACCATATCTGTAAAATTTGACACAAATTTCGAACAATATTCAGCAAGTCCCCAAAAAGATTTCAACTGTTCTTTTTTTTTTTTTTTTGATAGGCCGAGGAGTATCCGCTATTGCCTTCACAATGTTTTTGGGGCTTATTCCATTCCTGGATACTTCATGTCCCAAGTAATTTACTTTTTGCAACCTCAACTGCCATTTTTCCTTCTTTATGGTCCAACCCATGACTTTCTATCCTTCTTATACCTCTTCCAACAACAACATCATGATCTTCAAACAATTTTTCCACCACCATGATGCCATCCTGGAAGCATAGCACCCTCTTCATTCCCTCAAGATTGTTTAGCATTAACCTCATCAAAACAGCAGAAGCTGACACCAATCCGAATGTCGTTCTGCGGTATCGGAACGCTCCTAGCGCTGTAACAAAAAAAGTAAATGGGCGAGACTCTGGTTGTAGGTTCACTTGATGGTATGCCGCTAACATGTCCAAAACACTACACCAACCATCAGGCTCAGCCTATCACCAATGTTAGGTAATGGTTGTCTGTCCACCCACATTTTTTTTATTGAGATCCCTCAAGTCAATACATAAACAGATTTTGTTTCCTTCCTTTGGAGCAACTACAATAGGGGACAACCATTCAGATGATTCTATTGGCTCAATGATGTTTTCTTCGAATAATTTGTTCAACTCTTGTAGGAGCGGTTCTCTCATTAAATACGGTATGGTTCTCAATTTACGCACTACAGGTTTGACATGCTTCTTGAGAATAATTTGGTGCGTACATTTCTTTAACATACCTAATTTCTCAGAAAACACTTGAGGAAATCTTTCAAAATGCTCCTTCCCCCATTCACTGCCTACATCATGTCTTACTATTTTACTTTCATTCACTGGTTCTACCACCATGACCAGCTCTTTGGCATTAGGATCAAACACTATGTTCAAGTCCCTCATGTTGCTCCAGCCTAAAAGATTTGAACCCTCATTGGTTATATAAACCCTCCCATGCACACTGCTTTGCTTAAAGAATATATCCATCCTCTGCATTCCTAACATATTAATCCTCTTTTCCTTTTGATACATTTCCTTAGAGCTGAGGATAAACAAACTTCCAGAATGAGCTAATACTTTAACTTTCACAGTGCCCAATAGGATCTCACCATGTGGTTTTTCCACATCGTACTTTCTTTTCTTAAATTTCTGTCACTTGCACAGTTATTCTCTTTAAGATTTGCACTATTTCATTTATAGTCAATAATATTTCCTCTTGGTTCACACTCTGATCTTCAATCATTTTGACACTACCATTTTGTGCCCTCCCTTTTGACCTACATACTTTTGCCTAATGCCCTCTCTTCCCACAAGACCTACGTGTCACATTTCTTGCCCCACAAGCGAAACTTAAACTAATGTGCCCTGGAGACCCACACCGATAACAGGTTACAGTTCTACATTACCCAAACCTTGAACTTGTAGACAATCCACTCTTAACAGGTTTATACATGCTCTCTTTCTTGACTACTTTTACTTCAATCACCAATTCTTTTTCTATAACTTTTTACTAATTTTCCCCATATCAATCTCCTTCATCCAGACAGGATGATGGTGCAATTTGTATAGATTCTTCTAAACTGGGACCTTTGGTAACAATGTTTGTTGTTTGTGTACCGCACAATTTAATCCCTATATAAAGAATCTACAAAATTTTGGAAATCACAAGTCACTGATAAACTACCCAAAAAAGCAACATAGGTCATGATGTCTTCATCTTGTTCTTGTACTCTGCAAAAGAAATCTGTGCCTTTCAAAAACTACATTCATCCAAAACAATCAACATAACGACAATCCAATATAATAAGTTGAAACAATTAGCTAAAATAATTATTTAAAATATTTAATTAAATAATTAGCTAAAATAATAATAGTTGATTTCAGTCTTCCAATGGTCCTTTTAAAGCTTATTATTCACCAGATTTTATGGTGAGTCGTCTGCTTAAGGACAGTCTTTCTTCTATGTTTGGTGATTTTTTACTCAAGAGAAGTCCCTTTTCTATTTTTCTTTTCTTTTTTTCTTTTTTTTTCTAGGCAGCAATCTTTATTGGACTTGCATTATCATTTGTGGGCTGAATCTGATAAGTACATAACTTTTCATCACCAATTATCTGTATTTTTGATAAGTCATAACACTTATCCTCGCAATCCTGTTATTTCTTTTTTTTATAAACATTTTTATTTTGTTTTTAGAAGAAAACAAAGCATGAATACACCATACACAATGAATATTAATCCACCACATTCTTGGTAGGCAGTTATAAGAGTAAAATGTATTTTGCAGGGTAGACTGTAGCTGGACTTGAACGTCCTGGGCGCAGAAAGACAAAGGTTCACATTTACAGTGCGCATGGTTACCAACATTAGAGGCAAACATTACATCTTTCAAGGCTTCTCTCCCGACCTTTCTAACAGCAATCCCCTTGACTCCTCTCCCCGCCCCTCACCCACATCAGACCATAGTATTCTATCCATGGTGCCCAAATCTTTCGGACTTTCCGAGGGCAACCCCTAGCCCTGCATGTCACCTGTTCCGCCACCATGTGCAGGTCCAGACTTGCCCTCCATTCCTTAAATGTAGGTAGTTGCAGGTTCCCCCCAAATTTCTTATCAGCTGACAGCGCAGCTGATGTATGCGAGGCTCCGGTAAAGACAGACGATAAGTAAAGAGTGTGCAGTCTTTACACGTGAAGCCTGGATCGCAGAGCAGAATTACAGCACGCGAAGCTTGGATCAAGGCAGCTGCACGTGAAGCTTGGATCACGGACTAGAATTACACCACCCAAAGGAAGAGCACAGGTGCTGTATGCAAAGGGCAGATCGAGGTAGAATCGGTTAATTGTTTACTTTTGATTGCGGCATTATCAATGTGGCACATATGGCGCATGGACTCCGTTGCCAATAAATAAGCACAACTTTAACTCTAAGTGGCCAATGCTAGACCCCCACACCCAGTAGAGCTCTCATAATGATAATGTACAAACTTACAGGTAGATGTTCACAGCCTTAGATGATATGAGTCTCAGATAAATCCTTGTAGCGCTATTTAGGTAAATAGCGGCATTCCAGAGGTGGAGGTTAGGTTGCCGTCAGCCCTCTGCGCAGAACTAACGTGTCAACAAAAATTGTAGTAATCATGCACAAACCTGGTACTTCTTGGTAATTTTATTCTCAGTTCAAGCCACGAACAGTAATCTCCAGCATATTCTGTGGAACGACTCACACATAGAACTCCCCTCACCATCCCATTCCACTGCATCATATTGTGCATCATTGATTCTGTGGAACGACTCACACATAGAACTCCCCTCCCCATCCCATTCCACTGCATCATATTGTGCATCATTGTCAGTTCTACATTCTGAATATCTCCACACTTCTCTTTGAATAAATTCCCAAGCAATACCATCCCCTGTGTTGGGCTGCAGACAAATTCTAAACTAAAAAGTCCTGCAGGTCCGAAGGGGCAAAGTGACTGTCCCTGTAGACCTGATTGTCCAGGCAGTAGTGTTTGGTAAAAGTGTGCAGGGACACCCACGTTGCTGCCTGGCCGTTGTCCAGGACTGGAACCCCACATGCTAATGCAGTGGTTGCAGCTTTAGCCCTGGTGGAATGAGCCCTTAAGCACTCAGGGGCTGCTTCTTGGTCAGTGCATTGCAGATTTTAATACCGAGAATGACCCAGCGTGAAATTGTTGGTTTCTGTACCCCCTGGCCCTTCCTTGCTCCAAAATACCCCACGAAGAGTTGGTGATCCACCCAGAACGCTTGTGTGCGGTCAAGGTAGAATGACAAAACTCTTTTTGGGGCCACCAAGTGGATACACTCCTATTCTTTTGAGGGATGTGTAGGAGGGCAGAAAGTAGGCGAGGAGACAGACTAGCCCACATGGAATGGTGTTACCACTTTTGGTAGGAAAGAGGCCCTAGTACAAAGCACCAATTTGTATGGAAAAACAGACAGGAATAGAGGCATCGATGATAAATTCGGCAGCTCACTCACCCTATGGGAAGATGTTATTGCCACTTGAAAGGCTGTTTTGATGGTGAGCAGCTGGAGGGGATATTTATAAAGAGGCTCAAAAGGAGCACACATTATAATAGTGAGAACCAAATTAAGGTCCCACTGAGGCATAATAAAAGGAGAGTGGTGAAACATATTTACAATACCTGTGAGAAACCTATTTACAATAGGTTACTTAAATAAAGAGAGTTGGTAAGGCAGCTGCAAAAAGGCAGACAGAGCATAAAAGTAATGCTTTAGAGTGCCCAGAGCAGAGGCCTGCTGAGCAAGGTAAGAGTAAAAAGAATGACATCAGAAAGTGAAGCAGAAAAAGGATCAATAGACTTTTCTGTACAGTGTCATACAAATTTGTTCCACCGGCAGGCGTGCACCATATTGGTGGAGGGACACCCTTCCAAGATAACATTGCAGACTTTGGAAGGAAGGTAAAAAGCTGTCAACGTTCGCCACTCAATCTCCATGCTAGAAGGTGTAGAGTTGACAGGTTTGGTTGGAGGACCCTCCCCTGCTGCCGCAACAGAAGATTTTCCCAAACGGGCAGCCTGATTGGAAGATCGACGCTCATGCTAAGTAGCTCTGGTTACCAATCTCTCCGTGCCCAGTCCCGAGCTACAAGGATGACTTGGACCCAGTCGTTCCGGATCTTCTTGACAACTCTGGGCAGAAGTTGTTTGAGCAGAAAGGCGTACAGGAGGCCTGAGCTCCAGTCAAGACAAAAAGCATCTCTTAGGGATAGCCACCTTGGAAACTCCAACGCCATTGTGCATTCTTGATGGAGGCAAACAGATCTAGTCAAGGCTCTCCCCACTGCTGAAAGAGACCTTGCGTCACCTCTGGATGGAGACCTCATTCGTTATCCACTTGGCATCAATGGCTGAGTGTGTCTGCTATGGGTTTAAGGGAACCTGCCAGGTGTTGAACCACCAGGGATATGCCCTGCTGTTCCATCAATCTCCACAACCCAAACCCACCCAGTTTGTTGCAGTACCATATGGTGGTAGTGTTGTCTGTGAAAACTTCAACCAGCCTTCCCTTGATGGAGGGTAAAAAGGCTTTCAATGCCAGTTGAATCACCCAGGTCTCGATTCCTCCTGAGACCAGTCTTCTGATCGCCACCTTTCCCAGATGGTCGCCCCATCCCAGGAGTGACGCATCTGTCACTACTGTGTGATCTGGTTCGGGAAGCGAGAGGGGTCTGCCCCTGTCCCAATCATGGTACGTTAGCCAGAACTGCAGGTCTTTTGCTGTTTCCTCCAAGATCTGCACCAATTCGGAGAGATTCCCCAGGCGCTGTGTCCACTGAAAGTTCAGGTCCCACTGCTGAGCCTACACATGCCATCTGGCATATGTTACTGATGGGATTCAAGAGGCCATGAGGTCCTGCATCCTCAGAGTCATTCTCATGGAAATCAAGGATAGAGCTGAAACATTGGTATTATACCCTGAATATCCTCAACTCATTGCTCGGCTGGATAATCCTGAAACTGCACCGTGTACCGCTCAGATGAAAGTAAGCATCTCAGAAGGAGCCAGGAGTGACTTCGGCACATTGATAGTGAACCTCTGGAACTGGAAGACGAGAGCCTTTGTGAGCTAATCTTCATCAGCCATTCATTAAGATAGGGGAGGACGTCACCCTTTATGTGCGCGGATGAGCAGCAGCTACCACCACAACCTTGGTTAATACCTGAGGAGCGCTGGTAAGGCCAAAAGGGAGTACGATGAATTGAAAGTGCACTCTGCCTACTGGAAACTGCAGGTAACGTTGATGGTCAGGCAGGATGGGAATATCAATCAATCAATCAATGAACTTGTAAAGCGTGCTACTTACCCGTGAGGGTCTCAAGGTGCTGGGGGGGGGGTGCTAAGGGGGGGGTGGGAAGGCGGGGGTGCTGCTACTGCTCGAAGAGCCAGGTCTTGAGGAGTTTTCTGAAGGTGAGTAGGTCTTGGGTCTGCCGTAGCAAAGTGGGGAGGGTGTTCCAGGTTTTTGCGGTGAGGAAGGAGAAGGATCTGCCGCTGGAGGTCGTTCGTTGGATGTGCAGGACGGCTGCAAGGGCGAGGCTGGCGGAGCGGAGCTGGCGGGCGGTGGTGTAGAAGTTGAGTCTCTAGTTAAGGTAGGCTAATCCGGTGTTGTGGAGAGCTTTGTGTGCGTGGGTGAGGAGTTTGAAGGTGATCCTCTTGTTGATGGGGAGCCAGTGTAGGTCTCTTAGGTGAGGGATGATGTGGCTGTGGCGGGGGACATTGAGGATCAGTCGGGCTGAGGCGTTTTGGATGCGTTGTAGTCGTTGCAGGTGTTTGGCTGGGATTCCTGCCGTAGTCCAGCCTGCTGCTGACGAGGGCTTGGGTCACTGTTCTTGTTTCGGTTGATATCCACTTGTAGATCCTGCAAAGCATGCGGAGGGTGTTGTAGATGGAGGAGGAGATGTTGCTGACCTGCTTTGACATAGAGAGGGAGGAGTCGAGGATGAATCCTAGGTTGCGTGGGTGTTGAAGCTGCTCCCAGTGTGGTCGGCCACCAGGAGTCGTCTCATGCAGAGGGGGTGGGGCCTAGGATGAGAACCTAAGTTTTGTCAGAGTTCAGTTTCAGGTGGCTGCTCCTCATCCACTCGGCGACAGCCTTCACTCTCTCGTGGAGGTTGGTTTTGGCGGTGTGCGGGTCCTTGGTGAGGGAGAGGATGAGCTGGGTGTCGTCGGCGTAGGAGATAATGTTCATGTCGTGATGGCAGGCCACTTGTGCGAGGGGGGCCATGTAGATGTTGAACAGGGTCGGGCTGAGGGATGAGCCCTGGGGTACGCCGCAGATGATGTTAGTTGCTTCGGATCGGAAGGACGGGAGGCGGACTCTCTGGGTTCTGCTGGAGAGGAAGGACTTGGTCCAGTTCAGGGCCTTCTTTTGGATTCCGGCTTCTTGGAGGCGTGCTCTTAGTGTGCGGTGGCAGACTGTGTCGAAGGCGGCTGACAGGTCCAGCAGGATGAGGGCTGAAGTTTCGCCGTTGTCGAGCTGGCGCCTGATGTCGCCTGTGGCGGCGATAAGGGCAGTCTCGGTGCTGTGGTTGCGTCTGAAACCGGACTGGGATGGGTCTAGGATGTGGTTGTCCTCGAGGTGGTGGGTCAGCTGCATGTTGGCGATTTTCTCGATGACCTTCGCCGGGAAGGGGAGCAGGGAGATGGGCCGGAAGTTCTTGAGAATTTTGGGGTCCGCCTTGGGCTTCTTGAGGAGGGCGTTGATTTCGGCGTGCTTCCAGCTGTCCGGGAATGTCGCTGTGTCGAAGGAGGTGTTGATGATCTTCCGCAGTTGGGGTGTGATGGTAGCGTCAGCTTTGTTGAACACGTGTTGTGGGCAGGGGTCTGACGGAGAAGCTGAGTGGATGGACTTCATGACCTTCCATGTCTCTTCATCGTTGATGTGGGACCAGGAGGTCAGCTGGTTGGTGCAGGTGGCGTTCGGGGTGTGGTCTGTTGCGGTCGGGGCGGATGAGGAGTTGATGCTGTCGTGGATGTCAGCGATCTTGCAATGGAAGGTGGCCAGTGAGTCTCACTGATCTTGCAAGGGCGGGATGTCGTTGGTGTTGGCGCTGGGTTTGGGGAGTTCCTTCACTATGTTGAAAAGTTCTCTGCTGTCGTGTGCGTTGTTGTCCAGTCGGCTTTGAAGGACGATCTCTTGGCTGTTCTGATGAGGTGGTGATGTCTGCGGATGGCGTCCTTGTGGGCTGCGTGGCTGTCTGGTGTGCGGTCGTGGAGCTATTCTTCTCCAGCTTCTGGCATGTTCGTTTGGCGAACTGGAGTTCTTCGGTGAACCAGGCGGCTTTCTTGCTGGGGTAGTTGATGGAGGGTTCCTTGATCGGGGCGAGGGTGTTGGCGCAGTCGTCGACCCACAGTCTGAAATTTCGGGCGGCGGCGTCTGTGTCGGTGGGGTCGGTGGGCGGGTTCTGGGCCAGGGTGGAGTTCAGTTGGTCCTTGGTGGCTTTGCTCCAGCAGCGGCGAGGCAGTTGTTGGGTGCGGTGGTGCGTGGTGGGTTTCTTGAAGTTGAAGTGGATGCATCAGTGGTCAGTCCAGTGGAGTTCGGTGGTGTGGTTGAAGGCGATGTTGGTGTTTGTGGAGAAGACGGGGTCGAGCGTGTGGCCGGCGGCGTGGGTGGGTTCGGTGGCGAGTTGTCTGAGGCCGAAGATGGCGAGGTTGGAGATCAGGCCGGCGGAGTTGGCGTCGTCGTTGTTCTCGAGGTGGATGTTCATGTCCCTGAGGAGGATGTAGTCTGTGGAGGCGACTGCGTGAGTGCTGGAGAGGTCGGCGACGGAGTCGCTGAAGAGCGACCGGGGTCCAGGAGGTCTGTAGATGAGTGTTCCTCTGAGGGTAGTGTTCGGGTCGGTGTGGATCCAGAAGTGAAGGTGTTCGGTGGAGTTGAGGGAGTCATCTGCGAGGGTGTGGACCTTGAGGGTGGACTTGTGGATGATAGCTATTCCTCCTCCCATCCCGTGGTGCGGTCTCTGCGGGAGATCTTTTAGCCGTCCGGGATGGCTATGGCGATGTCAGGTGCCGAGGATCTAGGCATCCTGTAAGTCCAATCCTAGGTCCAGGGCATACAAAACCTGGGCCAATGTGAGCATGTTGTACTTTTCATTCGTGAGAAAGATATTGAGAACTCTCAGATCTAAAATAGGGCGAAACCCTTTGTTCTTTCTGGGAATCAGAAAGTAGCAGGAATAGCAACAACTTCCTACGTCTGACACTGAAACCCTCTCTATGGCTCTGTTGGCCAAGAGAGCTGTGACTTCCTCACAGAGCAAGGATGAATGACCCTCCAACAGTCAGTCATGAAATGGAGGGAAGGATTCAAAGGGAAGGAAGTAGCCCCTCTGAATGATCTGTAAGACCTATTATGTTATGAACTGCCATTGGTGGAGATTGATAGCTTATTCTGCCACTAACTGGGCCCTATTGATCTTGTAGGGCAGGAGTAGAAGGCTCCTAGAAGCTGCAGATGTAGGGGGTTTGTTGGTTGTGGCAGACCTCTGACTACTTGACTCTCGGGGTCAATATGAACCATGTCCACGCACCCGCATAGCCTGGGAAGCTTGCATGGGGCGATCAAAGGCTGGAGTATGGGTGAAAATCTCTTCTGTAGCCACGAAAGGGGCGATAGGCAGACTGGGGTTGACATGGGGCAACAGAGAGGCCTTAGCTGTAGCCCCCGAGTCCATAAAGTGCTCCAGCACCGAGCCTGCAGTTCACAGGAGCCTCTGTGCTGCGCTTGGACCTGGTTTCCAGAAGGACATCTATCAGTGCTTCATTAGAAGACAGCAAGGGTTCGGAAGAGGAAGCTCCCGGCTGTAGCACTGTTGGATGACGATATTAGTCTTGAGAAGTGTGGCTCATCGATTAGAGCGGCAGACCCTGAGGCAGAGGTCTAGTCCAGACCAGGGTTCAATCCCCGTCGTAGCAGGGTCTTGGGCTCAATGTCCTCGGACCCGATAATTCTCGCCTCAGTGCCTACTCTAATCATGGGTTCCACTCTGCAACTCTGGGCAATAGCTTGCTTAATCTCCACACCGGCCCTAACAACGCTAGGATGCCTGGCTTCACCTTGGGAGTGCCCAGGAGTGGACACCTCACAGGAACAGGCCAGGAAGGGTTCCACAGCGGTATTCGTACAGCACTTAGAGACCCCTGGGTGATAGGCGCTTTACAAATCCAAAAAACATTTACAAACAAACACACATTTGACTGCAACTCAAGATCCAGTACTTCAGCTGCCCTCACCATGGAATAAGATGCTCCCTCCTCTATAGCCCCAGTAGGAGGAGAAAGCATACCTGTATCTGAAGATGTGTCCAGACCGCTGGCATCCCCGAGATCCTCACACCAGTCCATTTCCTGGTACTCTAAAGGGTCCATTGACCCTTCCCATTCTTCCTAGAAGCCTAGGCCATCAGAATATGGCTCAGGCACTGACCTAGGACGCATTGGTCCTGTCACCGCCAGGTTCGGCGCTGTGTCAAATTTGTGAATGTAAATCAGGTTGTCTCCACCGGTGGGCACCCTACAGCGTCGGGCGCATTGGAGCCTTCATCAGGGGAGGTCACTGTGGCACGACCAGCGCTGGTCTGGATCAGTTATGGGATCCTCTGGCCCATTGGAGCCACTGGTGCAGTACCAGATGGGCCCTCTCTGACTCTATGAGACTCCAAGGTGCACAGAGGGGTCAATCTGCTCAAAATACATGGAGCATGGCCTTGTAAAATACCTTAACTTGAACCGGGGATGCTCCGGCACATGGAAAAGATGGGAGGCTGGGGGTCGGCCCTGGCAACAATTCGGTAGATACGTGCCTCGAACGTTAATGCTTCGTCGTGTCAGCACGCTCCGACTTTTTGTGTTTCTTATGCTTTCTTCCCCGAATGTCCTGATGACCTGGAATGGGAGGAAGAAGACTTGAGGCTTCCAGATCAGGTCCGTGATCTCCCTCTCGTTCTGGACCGAGTTGTTGCTTGCAGAGCCGCTAGCAGCTTCACGGACCACTCCCTCTAAGAGCCTTCCTAAGAGCCTTCGGTGCCATGGCCCGGTAGTCATGACCGCACTTGAGACACCACAGACACATGAGATGTGGGTCTGTGCCAGACAAGGTACAATGACAAGCACCGCATGGTATAAAACCTGTCTTTCTTGAAGACATTCCTCGACACACCAGGAGGAAAGAAAAATTTGTCAAAAAATAATTTGACCAAACATCGAACAAAGTCTGTCAAAAAGCGGCTGAGGGGTAGCTCTTTCTCCGGATCGATATTACCTGGCGCGGAAAGAAAAGAACTGACGTCATTGCACTGAGTTGGCTCTTATATAGGTGTTGTGGACGACACTGCTCAGATAACACAGCGCTGAGCCACTCGACACCACCTACCGGCATGCAGGGTTACTGCTCATGCAAAAATCTTCCAGATCCAATCCGAAAACCTGAGAAGTTCAAAGGTAAGGAATCTGCGTCTAGATGTCTCGATCAGATTGCACTTTAAACTAGCTTTGATGATGTACAAATGTAAGAAATGTTTTGCCCCCAACTACCAGACTAGGCACATTCATCCCGATTTACCCCCATGCCTACTTCACAGTCAATCTCAAACTCTGTCTGTTGGACAGTCCCCATGATAAGCTAAAATCAAAAAGTGGGCAAACATTCTCAGTTCAAGAACCTTCTCTCTGGAATTCTCTGATTAAACCAGTTTGTCTATCAACTACGTTTTCCGCCTTCCATAAAGCTCTAAAAAACATACCTCTTTTAAGGATAGTTGATGACTAAAGCCAGGAGACCACATATGTTAGTCTGTGCTTTATACGTGTAATCTAAACACTAAATAGATTGTAGAAGTAAAACTAACAAGCATTTACAATGCAATGGTTTCGCCTTTGGAAAAGTTAGAGTTATTGGCATTGTAAATGACAAAATTTGTATTTATGTGTTGGTTTTGAAGACAGATAAATAAATGGCATTGTCATTTACATTGCCATTAGCTTAATCTCTGCAGTCACCACTCTGCACTCCCTAGTCACTCTCCACTCCCTAGTCACTCTCCACTCCCTAGTCACTCTCCACTCTCATTTTAAGCCTAGATTTTCATGATGTCCACTTTATTGACTGGTCCGTAGTTATAATTAAAATGAGTACATTTCTCACAAGAATTACAAAGGTATGGAGAATTGTAGGCCTCAGCAACAGGTACTGGATATCAGTTTGTGCATGAAGGATTCCGGAAAAGAGTAAGTTAAAACGCTACTCTACTGCCACTGAGAACTGTACCTAAACCAATAACGAGCACTGGCAAAGCCAAAGAGTCTGGCTTTATTATCCGGCCTTAGCGCTTTTGGCTTTTGCAATGATGGTTTTGTTTGATAGCACTTTATCAGTTTTCTAAGCAGGTAAGCCAAAGAATTGTTTTCAACACGTCGGCCATCTATGAACAGTAAAATAATTAAAGTACGGGGGAAAAAAACATTAGGAAAACCATTAAAAAAAGACCAATCCTGCATATGTACATACAGACAGCATGCTCTGAATACTTTGCTAACTTTACCATTCTTTACCCTTCCCAAGATGACTAACGTGTTATGGAGCCATGAGTGACCTATCTTAGAACGCAAAATAATTAGAAAGAATTAAAAAAAAAAGTATTCAAAGATAACACCCTATGTTTGCACGCCGATGAACAGAGTCTTGATTGCCTGCAGGCTTTTCTTCAACAGTAAGCATTGTCAGCCACTAACACATATGAAGTTGTAAGGCAATGATCTATTTAACAATTTCCAATATGCCTGAACAAATGTCTTTTCACTTTACGACTCACTAGTGTGACGTATTAACTGGACCACTGCTGCTAACTCCAAGCTGCATTTCAACTAATATTGTAATCTTAAATGTAAATTAAGGAGTGAGGCCAAAAAAACGAACCAGTTATGAGGCTTGCAACCGTAGGATTATTGTGGATCGAGGACAGGACTGATGCAGCCTAGAAATCAGGCATACTGCTTAATGGAGATGCTAGCATGGCAGTGAACAATCTGAAATGTAGAGACTGGAATGAAAATCCCGAATGCCATAGCTCTAAAACAAACACACAAAAACTATCCACTCGATCTATCAATGTTTTTGATTTGAGAAATAAGCTTTCAAGCGGCACCGATTTGGAAAAATGATATGGTGGTACCGTATTCCTTCTCAACTGTAACTCTCACCCCTCTGAAGAGTTAGTTCACTTTAGTCATGCCGACTATATAACGATGGGGGGGCAACAATGGGGGTTCTGGCCAAAGCAGTAAGGCTGTGCCTATATAACAATCAACAAAGAAATGCCAGTACTGCAATTGAGTTAATGATTTGATAAATTGAGTAACAATCCTCAATTCAATAAGACCACTAAGTCCGTCTATTGACTTCTATTTTGATTCTTTTTATTTTTCAACTTCTTTTATGTGTTTTGTTTTCTTGGGTTTGAACAACATATTTCGAAACCAACAATATGATACACAGAGGACTCATAAAGTGCATACAAAACCATCAATTATATACAGTCCTACAAGGATACAATCATATAAAGATTAATTAGCAACACATTTAGAGGAGACATTGAACATTTCAAAAGACTACACTTAATACACTTAGAGACAGAAACATACAAGACAAGACACTATTGACAATGAAAAGGGTTCACCGTTCCTAAAGACGAATGTACCCGCCCTTTTATTAATAAAGTTCTCGTTGAGAGAGGTGCGGATACTGATGTTTAGTACAAAATGCTTTTTTGGGCTTGTTTTTCAGTAGACCATCCAATGAATCAATTATTATCATTTGCAGTCATGACAGGATTGGTCTAATGGAAGGACGATGAATTATCAAAAAGGCAGTGGTCGACGCGTTTCGAATCCCTTATGTGGCAGGGATTCTCATCAGGACCATGTGGGCTGAATCTAGAAATAAATCAACAAACATTCAGTCAATCATACTGTTTCCCTCTCAACTTCTAAACAGTCATGCATTCTCTCAGGTCCTACCTGTGAATCAGATTTCAGCGGTATATGTCCCCAGTTGTGGAATGTTCATATAACTGTAATGGAAATGAGCATGATTAGGGTGGTTGTGTCAAAGACGGTTATCAGAACTGGTGGGGACCACCAATCTGTGTACTTACATATGACTTTGAGCCACGTTATTAGCTTGTATTCACTTTTGTCTGACGATTCTGAAAATAAAAAGACAAAGTCTCATTGAACTTAAGCCCTCTGTATGCGTGTTGCGCATATGGACATAAATTACTGGTTGGTAAACATGTATATGTAACATGTGCAGATTGTGTCCTAGAAAAATCACAGCCTCCTTGAGGCGCGTTTGGAAAAAAGAGAGACTGAAGCTGGCTTTGTGTCGGCATGTATAATCCTCTTAAGAGTGTATGCCTTTGCGCTGAGGACGGTGACCAGCCTACTCGAATGGCGTGCTCTGAGTTTAAAGATTTAGTTGTATAGCTAAAAGGCTGTGTATTTTGCCAAAGCCGCATCGGTGGCGGAAAAGCATTTTTACATTGGTCCAGTTTTATGCGTGTTGACCCGAGTGTTCAATAATTACGGCGAGGGAACAGATTTTAAACGTGGCGTTTCTACACACCGGGTTCCGCAGCGGTGCGCTGACAGCGGCGGTGCGCACAGTAGGAGTTGTGCAGTTAGTCCGGGGGCATCTTACCGGTATTGTGGATTCAGTTCTCCTCCAAACGCGTCCTTGCCGATTAGTGGAGCGCAAGAGTCATGGATCCGGTTGCTCCGGATATTCTAATGGCATAACCGCTAAGCCTGATGGGAATTGGAGTTTTTTTTTTTCCGGAATTGTGTGATTTCAGGACGTTGAAGGGCAATGATGATTATAGTTTGTCCTTTGTAATGTGTTGAACAAGAGGGGTGGGTTTCTCCGTGTATCAAGGAGATGATTTGATGTTTGGTGAGACTGTCTGTCGAAATTACCGAATAAAGGTGTCATGTGTGGAATTTCAATAATTTTTGGAACCGTTCCAGAACTTGTGTGATTTAACTAGGTAATTGTAATGACCAACCATACTGATTAAAGGTTATAAAGTTCAGACATTTCATTTAAGCCACGGGTGGCAGAATTGAATTTCAGGATCAACATGGCTTCACGTTGTTTCAGTTTGGCCTCTAGGTCTCCGCCCCTCTGGTCATGCTCTAATTTTGAGATGACAGTCCATTTAAAGTCGAGGTCGCCGTGCGACTCATCGATCCAATGTTGTACAAGGGGTGCCGTGATAATTTTTTTCTTTATTCTTGATTTATGCTGAGAGATTCTCTGTCTAATCTCTTGATTGGTTTTTCCTATGTACAATTTTGCACATGGGCAAAGGATGGCGTAGATCAAATTCTTAGATTTACAATTTGTGAAAGCATTATGCTTCCAAAAAATTCCTTCATGTTGAAAAACATTCCCTTCAATTGTCGAGTTGCAGCACAGGCATGTGCCACATTTTTTGTGTCCTGTAACTGGTGGTAAATTGACAAACTCTCGTAGTGTGGGTGTCTTCTTAGTGGGGACGGCTGCTCTGATTATTTGATTCGCGATGCTCTTGTCCTTTTTAAAGGCAAATAGTGGTTTGTCATTCAATTGTGTGTCAACATCTTTTATCAAATGCCAGTTCTGATTGATGGTCTTTTTCAGAAAATTAGATGAGGCCCCAAATGTAGTTACACATACTGTGCGTTCCAGCTTTTTCCTCTCAGTCTTCCTCAGTAATTCCTCTTGCGGTGTCCACCATGCGCGTTTTATTGCTTGTTGGACCAATTTTTGACTGTCAATGTAAATGGTTTCAGGAAAAAGTCAATAAACTTTGAAATAGGTTCGAAGAGTGAGTCACACCCTGAATGCCAAATCCCCGCCGGGACGCCCAATAATATCAGGGTGTGACTCACTCTTCGAACCTATTTCAAAGTTTATTGACTTTTTCCTGAAACCATTTACATTGACAGTCAAATCTTTCTTGAGAGACACATCGGATTTCCTATGTAAACTGAAACAACTACCATTCACAGAGGGTCGGGATTTACTAGTCAGCATGGATATAGTTTCACTATATACTCAAATCCCACAGGACCAGGCATTGGAAGTGGTGGAAATTGTTTTGGACAGAAGGGACCGACCATTAAGGGTTCCCACGGAGTTCATTCTAAAATTGGCGAGAATGGCGTTAACCAAGAATTACTTCAAATTCCATGAGGACTTTTTCCTACAAATAAAGGGCGTAGCCATGGGCTGCCCCTTTGCTCCTGAGCTTGCCATCTTGTTCATGAGTGAGTATGAAGACAGACACGTTTACAACAACAACCCCTTCCTTCAATGGATAGGGGGGTGGGTGCGTTTCATCGACGACATCTTTTTCACATGGTCAGGCACAAAGGAACAACTTTCTGAGTTCCACGAATGGCTAAATAATCGCACTAGTGACATCAAGTTCAGCATTCAGTCATCATATACAAGACTCTCCTTCCTAGATGTGGAAGTCTATTGTACCAATGGACAGCTAGTGACTACTCTTTATCGTAAAGAGACTGACCGGAATAAATCCCTACATTACTCAAGTAATCACCCGCGCAGCCTGAAAGAAAACTTACCAATAGGCCAATTTCTCCGTATACGACGAAATTGTTCATTCAAGGATGAGTATATGTATCATGCCAACATACTCTCAGAGAGACTATTGGATCGAGGTTATCCATCAAAATTGGTCCAACAAGCAATAAAACGCGCATGGTGGACACCGCAAGAGGAATTACTGAGGAAGACTGAGAGGAAAAAGCTGGAACGCACAGTATGTGTAACTACATTTGGGGCCTCATCTAATTTTCTGAAAAAGACCATCAATCAGAACTGGCATTTGATAAAAGATGTTGACACACAATTGAATGACAAACCACTATTTGCCTTTAAAAAGGACAAGAGCATCGCGAATCAAATAATCAGAGCAGCCGTCCCCACTAAGAAGACACCCACACTACGAGAGTTTGTCAATTTACCACCAGTTACAGGACACAAAAAATGTGGCACATGCCTGTGCTGCAACTCGACAATTGAAGGGAATGTTTTTCAACATGAAGGAATTTTTTGGAAGCATAATGCTTTCACAAATTGTAAATCTAAGAATTTGATCTACGCCATCCTTTGCCCATGTGCAAAATTGTACATAGGAAAAACCAATCAAGAGATTAGACAGAGAATCTCTCAGCATAAATCAAGAATAAAGAAAAAAATTATCACGGCACCCCTTGTACAACATTGGATCGATGAGTCGCACGGCGACCTCGACTTTAAATGGACTGTCATCTCAAAATTAGAGCATGACCAGAGGGGCGGAGACCTAGAGGCCAAACTGAAACAACGTGAAGCCATGTTGATCCTGAAATTCAATTCTGCCACCCGTGGCTTAAATGAAATGTCTGAACTTTATAACCTTTAATCAGTATGGTTGGTCATTACAATTACCTAGTTAAATCACACAAGTTCTGGAACGGTTCCAAAAATTATTGAAATTCCACACATGACACCTTTATTCGGTAATTTCGACAGACAGTCTCACCAAACATCAAATCATCTCCTTGATACACGGAGAAACCCACCCCTCTTGTTCAACACATTACAAAGGACAAACTATAATCATCATTGCCCTTCAACGTCCTGAAATCACACAATTCCGGAAAAAAAAAAACTCCAATTCCCATCAGGCTTAGCGGTTATGCCATTAGAATATCCGGAGCAACCGGATCCATGACTCTTGCGCTCCACTAATCGGCAAGGACGCGTTTGGAGGAGAACTGAATCCACAATACCGGTAAGATGCCCCCGGACTAACTGCACAACTCCTACTGTGCGCACCGCCGCTGTCAGCGCACCGCTGCGGAACCCGGTGTGTAGAAACGCCACGTTTAAAATCTGTTCCCTCGCCGTAATTATTGAACACTCGGGTCAACACGCATAAAACTGGACCAATGTAAAAATGCTTTTCCGCCACCGATGCGGCTTTGGCAAAATACACAGCCTTTTAGCTATACAACTAAATCTTTAAACTCAGAGCACGCCATTCGAGTAGGCTGGTCACCGTCCTCAGCGCAAAGGCATACACTCTTAAGAGGATTATACATGCCGACACAAAGCCAGCTTCAGTCTCTCTTTTTTCCAAACGCGCCTCAAGGAGGCTGTGATTTTTCTAGGACACAATCTGCACATGTTACATATACATGTTTACCAACCAGTAATTTATGTCCATATGCGCAACACGCATACAGAGGGCTTAAGTTCAATGAGACTTTGTCTTTTTATTTTCAGAATCGTCAGACAAAAGTGAATACAAGCTAATAACGTGGCTCAAAGTCATATGTAAGTACACAGATTGGTGGTCCCCACCAGTTCTGATAACCGTCTTTGACACAACCACCCTAATCATGCTCATTTCCATTACAGTTATATGAGCATTCCACAACTGGGGACATATACCGCTGAAATCTGATTCACAGGTAGGACCTGAGAGAATGCATGACTGTTTAGAAGTTGAGAGGGAAACAGTATGATTGACTGAATGTTTGTTGATTTATTTCTAGATTCAGCCCACATGGTCCTGATGAGAATCCCTGCCACATAAGGGATTCGAAACGCGTCGACCACTGCCTTTTTGATAATTCATCGTCCTTCCATTAGACCAATCCTGTCATGACTGCAAATGATAATAATTGATTCATTGGATGGTCTACTGAAAAACAAGCCCAAAAAAGCATTTTGTACTAAACATCAGTATCCGCACCTCTCTCAACGAGAACTTTATTAATAAAAGGGCGGGTACATTCGTCTTTAGGAACGGTGAACCCTTTTCATTGTCAATAGTGTCTTGTCTTGTATGTTTCTGTCTCTAAGTGTATTAAGTGTAGTCTTTTGAAATGTTCAATGTCTCCTCTAAATGTGTTGCTAATTAATCTTTATATGATTGTATCCTTGTAGGACTGTATATAATTGATGGTTTTGTATGCACTTTATGAGTCCTCTGTGTATCATATTGTTGGTTTCGAAATATGTTGTTCAAACCCAAGAAAACAAAACACATAAAAGAAGTTGAAAAATAAAAAGAATCAAAATAGAAGTCAATAGACGGACTTAGTGGTCTTATTGAATTGAGGATTGTTACTCAATTTATCAAATCATTAACTCAATTGCAGTACTGGCATTTCTTTGTTGATTGTGACTATATAACGATGGCAAGGGCTGTACTGTGCGGGAACAGACATTCACTCTCATCAAGGTTCAAGGCTGCCCGCACAGCTTATGGGGTTTACTTGGACATGGGGGAGGGGTCCAATTTTTGTAAGCAAGGGGGTACAGATACCGGTGAGATGGTGCCAATCTTACAAGTGTGTCACTTTCATGCCCTTAAATAAGTGTGTCTCATATGTGCCTAAAAATAGATTGGAACACCGAGGCTCAGTGTGTGTACAAACACAGTAAGAAACGCAGCACGCACAAGTGGCGCACAGAGGCAGCAAGCAAGCACGCCAGAACGCCCGAGGTGCGGAGAGTGACCACACGCCGGACAGTGCAGACACGGAAGAGGCGCCTGCACACCCTGGGAATAGGGGTCCGACGCCACAGAGACCAGGACTAAGTGATACCCTCCGTGCGCGAGCGCTGTAAACACGACACCGGGTTGTGACTGGCCTGTGAGCGGTTGCACCTTTGTTCATGCCGGGACCGTTTGACAACCACAACACAACACAACCCGCAAGGGCATAGACGAACTCCGCAGGGTCCTCCTTTCTGCCAGACAATTATTTATTATACCGAGCAACCCCCAAAATAATAAAACAGGGGGGGGGGCGGGAAAGACACGGACAGCGGGAGGGGAGGGGCGGCGGGAAAGAAACGGATAGCGGGGGGGCCCGGGGGGGCGGGAAAGGACCAGACAGGAAAGGAAACACTCACCTGGACTTCCTCGGCCGGCGGTCGGCCGCCAAATGGCCCAAACAAACCTCAACCAGCCAAAAAAAAAACCCCGCCCACCGCCGCATGACGTGGCCAAAAGAGAAAAAATCTCGGGAACGCCCCCGAATCTGGTCCGGCCTTGACGGACAGATCCGGCACCCAATGGCTAGCCTCCATTAAATCTATTCGGTAGAAGCCTTAAAGTGCTTTTCTCTAATGGCAGCTGAAGAGCTAAAAACATAAGTGACAAAGGAATCCCACGGTGCCCACATTAGTCTTATTTTTTTTACCAGCACTATAGAAGAAACAAAAGGTTTAAACTAACAAACGTAGTAAACGACAAAATAATATGGCAATGTTTCATCTGCAAAAGGTAGATCACGTCCATCAGAGGAAAAAAAGGACCCATGGAAAGCAATTTGTTTTTCAAATATGATGTTATGGACATTTGTAAAAGGCAACAGATCTCTCATTAGGAGAGCCCCTAGGCACTCATGGATTGGATGTAAATCTAGATCATACTCTTCATGTCTGGAATTTCAAATCCCGGCCTGTTACTAGGAGCAGGAATCCTAGCTCACAAGATTTTTCCGGGTTTGGCAGTATCGAAATTTCTGGGTCCAGTACTGTGCCCAGTATCCCCTGGTGCTGTACTGGACCTGGCGACACCAGGGGACATATTTACAATAACTGGTGCTTCCCTGCATATCAGCAGGGATGCGCCAGTTATTGTGCGTCACGGCTCCGCCACCATGAATGCGCCGCATTTAGAATGCGGCGCAACATCGGGCAAAAATGGGCAGATGCGTGACGCATCTGCTGCCGTAAAGGCGGCGCATTGCTGGAGTTGCATCGCAAGCGTGACGCAGCTCCAGCAAGGCTCGGGAGTGCCCTATCCTTTAAATGCTGCGTCAATCCTTGCACCTGCTTCAAGCAGGCGCAGGGTTTGAACGCAGCATGGCCTTAAAAGTGGCTGAGTGAAATCTTGTAGATTTCACTCAGCCACTTTTAGGAGGCGGTCCTGCACCGGAACGCCCCTCCCCCTTCGCCGGAACGCCTACATGTGGCGCAGGGCTTTACAACGTGACGCATCTCCCAGAGCAGCATGGCGCTGGCTTTGCGCCGCCGCTGTGTCACGAAAGTGACGCAACAGTGGCGTAAAAGAGGCGCAAGGTTCTTTCGTCCGCCTGGTGATACTGTGCCTGGTCTTACCAGACCTGTAAATATTGCGCCAGTGCAAAACAGCCTAGAAAACAGGAAATGCGTCGGCAAAGTTGTCACAAATATACAACTACTTCCTGCTGAGTCATTTGGAGAACTAAGCAGTCCCCTTCATAAGCCATGAAGCTCTATCTGTGGCATTCTAGGCCTCTGCTACTGTTGCTAGGAGCTTTGGAATGCTTATATGTAAGGGGGCTTTTGGAGACTGTTTAAGTTGAGCCTTCTGCCTGTAGCACTATTCCTGTGGATGGGATCCTTTTCTTAAGAATAAAACTACTTCCAAACATCAATCTACGTACAGCTTGATCTTACATTTGGCGACAGAGGATGGGACTAACTTTGCAAGGATCTCAACACCATCTACCTTAAGCTCATTCCCACTGAGTTTAAGCATTGCTTTCAGAGAACGTTGGACTACCGATCCACTTTGAGATACTGTTATACATTTATTACCCTCAAGCGTTGCGGACCACATATTTATTTTTTCTTCCACTGCTTATTCATCTCGAGAAATCACTATAACTCACTCTGGACTCGACAGCGCTCCCCTTTTGCAAGAGGTTACTTTAGCACATTTATTTGGGAGAGTTGTGTGGCTTAAAGTGTATTGACTCATTCCTCTGGCTCACATATCTTTACTTTTAAGACCACCCTTGTGCATGCACGTGCACCCCGTTCAAAGCCTACACTCATGCTCACCAGCGTAGCAGCCAGTATTGTTATCTTTTGAATACTGCCCGACGCTCGAGACGCTTCTGCCTTCTCTGACGCTGTGGAACCGGAATCCCGCCATCTTCTCCTTCTTTTCCTGGAGCTCTGGTGATGTTATCCCCAAGCTGGCGCATTCACGTTCACTCTCACGTGTGTGGCGGTCATTTTAGGTATCTGCAATCCTTGGAATGTTTCATGTACCAGTGTGTCACTCATGTGACACGCACACTAGTCTTCAAGCAGTGTTCCCGGAGCGTTGGATTGCCTCGTTGTGCAAGCTCCACCAGCTCGTACAATTTACTTCAGTGCAATTCAATAGCGTCATGTTGCTAGGACACACAACACCAAAGCAAATACAATGTTACTTCTGCGCATCTTTCCTGTGATGTGTGGACACACTTCTATGACAACTTGCATTTTTGCTACACAGCGTCTGTGTACCTGACAACTTGATAAATTGATTTACAGTGTACACTTTTTGCTTTTCCCCTATGACAAGTACACATTTGACTCTTACTTATATTTGTGTGTCGTCTCTGTGATACGCACACATTCTCAAGAAGACTCACAGCTGGATTTGTTTAGACTTAAAGTCGTCTTACAAATTTCGCTTTTACTATTATTCCTTTTCAGGTCATGTTACTCTATTTATTCACAATGCAGAATGTCCCTGCCCCCCCATCTTTCTATCTAACCCCAGTGATCCTTCCATACGGTGGAAGAAATGGCACAAAGTTTTTGAAAGGTATGCCAGAGTCTGTGGTTCCTCCTTGAGCACTGAGAGGAAAACTGCTTTACTGCTGCATTGTTTTGGGTCGGAGGGCCAAGAGGTTTTTGACCACCTTCCCGAAATACATGAGCCTGCTTTAAATGAATCTGAAATTTGTATTGCAAAGCTAGACAAACATTACCTGCCCAAAATCAGTACCTTCCTGGAGAGATACCATTAGGGTCGCAGGAGCCAACTTGAAGGTGAGTCCATAGAAAATGATATACCCTGTTTGAGAAAATTGGCTTCATCTTGTAAGTTTGGCTCCACCCTTAACGAAATATTTGGGGACCAATTTATGTTGGGTTGCAATATTGAACGTGTCTGAGAGGAATTATGGCAAAAGGATGAGCCTTCACTTGAGGATGTTCTGGTTATTGCTAAACGTATTAAACATTCCCTAAAGTGTGTAGAGGTCATAAAAAAATGGTGTTAAGAATGAAAAAAGATTCACTTCAAATTGTTAAACATCCCCAAAAAGTGGTGAGAGAACATGAACCAAAGAAACCTAATGTGGAGAGAAATAGAAAGGTCAGTACCTTTCAACCTAAATGTTTTCGCTGTGGTAAACTAGGTCACTTGGCCAATAACAAGCTATGTCCAGGTGGAAAAGTTACATGCAGCAATTGTAAGAGGAAGGGTCATTTTGTTGCAGTATGTAAGGGTTAACCCTATAAGGGAAGGGTCAATGAAACTTATGAGGAAAATGAATACTCTAATGATACAGATGCTGCGGTTGATTGTGGTCAAATTCTACTACAAGTCACTAGTAATAGAAAGGGTAAGAATTGTTCCGTTGACGAGGTGTTGGTGGAAGGTGAAAGTACGAGTCTGCTATTTGACTCAGGTGCCAAGATCACAATAATTTCAGTAGAGTTCTATCAGAAGAAAATCATGCACAAAGTAAAAATCTTCCGCCCTGACATTACACCATGTGCTTATGGTGGCGAACCCATTAAGTTGTTAGGTTAGTTTTGTGGCCTGTTAGAATACAAGAACAGAATAATCAATTCCAAGGTGTACATTTCTCTAAAAGGGGACAGCATATTAATCCGGTTCCACCAGAGAGATCTTGGTGTGATTCTAGATCCCAATGCTTCACCTCCCATCAGATTAAGGGAACATTTGTAAAACTTTGGGCTGTTTGAGAGAGATATTTGAGAGTACATCACATTCGGCTGGTCGATGGTGCCAAACCTGTGTGCAGTAAGGTACAAAATTTCCCCGTGGCAGTACATGAACAAGTGCAAAGTGAGTTAGAATGACTGAAAGCTGATGGCAAAATTGAGGAGGTGGAAGCCACACCTTGACTTGCCCCAGTGGTAGCCGCAAAGAAGGCGGATGGCTCCTTACGTTTGTGTGTGGACCTGAGAGAATTGAACAAACATGTTGTGGTAGATTGCTACCCCTTGCCGAAGATCGCAGACATGTTGATGTTACTCCAAGGCGCAAAAGTCTTCAGTACCATTGATCTGAAATCTGCTCATCATCAGATTAAATTGGATGAAGACTCAAAATACCTCACTGCTTTTGTGACCCCATTCGGTACCTTTCGCTTTTCCAGGCTTCCTTTTGGCCTGGTGTGAGAGGCTTTGGTTTTTCAGCGAACTTTAGAAAATGTTTTTAAAAATCTGACTGCCGTAAGGGTATATCAGAATGATATTTGAATCTTTGGGAGGGGCAATAGAGAGCATGATGAGGTGGTCTTGGAAGTTTTGAGTAGACTCAATGATCATAACTTCACGGTCAAGATTGAGAAGTGCAAATTCAGGAAGGAATCTATTATCTGGGCCACTCCATTTTTGCAGGTGTTGTGATGCCCAAGGTGGAGCTTGTAGATACCATCCGTAAACGGCATTCTCTTGCCAATAAGGAAGAACTGATGAGTTTCTTAGGGATGGCAGATCAATATAGCAAGTTTGTTAAGGGCTTTGCCTCTCTGTGTGTTAAGATGAGGTCATTGTTACACAAAGGGTGTGAATTTGCGTGGGATCAGGCTTGTGAGGATGAGTTTCGCAATCTTAAGGAGAGATTGAATGCCGCACCCAAATTAAGCTGCTTTGATCCTAAGAGGAAATCCTTATTGATTACTGACGCTAGCATGAAGGGTCTTGGTGCGGTATTGCTACAAAAAAAACAGGGTCAGGATGACCTAATCTTTTTTCTGTCACACAGTCTGCGAGGGGCTGAGTTGAGATACTCTGACATAGAAAGAGAAGACATCACTGTCTTTTGGTTCATAAACAAGCAAGAACCTTTTGTGGGGCAGTTTGTTCGAATTCAGGACTCACCACATGCCTTTGTGTGAATTTTTTTTTTAAAGAGAGGTATCGATGCAGTGTCAAGTAGGATCACCAAGTGGGTTGTGGCACTACAGGATTATGATTTTGAGATCAAATACTTGCCTGGTGTGGAGAACAAAGTCGCAGATGCGTTGTCACGTTTGGTTGATTGTGGTGAGCAAGGTTCTTCTGTGGATCATGAACAGAACAAGGACTTACTACCTGTCGTTTTTAATTGTGCATGATACTTTGATTATCTGAATCATACCTACCATTCATCCGCCGCATTGCTCCCCGGTCCACCGCAGCTGGTGCTGTTTGTGTGGCAGGAGACAGCACAGCACAGAGGGAGCGAGCATCCTCACTTCCTGGGGCACACCATACGCCGCCATCTTGGCTGAGGCTGACGGTCTAGTTGTTTGCTAGGACCGAGCCCAGCCTCCTATTTAAAGCACATATGGCGACGACGCGCAGTGGACGCGCGCAGCGGGTGCACCAATGGCGCGCCAAAGGTGCGCCAAAGGTAAGCCCGTCTGCGCCCGTCCGCGCTCTTGCCGGTCGCAGGGCCAGGAATGCTGCTCGCCCGCTTAACATTGTGAAATATAGTAGGGATGTTTTACTATCACTCCACACCAGCTCCCATGCCTGTCCGCACTTACTGGACCTGTCCTTATGGAAGGGCCCTGTTAGCTGCCGGGACTGTAAAAAAACTTTCCCATTCTCGCAAATTTCCTCACTCACAGATGGCAGGAGAGACTTAAGGGGGGGGGGGGTTGATTAACGCAAGGTCTATGTCCAAGCACGCATTACACATCTATGATTTGATAAGTGAAAGCGACCTAGACTGTCTCTTCATTACAGAAACCTGGCTTAAACCATGGAGCAACCCTGATATAGTACACGCCTTACTGCCAGGCTATCGCATTCAAAGGATCGATAGAGAGGAACAACGGGGTAGAGGTTTAGCTTTTATTCATCGGGAATCCTTTAATTGCTCAATGACTGAGATTCATAATCTCAAAGAAGCTGAGTGTATGGGATTCAATATTAAGATCAATGACTCTTTTACATTCGCAGGGGCTCTGGTCTATCGCCCCCGGGCTCATATAAGGATTTTTTGGAAAGTATTGGGGATGCACTTAGTAACTCAGCACTTAGAATTTCCAATTTTACGCTACTTGGGGATATAAACCTCCATCTGGACTCCGCCGCAGACCCAGCAGCTACCTCATTTAAAGATACAATGGACGTACGAGGCCTAGCAACACTCACTCTAAATACTACCCATAGGGCAGGACACATCCTAGACTGTATTTGTTCCAATCTCGTCACACTTAAAGTTGGCTGCCCTACGGTCCAGACCTGGTCAGACCACGCACTGGTCCCTTTTAACCTCACATTTGGAGGTGGTGTGAATGGCAATCAGTCAGGAACACTCAGGCCAGAAATGAGGGTTGGGAAGTAGTCGTTGGCCACCCGAACCTGATCTCGATGGCCAGTGACTGCAGGTCTCCAATGACAGGAAACCCGGAAACTGACAATAACAGCTTCAGGGAATGGATGTCTATGCTTAAAGATAAAGCCGGTCCTGCTAAGGTTAGGAATAGTCCTAGCCATAAGAGAGCATCCGGCCCATGGTTCAATCAGTCACTTAAAGAAAAACAAGGTGAAGTACGAAGGGCTGAACATAGGTGGCGGAAAGAGTATCAAGAGGAGGAACGCTAAATGTAAATGTATTTGAGCTTATATAGCGCACAGCTACCCACAAAGGGTTTCCCGGCGCTTGCTTAGGGAACCCGTCCTGGTATTCCCCTGTGAGATAACCCCGGCAGGGTATCCACAAGGTGAAAGCCAGGCATCCCGCCGCGAGGGGCCGTTGTGGAGATTAAGCAAGCTATTGCCCAGAGTCGCAGAGTGTGAACCCATGAGTTGAGACGGCACCGGAGCGAGAATTATCGAGTCCGTGGAATTTTTTGAGCCCAAGACCCGCCGAGGCGGGGAATCGAACCCTGGTCCAGGGCCGATCTCAGCTTCCGGGTCTGCCGCCTCTAACCCCTGAGCCACACTTCTCCACGCTGTAATTACAAAGCTGCTAGAAGTGTATATCATGCACTGATAAAAAAGGCAAAAACTAACTTTTAACCCTTTCGATGCTCATGACGGAACGGTTCCGTCATGAGCATCGGTCGAGCTGTGCTCATGACGGAACCGTTCCGTCATGACCACACCCATTAACATTGGGCCCCAGCACCGGCGGTAAATCGGGACATCACGGATGAGGTTACACAACAGCTATTGAAGCGGCAAACAACAAACAAAAATCTATCTTCAAGATAGTGAAGGGCTTTACCAACCCCAAAATATTAGTACAGGAAATTCCACCCTCGAAAAACCTCTGTAACACAATTGCGGACTATTTTGAGCAAAAAGTACAGGGCCTCACCAAGGACTTTGTGATTCCTGACAAAGAATTGGGAGAAGTCAGTAGCAGGGTTAGTATGCCCTCGAATCTGATGGCGACTTCCCGGCCAATTAACTTGGAGGAAACCCGCCAGGCAATATTGGCGACCAAATCGGGATCACCATTTGAACCATGCCCCCGATGCTTCTATATGCGCTCGTAGACACTGTCACTCCAGTGATTAACAATATCATAAATACATCATTGGCCACAGCAATTATTCCCTTAGAATGGAAATTGGTGGCGGTCAAACCCCTGCAGAAAAAACAACTACCTGACCCTACTACATTATCCAATCTTCGACCAATTTCACTGCTCCCTGTGCTATGTAAAGTAACAGAGTCCTTCATGAATAAACAAGTCACTAAGTTCCTGGAAGACAACTCTGCTTGGCACTCTAACCAATCTGGTTTTAGAGCTCAACACTCTACAGAGTCAGCTCTACTGTTCACCACCGATACCATCCGAATGGCGCTGGACAAGGGTAAGAAGGCTGTCCTGATATTATTAGATCTGTCGGCAGCCTTCGACACGGTCTCACATAACATCTTAATTATCCGGCTAGCAACATCTGGCATAACTGAAAAGGTACTGGATTGGATTAAGAACTTTCTAAGTGACAGGCGACAAGTGGTCTCTGATAAGTGTGGCTCAAATCCACCTGAGCGACTTACCTCACTCATCTATCACTAACAATTAAATAATCCAGCCAGGCAGTGGAGAAGAGTTAGACACATATTTATTCAAATAATATTCATCTGCAGATGGGCCCTGTCAGTTCTACACCCTAGAGAGTGCATCGAGAGGACTGAGGACTCTCCTCACAGCAATACATTATCACATAGCATGCTAGAGTAAAACCACGCCCAGACTGGAAAAGTACTGGGCTCAGCAGAGGGAGAACAATTACCTCATACATGAGGCATCTGCACCTGCGAAGGCAACAGTGTTATCACTCCTCAAGGCCACAGAGCCGAAGCTCTGAGGAAAGAAATGCTGAAACAGGGACTTTCTGCTCATAAGGGAGGGGGGAAAACTGTACCATGAGACATTGGAGCTGCATAGCAAATGTCAGCATTAGAAATCTGCCTGTCATAGGCAAGCTTCTTGTTATTATAAGAAAGTATACAAAAATATCCTTAATGGGAACCTAACGGATAGAAGGCAATGTACTACAGCAAGTCTTCTAACTCAGAAGGCAAAAATAAGACAAAAGCTTAACCATTACAGAAACAGTTCTATCCAAATGAAGCTTGCATATAAAGAAAAATAGCTCAGTGGGTTGCAGCACATGAATAATAGGCTGTAACTGCATATTAATTTATGACACATTAGGCTAACATATGTACAACATCATATAAAGGAAAATTACAATCTATCAGACCCTCCTTTTAGCCTAATGTGGCTAACATAAGTGCATCCTTTATTACTCAAAGTAGGGACTGTGCAAATCTAAAGGAGAGAACGGGAACGGCATCACTCATCAATCAAATGTCGGGAAAGGAAATACTAGGATGAGCATGATCATAGAAGTAGCGCAGCATACTATAGGACAGGAAGTGCAGAGGCAACTAGTAAAAGAACAACCCCTGCAATACCTACTAAAACAATTATTATTCTCTGGGTGTGAGGCACCCTCCTTTTTGACTAATCTAAGCATATTCTCCCGGTGTACCATTGCTCTATAACATTATGTCATTATTGGACAACTTAAAAAGACATCACAGTTCAAGTCATGAGCAGGAAGTAATGCAATAATATTGATCAGAGAAAACGCCCTATTGAACCATATACTCAGTGTTCACTTGCATCTAGACTACTCAAAGTATACTAACCCTGACAGCTACTTCCATAGGGCAAGAATAAAAGCAACATTTTGTTTTTCCACCCTTGTGTTTTTGAAGGCAACGACCCACACCCAATAATCTGCAATACTATAAGTAACAGGTGTCTTGTGCAACAATAGAATACTACATCATCCTAATGAACTTCCCAAAAAACAAACACATTATTACATTTGTAGACCATGTGAACCAAATATGGGCAGGGGCATCTGGACAAGGAGCCGCAGAGGCAGCTCCTCCTGGGGAAAAGGAACATTCAAAGGGACTCATTTTCCTAGCTAAAAGACCAAAGTAAACTAAGGGAAAAACAGTTCACACTGAGGCCAACCAGGGGGAAGCGGGCTCAGGTCTACGAGGAGCCGCAAAGGGCTGCTCCTCATCGGGGATAGAACGACCAAAGGGAACGTAACCAAAAATCCAAAAAACAAAAAGGAAAAAAGGGAAAAAGAAACTAAACTAGAAAAAATTGTCCCAGACAGTCCTAAAACCGGCCAGAGGGGTTCTTCAACCCTCGAAAGGGATCTTCTCCCTGTGTCCGTTAAAGCCTCACAGGCAGGCTTTTACCGTTCATACCCTAATCCCACGTCGCTTGTCACACAGCAGTTGTAACAGAGGAGCACTTAATCTGGGCCCAGGCGCAGTCCTAGTGTCTCACCTGACAATGTCTCAACAGTGCACCAGGGCTCTTCCAGCAGTCCATCCCTAACACTCTCTTTAGTCCTTCCCTACTTCCCTTACTCAGCCCTTCTTCCGGTGCCCTGTTCTCCTTTCTTGGGCCACAGATTGTATCGAGTGCTCCCTCACACCTCTGGATCTGTGAACAGAATGGGGGGCTCATTTTGCAGGGGACTTATCTGCTGATCTTTGCTCACTGTTATCAAGAGAGACCTCACCACTATCAATCAGAGATGCCTCTTATCCTTTTGATCAGGCTCGTCACCTCTCAATAAAGCATCTGAGAAGCGTATTTGTCATCAGCGACGCCCTTTCTTGCCCACTCCCACTCATAGGGCAACAGAAGCTAGACCCTTTTTACACGGCTGGCATGGGTGCCCACTCATGAGCCAGGATCCTGAGTGCTGTTTGGGTGGTAACAGCACCTTCCTTTCGGCTCAAAGTAAAACTTCCGCTGGTATCTTCGGATGTCGACGCAGTCCTCATGATGGTTGGTGTGTCCAGGCCCCTCCGGCAACGGCTTCAGGGTGTCTGCTACCTATTGATAAATAGAACGAAGATCTTTAGTCAAAGCATACAAAGGGTCAAAACAATTTGGTCTCAAGACACCACAAACATTTGCTGGGCGGTGTGGATTTGAATGAAAAAAACATCTCAGGCCTATCAATAAATTTGTGCTAACAATAGGTAATATATTACATGTTTGACTTTTCCACTGTATTACCTGTGGTCGGACGTATGCGTTAATTCTAAGAGAAGAGAAAAAATAAAACAACACAGACATGTTGTATTCCCGCAAAACATTTTCTTGAGACGCTATTCCTATAGCATGCACAAAGCGTCTACTTTGTGAACCCTCACTGTTGTGCAAAACATCAAACACTTCTAATATTCCCTTTTTTTTTTATACTCATGACCATGCTCATGTACTATGGGAAGCAGCAGGAAACTAACTTCTACAAAGCTATAATTGCAACAGAAAAAATATTTTGCTGAGGATATTTTGCTGAGGATCACAAGCATCCTTCACCTTTTTCACTATGTAGACCATGTCTTGTGATGGTCGGGAGGAGAAAACAGCACAAAATGACAAAACACATCAAGAAGAGGAAGCTTGGGTATACATAATGAGAGAAGAGAGTTTCAAGCTGGCAGGTAGTATGGAAAATCCTTGTAAATATACATGGCGTTAAGGGTGGCCTCTTTGAACATATGTGGACTGAATAACGGAGGGAAAAGGCAGACGGCTGCAGCTATGCTAAGGACGTTAAGGCTGGACGTGGTATGTCTCCAAGAGACTCATTTTATGGGGAAGGATAAATTCATGCTGGAACAGATGGGGTATGATGTTCTTGCTCATACAAATCAGGATAGTAGGACAAGAGGAGTAGCTATCCTAGCTAAAAAATATTTCACTCATACAAAGCTATTGAAATTCCCCCGTTATAGTTAGTTCAGCTAACTATAACACGCGCGCCTGCAATGCACTGCTGATGACATCACATATTACATCACTCATGACGTGGTCAGTGACATCACTCAAAAAAAGTACAGAACTATTGTTCCCTTCAAAGGTCAAATAAGGAAACATTAGTCTGGGGCGTCTTCTTTAATAAAGACTATCAGTTTATTTTCACAGACTAGCTAATAAAGAACTAGCAGTGTGCCCGCATAACTTTAAAACCCAACACTTGTAAAACAAAACTACCAACATCAAATTCCATTTTTAGAGCAAAGCAGAACAGGCTAATAAAAATTGGAGAAGAGGAGGGAGCAATATACATGCTACCTATTCCTAATTTATAGGAGAGCTAGCGGAGAGCTAGCTACCTCCCCCATTTTTGACAGAAGGAAATCTGAAACATATTTATCTTCAGTCAAAACCATCAACCCCCGGGTGCAGCACTGGGCAGAAACAAAATTGTAGGAGATACATAGCACTTTTGAGAGGGCTAGAACATCTTTTAGCACATGTACAAATGTCATTGCCATAAAATGATGTGTGTGCCTATTAATATCAAGAATTAATTCTTATTATTTACCCATTGCAAAACACACAACCTCTTTTGAGGCCTTATATTCCCATTAAGGAGTAAGGACAAGGAAAGTGTAAAAATCCCCCATAACCAGGCACTATGCGCCATTCATTAGGGAAATGGCGGCAAAAGGGAGATCTATAAAAGAACAACCATGTAACAAAATGGACATACACTGCTAAAAGTGCTATTTAAAAAATTTGAGGGCCAGAACAAATTCCCCACAGAGGAACCTGTACTTGTTATCAAAAATGAATTTGTCAAAACAATACAAAACAGAAACAAGCATACCAAAGCAGCAAGTATAGTGGCTGTGCCAAGCACAGAAAACATAGACAAATCCCAGCCACACATGCAAAGGAGCTGTGACACAGAACACAATGCCATGCATGCAGCTCAAAACCCAGTACGCATTTTGTGTCAGCCTTAAAGTCCATCAACATACCTACCACGCTGAACAGAACAAACAATGCACAATAAGCCAAAGAAAGCATAAAACTCACAATATTCACATGCGTATATCATAAAATAATACGCAATAATACCTATGCCAAACACAAAAACCACAAAAGGGAAACACAATATTAGTTACTCAGAGGACTATATCCTTCTCATGCATGTCATGCATCATGCGATGTGGTGTTAGTGCACATGTAATCCATCTTTAACACAAAGTTGCATCAATACTCACCATAACACAGAGATAATATTTCCCATTGCCCTGAAACGAAACGAATCAAACCACAAAAAAACAACACACAAAATATTGGACCAAAAAAAGCAACCACTTAGTAAAAATACCCTGTATAAATACTCACCTTAAACCCATTCCCAGAGCTCATTCACACCCTCACATCCTTTCAATGTAAAAAAAGAAACCTATTCGGGTGTGTTGTCTTAGGCAGGACGAATCCCCAATGGCCAGCCAAAAGAACAAAACATGTAGCAGTATTGAAAATCACATGACTAAGTTATAATTACATCTAAGGCAGCATCAAAAAGAAAAAAAAAGATATACATTTACGGTCCATGCGCAAGACTTTTATTCTTCTTATTAAATATACCAAACCCTTGTTCTGCACAGACACCTTACTTCTGTATAAAATAACAGCTCTAAATGTGTCATGTTAACATTTTGACATTTGCACAAACACATTCTGCACCTCTACTCAGCGGGTGGGGCACTGGGCTGGACAACCCACATACAAAGACTTTTATACGAATCCAATATATACATGCATATAGACATTCCCACCAGACCATTCTTATGATGGACACAATCAATATTATATACCTACCCTCACATGATCAGTTCTCTCCACTAGGGATCCACTAGCAAAAACACTAATCAGTATGCCCATGAGAGACCCCCCCCTACTCAGTATTTATTCAAATAGAAAACCTGTATACCATGACATGGACCAACACTGAAACAAAATATCTGGTAAATTAATTTTTCTCAAGACAATCCTTCTTTTTTCTTTTTGACTGGTCCAAATGGAGTAACCTGTGGAAAATTATTCATAATTTGTTCCTTATACTAAATCACATGTATTCTCATCAACTCCTTCATACAAATCCATGTTGCACTAATTATTATGCAAACTCGCTCTAAATTCACATTTTACATGGCTCCAACTGTGTATCTCTGCCTGTCCGTGCCAATAGCTGGGCCTCCTAGCCCCCCCCATAATCTTCTGTCTGTGCTCTGCGAACCCATTGGAATGCTGTTATCACACAAGGTCACTGCTGCTCTGCTCGTCTAAATCTCCACAAAAGCCTTGCTCACATTCTTCATTTTTCTATTTAACCCTTCCAGAACGGAATACAATTCACACACTGCCATAGTAAATCTTCCTAGACCAGAGTCCCAAATTATTTTTCAAAGTCTCCCTTTGTCATTCAGAAAAATGCATCTCACACTCCACCCGACCATCTTCCAAGAGCTAAGAATTCTGGGCTGCTCGCCAGCCTTCCTAGCCCTCCCCTGGTGTTCAGCACCAAGGCCAAATCTGCCTCGCAGTCTGTGCTCGTCGTTCAGGCGCTGACAAAGCCAAGAAGCCTTTCCTAACCTTTTCGACATGCCATATTTAAAAGAAAAAAAAGAAAAATTCTCCTACACACTTACTACATTCTTATTAGTATACATTCTAATTACTTGTAAACAAATCCTCATTCTTTTCTTCATCTTCTACTGTTCACAAATTAAAGGGATAAAAGAAAACAAATTTTGTTTATAGAGCACAGCCCTGCATGGACTTTTACACTACATAAAAAACACCCTGATAGCTAGGTGCAACCGTCTCAGGTAGCTCACAAGGACCAGACAATTAACTCATGCAAAAAGATGCACTCACTTCATTCAAACAAACATTTACACAAACAAAAGGCAACCCACAGACTGCTCTCAAACCGGGCCAATTTTAACCAAATCATATTACATGGGATACACAGTTGTGCAGCCATGCGCTTTATAAATGGCTCTATTATTATTATTATTATTTACATACCCACTCCTCTTAATCACTACTCACATTGCCCCTGAGCCAATACAAGCACATTTAAATAAGAACACCCTGCACCTTCAAATGTACACATTTTTTCTCTTGTAAAACTAAACTGTTGATCAGTCCATATTCTAAGCTATCATAAGTCCTCATATCTGTCCTTGCTGAACCTCTCTCGGCCACAACCCTTTCTTTTAGGGCCAACTTAATTTCCATACGTACTTTCTTACAGGCTTTTTTTTTTCTCAGGAAGCCCTCATCTTCACCCTTAGGAATTAAACATGCTCTGACAGCTGTACATAGCGAACAGTCTCTCCTGTAAGTAATGTATCTTAACTGCATCGAAATATTAAACAAAATCAGGATAAATCCATTTACACATACATCTCAGAATTAAAAGAATCTTTTACAGGAGCACGTTGGCTCTCGGCCAATCTGACATCAGTTGACCTGCAGCAACACCTAAAACATTGCAACTTACTGAAACGCGGCATCTTGCACCCTCAATCAAACACCACCAAACTCACTCAATCAGATACCGCCAAGGAACCCACACATACCCGGACACAAAAGACCAAGCAACTATCTCCACACACAACCACTTACATTCGCCCACGCACATACATCCTATGCATTAAGTCCCTGCCAAACACGTGTTACCATAATGGGACAAGGCCCGTCGACCAAGTCCTGGGGAACCTGGACCCTACCGCAGACCGAACAGTACACTAACTGTTCTGAGGATGGAGAACACATCCGCCACCCGGGTGGCACTAAAGATCGCTGCGCACTTTACCACAGGGGACCCTGGACCCACTCCCGCCGAACCGCCTCCCTAGGGGTTCGGGGTGAGTTCCGGAGCCCACCCGCAATGAGCCACGCCTCCACCACAGTACCACCCGGTCGGATGACCAAAAACAAATGTCCTCCCAACCTCCATTAAGTCTGTCAGAGCACCACTCGCACTCTGAGTTCCCCGGAGCACACTAGCCCCAGGAGCGCACCGGCTCCTTTACCACTAGAGACACACCGGTCTCTTAACCACTGGGGACACACTAGTCCCTGGAGCACCCTAGCTCCTTCAATAACCAGTCGGACCACTCACCTCCTGTTCGCGGAACCCAACATCCACTGTTCTCCACTGCCGGCTGCTGGGACCAACACGGTCAGCTCCAAAGTTCCGCCTTCTGGACCCCGGCGTAAGATCCGAACCGGGACCTCTCCCGATCAGCAGGATGGGGCAGCGCTGCGAGAACCAAGCTCGGCATCAGATGGGTACCCGGGCCCACCGTGCCGACCAGCGGGTCCCCGGTCTTCTGCTACCCCCTTACGGGTGAGAAAGATCTTTATCGCGGGGTCCCTGTTCGGGCACCATCTGATAAGTGTGGCTCAACAATTAAATAATCCAGCCAGGCAGTGGAGAAGAGTTAGACACATATTTATTCAAATAATATTCATCTGCAGATGGGCCCTGTCAGTTCTACACCCTAGAGAGTGCATCGAGAAGACTGAGGACTCTCCTCACAGCAATACATTATCACATAGCATGCTAGAGTAAAACCACGCCCAGACTGGAAAAGTACTGGGCTCAGCAGAGGGAGAACAATTACCTCATACATGAGGCATCTGCACCTGCGAAGGCAACAGTGTTATCACTCCTCAAGGCCACAGAGCCGAAGCTCTGAGGAAAGAAATGCTGAAACAGGGACTTTCTGCTCATAAGGGAGGGGGGAAAACTGTACCATGAGACATTGGAGCTGCATAGCAAATGTCAGCATTAGAAATCTGCCTGTCATAGGCAAGCTTCTTGTTATTATAAGAAAGTATACAAAAATATCCTTAATGGGAACCTAACGGATAGAAGGCAATGTACTACAGCAAGTCTTCTAACTCAGAAGGCAAAAATAAGACAAAAGCTTAACCATTACAGAAACAGTTCTATCCAAATGAAGCTTGCATATAAAGAAAAATAGCTCAGTGGGTTGCAGCACATGAATAATAGGCTGTAACTGCATATTAATTTATGACACATTAGGCTAACATATGTACAACATCATATAAAGGAAAATTACAATCTATCAGTCACCTTGGGTGAATTCTGCTCAAAGGAAAAAATACTCACGACTGGAGTACCACAGGGATCTAGTTTAAGCCCGACACTCTTTAATGTGTACACCACCCCTCTGATCAGGTTGATATCGTCCTTTAGAATAGATGTGGTTTCCTACGCGGACGTCACACAACTTATCCTAGTCCTTGATAAAGACTCAAAGGACTGGGAAGAAAATCTTAAACGCTTGACGGTGACATTTGATTGGATGGGGAAGAACCATTTAAAATGTAATACGGGCAAAACCGAAAATATGCTAATGGGCCCGCAAAATGACTTTGTCCCGAAGCTATGGTGGCCGGAGAACGCAGAGGTACCGCCGCATACAACCAATACGGCACGTAACCTAGGTATCAAGTTTGATGCCGCTCTGTCGTTCAAACAACAGGCACTAGCAGTAGCAGGCACCTGCTTTAATGTCATCAAGGGAATAAGACTTTTTTTGACCTACTTCCTTTGTCAGCCAGGAAAATGGTAGCAGTCCCTCTCGTAACCGCGAGACTTGACTATTGTAACAGCCTATATGCGGGAACCAATAAGGTGGTCATGTACAGGTTGCAGATGGTGCAACATGCAGCGGCCAGGTTAGTGCTGAAATGGCCAAAGAAATCGTCCGCATCTTCCACATTAAAAACCCTGCACTGGCTACCAGTAATTAAACGGGTCCTTTTTAAGATCCTGCTAATTACCTTTAGAGCCTTTCACTCTCGGGGACCAAAGTACATACAAAGGAGGTTCTTACGGTACCATCCTCTGCGTACCTTGAGGTCCTCCAATGCTAATCTGTTGTTGGTCCCTGCCTTTAGACTCAGCTCTAGAGGTGGCAAATCCTTGCCTGTTCTAGGGCCAAAGGCATGGATCAAACTCCCCCCTCATCTGCGTTCCATGCAACGAGAATCAGAGTTCCGAAAGGCACTGAAAACCTGGATCTTTAATCTCCCTGATGCCTGCGCCATAGCACTAGTGTGACCATCTAGGGCTGGACCTTTGAAAGCAGTCTGACCAGTGTTTTAGATCTCTCTGGTCAGTTTAGGCGCCTAGAGGCTCCCTGGAGTGACAGTTGCGCAGTATAAGTATCAGTTTACATTACATTACATTACTTGGTTTGTTCCATTGAAGGTGAGAGTATTACCCAAGAAAGGTGGTTTGAGGCTCTTATCTCTGACAGTGTGTTGCTAGAAGTCTTGGAATGTGTCAAGGCTGGTTGGAAGAGGACTGGTCAGGCGGCCGCTATGGTGGAGTTCCACGCCTCCACGTAGCACCTGTGTACCTTGCCCCTTTGCTCCCCCCCCACGAGGATGATGGCGGCAGCAGGCAGCGGCGTTCTCTGCGCTCTCTGCGCTCCGCCTGATGGTGTTCGTGCGATTTAATGCGGCTTCTGAAAAACGACGTCTCCCTTCTATCTTGAGAGCTGTGCTGTGCTGAGTGTTTTGAAGGGCAGTGACGCCAACGAAGCGGCAACGGACAGTGAGAGACACGGGCTGTGACTAGCAGGGTTGCTTCTTGCTTCTGAACACACCTTTGTTTCTCCGTGAGCGCTGGGGCTGGGGCTGTGCCGAGTCTGTAACGAGGGCAGTGAAAGTGGCGAAGCGGCAACACGGACAGATAAAGACATGGACTGCGACCAGCAGAGCTGCTCCCTGCTTCCGAACAGACTGAACAGACTTAGAGCTGGGAAAGCGAGCTGGGTGAGTGATATTCAGTTTGCTGTAGATTTTAAGCTTGGGCATCACTGGCTTTGTTGATTTCACGGAAGTTGCATCTTCTTCCAGTAACTGCAGGTTTTCTGCCTCGGACTTCAGTAACCAGAATCCTCGGCTCCTTCCGTTTCTTTTGCTCCCTTTACATATTTAATCCCAGCTGATTGTGAGAGAGTTAAAAAGTTGAGAAGATGGGTAAACTTTTGACCGTCCGAATATAAGGCGAAAGCACGTCGACAGCAGGCTAAAGAGGCCACCGCTAAATTAACCGATAAAGAGGAGGATGAAGGAGATTCTTTCTCTGAGAGCTCGGATGACCCAGAGGGGTATCCTACAGATATCTCCACTCAACCCAGCCTAGGCAACAATTTGGTATTAGTCGAGTCAGCGGATACAGAGGAAAAGCACACCAGCTTGGTAGTGGTCCAGACTGGGCAACTCATACAAGAGGATATGAAAGATATGAAGGATGCTAAAAAAGTTAAGGCATCAGCAGCCCTCAAGATTCCGAAGCAATTTCCTCTGTTTGAGAGAAAACCTATTTTGATCCCAGTTGGCAACCTGTGGTTTCACCTATGGCTCTCTCTATTGGTTTCCCGGGACCCTTGGGATTAAGCTATTCTCCGGAAACATCAGCTGCCACAATCCTGGATCCACTTGCGAATATGACAGTTAATATAACATCTCGTTCTAATTCTGGCTCTATTTCACATGAGGTAAAAAGTCCGCCTTTTGCTGGTCAAAGGGGAGATGGATTGGCAAATACTGTAGTCTCTTCTGGTGACCTTAGGTCAGCGGCTCCTCAGGCCCTTCCAGCCCCATTCTTGATATGGACACCAAGACTGTGGGGGAGCTTCAGATGTCTGTCAAGGACATGCTTAATTTGATCTTAGATGAGATCCGTGAAATAAAAAGGTTTCAAAAAGCAGAGTTGGTTGCAATACATCAGCGCCTGGACAAGATTGAAGATTTAGTATCCTCTCTTCCTGTCCGTCTTCAGGAGGCTGAGGGTAGAATTTCTAATCTGGAAGACCATATGACAGAGGTTAAGAAAGATGTCCAAGTTATGTTTAAAACCCCTAAGACAATCAAATCAAAACTGGATGATTTAGAAAATTACAATCGAAGGTCCTACCTCAGAATAGTGGGGGTTCCAGAAGGAATGGAGGGATCCAATATGGTCCACTGGGTCACTACTTTTTTACAGCAGAAAGTGGTCCCAGAGTTTAAGGGCGATTTAACGATTACTCGCGCCCACAGGGACCCTGCTCAGCCGTTTCCAAATTCCACACTCCCCCGTACAATCCTTCGGAACTTTTCTGATGTTCGAATCAAAGAGACAATTCTATCCAAGACCATCCAACAGAGACAGTTTGCACTTAACAAAACTATCAAATGTAGAATTGTTTCTGACATGTCCGCAGCTGCAGCCCGCAGAAGGAAAGAGTTTGTGAAAATTTTACATCTGTTTAAAGCTAAGGGGGCTCAAGCCACTATCGCCCAGCAGTCAAAACTAAAAGTTTTGGTTAAGGGTACATTTTATATTCTGTCAGATGTAGAGGAAGCGCAGGAGCTGCTGAGAGAAATTTTGAATAGCGAGAAGGGTTAGATATTGTTTTTTTTCCCTTTTTTGGGATATGCTCTTAGAGGCTCGGGGGTAGATGGGGTGAGGGGCTCAGGGGGTTAAGGGGTGTAATAACACAACACCTCATGGTAGGGGTTAAGGTTCTGTGGCCAGCGTGGGATAAGGGATTAGGAGTAGGAGTAGGGCAACAGGTTGGGGGGGTGCTAGGGGTTTGGAGCATGGGTGGGGGGGGTGGATAAAACAAAAAATGAAGTCCTTTGTGCTACTGCCTACTAACTTTTTAATTTTATGCTATGTGTTCTTTAAAATGAATGTAATTGTTAAAAGAAAAAAGGGGTAGTCAGACAGAGAATGTGCAATGTTTTTGAGATGTTTTTTTTTCTTTCTTTTTTTTCTCCCAGGTTTTTGATTTTGCTATATTATTAGAATGGGTCTAAAAATTATTTCTTTTAATGTAAATGGTTTAAACAATAAGAAAAAAATGTGCGCCATTGAACTGTGGGTCAAGACTGAGAATCTAGCTATAATATTGTTACAAGAGACTCATATTCCAGTTACAAAAATTGAGGAGTTTTCTATGTTTAAATCATGGTCTTCATATCGAGGCTTCTCCTCGTTCTCTGAGTCCCAGCGGGGGGGTTGCGCTCTTTTTAAATAAGAATTTACATGCTGAGATTATACAGACAGAACAGGGTGGTTCAGGTTGTTGGTGCTGGGCCACATGCAAAATTAATAGACAAAGACCCATTACTTTCGTTAGCTTTTATGCTCCTGTTGAAGATAAATCAGAGATCTATGAGGATTTATTTCAATCCTTATTGATGGTGGGAGGGGATATTGTTATCGGAGGCTATTTTAATATTGCGATGAATTTAAAGCTGGATTCATCGACTCATATGAAAAAACAGTTTAAACCTAAATCACTCAGATCCATTTTTAATAATATGACAATACTTGATATTTGCGACCCTTGGCGAACACAAAATCCATTAAAAAAAGAATACACCTGCTGGTCTGGCAGATTCAAGTTCTCTTCCCGTATCGATTTTTTTCTTGTTTCACAACAGCTTAATTTTTGCTATCAGAAGACTTTGCATAACGGGTTCTCTGATCATGCAATGTTAGTTATCGAATTGACATTGGTGGATAAAATAAGGGTCCCCAAGCGATGGGTGTTCAATAAAAAGTATTTGCAGGATGAAGCATGGGTGGCATCACTCAAACTAGAAATTTCTGATTTTATTACTCGTAATATTGAAACAGCTCCTCTTAATTTTGTTTGGGATTCCTTGAAGGCTTTTATTCGGGGAATAATTATTAGTAAAGATGCTGCAGAATTGTCTGCTGCCAGGAATATACATAATTCACTTCAACAAAAGATACAGGTTATAACTGAACTCCGGCAGCAAAATCCTGTTAGCAGTGTACTGGAACAATTAAACGAAGCCAAGAGGGAACTTAGCCAAAAAATTTTAACTCAAAGCGAAGAGATTTTTCTCAGGCAATCGCAAAAAAATTACGAGGAAAGCTATTTCACAGGTAAATTTTTGGCCTGGCAAGCTAGAGAACAAGCTGCTGCAAATCTGATTCATTCCCTAAAATGCCCCGTTACTCATACAGACACATCTGTGTCGGCAGAGATAGGGAGGATAATGCTCTCTCATTACAATAAGATTTATAGTAGGCAACTTAACATAGATCAACAAAAGCTACTCGATTGTTTAGGTAAAAATGCACTGCCTACTCTTTCCCCAATGGATAAATTTACAATGGTTAAACCATTTACTAGGGAGGAAGTAGAGCTGGTGGGGTGAAAGCTCTCCCAATAGGCAAGCCTTGTGGGCCTGATGGGTTCCCGCCGAATTCTTCAAAGTATTTTTTTGTTCTTTTTCCGATCTTTTTTTGCAACTATTAAATTCCATGCTGGATGGCGGTTCAATTCCAGACTTGTTTCGGGAAGGCACTGTGGTTAGCTTTTTGAAGAGGGGTAAAGAAGCTAAAGACCCGAATTCATATAGACCGATCACATTATTGAATTCGGACTATAAAATGATCACAAAATTATTATCTCTGCAGATTTGATTCATCCGGATCAAAATGGTTTTATAGCCGGTCGACAATTGATAACCAACACACATTTTCAGATTGAGGCCTTAGATTATTTTGAAACATGAGGGGTTCCTGCGTTAATTTTGTTAATTGATGCTGAAAAGGTTTTTGATTTGGTGGTTTGGGAGACACTTTTTATTATTTTACAACATTTTGGGATCCCTGAGAAAATCACAAATTTTATTCAGAATCTTTACACAGGTGCTCAAGCAAACGTTATTATTAATGCAGCTTCAGTGGGATCAGTGTTAGTTAAACGGGGTACCAGGCAGGGTTGCCCACTGTCACCCATTCTTTTTGCATTCTTTATTGAACCTTTAACAGCCGCAATTAGGAACTGTATAAATATTTCTCCCCCGTTACCTCCATGGCCAAGATTAAATTATATGCTGACGATATAATGTTGTTAATTAAACCTGATATGCAATCTCAAACACATGCCTTTAAGATTTTTGAAGAATTTGAGGCTCTTGGAGGATATCAGATTAATTAAAAAAAAAGCCGGAAATTTGGGTTTGTGGGGGTATAGACCCAGAACTTCATTCTGATATAAGCAGCTGCATTAGATATCTAGGGTTTTTTTCTCCCCTTTAGTTAAAGATTTGTATAGTTTAAACTTTGATCCTCTTCTCCAGAAAGTTCGTGCAATGCTTGCACGATGGAATCCATTGCCATTATCTATTCTTGGTCGGGTTGCGCTAATAAAAATGTCTGTTCTTCTCCTATTTAATTTCCTATTTTCCCCCATTTCTTGTTTTTTACCTGGGTCTTTTTTCTCCAAAGCAGAATCTTTGTTGTCAGCATTTATCTGGGCCAAAAAGACACCTCGGATCGCAATAGGAACTCTTTATGAGGATAAGGAGCAAGGCGGCCTTGCCCTACCAAATCTCAAAGACTATTATAAGGTGGGCTGATCAACGCCCGATCCATGTGCAGGCACAGTCAAGATATAAGGGACCTTATCCAAAATTTAGATCTTGACTGCCTCCTGATTACCGAGACTTGGCTTACGGACGATAGCAACCCGGATCTTGCCATAGCCCTCCCCCATGGCTTTTCCATCTTTAGGCAAGACAGACTTAAGGGAAGAGGTGGCGGCGTCGCGGTTGTACTTAAAAACCGCTTCAACTGCCACACATTTAACTTAGACCCCCTACAAGATGTGGAAGGTCTTGGCTTCTCTATCAAAATCAACGACTCCTCGTCCTTCTCCGGAGGATTGATATATCGTCCGCCGGGAAATGCCACCAGATTCCTAGATTCGCTTAGCGATTCCTTGGCTCACCTCCTCCTCAGATATCCACATTTTACTCTCGTAGGGGACTTCAATCTTCACCTCGAGTCCAAAACCGACGCTTATGTCAACAACTTCCTTCAGACCTTAGAAATCTTCAATCTACACCAAAGAGTTAATCAGCCCACCCACTTACGAGGGCACACACTTGATGGGGTCTGCACCAACCTTTCCCCCCTAACCACTCTACCTCCTGTCCCTCAAATATGGACGGATCATAGCCTGATCCCATTCCACATCAAACCCATACGAGTGCAAACTACCTATAAACCTAACCCTCACCCGGATAACTCTGTCAACTGGAAAATAGTACAAGAAAACATCGACCTTAATCCAATCTCCAACTCTCAGATTCCTAACTTCACCGGTAATGTCGAATCTGACGCCAACCTTTTCCACAGCTGGATTCGTCAGGAAATTAAAGCGCGTGAACCTCCCAATCGCCCACAAAGAAAAGATAAAGAATCAAAGATCAATGCCCCCTGGTTTACCCCAGAGCTAGCAATAGCCCATCTGGCTTGCAGAAAAGCCGAACGCAAATGGCGTAGAATGTACGATACAGCAGATAAACTCTCATACATCCATCTTAGGAATATCTATCATTCCAACATTAAAACAGCTAAAAAAAACTTCTACACTAACGCCATTAATGAGTCCAAACAGAAACAGAAAACACTGTTCTCAATTGTGAAGACGTTCACCCAGCCCAAAGCGTTACAACCTGAGATCCCTCCATCTCAGGAGTTTTGTAACCAAATAGCCGATTTCTTCGAGGAGAAAATAAATGACATCCAAAAAAATTTTTCTCCTCCCCAAGCTACACAGACCTCGAGCATATCTGCCCAGAAAGAAATGCCTGTTGGAAGTCTAAAAAACTTCACTCCAATCAACTTAGATCAAACCAGGGAAATTATCATGGCATGCAAATCTGGTTCACCCTCTGACCCCTGTCCCCCTAGAATACTCCATCAACTTATCGACTTGGTGAACCCAATCATCAACAAGATTGTTAACTCCTCCCTTAGCACTGGAATTGTACCTCGCCTGTGGAAACAGGGAATAGTTAAACCCCTGATGAAGAAACCCAATAAATCTCCCTCTGATCTTACCAACCTCCGCCCAATATCTCTCCTTCCAGCATTAGGAAAGATCACAGAACAAGCGGTTTATAGGGAACTCAAAGGATACCTCGACGCACACAATGTACTCCATCCCCAACAATCAGGCTTCCGCCCCCATCACTCCACAGAAACTGCACTGATTGAGTTAACCGACTCAATAAAGCTGCTGCAGGATCAGAAAAAGAATGCTATTCTCATTCTTTTAGACCTCTCGGCAGCATTCGACACCATCTCCCACTCCATTCTAATTAGTAGATTGGAAGATATTGGTATCTCTGAGGTGGCTCTAGCCTGGATTACGTCTTTTCTAACGGACAGATCGCAAACGATAGCCCTAGGTCCTTTCCTCTCTAAAGAGAAGAGGGTCCCATACGGAGTCCCTCAGGGCTCCATCCTGAGCCCTCTCCTATTTAACATATACCTTATCCCACTTATCTCTCTGATCGAGTCATTCGGCATACTTGTAACATCGTATGCCGATGATACACAACTCATTGTACCCATTGAGGAACACTCGACAGAAGCGGAACAGAACCTTAAATGCTGTCTAAATGCCGTCTTTCAATGGATGAACCTTAACCATCTAAAATGTAATTCCAGCAAGACCGAGATCCTCCCCATGGGAAAAAATGTCAATTTCTGTCCTAGCCTATGGTGGCCCGAAGACTCAGCTGTTCCCCCTCAGACAGTAACAACGGCTAGGAACCTAGGAGTCCTGTTTGATACTGATCTGTCTTTCGACCAACACGTTAGAACGGTTGCAGGCCGTTGTTTTGGAATTATCAAATCTCTAAAGAAGTTTTTTGACTTCTTACCAATAGATGCCAGGAAGACTGTTGCAGTGGCCCTAGTCCTCTCCCGCTTGGATTACTGCAACGGCCTTCTTGCCGGAGCCAGGAAGGCTACACTTAAGAAGCTCCAAAGTGTACTTCACTCTGCTGCCAGGTTAGTCCTGAAATTACCCAGAAATTCCTCAATCTCCGCCGCCCTAAAATCTTTACATTGGCTCCCACTGCACAAAAGAATATACTTCAAGATTCTAATTGTAGCATTCCGGGCATTTAATCACACCGGCCCAAAATATCTCATTAAGCGTTTCCCTCACTACTACCCCAGCAGGTCCCTGCGTTCCTCCAATGACAATCTAATCCTGCCATCCAGGTTCTCTTTGAAAACCAAAGGCGGTAAAACCCTAACTCATCTGGCCACAAAAGCTTGGAATAGATTGCCCAAATTTATGAGGTCCTTAAACCAAGAAAAACATTTCAGGAAAGAACTGAAAACTTGGATTTTTAATCTTCCCGACGATTACATCAAGGCAGCCATCTAAACTTCTCTAACTTAGGAAGCAACCTGATCTTTTACCTGGAAATCAGCGCCAAGATGCTCCTTCCGGAGCGACCGTTGCGCTTTACAAATACCACCACAAATTACAAATTACAAATATTATAATGTATATTATGCCCAATACTTGGCAAGATTTAAGAATCAAATTCATGGTCAGAAGTTATTTATAAACTTTTTTTTGGATTTAATTTGCCATGAGATTCAGATACCCTCCCCGTTTCAGGTACTTAAATCACCCAAATTTGTTCGTTATAAGACACTGAATTGGTTTTTTAAGAGATGCTCTGCGATGCTTAAGAGATACTCTCTTCCTATTTTTAATTTAACAACCCCCTTGAAGAGTGTATTCTCACTCACAGGGATGGAAATACGTCCCGAGATATTGGTAAACTGGCGGCGGGCAGGGTTTACCATGTTAAGGGATTTTGTCAGGAATGAATCTTGGATAACCCTGACAGAGATGGCTTCCCTAATCCATGGGAATTTTTTATTGATAGGCTCATTTAATTTGATTTATAAAATTTTGGGACAAATGGATCCTATATCGATTAGTTCACCTACTCAATTGACCAATGACCTTTTTGTGTACCCACGGGAGTGGAAACGCTGTTTAATTTTGAGTAGGGAGGGGGACTTAAGCTTAAAAGCAATTAGTAAATGGCAGAGACAGGAAAACCATGTGCTGTCTCCAACTTGGAAGACCATTAATAGACTCAACTTCACTGTATTAAGGGGAGCCAATTGGCGCAGAATGCTATTCTTCAGCAAATGGCTTCTGTATCGCACACCGGCGGTAATAGCCAAAATGTACATTAATAATTCTTCTAATTGTTTCGGGTGTTTATATTATGCTCCGGCTAATTGGTCCCATATAATCGCTTTTTGCCCCAAAATTACGGCATTCTGGGATGGAATTTTTGTGTTTTTTCAAAAACATTATAATATTATGATTCTCTGGAATGTTAAATTAATATTGTATGGTTTTGATCCAGACCTCATGCTTTCTGAACAGCTAGTAAAACTTGTTTATATAGCAACGGCGGTGGCTAGATCAGTGCTACTGCAGAATTGGCGTTCACAGCATTGCCCCTTGGTACAAGATTGGTTCCATAAAATGGAAAGAGTCAGAAAAAGCGAACACATTTATGCTCAAAGAATTGGAGGGGTGAAAACATTTGAAAAAATATGGGGATATTTTTTTGATTAAGTATCTTTTAAGATTTGGCAGAGATAAAATGTATGCATATGTATTTTTTGTATTTATGGCCTGACTGTGCTATGATGTATGTATCACTTAAGGACTAATAACATTTTTTTTTTTTAAAAAGGCTCGTTGGAAGACCAAACCCAAAAGTCAAGATGAGTTGGACAAGTTTTGGCATGTTAAGGATCAGCTTTCGGAGCACGGTGGTCTATTTGTTAGGGCTTTGAGGTTAGTTCCACTGTCTGCCCTTAGAGAAGAACTCATTTCTTTGGCTCATACAGGACATCAGGGAATGTCAAAAACCAAGGAGAGGCTGAGATTATCCTATTGGTGACCTGGGATGGATTTACAGGTAGAGCGGATTATCAGAGGTTGTGTGCAGTGTGCCTTGAGTGAGAGGGTAGTCAAGCCGAAGGAGCAACACATGGTCATACGAGATTGCAATGATGGTCCTTGTAAAGAAGTTGGACTGGATATTGTTGATCCTGTTCATTCCTTGGGTTCTGAGTGGTATGTCTGGTTCTGGTAGACTTATTCTCCAGATGGCCAGAGATGTCTATTAATCGTGGTATAGAAACTAGGCATGTGAAGACATTTTTGCATAAACTCATAGCCCGGTAAGGTATAACTGATGCCATCTTAACTGACAATGGCGTTTAGTTTGTTTCCAGAAAAATTTAACCATTCCTAGTTAAACATGGCATCAAGCACAAGAGGTGTGCTTTATACCATCCAGAAACCAACGGAATGGTGGAACCCTTGAACCGTGTTCTTAAAGAGACAATTGGGATGTCTAAATCTACTTGGTTGGACTGGCATGAAATTTTCAAGAAAGTTGAGATTTACAGGTAAAGCACCCACGCCACAACTAAGAAAACCTCCTTTGAGCTATTCAGGGGTAGGCATGCCAACACGTTGGTGGCTTCCTCATGGGTCAATGATTTGCAAAACACTTGTGATGCAAACTGTGACAGGCATGATTGGAAACTGGCTGAGTCAAGAAAGATTGTAGCTCGCAAGGAGCTTTATGACCAAGTGTAAGTGTATGAGAGTGTAAAGAAAACTGTTGTAAAAGTGGGGGATTGGGTCCTTATTAAAACTCCTTGTAAAGACGCTCTTCCAGAGCATTTTTGAAACCCTTACAGGTGATCAAGATCTTTAATAATGCCTGTTGATCACCGCCTTTGGAACCTGAACAGAGTGGTTACACTCAGAGATAATCTGGTACCTTTTCATCCGTTGTACAGAGGTTCCGGTTCTAGCTCACCCAACGGCTCAAGTGGTCCACAATAGCGTCTAATTCTCTGGCATATTTGAGAGATTATGTAGAGTGAATTTCTTGCTTATGAAAGTTATGTAAATTGAGTTTGTTCTTTATGTTCCTGTGTTATTTCTCTAGTACTTTTCCTCATATTGTATATTATTTATTAATCTAGTGTGGGGGAGGAGCTTCGCGCGCATCGGAGATGGCCACGTGAACACAGGGCTCCCGGGACCCTCGCCGCCTTCCGCATCTATCCTGAACGAAATCCTGATTACGAAGACGGGTTATTGGAGATGAAACTCAGCGATAGACTAGCTGCTTTCAAAAATTGATTCGGACTTCGGGAACCGCCACTACGACATCCTGAACTTTTGGGCCCACCCCATGGCAACGCCTGGGGCTCGAGTCGTTGAGACGCCCAGGCAGTAGTTGAACAACAACGGCTGCAGGGCTCTGCTCAATGCCTTGGAGTTAACTTTCGGTTTCGCTTTTGGATCTTTGACCTTATCCTATCTTAAGATCGATCTGGTTGCCCGAGGTCTAGCCGAACTCTGTGAATCCACTGTGTGCCAACGGTCGCAAGTGTTCGTGTGCTGAGTTGCTGGTGCCTGCTTTTGAAGACTCCGGTGGGTTTGACCGCGAAGGGCCATTTTCACCCGGTCTCACAGGCCCCTCGGGGGCACATTGCCCAACATGGCGGGCAGGCCCGACAACGAGAAGCGAAAAACCAAGACGCCTCTTCGAGGGAGAATCATCCAAACGAAAGTCATGGATCGATATACCCATCCCAGGGGGTCCCCCGGTGGTACGAATAAGACCCTGGAAGAGGCAAAGGAAGACCCGGCTGCGTCGATCGATTTGACTCTACAGGATGTCATGGGCGCCATTGCTGGTATTAAGACTTCCATTGGCCAGCAATATAAGGCTCTCGCCCTTAAGCTCGACACCGTGGCCTTTGACGTCAATTTGATTAGAACGGACTTATCAAAGACTAATGAGAAGGTCAAATCCTTAGATCTGAAGACCTCCAGCCTCACGACCGATGTGTCCGACTTACAGACGGAGGTCGGAAATCTGAGATCCTCCAATGATCTCATGGCTCGTTGACTTGAGGATTTTGAAAATAGGGCCAGACGCAATAATGCACGTATTATTGGGGTCCCTGAAAAATTGGAAACTCCCACTACAGATCTCCTTGTTGATGATCTCATCCTAAATTACCTCGCCCCCAAAGTAAACTCTTTGCTGTGGAGCGTGCGCACCGAGTGCCGGGTGGGAAGCCGAAGCCGGGTGCCCCTCCGAGGCAGATTATCGCCAGAATTTTCAACTTTAGAGACAGAGACGCTATCCTGCAGGCATCGCGGGTGGGCGGCCCAGTGAAGTTTGAAAACACAACGGTGAGCTTCTACCCAGACTTTACCCAGTTCGTTCAGAGGCAGAGGATGGGGTTTCAGGGAGTGAAGCGACGGTTGAGAGACATGGGCTTGAAATACGCCATGCTATTTCCAACCAGGCTCCGTGTCGAATACGAGGACCAGACGTTTTTCTTTGATCGTCTCGAGGGAGTGAGTGACTGGCTGGATACATTACCAATGCGGAGCGATCGAACGGAACACTCGGGTGGAGCGGAGGGTGGCGTGCCGGAGCAAGAATAACAATGACAATGTGGTTCCTGATTTCCGAACAATTAACATAACATACAGCTTGGTTTGACGTCTTTTATACTTATGTGAGTTACGGTGGCACACCGGAGGGTGGCGGGGGAGTGGGACTCTTTCCTCCTCTGGGTTTCTTTTTGTAGACTAGTTTAATGTTAGGGCGACAGGCACACTGCAAGTTGGGGTGGCTTTTGAGTCTAACGCAGGGGTGCAGGGTGGGGGGTATTGTAACGGGCCCATGTTGGGGGGTGGAGGGGGCAGTTTGGGTATGTTTTATTTTCTCTCAAGGCAACGTATTGTTTTATTTTTGGATCTGGGTACTGTGTTCGCTAAGGGGTGGATTCTGCATTCATTTCCGGGATGGGGGGTAGTGGGTTGAAACTACTGTGTTGGAATGTCAATGGGTTGGGGGATAGGATAAAGCGGGGAGTAGTGTTGCAACTGCTGAGACGCCTCTCCCCTGACGTTGTGTTGTTGCAAGAGAAGCACTTGATTGGAAACTCTTGTCACGCTATGAATCGGCGAGGATATCGTCTCGCTGCACAATCTGGGTTCACTACTGGTTCTAGGGGCGCTGGCATCCTAGTCAAGAACTCTCTCCCCTTGGAAATAGACTACATGATCCTTGATGACAGGGGGCGCTACGCTGCTCTCACAGGGAGGTGGGAGGGGAGGACTGTCTCGCTGATTTCTGTATATGTCCCGTCCGGTCTACAGACCTCGACTTTTGCTGATCTTGGGCGTGTAGTACTGGGACTTCCGGATGGTATCCTGGTTATGGGCGGAGATTTCAATTCGGTTGTCTCCGGTAGTGTAGATCGCTACCCACCCAGAGACCTCACTAGGTCACAGTCTTGGTTAAGTGGGTTTTTGGAGACACTGGGTTTGGTAGATTTTTGGAGGTTGATGCATCCGGGACAGGTACAATACACCTTCCACTCTGGTGCCCATGGCAGTCTCTCTAGACTTGATTATGTTTTGATGCCGGCGGCACAGGCCTCCTCTGTCAGGGAAATTAGGCATCTGGCCCGGGGTATATCAGATCACTCCCCACTGTGGCTCCAGATCGGCACTAGTATGGGTGCCGAGGGACGAGTTGCCCCGATCAATCGCTGGGATCGCTGTGCGTCCTACAGGCCAATTTCGCTCTTAAATGCCGAACCAAAGATTCTCGCTAAGTTGCTGGCAAACCGCTTGATAAAAGTAATTAGTGACTTGATTCACCCGGATCAGTCCGGTTTCATCCCACACCACAATACAGCTCTTAACCTGAGGCGCTTGCACGGCGTTCTCGCGAGGGCGGCCTCGCTGCGTGAGCCGGCCATTTTGGCTTCCTTGGACGCTACGATGGCCTTTGATATGGTGAAGTGGCAGTACCTCTGGGCCGCTCTTGCGAAATTTGGTTTCGGTGCCGGTTTCATCGGCTGGGTGAAACTTTTGTATGAGGAACCATTGGCGCAGGTGGTAGTGAATGGTCGAGTGTCGAAGCCTTTTGTGCTTGGGAGGGGAACGCGGCAGGGCTGTCCGTTGTCCCCACTTCTTTTCGCCCTTGCCCTGGAGCCTCTGGCTGCCTGGCTCCGATGGGAGCCTTCGATGAAGGGTATTCAGTGGACCCCAGAATTTGAGGATCGTATATCGCTTTATGCAGACGACATTTTGTTGTACCTCACGTCCCCTCGTAAGTCGTTGAATGTATTGTTTGATGTGCTCACCTCGTTTGGAAGGAACTCCGGCCTTGTGTTCAATTGGACCAAGTCCTGTGTGTATGTGCTTTCGGGTGATACCCCCCGACTACCGCGCAGATGTCCCATCCAGGTGTCGCAGATGGGATTTAAGTACTTGAGGATTTTCATAACTTTAGATCCTGTGGCTCGTTACGATCGCAATCTGCTTCCTCCTCTTCAGAGGTTAAAATCTGACGTGGCGGGTTGGCTCAGGCTACCGTTTTCACCACTTGGGCGCGCAGCTCTTTTTAAAATGATGTCCTTACCGCGATTTCTATACGCGCTTCAGAATACGTTTGATGTTGTTCCGGCGAGTTATTTTCGGGAGGTGGAGAGTCTGCAGAGAAAATTGATCTGGGATGGACGCTCGCGTATTGCCCTCGCCAAGCTCACACTTCCCTGGTATGATGGAGGTATAGCACTTCCGGATATTAGGCGATATTATTGGGCCTCACAGTTGGGAGCGATTAACCATGGAATGTATGGACCAGCCTCTAACCCTGCATTCGAGATGGATAAGTACTTGTTACCGGGTGGGGACTATAACAGGGCCCTTTATTCTAAAGCAGCGGGAAGGGAACTTTCGGGACCCACCAAGATAGCGGTACGAGTGTGGCATGATACAAATGCGGCAACGGGATGGAGGGATCGACTGACCCGCGCGACTCCGCTTTACGCGTCTGAAAGACTGGGTTGCCTGTGGAAGACGAAAGGATTTGAAAAGTGGGATATGATTGGTATTAGTAGGGTGAGTGATCTGTGGGTCAAGGGTAAAGTCAAGACCTTCGAGGCACTGAAGGTAGAGTATGAGCTGAGTGATAGGGAATTCTTCTGTTATGCACAGATTACCCACGCATTGAGTTCGGTTTTTCCTGAGGGTACTGACATCCCCGAATCCTCCCCACTAGAAGATCGGGTGCTTGACGGATACGTGCCAGACAGCACTATTTCTTTGATATATAAGAAATTGATCAATAATCGAATGGATCTGTTGGTGCGGCTCAGGGAGGTTTGGACCAGCGATGGTTTAGAGTTGGATGACGAGGACTGGCAGTCGGCGCTATCCTCGCCTAAGGAGGTCGCGATTCCGGCCCGTCTCCGACTCGTTCAACTTAAAATCCTACACCGGATATATGTAACTGGCCCGCGCTTGATTCGTATGGGTTATTCAGTGGATGGATTATGTAGGCATGGTTGTGGACTGGTTGGAACCTTCCTTCATATAATTTGGGAGTGTCCGGAGGTGGTGGTGTTCAGGAATCGTGTACATGCTGTGATGGAAAGAGTCACGGGTGTGGCATTATTGCCCGAAGCCAGGCGTTGCCTATTGAATGTATGGGAACCAAATGACTATGATGTGGCACAGACGCAGTGGGCGACCCATGGGAATATGATTGCTAAGAGAGATATCGCGCAGTTGTGGGGCTCCCAGCGGCCGCCCACGGTTTTGGCATGGAAGGAGAACATGGACTGGTGTATGTTTAGGGAGAAGACGGTGTATGTGGCACGGGGTAGACCCAGGAAATGGAATAAAATTTGGAGCCAGTGGAACTCCTACCGTGGGAATGTATGTACGCCTTCATTCTTAGAGACCCCAGAGGTTTCCCTTTCCCCCTGATCCGGCGTTCCAAGTCTTGTGCAGCTTTTATGATTACTGATTTTGTCTCCTCACTGGCCCCCCCCTTGCAGCAATGATGTTTGTATTATAATGTACTGCAGTTACACTCCTTCTTGAACACAGATCCGAATGTATTGTCTTATTGCCTTGTATTTAAGTTCTTTTTCTTTAATAAAATAAAAATTGTACCCAAAAAAATTTAATATAGTGTGTTTTGTGGAGGAGGGAGATGTGTGGCATTCTAGACCTCTGCTCCTGTTGCTAGGAGCTTTGGAATGTTTATATGTAAGGGGGCTCTTGGAAACAGTTGACGTTGAACCTGCTGTCTGTATGCACTGTTCCTGTGGATGGGATCCTTTTCGTAAGAATAAATTTACTTTCAAATATCAATCTGCATACTGCTTGATCTTACACTATCCTATCAAACGTCACTTTTGGTGGCCATTTTGAAATTTCAAGAGGCACATGGGTCAAGAGTGACAGCCTAGGTGGAGTGGTGTGGCTCACTGGTTAGAGGCGGCAGACCCGTAAGCAGAGGACAGCCCGGGACCAGGGTTCGATTCCCGACGCGGCAGGGTCGTGGACCATGGTCAGCGGGCTCGATAATTCGCCTCGGTGCCTACTCCAGTCAGGGACCACACTCGGCAACTCTGGGCATCAGCTTGCCTCATCTTCACAACGGCCCCCCAGACCGCCGGGGATGCTTGGTCGCACCTTAGAGATACCCATTAGGGACCATCTCTCAGGGTGAGCCAGGACGGGTTCCCCAGCGGTCGAAGCGCGGAGATACTCCTCCGGGAGTCGATTCCTAGCGCTATATAAACCCACAATTAAATTAAATTAGGTATACAACCAAAAACACCATCTCTGGTTACTACCATAGCCTTTTCAAGGACGAGGAAATGAAAGAGAACTGAAGGTCCTAGCATAGAAGAGATTAAAGTAAGAGTCACCCCATGGGGCACCTTGGAGCCCCAGCCAATGGTAAGGTAAGCTGCAAACCACGGCAAGCTAGCACTGTCAACATGGACTCCTTGTTTTTCACCCCTGAGGAGTGGAAGACTATTGGGCAACTTTCAGAGGTGTGTATAAGACTTAAAGGCAAAACATTACCGCGAGTTACTTGCCATAGCAGGAGCCGGGGAGGAGAGAGTCAGAAGCATCATCAGTTCCAGTTGCTGACAGGTGGCCTGGAAGCAGGAGAGGACACTAAACCTGTTAGTACACATCACTTGTCTACACATACATGCCACTATAGTATGACGGAAATGGCGTCAAAACTATGATCCTAAGGAAGCTCTTGCCTATAAAATCGCGAGGAAAATATATCACTCTATGATAAAAAAACGCCAAAAAAGACCATTTTCTTCAAAGAATTAATCGGTCCAACAATAACCAGAAACAAATCTTTAAAATTGTTGACGAGTTTATGAACCCCAGAATCCTCAGGCGAGAAATACCACCCTCATTAGCTCTCTGTAACGACATTGCTGACTATTTCGAACAGAAAATACTCAAACTTACCTCAGACTTCCCTGACCCTCCTGAACCCCCCCCTATGATGCAACGCTACCAATTAACAACAAACCCCAGTTGAAAAATTTTACTCACATCAGTCTCGACGAATCCCGACAAGCAATCCTCTCTAGTAAATCAGGCTCCCCGTTTGACCCATGCCCCCCTATGCTGCTCCACACTCTGGTGGACACGGTAAATTCAGCCATAAACTCCATTATAAACTCCTCTCTGACTACTGCATCCATTCCGGCTGATTGGAAGCTCGCGGCAGTCAAGCCTCTGCAGAAAAAGCCCCTACCTGACCCCACCACGCTCTCCAACCTTCGCCCCATCTCGTTGCTCCCACTACTGTTCAAACTGACCGAAGCGGCAGTTAATAAACAGTTGACAAAACATCTAGAGGAAAACCACCTATTTCATCCTAACCAGGCTGGTTTTAGGGCGAAACACTCCACGGAGTCAGCCCTCCTACATACTGTAGAGACCCTCAAGATGGCACTGGACCAAGGGAAAAAGGCCGTCCTGATCCTGCTCGACCTGTCGGCGGCCTTTGACACGGTCTCACACCCCGTGTTGATAGGCCGCCTGACAGAGTCAGGGCTAGCAGGAACTGCCCTCGAATGGCTGAAAAACTTTCTAAGCCATAGGAGACAAGTAACCGTGCTAGGAAACTACTGCTCGGATGAAAAAACCATAAAAACAGGGGTACCACAAGGCTCAAGCTTGAGCCCGGTTTTGTTATGTTATGTTATGTTATTGAGTTTTTTGTATAGCGTACAGCTACTCACAGGGAGTGTCCCGACGCTTTTGTTCAACCTTTATATGACCCCCCTGATAGAACTCATCACATCCTTTAACATCAGCACGATATCTTACGCTGACGACACCCAGCTTATCCTAGTACTGGATAACAACTCCTCCAAAGTGGAGGAAAATTTAAAAACCTGTCTGACGGCAACCTTTGATTGGATGCGAACGAACCATCTCAAATGTAATTCAGGTAAAACTGAAATCCTCCCTTTCGGCCAAAACAACCTCTTCTCCCCCTCCAATTGGTGGCCACAAGACGCCGAATTTCCCCCTAACACCATCACGTCGGCCCGTAACCTAGGGATAAGGTTTGATGAAGCCTTATCCTTTAAGCAACAAGCAGGTACAGTGGCAGGGTCCTGTTTCAATATCATCAAAGGTCTTAGAAGATTCTTCGACCGCCTTCCCCTAACAGCTAGAAAGACTGTGGCAGTAGCCCTCATCACATCCCGCTTAGACCACTGCAACAGCATCTATGCAGGCTCAAAAAGAGCTGTTCTGCACAGGTTGCAGATGGTTCAAAACGCCGCCGCCCGCCTGGTGCTAAGACTACCCAGGAAATCATCTGCCTCAAAAGCACTCAAAACCCTGCACTGGTTACCCATCCACAAAAGAGTGCTATTTAAAATCCTGCTCATTACGTTCAGAGCCTACCACCAGTCAGGACCGACATACCTGTCCCAGAGGTTTGGAAGATACACTCCCCCACGGTCACTCAGATCATCCAACCTAAACCTACTCGCAGTCCCCAATTTCAGACTGACCACAAAAGGTGGAAAATCCATCGGAGTACTTGGAGCCAAAGCCTGGAACAAGCTCCCATCACAAATGCGCCTGATCCATTCCGAAAAACTGTTTCGTAAAATGCTCAAAACATGGATCTTCAAAATCGAAGACTCACTCTGCTTAGCGTTAATCTAACCCACACTTTACTCATAGACCAGGATCTACATTTAGGATCTACCTTAAGCAGCATCCCTACTTCTTCTTTGTCGGGACAGCGATGTCTAGCGCCAAGATGCTCCCTGGAGTGTAAGTGCGCTCTATAAAAGCCTATTCACATTCACATTCACGGTTCAAGCTGATTGCGATGTATTTGCTGACGACCACATGCAAATCACGTGAAGTACACCTACCCTCTAACATGTCTGGTATGCCGTTGGTACAGGTGTGATACACTGAATAAAGAGGTAGGTCACATGTATGGAACTGTTCGCGTTAAGCAAGTCATCATTTGAGAGTCACCTCCCAGACAGGGAACGTTCTGACATGGCCTTCTCCCCTATGGCCAACTGACCACAGGTTGAGGGGTTACAATTTGTGTCTTGCCAGTGAGCACTAGATTAACCCCAGTAACTAACAATATCAATAACCACTGGATTAACCAAGAATGTTGGGTTCCGGAGTAGCATGTTACTCGCCGTAAAGTGCTTTGATGGCTCAGTAGGTGTAGCGAGCGCTATATGAATCAATTCACAAGACAGATGTATCACAACGTGTAGCAGAGTTGGGGTATTCCTACTGCCCGAGATATGTTGATTCTTGTCAGGGACACAACGTTTTATTGTCTGTTTTGTATGATGGACAAATAGACATAACATTTCGATAATCAAGGGGCAGGGCTGTGCCACTGTGGTGATCACAGCAATCAGGCATCACCATGGGGAAAAGTGCGGGTGTAGGAAGCTGGCTCTGTATATACTATATTAAAGTGAGGTATAGTGTGCACAGAGTTCAGTGGAACCCAAAAGGTAGGCAGAGGTACAGTAGATAGCACTTCATCCTATATTTGTGGGGTGTGGTCGAGCAGTAAGGTTTTATCAGAGGACAGTGCTAGGCATTTGTTATACACACTCAGTCAGCAAATGATTTCACACACTCAAAGACTGAACTTCAGACCAATTGTTTTTGTATAAAAAATATTGTTTTAGTTATTTTATTTCCTAGAACCAAGCAAGGCTGGCACAGGTAAATGATAACTGCTTTGCAGTAAATATACAGTTTGTAAACAGTTTGAATTGCAATTGTAAATGTACTTTGATTTAATTAAAGTAATGTTACTGATAATACAATGCTTTTCAGAATACAGTACATATACTTTGCATAGGATTTTTAGCAGAATATCATGTAAGTTACTTTTCAGATTACTTTTCTTACACAGTGCAGTATACCTGGATACTGCACTGGGACATTTCCTGTAAACAGGTGAGTAAAATCGTTTTGGTTATTTAGTTACAGTTTTAAAGGTTTTCTTATACTGTCCAACTCCACACTTCAAAACGTTTTATAGGAAAACAGTCAATGTTATCCTATGGAGGAAAATAGTGTTATCGGTGCAAAGGTAAGTACTTTGTTGTATGAGGGTATTCTGGGGTTAGAATCAGGGGTCCCTGGGGGTCAAGGATGCACCCTTGTTATACCCTCAGCGGTACTAGGGCAACGAGGTGCAGAGATCTGAGGCCCAATGTTATCCATTGGGGAATAAGGGACCTCCGGTTGGTGGCTGCTGACAAGCAGGCCACTGCGTTGTGGGAGCAAAGCTCCTGGACGTAAGCTCAGGAAAAATGGGGGTTGAGGCCAGCTCAAAAGATGCACCCTCAGCGGCACTGGGGCGGCCGGGTGCAGAGTGCTGTTTTGGCATCAGGTGCCCTGTAGCTTTCAGTGGGGAGTCTCATGTTTGCAAAAGCACTGCAGGCTCAGGGGCGAAGGTCTTATGGGTGCGACCACCAATTGGAGAGGTAAGTTGGGATGTTGGAGGTTGGTTAGGCAGCGTCAGTTGAGCCACCAAAGGCTGTGGGGTGTCAGGTGCAGGGGTGCCTTTTAGGGTCGGATCTTCGTACCATCTCCTGATCGCTGTTAGGGGGGCCTTTGGGTTTGAGGGTGCAGGCATCAGCTGGAGGCTTAAGGCTGGTCTATGGTTGCAGGATCTTGGGTCAGGATCGCCAGGGAGACCTCCTCTTGGTGTTGGGCGACTCGAACTCGGACCGTGGGTGTCGGGTGCAGAGTGGTGCAAACAAGCGGATGCTTGCGGAGCTGGAGTCTGTTGTTTGAAGAAATCCGGTGTTCATGGGAGACAGATTCTTTGGGATTCAAGACAGGCAGGTCCTCCAGGTTTCTCGATGTTTCTCGAGGTTGATGGCTGCAGGACACACCAGGATTTCGCTGGAGCAGGCTCGAGGTGGGGACAGGCCAGTATGGGTGAGGCCAAGATAGTGGGCATCCTCCTCTTGTTAGCTTCGGCACTGCTGTTCGGCCCTTCTTCTTGTAGGTTCTTGTCTGAGGAAGCAAGGTTCATGGGTGCCCCTAAATATTAGATTTAGGGGTGTTACAGGTAGATAAAACATTGAGACCAATGGGTCCCTTCCTCGGGGTGGGTACACCGCCTATTTTGCCACCCTCTAGTGTAAGGGGTGCGTAAGTCTTTCCCTGGTTGGCTGGGACCCCCATTTGCAAGATGACATGGATTGAGAGTTGTGCTTCACCTCGCGTCCCCGACCTGAGGGGTGGAGTTGGCAGAGGTGGGCAAACCTCTCTTCCTCACTTGCTTTTCCCGTCGGTTCTCCCGCCCAAAGTGGGGATCAGAACCAGTGGGGGCCAGTTACTTAAACCAGCAAGTGGCTTGGGGAAGCTCACAAATGCAGCAAGCCTTTGAAACTTCCCCTTCATGGACCCTGCCCATCCTAGGGGAGGAGGCTTGACATCTCGTCTCAGAATGTGCTTTGTTTCAGGCCCCCGAGAGCAGCAGGCTCTCGAGCCAGGGATCCAGAAACATGTCTGGTGGTGGCAGCTGAAAGCAGCTTCTCAGCCTGACACTAGTGAAAGGTCGTTTTTCAGGGGGCTTCTCCTAGATGCCCTCTGTGTGCATTGTTCATTAAATCTCACACTGGCATCTGTATGGGTTTAATGTGCTGAGAACCATATACTCTTCATGGCAGCACTGCACTTACAATGTCTCAGAATGGACTTAGACACTGTAGTGGTACAGGGCTCATGTACCTGTACCAATGTCAGGGCAGTGGCTTATAGGCATGGCACACAGGGTTGTGTGCTATGTCAACTTTTCACTTTGTCCTGCACCAAGACATGCAGCCTGCAATGGCAGTGTATATGTGTGTGTAAATGTTCATGGCCTCTAAGGGTTGCACAGAAAGTGCTGCAGCCCTTAGATGCCTTTTCCGGCCACAGTGTTCTTGGTAACTATGGTAACTTTTTACAAGTGACTTAAATGTGGCCAGAGAGTTGCCAAATGGGGTTTGCAACAGTACAGTTTAGGGAAAGAACATAGGCCCTGGATACCTGGTTGGCTGGAACCCAGGGCACGCTCATCAAAGTGCATCAACATTAGGCAAAAAGAGGGAGGCAACCATGCAAAAAGGGTCTTTCCTACACCAGTGTTCAGAATACTCCTTCTCTTGGTCCAGGATGCTAGGGAGCTTGGGCACATATAGCTTTTTCTGAGAGCATTAATGTTTCAAAAAGGAAACATGCTTCCTCCATCTCCTCCTCTGTTTGCATCCCATATCTCTTTGAAGCCCTCTTGATGAGGCTGTTGTAGCGGGATAGTTCGTTTGGATGAGATGGCCTCGAAAGATAGTTGGCTAACCCCTTCTCTGGAGACTTGGCGTCAAGATCCTGCCATGTTTCCTTGAACTGGTTCTGGTCATCAAACCATGTTGTGTCCTCTACCTTCTCAAGTTCATAGACCTCCTCCTGCTCCTCTTCATGAGGGTCTGTCGTTGCCTTCATGCCCGACTGGTCGTCCATGCCCGACTGGTCGTCCTCAGCTTCTGTGGCTGTGAAATGTCTTGTAGGGATGTGTAATTCCCTCAATGAGTTGTCAAACTCCTTTTTCCTCTGTAGTAGGGTGGCTGTTTTGGCCTTGAGCCTTCTTTTCTTGTGCTTGACTTAAAGCGATTTTTGTCAGCGTCGGTCTCTTTTTTAGCGTCAACAGATCTACCATCTCCAAGACCTTGCCCTTCTCTCTCACTCCCTCTAAAGTGAACGGTTGTGTCAAGGTTTTTGATGTTGCCTCCATCAATATTCTTTGATCGGTCTCCGTGTGGCTCTCTTTGTTTTTGCTGACCTTTGGATAACGAATGTTTCGATACTTAGGACGGCTTTGAGGACTTGGTGTCCGAGTACTTAGTGTTTGTGCCTTTGGCTGTTTAGTAACCTTAATTTTCTTCTTTTTAGCGTCCTTCAACACTTTTCTCGCACTTGCCTTTTTTTACATCGGATGCATAGATTTTGAAGTATGACTTCTCTCCTCAGGCTGGTTCCGCCTCCTCGACATGCTCCTCCTCGTGAATGGATAAGCAGGGGTCTTTGAGCGATTCCTACATCTTCTTACTGCTGGCCATGGTTTAGTGCTCTAGTTTCTCTTGCAGTCGTATCTTGGGTGTCTTTGGTACAAATTTGCCACAGGCGTCACAGTCTTCTCCTTGTGGACCTTCGAGAGACAAAGGTTGCAGACTTCGGGGGTGTTTCTTTGTGCAAATATTGATGGCTGTTGGGGCAGAACTTAATTGGGTGTTTTCCCTGACCCTTTTGTGCTTCTCCCCTTTTCATTCTCCAACCAGATGGTTCTTACCAATGGGTCCCCAGTCGGGATTGAAATGGCTCCCCTTCTCTGTTTGTTGATTTTCTCTCTGTTTTTGGCGATTTGGTTTGTTTTTTGATTCTGCTCTTCTTTTTCCCAAAATTCTTCGGAGCTCCTCTGTCATGCTTCTAGACCCAAGAGTGAAAAAAAGGATATGAAGATGGCGACTATGCACAGGAACTTCCATGGCGCCATCTTACTTCATACAGGGGATGGACATACCCCCACATCCTGGTCGACGACACCCACGACAAAAAAAGAAAAAGAAAAACAAGAACATTTCCAGACCCAACCACAGTATGGTGGAATAATGCACAGCATGTGATTCCAGAAAAGGATTCATGCTGCAAAACTTGTTCGTCTGATACAGCTGCAGATTTTTCACGTTTTGAATAATTAAGAAAAGAGGAGAGGATGTGGTCTAATAGCTAGGGTGGTCGACCTCGAAGCTGGGGAACCGGCTTAGAGTCTCAGCAGGGACGCTCAACATCGTGTGATTCTGGGCAAATCACTTAATCTCCCCATGCCTAACAAAGTTAATGTGTCCGCCTTTAACGCAACTGGTGCACATGTAAAGTGTGCTGATACCTTCATCTCGAGTTTGCGCTATATAAAATTTCCCCCCAAAAATACCAAAGCAGTACCTATTGGAAGTGGGCCTGTAAATCAACTCAAACCAGAAAGTGGGAAAGGTGCAAAGGAGCTAAACTCTGCTTTGACGACTTGTGTTTTTTGTGCTTACCAGAGGACTTGGAGTGTAATGAAGAAAGGTCTCTAGAGTGGCTCCATCACCTCCAGGAACAGAAAGGGAACCGGGATCGATCATTGAAGTGGTCTCAACGCTATGTCTTCTTGTGTTTAGTGTGAACGTTTTGCCTTGCAGGAACTATTGAAAAGTTTCCAGATCTAGCCTGATGCTTGGGAAATATTCAATAGGTGAGGAATATGTGGATAGAAGTTTGTATCGGAAGCAGTCTTCAGAAGGACTAAGAGCTCATTTGTGGCCTGCGGGTAGTCTAAGACTGCCTGTGGCAAGCCTGCCTACAGCAGCCAATTTTTAAGGTATAAAGAGATCTACACCCATAGGTGTGCCTTAAGCACCATCATTACCTCTGTGAAGACTTGAGGTGCAGATGTTACCGCAAATGACAGGACCACGAATTGACAGTGGGATAAACCTAACACAAAACTCAGGTTCCTCTTGAGCAACCCATTGATTTTTTTTTTTTTTTTTTGGTTTAGGAAAACGCACATTATGCAATTTGAGGGACAGCATCAGATCTTCTGGCTCCAAAGCATAGAGAGCCTGCATAGACAACTTCTTTAATGTTTTTCCTGAAGAGAAATGCATTCCAAATGTGATGGTCAAGAATGGAACCAACTCCATAGTATCCTTGCTCAATGAGTGAAAACCTACTGCTGCAGAATGTAAGGTGGCTGAGAAGACAGGGTGAATTGGAATGGGGCAAGTCCTGGGAGGGAAAGGTGTAGTCCTGCTCGACAATTTGTAGGAACCAAAACTCCAGTGTGATGGACTGTCAATGTGTCTAGTGATGGGACCCTTTCTGCTCCACAGGCTTGATGTGCTTCATCATGGGTATGTTAAAGCAGTGTCATGGGGAATACTAAGCTCGAAACGTCGGCAAATGGAACAATGAAATGGATCCAAAAAACTGCAAGCAGCCTCGAGGTGCAGATCGGATGACTGGGGCTGCTTCGTGTGCCCTCTCTGAAGCTTAAGGGCATTTGGTGTGAACACATATATATATATATATATATATGTGTATATATATATATATATATATATATATATATATATATATATATATATATATATATATATATTACCTACTGGCTATCGCCAGTAGGTATATATAGTTAGAATTTTTTCTCTATGGGACTTTTGAAAATTCTATGTCTAATAACTTTGGCGTTTGTGGACGGAATCGGCTGAAATTTTCAGGAAAATGGCACATTTTGATTCTGAGCAGCCCCTAAAAATTTGGGGGGGTTTCGTCAAGGGGGGGCCGAGAAAAAAGGGGGGTCCCAAAACGCGTTTTTCCCATTCATTTTTCCATAGGGCGGTTGGACTCACTTTTAGCTCGAACGGCTGAATGGATTTGCACGAAACTTGGCAAAATTGTAGGGACTGTTAGCCCGATGTGCCTTTGCTAGGTCTCAATATATGTGCTCCAGTAGTTTTTGAGAAATTAACGTTCAAACCAAGATATATATCTGTAACAGCGCTCTGGGCAGCGATCCGGTCCGCTTACTTTTCGCTTATCGGAACTTTGCGCGCAGAAAGCTGATTGGCTCTCCGGTGTCTGTCAACATTCTAAACAGTCCGGAGCGGACGCCATCTTGTCTCTCGGTAGGATCGAGAGAGAAGAAGAGGTGGAAAACGAAAGGGGAATTTAATGAAAGGGGGCAAGGTATCCCCCTCTTGACCCCCTAGGAATGTTGTTGGGGTTATTAAAGGGTCCCGTGGGGAAAATAAAAAAAAAATGATTTTTCACGGTAGAAGCGCGGCCGCGAACTGGTAGCGAAACGGGAATTCACCATTTTGAGCTTCGTTAATTAAATTACTAGTTATAAGTGGGTGCGGGAGACGTATCCTAATCCCCTATGTTTCCTGAGGGTGGCTGAGGAGGCTGATATATGTTGATACATCTCTTCCAGCGGCTGTGCGTGAGCTTTTTTTTTTTTTTTGCTGCGTGACAGTCCGGAGCGGCCGCCATCTTGTCTCTTGGTAGGATCGAGAGAGAAGAAAAGGTGAAAAACTAAGGGGGAATTTAATGAAAGGGGGCAAGGTATCCCCCTCTTCACCCCCTAGGAATGTTGTTGGGGTTATTAAAGGGTCCCGTGGGGAAAATAAAAAAAAAAATGATTTTTCACGGTAGAAGCGCTTCACGGGCCGCGAACTGGGCCGCAAACTGGTAGCGAAACGGGAATTCGCCATTTGCTTCACGGGCCGCGAACTGGGCCGCAAACTGGTAGCGAAACGGGAATTCGCCATTTTGTGCTTCGTTAATTAAATTACTAGGTATAAGGGGGTGCGGGAGAGGTATCCTAATCCCCTATGTTTCCTGAGGGTGGCTGAGGAGGCTGATATATGTTGATACATCTCTTCCAGCGGCTGCGCCATCTTGCCTTTTTTTCGAATGCCACAATTTTGTCGTGCACGGCAGCCATTTTAGATGCCAGGCTGGTCCCAGGATATCACCTAACCCTGCGGATGTAGTTTATGGCCCCAGCTGTAGAGAATTCAGACATGCCAATCCTCCTGATTCAGGCGTGTGACTACTGATTTCAGTGCTAGTCTCCCGCCTCCCGATTTCTGCAAGCAAAAACCCGGGGGCATATTACGAACAACTAGCGATAATTTTTGTCTCTAACTTGTTTAGAGACAAAAATTATCGCCGCACATCGGCGATTTTTATCGCAGATAAACCTTGCTATTATCGCAGAAAAGTCAGCGATATTCATGTATTATTGACCTAATGCTCTTAGCCATGTTATCCACCTCCCATTGGATAACATGGCTAAGAACTGCTCAGGGCAGGTGTTAGATTTTGGAGATATTCGCGCTTAGCGCGAATATCTCCAAAAGTTGGTAATAGAAGGTAGCGATGTTAGGGACTGTTTCCAGTCGCTAACATCTTGGCACGCCACTTTGCATGTCATTAGTGATAAATATCACTGACATGCAAAGCGGGGCCCAAGATGGTCGCTATCTCCTTTTAGCTGTCACTAACTGGTGTTAGCGACAGCTTGGTAATAGGGAGATAATTTTATCTCCGCTTTCATGGCTTTTAAAGCCAAAAAAAGCGGAGATAAACCCCCTTGATAATATGCCCCACGATTCCTTGGGGGTTTCAGCCGACAGGGCTTGGTATTGTGTTACATGGTAATTTTTCCATGAAACGTCAGAGGGTCGATGCAGGGGTTCTAGAAGAGGTGATAAACCATTTAAGCCTCATGAACAAGCGCATGGTCTTTTAAAGATTTGTGAAGTACTCGGGGCGGCGGTGTGTGTGTGCCCTCTTTCAGGAGCGGACGGGGGGGCACTGCCAGCAACTTGCCAGGTCAGGTAGTGTTCAACACGTGCATCACCCTTTCTCTGCCTGCTATTGCGCTCCATGCTTCGGAAAGGTAAGAAAAAGAACGTGCATTTGAGTTTGAAATGTCCGATCCTGCAGCAGCACACTTCCAAAGCCCACACATGACAATAACCCGATTCAAGGCCCCATTCACCCGTTTTTAAAAAAATAGATAACACTCCAACAAAGTAAGGTTATAAAACTTTATTAACTACTAACTTTAACAAACGGAACAAAAACTAAAAACATTTAAACATTTCTCAACACAAAAAGCAACAATGGTTAGAAGCGGTCTTTTGTGCGAATAGTCCCAAGGCAGCACAACGTGCAGAGTTCTGGACGGCACCCAGGTGATGTCGCCTGGGTGCCGCACTGGTTTAGGGATCCTACAATGCTGCTCCGAAAATTGGCGTGGGGCGTCCCGGGTGGGGCGAGGGGAGGCCTCGTCAGTAGCGGTCTGTTGTGCGAATAGTCCCAAGGCAGCACAACGTGCAGAGTTCTGGACGGCACCCAGGTGATGTCGCCTGGGTGCCGCACTGGTTTAGGGATCCTACAATGCAGCACAGAAAAACAGCGTGGGGCGTCCCGGGTGGTGCGGGGGGAGGCCTCGTCAGTAGCGGTCTGTGTCCAGTGTCACATGGCTGACACAACATGTACGACAGGCACCCAGGTGATGTCCAGTAAACTGCCGCACTGGTTTTGGTATCCTACAATGCTGCTCCGAAAATTGGCGTGCGGCGGCTCGGGGGGGGGGCGTGGGGGAGCCGGCGTGAACGGGCCTCCCCAGGTGGCGGCCATCTAGCTGAGTTGCGCTCGCTCTTGCGGCCACAGCGTCTCGCTCACCATGTTGTTGAGTTGCTCCCACTCTTGCAGTGCAGCGATAGGCGGCTGCCACATGGCTCTTAAAATGGCGGACAGCTCCTCGGTTTTAGGCCTGGTCCACTGAAATGGCCCTGGGACACTTTGGAACTCGGACGCTTGCCTGCTAGGGCTTGGGCTCCATTCTCGAAAAGCGTCCGCTCAGCCGTGAAGATTGTATAAAAGTCTTGGGGGCCCCCGACTCCCGCAGGCTTCCGGTGGGGAGCGGCTGCCATGATTGCTCGCGGAATGACCACGACGGAGCCACGAGATGGTGGTGCTCTCATGCTGACGCCAGCTTCAGTCTGAATGATCCAGAAACAAGGTGGGGCTTTCATCGTTTGGGAAAAAAAAATGTTCTAAACCAATGAAAAGTGTTATTTTTAGGTCATATGACCAAGCCTTCCATCTTTAGGAAACCAAAAGTAAAATGAACCAATGAAAAGTTTTATAAACAAGTCACATGACCTGTTATGCGACATAGGGCTACAAAAAGCGTAGAAAATCCGTTGGCACGTGAGGCGGCGTCAGTAGCGGACCGATGTGCGAATAGGCCGAAGGCAGCACAACGGGCCGAGATCCGGATGGTACCGAGGTGGTGTCCAGCAAATTGCCGCACTGGTGTGGCCATCCTACAATGCTGCGCCGAAAGACGGCGTGTCCAGCTGAATTGCGGTCACTGTTGCGGTACAGTGACTCGAACGCGCCGAGATCCGGATGGCACCGAGGTGGTGTCCAGCAAATTGCCGCACTGGTGTGGCCATCCTACAATGCTGCGCCGAAAGACGGCGTGTCCAGCTGAATTGCGGTCACTGTTGCGGTACAGTGACTCGAACGCGCCGAGATCCGGATGGCGCCGAGGTGGTGTCCAGCAAATTGCCGTACTGGTGTGGCCATCCTACAATGCTGCGCCGAAAGACGGCGTGTTCAGCTGAGTTCCGGTCACTCTTCCGGCACAGTGACTCGAACGCGCTGAGATCCGGATGGCACCGAGGTGGTGTCCAGCAAGTGGCTGCACTGGTGTGGCCATCCTACAATGCTGCGCCGAAAGTCGGCGTGGGGTGCCCCGTTGGCTTATGAGGTGATGTCAGTAGTGGACTGATGTGTGAATAGGTCGGAACCAGCACAAGGCGCCAAGATCCGAATGGCAAGTCCTGGATGTTGAGTGCCTCAGTTGAGATTTCTGAGCAGTGCTTGTAGGACTGTCTGAAGCTTATTTGCACCTGCTGCAGCTTCACTAGGTCCGGCGGAACTTTTTGCCTTTTCCTTTCTGCTTCTTTTCCTACAATGCGTTTCATCTGAAGACACGACCAGGTCCCTGAATGTGTGCAGGGGGACGCTATTGATTGAATGAACGCGCCGAGATCTGGATGGCACCGAGGTGGTGTCCAGCAAATTGCCGCACTGGTGTGGCCATCCTACAATGCTGCGCCGAAAGTCGGCGTGGGGTGCCCCGTTGGCTTATGAGGTGATGTCAGTAGTGGACTGATGTGTGAATAGGTCGGAACCAGCACAAGGCGCCAAGATCCGAATGGCAAGTCCTGGATGTTGAGTGCCTCAGTTGAGATTTCTGAGCAGTGCTTGTAGGACTGTCTGAAGCTTATTTGCACCTGCTGCAGCTTCACTAGGTCCGGCGGAACTTTTTTCCTTTTCCTTTCTGCTTCTTTTCCTACAATGCGTTTCATCTGAAGACACGACCAGGTCCCTGAATGTGTGCAGGGGGACGCTATTGATTGAATGAAAATGGCGGCTTGACACAAAGCTGACTCAAGCGTTACTGTTGGTGCTATACAGACAAAAATTGGTTTTCAGTTTGTACATTCTTCAGGTTTTTTTTTCCATCCAAGTCTGATTGAGAGTTTGTAGAAAAATGGCTTCAGATTTTCCACATACTACTCTTCAACATTCTTCCTAAATGTAACAATGTGAAACTCACTAGGAGAACGGCTGTTTCTGTTTCCTTTCAAAATGCTGCCACCAATATTTTCTGAATGGAAGACACCATCTTGTAGCATAAAGGGCCGAAAGGGGTTCTGGTCTGGCCGATGGTTGGTGGAGACATTTTGACTATATCTTGGACCTGCCCGGCCTCGCCCAAAATGGCGCTGGTATAAATGGGACTCGTAACTCTTTGCCCGCAAATGTATATCTAGAAAATGTTATTGTAAGTGGCCCTGTCGTATTTTAATTACAAAATGTACGTCCACCGATTCCGCAACTGTTAGACACCTTTGTTCTTGTCACCTAATGGCCCGCTCGTTACGTTCTTCTACAGTGTAAATGTCTCCTCATCATATACGATTTCAGTTTGCTCCGTGGCCGGCCCACGTGGTTGTAGGCCCGTATTTGTATACTGACATTTTTACAATAAAGGTTTTTAAAACAAAACACGGTAGTAGTATTTTCATTTGTAAAGTTTTTACTTTTAGTGACTGTTTTCGAATCAGTAAAAGGCAAGTGAAATAAAGCAGTCCAATTACATGACGGATAAAAGGTATAATATGTAGGAACACAGTAAAGATAAATGGTCAAGGGCAGTTGTGTTTTTCATGTCTGCAACATAAAGTGATCGATAAGAATCTGATAATCAGGCGTATCGGCGACTAAGACAGCAGGCCGAATCTCTTTTACTCAACGGCTCCGTCATGGAAGGAAGAAACGCCCTTTTTCTCGAAAAAGGAATATATTTTACTTGCAAGACAGTTGTAAATTTTCCGGGAAAGTACATTAGCCTGGAATATTATAACATATGTTTGAAAAAAAAATATTGTTCGAAAATAATAAAAAGCGTAATTTTTAGGTCATATGACCAAGCTTTTCATCATTAAATTAACAAAAGTAAAATGAACCAATGAAAAGTTTTATTAACAAGTCACATGACCTGTTATGCTTACGTTACGCGCTGCGCGCCGCGCCTCGGATCACTTCCGGGTGCGCTAACGCGGCGTGTCATAAAACGCATTACGCGACAACGTAGGTCAAGAATATAGTCTAAATGTCTCCACCAACCAGCGTTCAGAACACAGCCCCTTTCAGCAGTCCAAAAAGTTCTGTTAAATGACAACAGAGGGGACAGGCAACAAGAACCATCAGTCAAAGAGGGGAGGGCAAGTTCTTCTCTTCCGGGTCATGTTGGGGCGCTACCGGAACTGATCGAATTGGTAGTCTACAGTGTTTCTGGATGTTTCAGACTAAAGCTGGCGTCAGCATGAGACCACTACCATCTCGTAGCTCCGTCGTGGCCATTCCACGAGCAATCATGGCAGCCGCTCCCCACCAGAAGCCTGCGGGAGTCGGAGGCCCCCAAGACTTTTGTAGAATCTTCACGGCTGAGGGGACGCTTTTCGAGAATGGGACGCAAGCCCTAGCAGACAAGCGTCCGAGTTGTAAGGTGTCCCAGGGCCATTTTAGTGGACCAGGCCCAAAACCGAAGAGCCGGCCGCCATTTTGAGAGTCCTGTGGCAGCCGCCTATCGCTGCACCGCAAGAGCGGGCGCATCTCAACTACATGGTGAGCGAGACGCTGTAGTCGCAAGAGCGGGCGGTAAACAGCTGAATGGCGGAAGAGGCACAGTGTAGCAAAAGCGGGCGGAATGGCAACTAAAACGATAAAGGGGCGCCCCACTACAGCTTGTCTTCAGGTCAAACGGATTGTGGGACAAGGTCCAGAATTGAAGAGTCATCAAAAGGCAAAAAGTTCCGCCGAACCCCGGGAGCCGGCCGCCTATGTCGGGGGCGATCTCAGGCTACACCAGTGCTATAAGACTTGGGGAGGGTGTCGGAGCCAAGCGTCTTCTCCGAGTCCATGGCCATCACACCGCCCCTCAGGGGCCTCCGTCAAGCTGTTTAGGAAGGTAACATATCACATTGTTTTCTAATGCAGTCAGGTCCACAAACGACACTCACTTACTTTGAGAATAGTGAAGCTGCAGTAGGTGGAAATAAGCTTCAGACAGTGTTACAAGCACTGCTCAGAACTCTTAACTATGGCACCCAACATCCAGAACTTATGCTATTTGAGAATGGTAGTGACATCGAAGCATCTCAGGGACCAAAACCATTAACGTACTTTCACGTATGAAAATCTTACTTGGGGAGGGGGCAGGAGCGAAGCGCCCCCTCCCAGTCAGCGCCACCACACCGTATGTTGAAAATCTGAAGCCATCGTTCTACAAAGTCAACCAAACTTGGATTGAAAAATCTAGAAAAATGTACAAACTGAAAACCAGTTTTGGTCTGCATAGCATCAGTAACAACGCTTGAGTCAGCTTTGTGTCAAGCCGCCATTTTGATTCAACAAAGCACAGGCATTGAAAAAGGCTGAAATTCAGAACTCTAAACTATGGCACCCAACATCCAGGAGCTTGCTATCTGGATCTTGGAGCCTTGTGCTGTTTTCGATCTATTCACACATCGGTCCACTACTGACATCATCTTATAAACCAACGTTATGTAAATAGTTTTTTAATAAAATGTTTTACCCTGTTTCTTTGTTGGTGTGTTGTCTATATTTTTAATATTTGCATAGGGTTTGTCGTTATTTTGTGCGGGATGGGTGATGGAGCCGAGCTGTCTTGCAGCCCTCATGGTGTGGAGCTCAGTTCATCTCACTATTTTCGTATTTCTCAAGAAGGGTTGTTCCTAATATTTCTATTTTAGCGAGGTCAAAAAGAGATCCAATTAGTGGCCTACTGATTTTGCTCGATTACTTTTATTTTTTTACACGATTTTTCACTATCTGCAAAGATTAAACAGAGTATTGCGACTTTGTGCTTGTTTGTAAATAGAGAATGATCCAAAGAGAACCAATTCTAAAACAGTAAATGCTTGGACAACAATCAATCAAATGGAGAGACAAGGAGGCACGACGGATTACAACGGGGGTAAAGGCCTGCGTTAACTACCCTTCAGTATCTGCAAAGAGAGAGTACTACTAAGGCAAAAGAGGGGAGGGGGGGGGGGGTGCAGCGTTCAAAGCACATCAGCGTGCATAAATACGAAAATGTTTTTATCTATCACGTACTTGACATTTTAAAGCTTTTCATATTTGCTATTAAAAAACCAATGAAATTCACAGAAAAAACCATAGGTTATAGTGGATATATAGTTAGGAATTTGCATTTACAAAACCTTGAAAATTCAATGAAAAAACCATAGGTTATAGGCCATATATAGTTAGGAATTAGCATTTACAAAACCTTATTTTACTCGCATAAAACCATTGAAATTCCATATATAGTTAGAAGCGCTAACTATATATCGCGCACCCGCAATCCACTGCTGATGATGTCACATATTACATCATTCATGACATGGTCAGTGACATCACTGATGACATCACTGATGACATCTCAAATGACATCACTGATGACAACTCAAATGATATCAATGATGACATCTCAAATGACATCACTGATGACATCACTGATGACAACTCAAATGACATCACTGATGACATCTCATTTGTCATCACTGATCACATCACTCATGTGATAATACAATGAACCTCTTCAGACTCTAATATAACCTTACATACACTCAGTATAAACAGACACTCACAGACTGTCAGTCATCCATGGAGTTACTCACACACCTAGTCAGTCATGCAAAGAATCAATCACACCTCCATTTCCTCAACTATACAGTTATACACATCTTACTTATTCAAACATATAATAACACATATTTACTCTCTTATATAATCCCTGATACAAGCTCACAGTGATCGATACAGCCACTCACACATTCACTGGCTCTTATGTTCAGTTATTTATATATCTCAACTCTCACATGTATTGTGTTTTACATACGTACTTACTTGCTCATGTAGCAATGAGAAATCCATTCACTCACCAAAACACCCATGCATAGTCAACCGCCCATATAGCTGTTTCCACATGCACTCTTGAACTCATACTCCTAGTGAATCAACTGCTTACACATCTATGTACAGAGTCACGCACCTCCCAGCCACCCACACACACACTCAGCCTCCCATTCAAATACTTGGGCAACCAATCAATAACCCATATGGCCACTCTTATAGCTACTGATCAACACATGCAGCAGCTTACACAACAACAAACATACTGATGCACAAATTAAGACAGTTTAGTCACTAACCCATGCACTCAGTGAGACACATTTAATCACTCACTCATACAGTCAGTCATGCACCTACTAAATTCTTCATCCAGACACTTATACATCCACTCATTCTTCAATATGTGAAACATATTTAAACTTTACAGACACATACAATCATTTGAGTTGTCATCAGTGATGTCATTTGAGATGTCATCAGTGATGTCATCAGTGATGTCACTGACCATGTCATGAATGATGTAATATGTGACATCATCAGCAGTGGATTGCGGGTGCGCGATATATAGTTAGCGCTTCTAACTATATATGGAATTTCAATGGTTTTATGCGAGTAAAATAAGGTTTTGTAAATGCTAATTCCTAACTATATATGGCCTATAACCTATGGTTTTTTCATTGAATATATATATATATATATATATATATATATATATATATATATATATATATATATATACATCCAACAAAGTTTGCCCAAAGCAATGAGAGCGAACACGATTTCAGAGGAAACCATCCGGTTTATTTCAATAAAGAAACGAGCAGCAGCATTCATGTTTAAAATTCATTTCCGTCCGACGCGTTTCAAGGCTCCTGTCTCTTAATCATGGACCTTTTCATACACTCAGCAGCTGACTCTGATGATTTCATTTTGAGCATGCCTCCTTTACACACCCCCAGTAAGCCTCGCTGTTTGCGTCACTTTCTCCAAGCATGCTAGGATTTGTAGTCCTAATCAGAGTAAGTCATTACCTTCCAGTAGGTGCTGCTTCGTGTATGACCTTTTTAAAGTTCATTTTTGGAAGTTCTTATTCCCCTCCAGTGGGTCATGTTTGCTGAGTCCGTTTATATTTTGTATTCCTTTGAAATGCTGTAAATCAAGTGTGGCACAGTTCCAACTTGCAGCCTTTCACTCGTGAGTTTGGAGATGGCGCAGCTCTCCACGGCAGGGCTGCCGTGTAATTAAATCCAACAAAGTTTGCCCAAAGCAATGAGAGCGCACACGATTTCAGAGGAAACCATCCGGTTTATTTCAATAAAGAAACGAGCAGCAGCATTCATGTTTAAAATTCATTTCCGTCCGACGCGTTTCAAGGCTCCTGCCTCTTAATCATGGACCTTTTCATACACTCAGCAGCTGACTCTGATGATTTCATTTTGAGCATGCCTCCTTTACACACCCCCCAAGTTGAAATGCATGGAACACGCAGTGCCTGTTGTGAGCAAAAGCAATTGTCCTTTAGTAAGTTTGATGTGATGTTAAAAATTAACAGCAATTTCATGTCCTTAGTAGGAACAAAGTGAAGAGTCGGCATGGCACACGTCCCTGTGTGCCATGCCCACAAACCACTGCCCTGGCATACATCAGTTACCCCTCTAGCTGGGTGCCCTATGCCAGTGGTGAGGGTACAGGTGCATGAGCCCTGCACCCCTACTGTCCCCAAGTCCATTCCTGGGCACAGTAAGTGCAGTGCTGCCATTAAGAGTATATGGTGCTGGGAGTTTGTCATTACGAACTCCACAGCACCATAATGGCTACACTGAAGACTGGGAAGTTTGGTATCAAACTTCTCAACACATTAAACCCACACTGAAGCCAGTGTGGGATTTAATGTAAAATGCACAACTGAGGGCATCTTAGATATGTCCCCTGAAACGCGACCAACTCCTAGTGACCTGACTGAGTGGCTGCTTAGGCTGCCACCACCAGACATGTTTCTGGACCCCTGGGTTGAGAGCATGCTGCTCTCAGGGGCCTGAAACAAAGCACATCCTCAGACAAGGTGCCAAGCCTCCTCGCCCAGGATGGACAGGGTTCACGAAGGAGAAGCTTCAAAGGCATGGCGCCTTTGTGAGCCTCTGCAGACAATTTGCTGCTTTCAGCAACTTGTCCCCACTGGTTCTAACCCCCACTTTGGGTGGGAGAACCAGCGGGAAAAACAAGTGAGGAAGAGAGGTGTGCCTACCTCTGCCAACTCCACATATAAGGTGGGGTAGGTGAGGTGAAGTACAACCTCGAGTCCCTGCTGCTTGAGAATGGGGCGACCCATCCAACCAGGGACAGGCTCCTGCCCCCCTCCCACTGGAGAGTAGCAGAATAGGGGGTGTACCCACTCCAGGGAAGGGACCCATTGGTCCCTGCCCTTTACCTATCTGTAACGCCCCTACGTTTAGTATTTAGGGGCACCCTGAACCTTCCTTTCTCAGATCCAGAAACCACATGAAAAGAAGATAAGAAGAAGGACGAAAAGCCATGCAGAGCTAACAAGAGGACGACGCCCACTGACTTGGCCCCAGCCCTACAGGCCTGTCTCCCCTCAAACCTGCTCCTGCGAAATCCCGGTGTGTCCTGCAGCCAGAAACCTCAAAATCCCCGGAGGACCTGCCTGCCTTCACTTCAAAGACTGAATCTTCCGTGAACACTGGACTTGTTCAAACAGCAGCTTCTGGTGCAAACCAGAAACCGTGAATCCAGCCCACTCTGCACTCGCTGAACCTGGCCCGAGTGGAAAAATACCACAAGGAGGTCCCCCCAGCGATCCTGACCCAAGAACCGGTGACCCCAGACCTGCCACCAGACGACGCCTGCAACCTCAATCCAGAGGACTCCCTCCACCGCGACCAGAGCTGGTAAGAAAATCCGACGTCCCAAGGCACCCCTGCACCTGACTCCCCACGGCCTTGTGTGCCCAAACCAACGGTGCCTAACCAACCCTCAACATTCCAACTTACCCCTCGAAGTGGTGGTCGCACCTGGAAGATCCTCGTCCACGAGCCTGCTGTGTTTCTTTGTCCTGGAGGTTCTCCATTGGAAACAACATGGCACCTGACCTCAAAACAGCACCCTTCACCCAGCCACCGTAGTGCCGCTGAGGGTGCACCTTTGGTGCTACTTTAGTCCCCAACTTGCCCCGAGCTAAACCCTAGGAGCTTTGATCCCACAGCCTTGTGGCCTGCTTGCCAGCAGCCACCAACCGGAGACCCTCTATCCCCCATAGGATAACTTTGGGCCTCAACACTCTGCACCCGGCTGCCCTAGTGCCGCTGAGGGTGCAATTCCAGTCCATCACTGACCCTGGGAGACCCCTGAGTCTATCCCCAGAACCTTAACTCTCACAGTTGCTTACTTACCTGCAAAATGATAGCTTGTTTTCCCTCCATAGGATAACATTGACAATTTTCCCTCCAAAAAACGATTTTAGCGTGGAGTTTTACAAACTAAAGATATTCTTTAAAAATCGTACAAATAACCCAAACTTGTTTTCTCACCTGTTTGCAGGACATGCCCCATTGCTGAATCAAGGTATTCAGCACTGAGTTAGGAAAAGTAAAGTAAAAGTAACTTACCTGCAATTTGTTGACAAAGCCTATTCATTTCAATGTAGAGCTCCGAAAAGTTTCTAAGTGTGGAGTTTTGAAATCTGAAAATATTCTTTAAAAATAGCACAAATAACAAAAAAGCATTTACTCACCTGTTTACAGGAAATGTCCCAGTGCTGAATCTAGGAAAGTAATGTGGTTGGAAGCGCACTCCTTGTATACAAAAGTAATCAATTAATTGCAAAAAATGAATCAACTTCAATACAATGGTGCTGCAGTGAGACCCTCGCTGTCTGACGTGGGCCAAGTACAAGATAGTGTGAATGCTACCACAGCGGTAGCAGCACTGCGCACTGTTCACATTATTTTCCAATCATCTTCAGAAATGGCAGAAAATTCCCTAGCTCCAAAATCTCCTAAAGAAGCAACAATTTCCACATCATCTCCTTTGTTATTTTTATCTTCAGAATTACAGGGCAACCTGGAAAGACAATCAGCTGTCACATTTCTTCTACCTGGAACATACTCAGTCGAAAAATTGTATTCTTGTAACCTGGACATAAGCCTACCAATGTGTGCAGTGGCATTACGCCCTCCACCTGGAGAAAGCATTGGAACTAAAGGTTTGTGATCTGTCTGAAATTTCGAAAGTGTTAAATTCCCCATACACATCCCAAAAGTTTTTTTTCAATAACTGAGTACTTTCTTTCTCTCATTAGGAGTCCGAGACGCAAACGCCACACACCATTCATCCTTTCCACTTTTTTGAGAAAGAACACCTCCAAAACCATACTCACTGGCATCAACGGTAACAATACAGAGTTCGTTAACACAAACGGTTTCAAGGTAGGAGCATACACAATTTCATTTTTAATGAATTGAAAAGCAGACTCCTGCTTCTCTCCCTAATGGAATTCTGTCTTTTGTCTGGTTAGGTCTCTTAAAGTTTCCATCTTGGTGGCAAATCCTTTAATAAACTTGCTGTAATACTCACATAAACCAGTAAAAGATTACAATTTGTCTTTGTTGTCTGGATGTGGAGCTCTCACAATAGCTTTAACAAGTGACTTTTTTGGGATGTCCTAAGTACTCAACAGAATTGCAAAACATTTTGCATTTCTTGTCTTTAAGAGTAAGACCATGTAACTCCAAACGTTTGCAAACCTCTATGACATGTACTTTGTGAGAATCATTATTAGGAGAGAAACTCAGAATATCATCCGGGAAACATTTAGCATATGCTTTTAAATCTTTGAAAATGTGGTGCATAGCACATTGAAAGACTGATGCAGCAGATTCTAGTCCAAAAGGCATTCTTTTGTATTGAAAAAGACACTCAGGTGTAAGAAAGGGAGTCAAATGTTTTGAAATTTCAGTTAAAATAATTTGGTGGTAAGCTGACCTTAAATCAAAGGTGGAAAAAACTTTCGCCCCTTCTAGCATCCGCACAACCTCATTATTCTTAGGCAGGGGGTGACCGTCTACAATCAAATTTGCATTTAACGCCCTCAAGTCCACACACAGTCTCAAGCTTTAGTCAGACTTGCGAGCTAGAACAATGGGTGAAACCCACTCAGAAGACTCGATTTCTTCTATAATATCATCATCAATTAGATTTTGTAGTAACATTTTGAGATCTTTTCTGATATTGATTGGCACATTTCTCATTTTTTGTTTAACAGGTACAGCTACCTCCTTAAGCTTAATCTGATATTGAAAATTATTGAGTTTTCCCAATTTTTTGGAAAAAAACTTTTGGAAATGACTCAATAATTTCATTAATAATATTTCCAACATCAACAATTCCTTTAATAACATCTGATTCTTGATGGTCTTCATCAGTGACCATCACAGGATCACAATTTCTAGGATTAAGGATAATTCCCAGACCCCACTGATCTCTCCAACCAAGTACATTCACACTTTTAGTAGCAACATATAATTTCACAAACGCAACATGTCCTTTGAAGTGCATATCAACGCCAATGTATCCCTCCATATCAATGACAGACCCATCAGAAGCTTTGGCAATGATATCAGATTTTTTGAGATCTGACCCTGTATCAGCCATAAGCTTGAGAGAAACCCCCAAAACTTGAACAAAACAATCTGGTTGTTTCAAAGAAATGTAGGAACTTCCTTTTTCTCCACAAGCAGTAATGGACACAACAATCCCTCTTTTATATTCTCCTTCATGAGGTTCTTCATTGTTTAAATAGGAAATTCTCCCTCTAGTAGCATTACTAGTAGATCTGGTCCCTGTGAGAATGTTCCTACACACTGTGGCAAAATGTCCACGCTTACCACATTTTCTTACATTCCCTGTCTAATGCAGGACATTTTGGAAAGGAAACTACATGACTTGTACTACCACATCTAAAGTAATGAAATTCCTTATCAGTTCTTCTAAAAGTGCGTTGAGCAGTAGTAGTGTTTCTTTGTGAAGTAGAAGAATTTGGAGGAATTAACAACAGGTTCTGTTTTAACAGCACAAACATCATCAGACTTTTCTTTTGAATTTGTGTCAAGAGATTTCATCCACTTGTCAGATTGTTCCATGGCTTTGGCAGTAATGATAACATCTTTCAAATCCGGATCACCCATTGTCGACAATTGTTCTTGGATTTTCTTACTTTTAGTATTAACTATGATTTGATCCCTAATCATCTTGTCAGTATTTGGACAAAAATTGCAATTATTTGAAAGATAACGTAATGCTGTAAGAAAATCATCAAAGGATTCGGATTCTTCTTGAGCTCTCATATAGAATTTATACCTATTCAAGGCTATACTAGACGTAGGTTTGAATCTGTTTTCCAAACGGATCATGGCATCCTCAAAAACATTCCTATCACCACCCCTATCAAATTGAGGGAGTGTTCTGAAAATCACTTGTCCTTCAGAACCTAGCGAGTGTAAATGAATATTTTTTCCCTCTCAGCAGAGAATCGATCTCCATCTGTGGCTTTTAAAAATGTTAAAAACTCATCCTTCCATCTGTTCCATGGTATAGGAGGTTCCCCTTTGGATTGAAGAAACTTGTAGGGTGAATCAAATTGCATTGTATATAAACACTCTTGAGATACTCCTTTAGTAAGATATAATAAATGATTGAGCAAAGGTAATGTTCTCAAGTAGTAAAACCCAGCATTAGTTTGTATGCAGATAAATAAATAATAAATAAGAAGTTTATAATGACATGGAGAAAATAGTAATGTTGCCAAGTAGTAATGTTGCCAAGTAGTAATATTGCCAAGTAGTAATATCCAAATAGTGAAAACAAATATTTAGTTTGTATGAAAATAATTAATAAATATGAATTCAATAAAAAGTAGAAAAAATAAACTATAAAAAGAATGGTCAAACCTACTATGCCGGTAAAACACTCCTCTAGTAAAGCTGAATGTAGAGATATCCAAAATTAGCCGGTGCTCGTATCCCATCCTCGTCGCCAAAATTCGTAAAAAATCAATCCAGGAATATTAAAAAAATATAGGATTTATTGATGAAGAGCACAGTACAACAGCTGATCTCCTCAGATCCTGTAATTCTTCTGTTGCCTTAAACATGGAAAACACAAACCATGTCAAGATGTAACAGATAGCAGATAGCATTTCAAGCATAAACTCTTAAGGCTAACTAACATTAAAGGTACAGTACTATAATTAAGAATAAACATAAGCATACAACAAACAGCCATATCCACCACCCTTTCCACAAGCATTATGGCCTCCACGTTCTACGCCTAATACTGCCGTACACCACCTTCCGTCCGTCTACCCGATCATCTATGTAGTCGTATATCTCTTCTTTCTTTTCTTTCTTCTTTTCCCGACCTTTTTCTGTACATCTACTGCTATCCACTTTATATGGGCCTCTAGCCCCTGGTTGTATTGTCATTGGTTTTAAAAAGGTCCTGAAACGTCCCGCAGCACGCCACTATTGCTACATGTACTAATCCACGCAGCCGGCCCGCTAAGTGTTTTTTTTTTTTAGAAATGTATCTCCTTTTATTATTGATACAAAATATTTTAAAAAGTGGCAATGTTTCATTTAACATTCTTTTTTTTTTTTAAAAACCTTTATTGCAGCATTCATAAAATACAAGCATGGGCCTACAACCGCAGGGGCCGGCCGCTAAACAGTAGCAAACCTTGACATATCATAACACAACACAGCTCTTCAGCCGACAACCCTGAGGTCCGGCAGCGATTCAGGATGGATCTTGTATCAGAACGCATTAATAGATCACAGGATATAATAAAGGTCTTCTTTTTATAATATTTAAATGATCGGATCAGGTGCCATACAATCTAACAACAGGATACGGGGGACAGGCCAAGGAAACAGGATATGCGTGTGGAAACAGCCATTTGTGGGTCTCTAGCGTTGATACCTACATATCAGTGTAAACAGTAAGACAGTATACATTTTCGTGGCCTACAGTTCTCAGGGCCCGCCCGCCCAGTAATTCGAGTAACGTGAGAAGCATGGACACTAATTTCAGAGCACAATGAAATCAGAATAAAACACAGACCATACCGATCCTAAAGGAAATATGGGAAGGGAGAAAAAGGCCATAGAAAATAAAAAAGGAAAAATAAACCCCCCCTCCAACCCCTCACCCTGCACCCCTGCCGATGGCTATAGCCTAACCCCACTAGCAGTGTACCTGTCGCCCTATTAACCTAAACCCTAAAAGAAGGAAAAAGAAGAAGAATGGAGGAGGGCCTAATCATACAGTGTTCCCGGCCCCTTGGCTCCCCCGCCAAAACACAGATACCCCCTACAGCCAAAGAGGGACGTAAAGCAACTCTTACAAAAATCAAGAAGGGGCACCGTGATACTCCGCCCAGCCTCTATTACTAAACTGTTACAATTCGAACTTCCATAACCAGTGGTCCAAACCATCCCAGTTCAATTGACTCAACCTTGACCCTTTCGAATCATCACACGAACCCTCCCCAGCGAAACCCCGGAGAACACAAACGAGTCATAGACGAGAGGGAAAGCATCGAAAGTCAATCCCTTACCCCATGTGGCTAGTGACTCCAAGAGGTCTTCACGCGCGGAAAATTCCCCTCTCCAAGCTGGACTGTCCCGATAGTTCTTGCCCCGGAATCGTAGAACGTCCAGAAAAGGGGGATAAAACCACAAGATGGGGGAAGAGTTTACAACACAGTTTTCCGGGGGAGGGGGGGGGGACGCCTTTGGAGACCTCCAGAGTCGATGATGATGAAAAGCACTGTGAGACACTCTTGGTCTCGGGGACAACGTCTTCCAGGGCGCCATCCGTTGGATCCGGAATTAACATCCACACTCGTTCCCACATGGGGTCCTCGCACGAAGTCAAAATGGCCGCGGCTTGAGGGGCTGCTGTTTGCTGGTTCAACCGTGGGGCAGGGTCCGGTACTTCGAACAGGATCCCAGTCAGACTTACATCCATTTTAGCCATTAGCACAGCCACTTGCGAGTGAAACGCCCAAAGTTCTGCCAATATTGTTTCCAGCGTTGTCCCAGACGCCGTTCGATCCACGATACCACGTTCGGTGGCAGTCACAATCGACTCCCTGGGTGAATCAGGCATTTTTGGGGGGGACGAACAGTATACTGGGAGAGCAAGCGTGGACAGCGACCCATAGTTATCCACAACCGAGAGAACCCGGTGCAGCACCGCAGTCCTGGGTCCCTACCCGCCGAACCCCGGCAGGAATCTATACCGAGTCCGCGGTACAGGGATCCCCACACACAAGCAGCAGCAGCAGGTCACCTCTCTCACAACGCTGGGCACGGAAAACAATCGCCACCAAATTCGGGCGTAGACAAAGTCTCCACCTCGGTAGACCGGACCCTGCCGGGGTCTCTCAGCCGATGTTGTTGAACTGCAACCTCACCGCTGGAACAGGCCACGATCTTTAACTCGGTGTAAGTTCGCGAAATCAAATGATAAAAGCTTGGGGATTTCACCACCGGGGTGAGGAACACGTCATCCAGGTAGAGGCTGGGTGTAAGATCAGGATATCGTACAGGATCTCGTGGCGGAAAACGGAGGACGGCGGAGCCGGGAACCTAAGCAGCCATCCTGTTTGCCGTCGTAGCTCCTCCCGGCCCGCTAAGTGTTGTAGGCGACATGCAGTGTTGTGGGCTTAATGCTGTGTATGTATGGACCTATGTTCTGGTACTTTGAAAATAAAACAGATTTCAAACAAAAAAATACAATTGGCCTAGAGTCCAGTTCTTGAGTGTGTAAATTCATTTGCTGACTGAGTGTGTACATCAAATGCTTAACACTGTCCTCTGATACTGCCTTACAGCTCGACCAATCTACCACTATAAGAGACTAAGGTTCTATCTAACTTTAACCTTCGCCTATCTCTGGGGACACTTGGGGGCAGATTTACAATAACTTGCGCATCCCTGCATATCAGCGGGGATGCGCCAGTTATTGTGCGCCATGCCTCCGTCACTATGGATGTGCTGCATTTACAATGCGGCGCACCATGGGCCAAAAACGGCACAGATGCGTGACGCATCTGTGCCGTAAAAGCGGTGCATTGCTGCAGTTGCGTCGCAAGTGCGACGCAGCTCCAGCAATGCTCTGGGGGTCCCTATTGTTACAATGCTGCATCAAGCAGGCGCAGGGTTTTGACGCAGCATGGGCCCAAAAGTGACTGAGTGAAATCTTGTAGATTTCACTGAGCCACTTTTAGGAGGCGTTCCTGCACCGGAACGCCCCCCCCCCCCCCCTGCGTAGGAACATCTCCTTCTGGCGCAGGACTTTACAACGTGACGCATCTCCCAGATGTGTCACGTTGTAAGTACCCCGCACCATGGCGCATCTTTTGCGCCGCTGCTGCATCACAAAAGTGACGCAACGGCGTAAAAGGGGTGCAAGGGGCTCTTAAATCTGCCCCTTGGACTCTATACACACTATACTTCATTTTGGTGTAGTATATATAGAGGCAGTTTCTTACAGCCAGCTTTCAGGGGTTTCCTTAATTCACAAGGTATACGGCTAAGGGCCTCCTTCTACACTTTCTACTATTCTATCAATCTCGGTACACAGACAAAATATTGAGTTTTAAATTTCGATATACAATTATATCGAAGTTTAAATATCGATGGGACATAATATAGAAGGTAAGTAATATCGGCAGTCTTAATATCGATATTAGTATGATATTAGTAATATCGAAGTTTTAAATATCGATGTCAATAATATCGAAATAAATAATTTCGATGTTACTAATATCAGTTTTTAAATACATTTTGTGTATATTATATTGTATTTATTATGTTTTATTATCTATTTTTAACGTAATTTAATTAAATATTGTCTTTTAGTACTGTAGCGGGTTGTGGGTTTATAGGGGAATAGGGTGGGAAGTAATTTAATTATGTTAAATTAATTATTAATTAGTAGGAATTATTAATTAATTAATTGAGAATTAATTTTTTATTAATTTTAATTAATTGATTAATTGATAAATATGTTCTGTAGCGGGTTATGGGTTTATAGGGGAATAGGGTGGGAAGTAATTTAATAATAATTAATTAATTAATATATGTTTGTAAATATTTTTAATTAATAATTAATTGGTAATTAATTAATATTAATTAGTTAATTAATTAATATAATTTTCGTACATATTTTTAATTATTAATTAGTTGGTAATTAATTAATATTAATTAGTTAATTACATTAATTAGAGTAATTTTTTTATATATATAAATTTTTGTTATTCTTAATTAATTAATTGGGAAAAAATATTATTAATTATTAAATTTAAGTAATTACAGCTAATGTGCTAATATATTTACTTTATTGTTATTGTTAATTAATAATTAATTGGTAATTAAATAATAATAATTAATTTTGGGTAAAGGAGTTTTTTTAGGGTTCAGGGTCAGTTTTCAGTTTTTGGGTAAAGGGGTATTTTTAGGGTTCAGGGTCAGTTTTCAGTTCTTGGGTAAAGGGGTATTTTTAGGGTTCTGGGTCAGTTTTCAGTTCTTGGGTAAAGGGGTATTTTTAGGGTTCAGGGTCAGTTTTCAGTTTTTGGGTGAAGGGGTATTTTTAGGGTTCAGGGTCAGTTTTCAGTTTTTGGGTAAAGGGGTATTTTTAGGGTTTAGGGTCAGTTTTCAGTTTTTGGGTAAAGGGGTATTTTTTGGGTTCATGGTCAGTTTTCAGTTTTTGGGTAAAGGGGTATTTTTAGGGTTCAGGGTCAGTTTTCAGTTTTTGGGTAAAGGGGTATTTTTAGGGTTCAGGGTCAGTTTTCAGTTTTTGGGTAAAGGGGTATTTTTAGGGTTCAGGGTCAGTTTTGGGTTTTTGGGTAAAGGGGTATTTTTAGGGTTCAGGGTCAGTTTTGGGTTTTTGGGGTACAGTCGTACAGGGTAAAAATAAAATAAATTTAAATTAAATCAATTAAATGAAATTAAAAAATATAAAATTACATTAAATTATTAAGTTTGTAATTTATTTTAAATGTATATGTATTAGTTTTAATTTTTTAATTATGTTTTAATATTTGTATTTAATATTTGTAACATTATATGTATTTTATAATTATTTTTACATTATTATTAATACATTTTAAAAAACGACATTTTTAATTTCAATATTTTTGTACTACGATATTAATTTTTCGATATTTTTGTACTTACCTTGTTAGGGATAGGATTCCTATATTTTTGACTTCGATATTTTTGTTCCGATATTTTTGTATTTCGATATTTTTGATTTCGATATTTTGTCAGACATTCATCAATCTCATCTTATTCTAAGAATCGCTATTGGGGATTTCTTTAATTCACAAAATGCATAGCTCAGTGCTCGTTTCTATACTTTCTACTTCTCAAACCATTTCCTACATTTTGAGGCGAAGTGCCTAAGCGACGTACGAATAATTTAGCACCTCTTTGTCCACAATATGTCCTTATTCTATGTCTCTGTCTCCTCATTCTCCGCTTACCTCCCATAATTATGGGAGCTTAATGTTGGATAAGTGCCTTGGCGGTTTTCGGTTGGATGGACTTTCTCCTCAAACCCTGGTTAACTTTTCCTATACCCTCTTTTTTTACCTTTCTGTACATATGAATATATTTGTGAGCCTTTCTCCTATATCCCCCTTTGTTCACAGAGTATTCTCAGTCTGTGTAATCTTTTCCTATTTAATATTCCTGTACTATTCTTCTCAGTTATTATCAAAGAAATCAATTTTTCATAAAGATTATAAATGGATATTTAGGGCCATATGTATGAAGCAGTTTTGCGTTCGCAAACACTACTAATCGCAAAAAAAACGGTGTTTGCGATCGCAAAACACAGCTTCGCTATGTAAGAGACACATTCCGTACGCAATATTGCTAATCGCAAAATGAGCTATTAGCAAATTTGCGATTCATACTTTATTGCGATTTATTTGCGAAATCGCTAAATGTGACACAACAATAGCGAAACTCGTAATTGTCAAGCTCGCAATTTGCGATTTTGCTAAATGGAATGCATGAAAAAATTGCAAATTGAGAGGTGGTAACCTTTGCAAACTATTTATAGAGGCCCACAATGCAACAAATTTTTCCCACAATGGCTGGGCTGTATGTGATAGCCAGGAGGCTGCGACTCAGAGCTTAAGCACAGAGAAGGAGATCCCAGGAAAGGATCTTTTGAGTGCGCATAACCCTGTTCCAGCGGACTGAGCAGGAGATCCATACAAACTACAGGTTAGATGAAGAGAGCATCCTGGAATTAATAGCGGAGCTCAAAACTATACTTGAACACCCCACACGTAGGACACACACCATCCCCACCCATATCCAGGTCCTTTGCTCACTGCACCTCTTGGCATCAGGTAGCTTCCAGGGAGTGATAGCCACAGCAGGAGGGGTCTCACAGAGTGCATTGTTCTTTTTCCATGTGTTCCTTGATACCATGGTACAGAGGCTGCATCACCACATCCACTTCCCCAGCAAACTACAGGCACTAGACCAGACCAAGCAGGATTTCTATCAAATTGCACAATTTCCCCACGTAATTGGATGCATAGATGGGACCCATGTCGCCATATTCCCTCCTCCCAGAACGAGCATGTCTTCAGGAATCGCAAATCCTACCATTCCCTGAACATACAGGTGGTGGGTAATGCCAAGCACATAATCACTGACATCGTTGCGAATTATCCAGGCAGCACACACAACACTTTCATCTTCCGCCACAGTGTGATACACCGTTGACTCACAAGTGAGGAGTTTGGTGAGATACCTACTAAGTAATTGCATTTGTTCGAAGGACACACTAGTAGGACAGCGTTTAACCATATTCCTCCCACCCCACAGGTGTCAGTGCGTATGCGGTCCGTGAATACATACTGACTCCTTACCTGAATCCTGCCAACATTGGAGAGCGGAGGTACAACAGTGCTCACATAGCACCCAGATGTACCACTCAGCAGAGCTTCGGAATACTCAAGAGCCATTTCAGATGCCTACATAAGAGTTGAGGGGCACTACAATACAGCCCCCAGACCTGTTGCAAGATAGTGGTAGCGTGTGCCATTCTGCACAACATCGCCACCAGGAAAGGCACACCAGTGGAGCTCAGCGAATCGGAATCATCAGATGAGGCGGGGCCAGCTCCAGGACGCATGCCAGGTGGTGTAATTGGTGCAGCTGATGGGCGCCAGAGGCGAGATGAGATCACACAGAACTATTTCTAGGTAAGAAAAGATGACACAATTCTAAATATCTATTTGGAGACTGTGTTTAATTTCCTTTAGTACATGATATATATGTCCAGCACATGTTAGATTCACAGGGCAAATTAACAAAATTGACCAAGTGTCTGTGTACATTGGGTTGATGCACCCATCTCCATGGCCAAGTCTGAGCACCTCAACTGCAGTGCTGTCAACCCGTAGCCCCTCACCGTGGGTGCACAGGGCCCCCTTCACCTATCTCAGAAGCCCTGCTTTGGCACACTACGGCGCCTGTCCAGTGGGGGCGGGAGTGTAATGCTGCTCCTGCTAGATTGGGCATCCTCGTCAGTTGGAGTGAGGATTCCTGGGCCAGTAGTGGAAGCTGTCCGCAGCTGATCCACAGCACATGTCACCTGTACCAGGCCCCTTGCCACATCCTGGCTGCAGCGTGCCAACTCATGCTGCATACTGATGCTGCGCCTCGACAGCCCAGAGGTCACTGAGGAAAGGCGGTTGACCGCCCTGGTGTGGAGGTCTAGGCGGTGTGTAGGCTTCATCTCCCTGCGCCTAGCAGCGCGATCCGCTCTCAGTTCAGCACAGAGTGCCTCCAGGGCACCCGTCTGGGCTATGAAGCCAACCCTGATTTGCCTCTGGATTGACCTTATGTTTCTTGCCTGCAGGCGCTGGACTTCTAACATGTGGCCCTCCAGCCCTCTGAAGACGGTGTCCTCTCTGCTGACTGCTGCGCTGGTGGATGCACGTGCCCTGCGCCTGGATGGTATTGGCAGTGTTGGATCTGCTCGAGCACGGGGTTGTGGCTCTGACTGTCCCTGGACTGGTTGGACATCGACATCGGTGTCCTGGGCTTCCTCCTCCAGCGGGGGCAATGGTGGCACTGCAATCCGCCGGCTGCGTTTTGGAGTGATAACTGGGCTGCCCTCCTCCTCTTGCCATGTCGCCTCTGGGTTTGTGGATTCATCCTCGCCTCCACTGATTCTTTCCTGTGTTTCTGCTGGTGCTGTGGACGTAAATGCACACATTAATTTTCTGTTCTGCCCTGCATTTGTCATACATTAAATTTCACTGTTTGGAGTTACATGGGTCCTGTCTGTCTTTTGCCTTTCATGATGCGCACATACTGGTTGAGACTGGCTGGTTGTCAATGCTCCACTGTTAGGTGCATGTGACTACATCTCCCATAATGCATTGCTGTGTGTGCTTGTGTACCTGCACTGGACTTATAGTTTTGTTGGGCCTCTAGGTCTCTCCTGGGTGAAGTAGGGGTATCAGGGGTGTGATGGCAAGCTTCTTAGCTTGTCTTGGTTCCGGGGGGTCGGAGCTGTCTAGGTCTGCCACGCCCATAACACTCTCCGGAAGCAGGGTTCCCTCAACCATTTCCTCGAGTGGTGTTGAAGCGGTGGCAGTGGAGTTCCCACCACCGGCCTTCTTAGCCTGCTCCAACCTGGCAGCAACCTTCTCCTCTGAGCGCTGGCGCATGTCACACCAGTGCTTTCATAAGTCTTCCACGCTTCGGTGGGTTACACCATTTGCTTTGACTTTACGCTGGATGTCTGCCCATATCCTTCTCTTGCGGGTCTCAGGCACATGCAGGGACTTCTTTCAGAAGAGGAGCTCATTGCTAACAACCATCTCCTGAATCAGGACCTCCAGCTCACTTTCTGAGAACTTGTGTTTTTTTTCTGGGTGTCTCCCCCTGCTGCTTGTCCTTGCTGGCCATGTCTCCAGTCTCTGCCATTAGGTGTAGCACTGCAGTGATGCCTCACCTCCACTCCTAGTCTCTCACTGTGCTTCTGAAACTAAGGTGCAGCATGGGTAGTCACACTTCCTGGTTGTGATGTCATCAAGCTGCACCTGAGTTTCCGATTCTCAAAATTGCGAATTCGCCAGTTTTGCAATTTTTGAAATAAGGAATAGCTATTTGGCATATCGCTATTGAAATAGTGCTTTTTACGGAATCGCTATTTTAATGCAAGTTTTTATTTACATACCGTTTTGCGATTCTCAATTTGCAATTCGCTATAAATCGCAAATTGTGAATCGCAAAAAGGGAGTTTGATACATATGGCCCATAGTTCTTAATCTCCATTTATTCCATGAGGAATCTTTGTTTTGAATCTAATAATTAATCTTGATTCTAACCGCCTTAATTTTAAAGTTCTGTTTCCTCCTCTCTCATTTTTTGGGATTGCTGCTATTCCAAAATATTTCATGTTTTGCCACTCCTTATTTGGATGAGAAGTAGAAAGTTTAGAAAGGAGCACTGAGCTATGTATTTTGGGAATTAAAGGAATCCCCAATAGCGATTCTTAGAATAGGATGAGATTGAAAGAAAAGTAGAAAGCCTAAAAGGGGGCACTTAGCCTGTACTTTGTGAAATAAGGAAACTCCTGAAAGCTGGCTGTTTGATGTAATGAACATGAACAAATCATATTCCAATACCCAGTAAATAACTACTTTTTTTGAGCATTACCATCATTTGGGAAGTGGAGATAATGAGTAATGTATATCAAAATATTACCCCATGATGTGTATTAGCCTCATGTTATGAAATGATACTGGGTAGAATGAGAAATGAGAAAAAAAATGAGAAATGAGGAAAAAAAACAACAATTGTAAAGATATGTCAGTAAAAACATCCTTGTGGACCATAATAATAGAATAAAAACTACAATCCCCATATTTCCTCTTAAAGAGCTAAAAGGGAAAGAGTATAAATGAAAAAAAGTGATGAGGTATTCAGTTTACCTCGAGCAAGACCTCTTTGCTTGAAACACGTTGGTGGTGGTGATGGTGACAATTGCCTTTGTTAAATACATTTTGTTGAAGAAACTTAGGGGCATATTATCAAGGGGGTTTATCTTCACTTTTTTGGCTTTAAAAGCCAAGAAAGCGGAGATAGAATTATCTCCCTATTACCTAGCTGTCGCTAACACCAGTTAGCGACAGCTAGTAGGAGATAGCGACCATCTTGGGCCCCACTTTGCATGTCAGTGATATTTATCACTAATGACATGCAAAGTGGGTGTGCCAAGATGTTAGCAACTGGAAACAGTCGCTAACATCGCTATCTCCTATTACCAACTTTTGGAGATATTCACGCTAAGCGCGAATATCTCCAAAAGCTAACACCTGCCCTGAGCAGTTCTTAATGATTCAGAAAAGGGGGTGGTGATGAACAGAGTGTCTGAATTAAGCAGACCACTCTTACCCAGTCCAAAGATCAGGGCTTGATCCATCCCCGTTTTTTAGCTCACTGCACCATCCCAGCTCAGAACCTGGCTACATGCAAATTAGTCTGTTCCTGTCCCAGTGCATGATGGGAACAGGGCAAACAAAACTACCAAGCCAATTCTTATACTGGGAAGGAAACAAGCTACCGGGGACCGGTTTCTGGCATTTCAGCCGTTGTCGGCCCGGCTTGCTTAAATCCTGATGGTGCAATGAGCAAGGGACTCACATCTGAGTATACCCTTCCACGATTATGGTGGACAAAATGATTCAGAAAAGGGGGTGGTGATGAACAGAGTGTCTGAATTAAGCAGACCACTCTTACCCAGTCCAAAGATCAGGGCTTGATCCATCACCGTTTTTTAGCTCACTGAACCATCCCCGCTCAGAACCTGGCTACATGCAAATTAGTCTGTTCCATAGCCAGGTTCTGAGCTGGGATGGTGCAGTGAGCTAAATAACGGTGATGGATCAAGCCCTGATCTTTGGACTGGGTAAGAGTGGTCTGCTTAATTCATACACTCTGTTCATCACCACTCCCTTTTCTGAATCGTTTTTGGCCACTATAGGTGTGGCAGGGTATACTCAGACATGAGTCCCTTGCTCACTGCACCATCAGGATTCAAGCAAGCCGGGCCGGCCGACGACGGCTGAAATGCCAGAAACCGGTCCCCGGAAGCTTGTCTCCTTTCTGGTGAAGAATTGGCTTGGTAGTTTAGTCTGCCCTGTTCCCATGATGCACTGGGCCAGGGACAGACTGATTTGCATATAGCCAGGTTCTGAGCTGGGATGGTGCAGTGAGCTAAATAACGGTGATGGATCAAGCCCTGATCTTTGGACTGGGTAAGAGTGGTCTGCTTAATTCAGACACTCTGTTCATCACCACCCCCCTTTTCTGAATCGTTTTTGGCCACTATAGGTGTGGCAGTGTATACTCAGACATGAGTCCCTTGCTCACTGCACCATCAGGATTCAAGCAAGCCGGGCCGACGACGGCTGAAATGCCAGAAACCGGTCCCCGGAAGCTTGTCTCCTTTCTGGTGAAGAATTGGCTTGGTAGTTTAGTCTGCCCTGTTCCCATGATGCACTGGGCCAGGGACAGACTGATTTGCATATAGCCAGGTTCTGAGCTGGGATGGTGCAGTGAGCTAAATAACGGTGATGGATGAAGCCCTGATCTTTGGACTGGGTAAGAGTGGTCTGCTTAATTCAGACACTCTGTTCATCACCACCCCTTTTCTGAATCGTTTTTGGCCACTATAGGTGTGGCAGGGTATACTCAGACATGAGTCCCTTGCTCACTGCACCATCAGGATTCAAGCAAGCCGGGCCGACGACGGCTGAAATGCCAGAAACCGGTCCCCGGAAGCTTGTCTCCTTTCTGGTGAAGAATTGGCTTGGTAGTTTAGTCTGCCCTGTTCCCATGATGCACTGGGCCAGGGACAGACTGATTTGCATATAGCCAGGTTCTGAGCTGGGATGGTGCAGTGAGCTAAATAACGGTGATGGATCAAGCCCTGATCTTTGGACTGGGTAAGAGTGGTCTGCTTAATTCAGACACTCTGTTCATCACCACCCCCCTTTTCTGAATCGTTTTTGGCCACTATAGGTGTGGCAGGGTATACTCAGACATGAGTCCCTTGCTCACTGCACCATCAGGATTCAAGCAAGCCGGGCCGACAACAGCTGAAATGCCAGAAACCGGTCCCCGGAAGCTTGTCTCCTTTCTGGTGAAGAACTGGCTTGGTAGTTTAGTCTGCCCTGTTCCCATGATGCACTGGGCCAGGGACAGACTGATTTGCATATAGCCAGGTTCTGAGCTGGGATGGTGCAGTGAGCTAAATAACAGTGATGGATCAAGCCCTGATCTTTGGACTGGGTAAGAGTGGTCTGCTTAATTCAGACACTCTGTTCATCACCACCCCCTTTTCTGAATCGTTTTTGGCCACTATAGGTGTGGCAGGGTATACTCAGACATGAGTCCCTTGCTCACTGCACCATCAGGATTCAAGCAAGCCGGGCCGACGGCGGCTGAAATGCCAGAAACCGGTCCCCGGAAGCTTGTCTCCTTTCTGGTGAAGAATTGGCTTGGTAGTTTAGTCTGCCCTGCTCCCATGTTGCACTGGGCCAGCGACAGACTGATTTGCATATAGCCAGGTTCTGAGCTGGGATGGTGCAGTGAGCTAAATAACGGTGATGGATCAAGCCCTGATCTTTGGACTGGGTAAGAGTGGTCTGCTTAATTCAGACACTCTGTTCATCACCACCCCCTTTTCTGAATCGTTTTTGGACACTATAGGTGTGGCAGGGCATACTCAGACATGAGTCCCTTGCTCACTGCACCATCAGGATTCAAGCAAGCCGGGCCGACGACGGCTGAAATGCCAGAAACCGGTCCCTGGAAGCTTGTCTCCTTTCTGGTGAAGAATTGGCTTGGTAGTTTAGTCTGCCCTGTTCCCATGATGCACTGGGCCAGGGACAGACTGATTTGCATATAGCCAGGTTCTGAGCTGGGATGGTGCAGTGAGCTAAATAACGGTGATGGATCAAGCCCTGATCTTTGGACTGGGTAAGAGTGGTCTGCTTAATTCAGACACTCTGTTCATCACCACCCCCTTTTCTGAATCGTTTTTGGCCACTATAGGTGTGGCAGGGTATACTCAGACATGAGTCTCTTGCTCACTGCACCATCAGGATTCAAGCAAGCCGGGCCGACGACGGCTGAAATGCCAGAAACCGGTCCCCGGAAGCTTGTCTCCTTTCTGGTGAAGAATTGGCTTGGTAGTTTAGTCAGCCCTGTTCCCATGATGCACTGGGCCAGGGACAGACTGATTTGCATATAGCCAGGTTCTGAGCTGGGATGGTGCAGTGAGCTAAATAACGGTGAAGGATCAAGCCCTGATCTTTGGACTGGGTAAGAGTGGTCTGCTTAATTCAGAGACTCTGTTCATCACCACCCCCTTTTCTGAATCGTCTGAGCAGTTCTTAGCCATGTTATCCAATGGGAGGTGGAATACATGGCTAAGAGCATTAGCTCGGTAATGCATGAATATCGCTGACTTTTCAGCGATATTCATGCATTGCGGCCGATTTTTATCGCATTTGCAATAAACATTGGTAATACCAAGGTTTATCTGCGATAAAAATCGCCGCAGCTCAGCAATACATTTTTGTCTCTAACCAAGCAATAGTGATAATTATCGCTATTGCTTGGTAATATGCCCCTTACTTTCCTGGAGTGCGGCGTTTCTTCACTTTGTTGAATAATCTATATGAGGGATAGTCCACCCTTGACGCGAGCACCAGCTGTGCAAAGAGCGCACTACTGACGGACTAAATTGGTGTACAATATATGTATATATATATATATATATATATATATATATATATTACCTACTGGCGGTCGCCAGTAGGTAGTTATAGTTAGGATTTTTTTCAATGTTAAATCTCAAAATTCTATTTGGAATAACTTTGGCGCCGGTTGACGAATCTGCCTGACAATTTCCTCATAATGGCCTCGCGGCGCTCCGGTCCTTTCCTGAAAGGTTGAGGGGGATGCGTCAAGCGGGGGCCGAGATAAAAGGGGGGTCCCAAAACGCGTTTTCCCCATGTTAATTTCCATAGGGCGGTCGATTTCACTTTTAGCCCGAACGGCTGAATGGATTTCCACCAAAGTTGTCAAAATTGTAGGGACTGGTAGCCCGATGTGCCTTTGCTATGTCTCAAGATATGTGCTCCAGTGGATTTTTAGTAATTTAGGTTAAAAAAAATATATATATCTAGAGCCGCGCCCCAGTACGCGCACGGGGGAGCGCTCAAAGCGCGCCACGCGACTTGCGCGCGGAAAGCTGATTGGCTCTCGGGTGTTTGTAAACATTCGAAACAGTCCGCAGCGGCCGCCATCTTGTACCTCGGTAGGATTGAGGTGGAAAAAATCAAAGGGGGAAATGAGCAAAAGGAGGCAGGGTACACCCCCCTGACCCCCCAGGTTTGTTGTGGGGGTCATAAAAGGGCCCCACAGGGCAAAAAAAAAATGTTTTTTTTGATTTGCGCGGGGGGAGCGCCCGGTACGCGCACCATGGAGAAAAAAGAATGACACTTTTTAAAAAAATATATATAATTTTTTTTATAAATTGGAGGTAGTTGTGAAAAGAACTTTTTTTTTGTTTTTGATGTTTTATATTTTTTTTATACTTTTTAAAACGATTTTATATTTTTTTTTTATTTTTTACAGGGGAAAAACAAAAACAGGGATTCAAAAACTGCTCAACAGGAGCAAAAAAATGAGAAAATTTAGGGACGGGGAGAGCATCGGTGTTCCTGTCTCTTCATTGCAATGAGTTCAACGCTCTGCTCTCCATAACAAAGTAGTTCGTGACAGTCCACGCATAAAAATGTAATGCCTGCAAAGACCGGCTGAACGTTAGGGACCATTCTTGCACGTGTTCTTCCTGAAGGTGTTGCTCCACCAGTGGAGGTGCTGCCGCCATCTCTTAGTGCATTCTCTGCCAGCTCCCTGACACTCTCCCTGGAATAATTTTTGGGGTGTCTTCTTTTGACATGCCTAATTAAATTGGCATTTCCAAAGCTATATTTTTTTAGAGGATTGCCTCTGGATAAAATACTGCCACATATTTTACAAGTTACTTTACTTGCATTAACTTTTTTTTGTCCTTCAGGGATGTCATAAAATTTCCAGATAAAGTGGTTCTTTATTTTCTGGTGAGGAGGGTCCTCTTGCACAAATCCATCTGAATCACTGCTGGATGACTCCCTTGCAGCCATTGCTGTAGATCAGGAAATTAATGAGTAGATAATTCACAAAACACCTCTTTCTCTCTCCAAGTGCAAATCAATAGTGAGAGAAATGGGTGGGTTTCTCAAAATTTAGAAAAAAAAATTATTGAACCAATTAAAAGTGTTATTTTCAGGTCACATGAGCAGGGGCTTCATCATTATGAAACCAAAACTGTTATGAACCAATGAAAAGTGTTATTTTCTGGTCACATGACCCGACGCGCTTACGCTGCGCGGCCCGGGGCGCGTCGCGTAAGCGCGCCGGACGTCTACGTTGCGCGATCGTATTCGCTCGAGTGCTTCCGGGTGTGCTTACGCCGTGCGTTTCACGCGGACGCGGCTACGCGATACTTCACGATCATGTTTTCGTTCGCGATTTTGGCGCTTACGGGACGCTCCCCGGAGCGCGCCCCGGGGCGCTTTATAAAAGTACACTTTTATGGCGCTCCCCGGGGCGCGCACCGGGAGCGCTCCATAGCAACAAAAAAAAAAGAAATTGGGAAAAATAGTAGGGATTGGTAGCCCAATGTGCCTTTGCTATTCTCAAGTGGTTTTTACGAAAATTAACTTTGAAAAAAATATATATTGTGCTACTTTGGGCTATATATATGTTAGAGCCCAAATGTAGCCCAAATGTAGCCCAATGTAGCCCAATGTAGCCCAAAGATGGCCACCAGAGACAAAAAAAGCAAATGTAGCCCAAATATCAGCTAGATGTAGCCCAACTGTAGCCCAATGACAGAATGTACCAGAGTGTTCAAAAGAACAACTAGAGCGCTAACAGTCTTACTTATAAAGTGAGACTTATAGTTAGGAATTAACATTAAAAATAACTATGAAATTCACTGAAAAAACCATAGGTTTCACACCAGTTATAGTTAGGAATTAGCATTAAAAAAACCTATGAAATTCACTGAAAAAACCATAGGTTTCACACAAGTTATAGTTAGGAATTAGCATTTAAAAAACCTATTAAATTCACTGAAAAAAACATAGGTTTAACACCAGTTATTGTTAGGAATTAGCATTTAAAAAACCTATTAAATTCACTGAAAAAACCATGTTTCACACCAGTTATAGTTAGCTGGAAGTTTTACTCGCATAAAACCATTGAAATTCCCACGTTATAGTTAGATGGACTCACTATAACGTGCGCGTGCAATGCACTGCTGATGACGTCACATATTACATCACTCCTGACATGGTCAGTGACATCACTCATGACATCACTGATGACATCATCCTTGTGACAGAGTGACAGACCTCCTTTCAGTGTAATGTAACCCATGAAACACATATTCAAAAATAGAAATTAACATTTTCAAAAAAATGGAGATACACATACCAGTTACAACAACCAATTCAATAATTCCGCCATCTATATACACATCCACTCATTCAACAACAGTTCTATATAGTCACTCATACATATACTCACTCATCATATGTAGTGATACACCTATACATCCTGTTACACACCAACAGTCATCCAAAAGTTACTCTCACACATACTTACACATGCAAGTAAACTATTGAATATCCATTTATTTACATATACAAGTATACACACACTAGCACATTACTTCTAAGGAAACTTACACTTACTTACTCTCATAAACAATCACTTAAAGAAACACATACTAATTTAAACAGGAACTCTTACAATCTCTCACTGTCACATATACTTACTTATATACATCAATACTCACATATACTAGATTAAAACATATGTTGTTACTAATAAAGACACTAGTGAGACAGTCATTCACTCACTAACACACACATATACACACTCATCCACCCTTACAATCCTACTCATATGGTGTCTTCAAAACACATACAAACAGTGAGTCAGTCACCAACCCATGCAGCCACTTATACACAAAGTGAAACACTGATATATATATTAATATATTTAAAAGTTACTCGCTAATATATGTATTCACTAAGATACACTTAATAAGCCAGTTAACCAATCATTTTTTTTTTAAAACATTCATTAAGACACTTATTTAAACATTTATTCTTCCATCGATCTTTACATATACATATATAAAACATATTTATTTTTCAGAAAGACACACATTCACTGGATAGTGTCATCAGTGATGTAATGAGTGATGTCCCTGACCATGTCATGAGTGATGTAATATGTGACGTCATCAGCAGTGCATTGCAGGCGCGCAAGTTATAGTAAGTCCAACTAACTATAACGTGGGAATTTCAATGGTTTTATATCAGTAAAATTTACAGCTAACTATAACTGGTGTGAAACCTATGGTTTTTTCAGTGAATATATGTATGTATGTATGTGTATATATATATATATATATATATATATATATATATATATATATATATATATATATATATATATATATATATATATATATATATATATATATATGTGTGTGATCAAGTCCCCTGTGAGGGACGAAACGTGTCATGGCTAATGCGATCTGTTGGGAGCAGAACGTATTTCTGTGGTCTGTGCTCTTTCTTTCGCGTGGAGGAGAAACCGAAATGAGAAGGCGTGTCTCTGGCTATATATATATAAATATATCGAATATAGGATTATCCAAAACTATTCAAAATAATCATCCGGCACTCCGGGTTGAGTTTCAAAAACACTCGGGCTTTATTTATAACGAGATAACAACATCTACGCATTTCAGCAGACTCATGCTGCCTTGTTCACGATGTTTAAAACACAATTTTTTCTCATTAAAATACACAGTGAGTGACATTGAGAAAGGACACAACATGCTGCAAGAAAGGACTGAGCCTTTCATCTAATGGCGGCCATATTTCAACATGTTAATTTTCCAAATTCACATTCTTTTTCAAATGGGGACAGCTTATTTTGAGTTGGCATTTTTCTCCTCACTATCTCTCCCAATTATGAAACCATATTCTTTTAAGGTTCCATTTTTTCAATGACATTGCAGCAATTTTAAATTGAATTTAAAATGATTCTAAAAAATGTAAAGTGCAAATATATAACGGGAATATTATTCCTCAGGCTTTTTTAAATTCACTACATTTTATCTAAAATACAACAAATTTCAATTTCAATCGGTGCATGTCAGAAATTTAAAGTGCACGTGCATAACAATGTTAAGAATTTGGCAAAAACATATTATTCCGGCTAGTGCCTATTTGAGTTGGGTGCAAATTCTAGCAAATTAAAGTGCAAGTGCATTTGTGCAAGATAAGCATCTCTTTACCTCTTTTTATAATCATTGTCATTCAGACTTATAGTTACTTCACTATAAAGTGCCAGTGCTAGATAAATACAATATATCATGGTTTTTGCAAAAAACATAAAAAAATATTTAAAAGAAATCAAAAATTTTTATATAAAAAAGCACATAATTTCTTTTATTTATTGCAAAGTGCATATTAAAGTTGAGGAGAAATTTAAATTTAAAGTGCTAGTACTTATGAAGGCTGGAAAAATAGTTTTAAAAAATTGATTTCTCCCTATAAGCCTATCTCTTCCCTCAGTATATACATACTACACTACAGTACAATGTTCATTCTAAAGTGCGAATGCATATCCGCTAAAAAAGTATTATTAACCAACACAAATGGTTAACGCCAATCATAACAATTTATGTGCCCAACTACTCACTACTGTTTCAAACTTAAAAATTAAAAGCATAAATGTTATGGTCTTATACTCGTGCAGGTTTTTACATTCTAACTCTGCATTACATTATTCAAGACAGGCAGGTGTATAAGTCCTCATCCACATTGAGCCCATATAGTTCTTTGCAATTGAACTCCAAAATAAAATATGTCTCTAGTTTTCGGAGTTCCTTCTCCCTGTCCCCACCTCTCTTTTTCTCGGGACCTCTGCTATACAGGTGTACTGCAGGCTCATGGGATTACTCTGGTGGTGGGTCTCAAAATGCCTTGCAATAGGATAAGTCCTGTCTTGATTTACAATCGCTCGCCTGTGTTGAAGGATTCGTTTATATACAGGGAGAGGTGTACTCCCTATATACATTTTGGGACAGGAGCATTGCAACAAATAAACAACAAAACTAGATCTGCAGGTTAGGAAATTTCTAATGGTCACGGTTTTATTAAAGAAAGTTCTAAAATTAGTGCGATTCATGACATGCTGGCACGCTTTGCATTTTGAACACTTTTTAAAACCCGGTTTCTGCTGTAACCATATAGGGGCACCTCCCATCCTTTCTTGAAATTCACTTTTGACAATTAAATCCTTCAAAGATTTGTATCTCTTATATGTATTCTCAGGATTTCTCTTGACCTTAGAGTCCAACACCGGATCACTTCTTATCAAGTGCCAGTGCCGGTTCAAAATTGACCTAATCTCTTTGTGTTTCATATTGAATGTAGTTATAAATCTAGAAATATCCTGATAATTTAGGTAATTTCCCTGTTGTTGTCGTTGCTTTGTTCTAGATGGCCCAAACAGTATTTTATGTCTTTCTAGATTTCATATTTCCCCTGTTCGCTACAAGCTCTCTTTGCTCTAAAGTACTCCCCAAATGGTATAGTCCCGATTAATGCACCAGGATGAGCACTTTCCGCATGGAGAACTGAGTTTTCAGCGGTAGCTTTGCGGAATACAGATGTTTCCAATTTTCCTTCAATAGGTTTAATCCGGATATCAAGGAAATCTATGGGCGTTCTACTATTGTGCCCCACAAATTCCAAATTTAGGGAATTATTATTTAGATCTTTGATGAACAGTTCAATTTCCGTCTCTGTGCCACAACACGAAGACGTCATCAATAAATCGGACCCATAGCAGCACATGTTCAGTCCATTGTTCCAAAGGACTGCCCCTGAGCACCTGTTCCTCCCACCTGCCAAGATGTAAATTGGCATAACTTGGGGCGAAACTGGTGCCCATCACAGTCCCTTGTGCCTGTAGATAATAGTCATCACCAAAGAGAAAAATATTCTTAGTTAGGAACCATTCCATTAATTCTAAAATCATTTTGTTTTAATTCACAAATCGTACTGGTCTCCTGCTTAAAAAATATTCAGATGCTCTCTGGCCATCTACATGTCGTATGTTAGTATAGAGTTTTGATATTTCAAGTGTCAACATTATCATACTCTCTTCATGCCAGTGAATGTCAAAAATACATTAAAAAAAATCAGTAGAATCCTTAATGTATGAAGGGAGTATTCTTGGGTTAAGGAAGTAATCAATATACCTTGAGGCTTTTTCGAAGAGGCTACCACAGGACGAGATAATAGGTCTTCCTGGTGGACTAGTAAGGCTTTTATGCACTTTTGGGAGTATATAAAAAACTGGGATTATTGGTTTCTCCTTTTTGATGAACTTAAACATGTCCCAATTTAATAGTCCTTCCTTCTTCCATGCATCCAGTCTTATAAAAAATAGATCCTTCACTTTTTCATATTCCTTGAGACTGATCCTGCTATAACAGTTCCGGTTATTCAATTGGCTGAGGGCTTCTTTCTTATACTGCTTCCTACCCCACAACACAATGTTCCCCCCCTTGTCTGAGGGTTTGATCAGTACTCCATCGTCCTCTTGTAATTCTTCACTGTTTTATGGAAAGGTGTTCTTCTTGGAATCCATTTTCCGTTTATTTTGATTGACCACAGAGTACATCTGTTTAAGTTCTTTCGTTATATTTTCCCCAAAAATGTCTAAATTATCTCTCATAGTTTGGGACAAAAATCTAGACGGTGCTCTTAATGGTGTATGATCAATCTTTTCCAATCCTGTTGCTTTTGCCATTACTTCCTCACTCCCAATTTGACTGTCATCATTTATTAAAGAGATCACATCTTTCAAGGCAGGTGCATCATTAACACTTAAGAAGGCTTGGTCACTTGAGGATCCTGTAGCCAATATATATATACACACACATTGCTCCAATACAAAGGAAATGAATTTAAAATTTCATGAAATAAAACATCGCTTTCTACAACGAGGGTATCGCTACAATGATATAAAGCGTGGAGAGATGAAAGCAAGATCAATCTCAAGAGCCGAAACCCTGATAAGAAGGAAAGATAAAAATCAAGATAACGAAACCAAGGAGCCAATAAGAATGGTAATGACCTACAGCAAAGAGAGTTTTAAAATTCGTAACACCTTAAAAAAGTACTTGAACATCTTATTGAAAGACCCGGATATTGGGGAACAATTGGGAAATTGGCCTCAAATATCGTACAGGAAAGCACCATCGATATCAGACAAACTGGTCAAAAGCCATGTAAATGCAGTCACTGCAAAGCCTGCAAAATCGGCAGAAATATGAAAACCATCTTGGACCCAAGAGGAAAGATTTTCAATATTAATGACACCATCACCAGTAACACCACGTATGTTGTGTATTGTGTTACTGTGGGAAACGCTATATTGGAAGCACCATCTGTCCCCTCAAAAAACGGATTCTTGATCATACCAAGGCGATCCAGAATATGGATTTAACATATGCAAAGGCCAAACACATGTTAGGGGGCTTGGCCAAGATGGCGACCGGGATGGACGTGTGTTAGTGAAGCTCCCGTCCCGATTCCACTTCCGGGCCCTATATTAGCACTCAAGAACCCCCAAGCAGAATCAGCGGGGCCCTGGTGAAACCGGACTACATGACCTGGTACAGTGGGAGAGGCTGGTGACGGTTTTCCCGTGGCTGTGGAGCGCCGTTGGATCTCCCCGTGGCCTGCATTTCAGAAAATGGCGGCCCCGGTCCCGGAGTAGCAGACGCTGATTCTTCCCGGAGGTGCGGGGACGGCGGAGCACCTGGAAGCCTAGACGCGAATTCCGCTACGGATCGCAGCGGCTGTGCCTGGAGAGCGGCCAATCGGCGGGGGGTTCCCGCAGCACCCGGGTGGAAGCACCCACCCGGAGGACACAAGGCAGAGAGCCCGGTGCCTGGACCCGCGGTGAGTCTCGACCCGCAAACAGATCCCCGCCGCTCCGCGATCTGCGGCTGCACGGGGGGGATAGGAGAGCTCTGCGTGGAGAGGGAGGTGGGCGTGGAGGCCCATAGGCCGCAGCGGCGAAGACATCAGGCAGTGTGGCCGGGAGGCGAAAATCGAGCCCCAGGCCTGGGGGCCTACCTGCGGGGCTCGGACCTCAGCCCAGAGAGACACGAGCTGCGGCCACAAGTGGGCCGGCTCCCGCCAACATCCCACGGCGGCGGCTCCATACTGCAGGCCCCGTCCGGGGGCGAGGGCATGACGCACTGGCGCCCGGCGGCGGATGATATCCTGAGAACCACGTGGCACCCAACGGGAGTCCCGAAATCTAGCCCCGGGCTTCCCAGCCTGCCAGGGGAGGACCTGGATGTGACAGAGCTGAGCCACCCCTACAAGGACGGCGTGGGGCCGCAGGTCCTGCAGGAAATAAGCAACACATAGTGCAGAGGCTAGAGGCACCGACTGTCAGTTGGTCGCGGGTCAGTGGCTTCGGACGCGGCAGTACTAGCACGGGCCACGGATCTGACGCACTGGGACCACACAGCTTGGGACCGTTTCTCTGGCCGCAAGCCTATCCCGCCACTATCTGGTCATCACGGACTTTGCGGCGCAGGCCAGCGACGAAGCCCGGCCCCTAAAAGCATCGGGGGACTACATTTTTGTCCCTCACTCACCCGACGGGAGGCGAGCAGCCTCTTTGGTGTCCACAAGCGGCCGGGTGGCAGAGTCTGCACGGATTGCTTCTTGATGGGGGAGAGTGCCTGCGGCCCTTGGGGTCGGCGGACCCAATCGACATGTCTTCAGGGCCACGAAGAGGAGGCCGGACAATCACAGACATGTTGACAAAAGGCGCCCAGAAAGGTGAAAAGAGCCCGGGGACCGTGGCGCCGGCGAAAGGTGCCGCGGGGCGTGAGGAGGATGAAGCCCCCATCACTAAGTTGTTTCTAGAGTCTCTTTTCAACACGCTGAGGTACGACTTCCACACCCTAAAGCAGGACATGGTGAGCGAATTTCGGGACATACGGAAAGAGGTGGACAGCCTGGGTGAACGAGTGGCCGCTGTGGAGGAGGCTGACCACACTAGGAGTGAAGAGATAGATCAGCTACAGCAGGAGGTGGTGCGTCTCCGAGACCAACAAGTAGATTTATAAGCGCACGCAGAAGACCTGGAGAACCGCTCCCGTAGAAATAACATACGGGTCCAGGGCGTGCCGCTTCAGGCAGAAGGGAAATATATCTCCCTCTTCTTGCAAGGCCTTTTCCGCGATGTCCTGGACGAGGGGGAGGATTTTGAAGTACGCATCGACAGGGCGCAAAGGGTGGGCCTGGCTCGCCGAGCACCCGCCCCCGCTGGACATTCTGGCGTTTCTTCCAGACTTTCCCCTAAAGGAACGCATCCTACAGGAGGCCCGCAGGAAACAACCCCTCCGCTACCAGGGTCACCAATTCGCCCTCTATCAAGATCTCTCCGCGATTACCCTGCAGAAGCGCAGGACCTTCAGGCCGGCTACTGCCCTGCTGAGAGAAAAGGGAATCCCCTACTCCTGGGGCCACCCATTCCGATTAATCTTTAGGTGGAACGGTGTTCTCCAGCAACTTCGCTCCTTCAGCGACACGTGCGCCATGCTGGGCATGGAAAAAGAAGAAGATAAGAATATGGGAGAACCTCCAGACCGCCCTTCGAACGGGCACTCGCCGAGGTCCTCCAACGGCAGATGGCAGCGGGTGGATCGACGGCGCTCGCCGAGCTGTCCCTCAAGCCGGATCCAACAACAGTGGCGCAAGCTGGAGGTCTCCAGGGACACTGCGCCTACCGACTGAGAACACAGGACACTAGGTGTGCCTTGGATGCTGCCCTCTCTGCAAGTCAGTACAGGGGGTTTCTTATCGTTTGCTTCAAAGTCCAGGGGTCTGGGAGGGGAAGGGGGGAGCCACGAAGGTTGCCACCGCCACATACTCCAACACGTAAGGACTCCAGAGGCCTGAACTGTGATTGGATAGGCCGAGGACTATGTTTTGGTTGGGATTCACTCAGTTGGGGTTGGGGAAGGGGGTTGTTGGGGAAGGGGGTTGTTGGGAGGGTGGAATGGGGGGGCGGTTCTGGGGAAAGGGGGAACTCCTGGTGTCGTTCATCCGAGGCAGGGTAACATGGGTCTGGAAGTCCGGAGACCTCCTAACATACACGGCAACCCTTACACCTTCCATGTATGGCGGACTCCACGTTAAGGGTTCTTACCTTGAATGTTAAGGGGCTTAACAACCCCATCAAGCGTAGGGTCGTCCTGTCCTACCTAGAGAATTCTGAGGCAGAAGTGTGCCTACTTCAAGAAACTCATCTGCTCCCCAAAGACTGGCACAGGATGCGCTCCAGGGCCTTCCCGTTCCAATACTACTCTTCAACACCTGAGAAAAAGGCAGGGGTGGCCCTTCTAGTGGCACAACATTTCAAGGGGCAGGTAGGAGACAAAGTGGCCGAAATTAAAGGGAGATTCCTAGCTTACAACCTCCTGATAGGTGGGTTAGCGGTGGTCGTGGGGTCACTTTATGCTCCAAACTCTAAACAAGAACCATTTCGTAAAGGAGCCCTGGCAGACGCATTAGCATCCAATACGAAATCCATTTTGGTGGGTGGAGACACTAACTTAATGTGGACTCCAGCAGGGACAGGTCGGGCCACCGATTTGGGTTTATAGGTGCGAACTCTATGGAAGGGGGCCAGTGGCTAGCGCATAGGGGGTTTGTGGACCTATGGAGAAGACAGCACCCCACCACTCCGGGCTACACCTTTTATTCACACGTACACCACACATATGCTCGAATTGATCACTTCTTTGGAAACACTGAATTGGCCCCTCTGGTTGATGACATTGAGGTTCTTCCGGCCCCACTCTCCGATCACGACGCTCTCATGAGACACATGCGAGTCCCACGAATCACGATGCAGAAAGGCAGATTGCGCCTCAAAGAAGCCTTCTTGCAGCGCACAGGGGTCAAGCAACAGCTTCATGACTGCATTACAGAATACCTGCGCATGATCTGGTACTGAAAATTCTGAACCTGTGTTTTAAATATCATGATTCTGTTATGAATTTGGTAACAGCAGACCGTAAACAGTGAGTTCAGCAAGTGCGAGTGTTTTCGTCATGTTACACCAATGGATTCACTGTGTATTTGAAGGTTCTGTTTTGAACCCTCGGGTTCCATCTTGTGAATAGCAGCCATTTTGGGCATTGCCCTTACAGTAGGCCCTCACCGTGGTAGAACAAGTATTTAAGGACATAACCTTAGCATGGGTTTGTGCTGACTTCTGCATGACCTGACGAAAGCTGACCCTGTTGCTTGAGGCTAACCTTGCCAAGCCAGTTCCTGCCCTTTAGCTGGCTATAATCAAGATTATAGATCAGAGCACAGGACATTGTAAAGATGTATTATACACAAACGTGCTTATCTTACTTCCATCTGTTCCTGTTCCTGCATCCAGATTTCCTCTGCAGTCAGGCATTGTTTTATTTTTTGTGCTTCAGACAGACTGCATTTAAATTGCCACGCACATTTTGGTGCAAGTTAAAAACATGGCACATAAAAAAAATACGAAAGTGAGGCCAAATCAGTCTGACATGCTTTTGCTGAATTAACATGTGTTTTTGCAATGTAGAGAAAAGTGGCCTTTTTAGCTTTGAAGATTAATAGAATGTGTTTCTCTCTTCCCAGCTCATCCCATGTCATCTAAATCCACTATTTCTGTCTAAAGAGACTTTGACTTGTTGCATATTTTGATAAATATTTTCAGTTAATAACACCTCTTTTTCTTTGTTGTACAGTGCACTTTTATTTTACATGTTGTCATAAATAATAGAAAAGCTGCTTTACACTAGTAGCTTGGCTAGGAAAACATTTATAATGAGTATTAGTATGGAGTTTGGAAACATAATGTGCTGATTTACATGAAATTAACATTATCTTTGTGTTTATTTTATTTTTGGGGCCTACCATTAAATGGCTGCCTGTGAAACCATCAAAAGCTATGGCTTGCTTTGAATGAGATGGGAGCATGCGCAGACTGTGGCAGCTTTCCTCATGCCAAGAAGTGAAGGACAGCTTGAACTGTACATTCTTCTGATTGTGCCAATGTACCAGCTAACTAAAGTATCCGTCCTACTGCGCTGAGAAAAGGAAGGAAGAATTAAAATGAAACATTTTCCCTAGTAAATGTTGCAAATGTTTATTAATGTATTATTCATGTATGCTTCTTTTGTTAAAACTGTTTTTTTTAATGCGTCAGGAAAGTGCAAACTCATGCCATCATAACTGACCAATCAACGTACAGGTTTTCCTGAAATGCAACATTTTGTGTAGTCTGCCAAAATTTTGTGTATAAAAACTGACAGGGGCTGGCTTTCTCAGCTCAGCTGGCTTCTAGGCTCATTAGGGGGTGTGTGAGCTCTTGAAGAGAAGGAACAGATTAGGCGAGACAGCCTATGGGTTAGGTTAGAGATCGTCACGGGTGCTGCAGGGGCGTCCGAGGAGAATCAGGGGGAGGTTTCTTACTTCCACATCATATCTTGGCACTTGAGGCCGCATTCCTTTGAGGTCTGGTGAAGGGCGGGCTATCTCACTCCCTGCTTGCTCTTTAGACACAGACAGATGCAGAAGAACAGCTGATTAAATAGAATTAGATGCTAAACTTCAAGTTATGCTTAGACAAATTAATTAGGTCTGAAAAGATTTATTTGACTTATGCATTTATTTCTCTTAATGGGAGATTTTTGCAAACTATTTGATTTTTGATTAGCCTTGCAAGACTATATTTTTCTTAGAAACTCTTTGAGTCTTGAATGACATTTTGCGCCACATTCCTACATGTTATGCCTATATGCAGACTGTAATGTGTTCTGTATTAATGCTATTTTTCCTGGTTTTCAAATTCTGTAACCTGATTGATATTTTATTAATGAATAAAGGGTCAGAAAAATTAACTTTTGAATAGAAAATAAAACCCTTTAAACACTCAACAACTCTCTTTATTGGCTTAAAATAATAATTGCATTTTTGACTGTTCATCTTTATTTAAAGTCTCCTGAAGGTATTACATGGTGTGAAGGGCCCAACACTTTTTGAGCGGTAAATTAGAGGTAGCATGAGGGTTTTGCATTGAGAAATTACCAGAAGAAATTACCTCTCCATCAGTTTTTGGTAATCAGAGGATGGTTATTATTGATTAGTTTGGTGATTAATGATTATTGATTTCACCATCAACTACTCAACTAATGGATCATTGACCGTAAGAGGGAAATAAAATAATTGCCCAAGTTAGATAAATGTCCAAGTCCTGATTCCTGACTCCAATGCTCAGAACCTGAAGATTGGCAAAGCAGTACTGGAAGGTGTTGCAAGAAGTGGTGTGAGTATCAATAGGGTTGTGAAATGTTGTTAATATGCTAGCATGCATGTATTTTTTTGAAGTGTTGAAAATAGTAAGGATTTTTTTACTGTTGGTGACATTTTACTCATTTTGAATTGATGGTTTTATTGATTATACTGGTAAATTCATAGGACATAATTTTTGGTTATTGATTACATGTTTTAACTCTTCATGTTAAGTTAGTGTCTTGTTCTATGTTGTCTGGAACACGCAGGTATGCACACCTGTGGAATCCCGGGAAGGAATAGCGGGTGGTAAATGGAAGCCACACTGCACTGAGGTTACTCGTCTGTTGGAATAGCACTGAGAAGCTAGGTAGGGCTGGCAGTGTTAAATTAGGGACTATTTTCTGTGTGAGTGATTGATAGCAAAGAGTTCGCTGGTGAAACTTTAGTCTGATATCACCTAGAAAGGGTCACACTGAAGGAGTAGCAGGTTCTTCTGAGCTTGATTGACAGCAAAAGGGTTCGCTGGTGAAACTTTGGCCTAAGATATATCCTGAAGGATAAGTCCAAAGGAGTAGCAGGTTCTTCTGAGCTTGTGTGACGGGTAAGCGGAAGGGATTTACCTGTAGTGTTTGAAGAGTAAACGGAAAGTCTTACTTTGTGAAGGGTAAGCGGAATGTGTTACTCGTAGTGAATATAAATCTATCCTTTATTTAGCACAACAGACAGAGTAGAGAATGTATTTATGTTGTTACTAACAGAGTTATTGATTCAGAGAAATATTGCAGTAAGATTTTGTGGAGGGTCAGTAGTAGGAGTAAAACTGACTGATATTGAGACTGACAGCTTTGGAAAAAAGACATTGCATTTAACTATTGCAAAAATGAAAATGTTTGAAGGTTTAAAGAAGCTGTTAGGAGGTAAAGTGAAAAATGCGTTTTTTATTGGTGAAGCTTCTGAAGGAACACCTGTGCATTTTATGTCTACCAATTTGGGACAAAATACATGTATGTGGGTTCACCAATGGTGCAAGATTACTGAAAAAGAGGGTGTTTTGAGGTTTCCAAAAGATGGTACTTTTGAATTGCAAATTATTGACAAATTAAGGGAAGTCTTATGTGAAATAAAGACACCATCTAAAGCTGCACAATTTGAGGCCTTAAGCATGTGGGAAAAGGTAGCAAGAGAGAAAGCAAGTGAGGATAAAAAGGTAAAGCACCAAATGCAGGAGAAGAGAATTAATGATGATAAAGAGCTTCAAATAAATAATGATTCAGGTGATGAAATAATGGATGCATTGTTAACTGAGTGTCCACCACTTTATGTGGTTCCCATTAAAAATAATGAAAATGGTGTACTAGTAAGCACTACATTGGCTACTGCTTCTGTTGAACAGAGAGAAATACATATTGAGAAAACTGTGCAAACATTTCAGATTATCCCATTACCGGTTGATTCAGCACTGATAGTGATACCTCCAGGTGTTACTGCTTCAAATGTGCCTGATTCAGTCCAAGAATTGCTAACTGCAGATGCACAGATAATGCATAGAAACATTATGACTGTCCCAATTAATATGGTCCCTACTGAAAAGGTTCAAAGAGCTGCAAAATCAGTGATTATGGCAGGGTTTATTTCAGAAACTCAGAATACACAGATTATTGAACAGAAATTACCCCAAGCACTGAAGGGTGAGGGGAAAATGGCCTTTACAACATCTACAGCTCAGGATAAAATAAATGTAATTGAAAATGTGATTTTTCAAACCTGCTTAGAGGAAGCAGCAGTGGTTAAAAAGATAGAAAACATGGGAGAACATATAAACACAGGCCCTGAAAAAGAGAAACGGCTAAGTGTTTTAAATTCGGCCCTTGAACATGGAGAAAATAACAGTCCATGCTGTTTAAATAATGAAAATGTGAACCAGTGTAAGGAAAAAGAATTAATTTCCCTGAGTAAGGAAATAGTTGCATGTGCATTAACTACCCATAATGGCCTGACAGATTTGGCTCAAAAATATGAAACTGATGTTTCAGGAAGTTTCCCATTTCAGAAAAGTGTCAGGGTACACATGGATGATGAAGCAAATGAGAAAATGTGTTCTTCAGGAATGCAATTGCACATTGCAGAAATAAAATATATTTTTTAATGCAATGGGTTTGAGAAATTAGGAGACCAATGGGCAAGAAAACATGAGAAGAAAAAGAAACCACCAGACTTAGCTAGGAAACTGGATAAGGAAAAGAAGCCACCAGATTTAGTTGAGAAAAATAATAAGCAGAATGAGGGAGAAGCTTTTGCTTACTCATTGAGAGAAAAGGTAGGAGAAGTGCATGTTCCTATGCCACAGAATAAAAGTGAAGTTGCAGCATTTCTGAACACATTCCCACAATTGAGAGACAGAATTATGCTGTGGTACCCACAAGTTGATGGATTTGTTGACATTTTAAAAGAGTTGTGCATTAATTTGGAAATGTTCTTTTACATTGTCATGCAGACTGAATTGTGGTTTGAATCTAAAGTTTTGCAGAGGCCAGGTGAAGAGACAGTGAAAAGGGTTTGCATGAATGCACCATCATTTTCTGTTGATATGGAGGAAAATATAGCAGTGATTATTTTCCTGAAGGGTGGAGTGCCAGTAAAGGATGTTGATTGGGTACAGATTAAAAGAACACAGGATGGAAGTAAAGTTGGTTTGGTTTGTGAAAATTCAGGTATGGATGTTGTACTGCTGGAAAATGTGTCCTTTTGCCATCTTTCTAGCAGATTTGAGCATTGGAAGAAGAAAAATAAATTTAAACATGATGCACAAAAACATGAAGAAATGCAGATGCAAAATATGCAAGCTAAGCAAATGCAAATGTCAGTTCAGAAACAGGTACCTATGGCAGGAATTTTCCAAGCAAAGGTCCCACAAAATATGGAAAATGCTAACATTAATTTAAATAAGTGATCCAGAGCAAATGTGAATTATTTCCAGAGACAAAATCAGAACCCAGTCCAACAGGTTGCTGTGTTTGAAAATGAGAGTTTTAACCCTCACAATTCAGAATTTACCAAGTGCATTGTGGAGGCAGTGGAAAGTCCAGACTTAATTTCAAGAGTTTTAAGGAAAGAAATTATAAACCCAGTTTTAGAAAAATTTGCACCAAAATTAGGCCCATTTGAGGAAAACTGCAAAACTGTTGTCTGTGATTCAGGCCAAGCAGAAAACGAATTGTTTTGCAAATTAAGCAGCACAGATTACTGTACACCAGATTATGTTATTTTTCAGATTCCTGATGAGGATGTACATTTTAAAATGGCCCAACAAGAAACAGCTGTAGCATTATTTTCAGAAAAGACTGTTGAAAAATTACCTTCTGATTTTGAAAAAATAATAAACATAGAAATAAGAGAGTTCACAGAGAAGGATGCCAGAATAATAAAATGTGCAGAACATGTCTTATTAAAATTAGAACCAAATGACATGTATTCAGGAACACCATCAGTTGCAGAAATTTTACCAATAAAAGGATTTTTGATGGAATTGATTGGAAGTTTGTATAACTTTCTGATCACAGGCTCACAGAAAATAAATGAAATGAACAGAATAGTGCAGGAGATTAAAAGCATATTTTTTTCATGTTGTCCCGTGGTACCGAATCCAGCCAATATATTTTTTCACATTCCATATGCTGAAGAATGGCTTACTTTTATTGATTTTTGCAAAGTCCATGTAACAGTGCCATTGCATGAGAATAGTCAGGAGTACTGTCAAAAAGCAGATGAATATCTGGGACACAAAATTGGAAAGGGAGGTAGAAAGGTGTCACCAGAAAGGGTGGAAATAATTTCCGAGAAAAATCCACCTCAAATGAAGAAAGAAGTCAGGACATTTTTGGGAATGGTTAGCTGCTGTAGAGAGTGGTTACTAAACCTTTCCCTAGTGGCTAAGCCTTTACTGAGGCTGACACACAAAGGTGTGTCTGATCCGCTTCCATTGGACAACAATTGCACAAAAGCATTCCTAGAGTTGAAAGAGAAAGAATGCTGCGCCCCAGCACTAGGAATGAAAGTTTATTTGAAAGAAAATACACCAATTTGCAGTGAGAGGGAGGGCTGCACTCTCTCATTGCCTATTCAAAAAGATGACTGTGTTCAAAGGGCTGTGATGTATTGCCCAATGACCTTTGACCCTAACTTCACAAAAATGTCAGCAACTGATTTGGTTTGTGATGAAACTGAAAATGAGTGTCTAAATATCATGAAAATATGCATAAAGCCAAATTCAGACTTTAATGATGAACGCCTGAGTCAGCCCAACAATGTCCATTTTGTAGATGGCCCATGTTTGAAAGGTGACACATTAAAAGCAGCACATGCTGTGCTTCTTGTACATTATGTTGTCAAAGCTTCATGGCTTTTAGTAATTTCCCCAGTCCAAAATTCGAAATTGATTGCCCTTACCATAACATGCAGTATATCTGCTCAAATGAGAGTCACTGTTGTCATGGGAGAGAGACATGTTAATTCAGTTGCACACATTTGTGTTCTGTTAGCATGCACATTCTATGGAATCTTCACAGGTGAATTAAAAGAGGCTCAAGAAAATGTTTTTGAAGCAGCACAACAGGGTTGTATCAGAACTATTTTTGGGAAAAGTGACAAATGCAAAGTGGCAAAAGTGTTATTGCAAAGACTGATGCCCAGGTATAGATTGCCAGTTTCTCTGAAATCAGATTATAATGTGGTCTCAAAGATAATGAGTGCAGAACAACAGATTGGACAAGGAATGGTTTGCAGCTATCTGCCTGAAGTGTCAAGCATAATAAAGCATCACAATGGCAGCACTGAGTTACCTTTTGCAAAAGACGGTGTCTCACCAACACCAAAGTGGCTTGAAAATGCATATGCAAATGCACTTGTGGAAAACACTGAGGAGAACACTAGCCATGGCTGTGTAGGTCTGGTTGATGTACAGTGTGCAGTTTCTCACCAGATTGCAGCTGCTACACAAGATCTGCATAATGGATGGTGCAACGGCTTTGGTCTGAGAGATGAAGTGGTGAATCATCTGAATCTGATCAAAGTGAAAATAAGAGTGAAAGGCATTGATTGAAAAAGTGCCAAGGATTGATGGTGCACTGTCCGAGTTTCTCAGCACCTAAGTAGTCTAATTTGCATTGAAAAAGGTACAGAATGCCAATGAGCCATTCTGATGGCAAGCTGATGACAAAGAGCAAAGAAATGCTGAAACTGTCCTGTTGAATTCCTTTTTTATTATTTTAGTTACTTATTTTAAAGAAGACTGTTTCAAGAAGCTACTTACAGAACTCTGCACTAAAACATTTGAGCTTGGCTATATATGATCTGATTACAGATAGACTTGTGTTTGCCTTAGAAATAGATTTAAAATTGTTATATGCTCAGCTTTTGCAATTTTAAAAAAATGTCACTTGTGAAAATGAAATATATGTGATGAATTATAAATCAATTTATTATGATTTGAATCATCAGAAGGGTGGATTGATGGAGCAGATTTCCTCTGCAGTCAGGCATTGTTTTATTTTTTGTGCTTCAGACAGACTGCATTTAAATTGCCACGCACATTTTGGTGCAAGTTAAAAACATGGCACATAAAAAAAATACGAAAGTGAGGCCAAATCAGTCTGACATGCTTTTGCTGAATTAACATGTGTTTTTGCAATGTAGAGAAAAGTGGCCTTTTTAGCTTTGAAGATTAATAGAATGTGTTTCTCTCTTCCCAGCTCATCCCATGTAATCTAAATCCACTATTTCTGTCTAAAGAGACTTTGACTTGTTGCATATTTTGATAAATATTTTCAGTTAATAACACCTCTTTTTCTTTGTTGTACAGTGCACATTTATTTTACATGTTGTCATAAATAATAGAAAAGCTGCTTTACACTAGTAGCTTGGCTAGGAAAACATTTATAATGAGTATTAGTATGGAGTTTGGAAACATAATGTGCTGATTTACATGAAATTAACATTATCTTTGTGTTTATTTTATTTTTGGGGCCTACCATTAAATGGCTGCCTGTGAAACCATCAAAAGCTATGGCTTGCTTTGAATGAGAAGGGAGCATGCGCAGACTGTGGCAGCTTTCCTCATGCCAAGAAGTGAAGGACAGCTTGAACTGTACATTCTTCTGATTGTGCCAATGTACCAGCTAACTAAAGTATCCGTCCTACTGCGCTGAGAAAAGGAAGGAAGAATTAAAATGAAACATTTTCCCTAGTAAATGTTGCAAATGTTTATAAATGTATTATTCATGTATGCTTCTTTTGTTAAAACAGTTTTTTTTAATGCGTCAGGAAAGTGCAAACTCATGCCATCATAACTGACCAATCAACGTACAGGTTTTCCTGAAATGCAACATTTTGTGTAGTCTGCCAAAATTTTGTGTATAAAAACTGACAGGGGCTGGCTTTCTCAGCTCAGCTGGCTTCTAGGCTCATTAGGGGGTGTGTGAGCTCTTGAAGAGAAGGAACAGATTAGGCCAGACAGCCTATGGGTTAGGTACGAGATCGTCACGGGTGCTGCAGGGGCGTCCGAGGAGAATCAGGGGGAGGTTTCTTGCTTCCACGTCATATCTTGGCACTTGAGGCCGCATTCCTTTGAGGTCTGGTGAAGGGCGGGCTATCTCACTCCCTGCTTGCTCTTTAGACACAGACAGATGCAGAAGAACAGCTGATTAAATAGAATTAGATGCTAAACTTCAAGTTATGCTTAGACAAATTAATTAGGTCTGAAAAGATGTATTTGACTTATGCATTTATTTCTCTTAATGGGAGATTTTTGCAAACTATTTGATTTTTGATTAGCCGTGCAAGACTATATTTTTCTTAGAAACTCTTTGAGTCTTGAATGACATTTTGCGCCACATTCCTACATGTTATGCCTATATGCAGACTGTAATGTGTTCTGTATTAATGCTATTTTTCCTGGTTTTCAAATTCTGTAACCTGATTGATATTTTATTAATGAATAAAGGGTCAGAAAAATTTACTTTTGAATAGAAAATAAAACCCTTTAAACACTCAACAACTCTCTTTATTGGCTTAAAATAATAATTGCATTTTTGACTGTTCATCTTTATTTAAAGTCTCCTGAAGGTATTACATGGTGTGAAGGGCCCAACACTTTTTGAGCGGTAAATTAGAGGTAGCATGAGGGTTTTGCATTGAGAAATTACCAGAAGAAATTACCTCTCCATCAATCTTACTTCCATCTGTTCCTGTTCCTGCATCCACGAGCTATTTATGACATGGGCTGTGATCTTACTGTTTTGGGTTTGCGCAGCCTTGTCAGTTAGAGAATGTACGCATTATGTGAACATTGTTTATGGCCTGGACTTATCTTAAAAGTGGGTTTGTCATCATACAGTGCTTTGTGTGCACGTCCTGAGAGTGACCAACAATAATGTACTTCAAAGAGAAAATGTGTGCCTAGGGCATAATAAACGGTATAAAAGGTCTGTTCGGAGACCATTCAGGAGGCTGCCTCATTCAGTTGCTTTAGGTGTGACTGGGCGACGTAGCCTCACAATTAATTGTTATAAAGATGTCTTTTCATATTTCAGATTCTCTGTTGATTTCTTTGCTGCTTTTGAATGGACTACTTATTGGTGAGACCCCTGAGAAGAAGTGATGAAGTATTTTAGGTACTTCAGTTGGCGTCCCAACAGTGGCCTCATCAAGAAGTGAGAGGAGTAATCTTGTCAGAGGACAGAAATCTGCTGGGGAAGGCAAGACAGAAATCTACTAAAAGAGGTACTCTGTGCACGGAGGTTCTGGGGGATTCTTTGTCTTTGCGGTCCAGTATATTTTTGATTTTTCTGACATTAACTCTGCAAAAGATGTCACTCCTGACTGAGCAACCTTTTTTTTTTGGCGTAAGTTTTTTAAGAAAGAGACTGTTAGTGCAGTTAGACCTTGGCAGTTAGAATTTGGACAAGGTTTGTATAGGTTTGTATATGCGAATTGCAATTTGTGTAGGCAGGTAATGAAGGAATTTTTTTCTCTCCATCTGCTTTAGTTGAAGTATAAGTGGGTCGCTCCCAATCCTTTGTTCTGTGGTTCTTTGCTTAGTCTGTTGGGTCCTTAGTACTATTTGAAGATTGCAATTTTCAATAACCGAGGGTCTTGTATATTTACAAGTGTATCGATAGAGATAGCCCCTTGAAGTTTGAAGCTAGATTAGTGGGCTATAAGATGCCTGATCTTAGCAAATTTGAAGGTTTGTGTTGGCCAACTTTGTATACGTTTGGATTAGACGGTTTCCCCTAAAGGGAATATCTAAATAGGTTAGATTTACAAACATATTTCTTCCTTGGTGATTTTGTATCCCCAGGGAATTCAAATATGACATAATACATAACAAGGATCCTTTGCTCTGTGCAATTTTTGGAGATATGCAGAACGATTTTTGGTGTTCCTGCAGCTACAGCTAGTGAATTGAGTGTATTTTTGGTTTCCTGCACATTCGGTGGTCTGTTGGGCTGTTTCTGCAGTCTTTTGGAACACTATTGAGGGGTGTTTCTTGTAAATATGACTTACAGCTACTGTTTACAAATGGTTTGGTTTATGTACGGTCTGAACTGTCCTGTTTTCGTCCTGAGTGTTGATTTGTGGGTTTAAATGTGTGTTTAAATGTTTATGTGGTTTTTCTTATTAGTGTAACTTCGGTATGTACATAGCGTTCGCGCAATTTATGAAAGTGCTGTATTGTGTGTCTTGAATGTTTCAACACTTTCTGTTTATGTCTGAAATGAGCTCAATGTGTGTGTGGGTGTCACATTTAATGGACATAAATAAGGCCCCAAACAAAAACGAAAGTACCTATTTTTGCAAAAATAAATAAATAAATTTACAGCGTTTTCTTTAGATGCACTGTATTAGATGTTCACAGGCAAACCTTTCAGCTGCAGTATATTTGATTGGAATGTTCATTCAGCCAGCACTTTTCCAGTTAAACACGGTGGAATTTTGCATAACCGTCCTTTTAAATAAATGTGGCGCAAAATGTGACGCAGGAATGTGACGCGTTTTAAGTTAGGCATATGCGCTTAGGTTTGTGAGTTAATGCATCTAAATGATAGGCAAGGGATGCAGCGGGCTCTTATATGTAGAACAATCACAAAAAGAAATAATTGGTTTTATTAGAAAAAAATTATTAATTATGAAAAATAATTATTAAAAATAAGTGCTACAAAAATCGGTTTTTAATATTTATAAAGCTTAACACTCATACTATGACCTCCTAGCATTAAAATTTGATTTAAGTTATGTTGCATCACTAAAATGACAAGTATTCGTGTGTATAATTTCCCCTTGGCATAGGCGCAAGCAAGCTCATTTTTATAAAGTATAAGTTATTATTTTCAAATGCCTGACTCATGGGTTATGTAATAGACATTCTAGTAATGCATATTATGCAAGAAAAATGTAGGATATTCATGTTTTAATGCCCAAAATATGAAAGTCGATTTTGAGTAAAAACACTGTTTAAAATGCATTTTGCTTTCATTCAGAGTACTTTTGAAAGTGTCTCAGGCTTAAGCAAATGCATACATTTAGGTTTTGATATATATTTGCAGGTTGTGCCTTCTTATGATTCAGTGGGTTAATGTGCCAGTACAAAGGCTTGTTTTAATATCAGGGTTGAAGGTTCTAGCTTCAGCTAGGCCTACGGAAAGTTTGTTTATTTAAGACTGATGAAGTGTGTACCATAGGATTGCAACAAGCATTTACTCTGGTCTGTGTGTCTTTAGGTTTTGAGAAACATTGACAGTTAATGTAGTTTAATGATCTGGGTATAGAGATAATTTTAGCGCCTAACAAAAGAGAAATTATTTTTCAAAATAGAGTGAATTGTTGCAGGTTAGAGCCTTCTGGCTTTGTTAGCTTCAATGTGGCAGAGGCCGGGGGCTGGGACAATTGCAGAGGCTGGCTCGAGTGCGCTGCTAAGATGTTATCTTTTAGTTTCCCTGTAAACAATGGAGAAGGTTGTCATGTTGACATTTGTGACCCTTTAATTAGGACTTTGCCTCCGAGGAATGCAGAATGACCTTGCTGAACGGGCCTCTAAGGGTGGGGTTTCTGGTTTCTCCGTGAAAACAACAATACAATGAAAGAACTTAATTTAAGAGGGAAAATAAACAGGGGTTTCTTTGAAAAGTCCAAAAACATTGTGTTAAATGCTCTGCAGAACTAATACATTTGTGTCTCCACGTTAAGTAATATAATGTTAGCTAGCTGCGTTTATTTTACAGAAAACTAAGTGTTGCATCAAGTCTTAGATAAAAAAATAGGATGCAGCCCTTTCCTAAATTTTGAAGGCTACAGGCCTAAGTAAAAAAACAATTTGCTCATTAGGTATTATTTTTCAGTGCACATTATAGGTGCCAAATTAATATGGAGTGTCAGTATAACCATTTCTTTTAGAACGGTAAAAATATGGTGGCTTGATGTTGCGAGGTGAACTGACAAGAGAGTAACAGTTAAGTAATGAAACTTTATTTTTGTGTATGTTACAATGTTTTTTGTTGTGTTGTGTATTTTTCTGTTTCTGCCTACAGATTATTCATGGATTGTTCTAAGGCTGAGAAGACACGTGAGTTTGGTTAGTTGAAAGGAGATGTGTTTTTACGTAATTTATTTGGAAAAAAAAATTTCATGTTTTCATTTGTGTATTTGGCCCTATCGTGAAATATTTTAGTTGGTCCTGTATGTTAGAAGAGAGACAGTAAAGTTATATCTGACAGTAGACTCTAACTGCATTGTGTTCTACTGTCAAAAGGAGGGTACAGGCCCAAATATTGGGTTTTTGGCTGCAGGTTTACAGTGCATAAAGTACATATGCCATGGTGCTGTGTGTCACCGCTTGTCCACATATGCTTGTTTTGTCTGTGCTGCTTTTTTGTGCTTGATATACAGCGAGTATATCTGATGGCTTGACATGTGCATTTTTTTATTTAGTGTATGTTTTGTTTTATGTTGTTACTATTACAAATTCCCCTGTGTTGTGAAGGGATTCGTATGACGATACGTATCGTTGCACAACAGTTGGATGAATTTGGTATAATGATAAATTTCACAGATATGGTTTTCATACTGTGAGGAAGACAGGCAGCATTTTTACCAGTGCATGCCTAATTTTGGCTATAATGATATTGAAGAAAACTAAAGACATACAGAATCAAAGTGTGTCATCTGCTGTTAGTCACTTACTGCACATTCCCTTAAAGGAATAGGCAGCCCTACATTCATGTATCCTTGATTGGACCTAAGGATGGAATTATAGATCTGTGACTCAAGGTGGCCTAATTTCTATATTGCATTACTTAATCATGTTTTGTTTCCCAAATAGCATATGGCTTTGTCCCTTGAAAGGAAACCAGGTTTCATTTTTTTCTCTCCCGGAAGAGAGAACAGGAACATTAGTTAGGATTACCGTATATGGTGTAGTTGCCAGCGGTAGAGTTAGAATTTGTGTAACTTTGGTCTTTTGTGTATCCCCATACTCTTGGTGCTGTGTCACATGCCTGAGGCACCCAAGCAAAATCTTGTTCTTCCTATAGATTTTTCTTTTGTTGCTTCTCCCCTGACCAATGTCGCATTATGCTTAGTTATTGGGAATTTTAGTTGTGTCCTAGTTCCATATCCCCTTCTCCATATTCCTTTCACCAGTCAGCCCATTTATTATGGGTGTATTGTTTATGTGCACACTTCTAGACAGCAGTGATGTATCAGGGACCCCCCATGTTATGTATAATTTCCTTTTGTATGACCAGACTGGTTTGCAAGAATTTTCCTTAGGCCTACTTCAATATTTTTTTTCAGACTGACTGTCGGGGAGTGATAGGCTGGTTAACTGACCCAATATTATAGTAAGACAAGTTTTCCATCTCAATAGGAGATATCTTAAGTTTACCCTTTTGAACATGGCGAATTTTCAATGTCTATTTTAAATTTTTCAGTTCTCTTTTGTTCCTGCTGCTTTAATTTTTGGTGGGATCAGATGTGTTCTAATCATGCAAATACCAGGACTTTCTAGTGCTTGTCCTTAGTCTGCACATTTGATCATTAGCCTTTGTATTGCAGAGTGCACCTGATGCACATTTTTTTTAAAGGGACTTTTCTTCATGTCCTTGATAATCTGTATTATGTCATTTCTCTATTTGAGATGTTCTAAGATAAGGAATTTAGGAACACCTAGGCTCAATAATTGAGGAAAATATGTATTTACCCCATTAGACAATGCCACTGTGTGAGGACATCCATTTAGATTCCTATGGCATATTGCCACTCCCTTGCAGATTGCAGGCCACCTGCTAGCAGTCCCCTTGTTAAAACCCATGAACTGTTTTTGTGCTTGATTTGAGGGAAACTAACAATTGTGTTACATTTCCTATATCATTAGGTTCTGCTGGATCTTCCAGAGTCAAAGGAAGAGTGATACACTGCAGACCTGTGATCGAGACTAAGCCCACTCCCCATCAGTGACCGCTACAGATGAATGACAGATTTCTTGGCTCTACAATTTCTGCAACAAGGAAGTCGCGAGGCTGGACAGCAATCATCAGCGTGACATCAATGGTACCTCCCAAGCAAGGCATTTGCTTCATTGGAAGGCGTTGCAGAGAAAAAAAAGGAGCTGGTTCTTTGTTTGCCACAGAATGAGAGTTTTTGTGTGTTTGAGCTTCGTACCTGTTATGTGCTGGAAACCTCTGTCAGTGTACAGTCCCTTGAGCTCTTGGCCCGAGTTTTGGCCATACACACACCTCTTTTTGCTTTGCTCCAGCGGAAAGGCAGTGCACCCAAGGATCCACGTTTGGAAAAAGGCACTACATTCTGGCGTCCATGGGAAAGCAGCTTGAGCGTCCTCTGACACTAAATAATGAGTGTTGGAGTCTGAAAGTGCTGCTGATCTTGAAAGGTTGTTTCTCAGTAGTGCTTGGATCTGAACGAGATGCTTTGTGCCCTTGGTCAATGAAGAGCACATCATTTGTAGTGTCTGCCACAAAGAAGAGACACTGGTGCATTGTTTTGAGACATTATGACTTTCAAGTGAGCTGTGGGTGTTTGCCAGGAGGGCACTCCAACTAAACAGTACTTTTTTCTCATGAAAAAGCCTGAATTGAAGAGGCTCAACGCGGAAGAAAACAATGGAAGCTGATTTGTAGGCCAAGAACTATGAATATGGACAAATGAATTTTTTTTTACTTTTTATTGTGCAGCTCTCTCATCCAAGAAACTTGCTAATTTTTTGATTTTCGAACCGCCATCTGGTTCTGCTGCTAGGGTCGCGGCTTCCCAAAGTCTTTGGAGTACAGCCGAAAACGTTTAGGTCGACGGTTCTGGTTGGTCTAAGGGAGTTGCCCTGGACTGACAGAAGCACTCCTTAGCAGAATCACCCTACCGCCGCGGGCAGCAATTTAGAGGATGGAGTTTTCTGAGATGGAGAGACCAAACGAATGAACTTTAAAAACAAAATGTGTATATTGCTGAGCAAAGAGCTTCATGCAAATACACACCCTACAAGACTATTACACGTTCCCCCAGATTCGGCGTTTCCAATACTTCCAGATCAGGCACTGGCTTACCGCAAGAGAGGTGTTGCCCCACGTGAGCAGACATCTCACAGCTTATGAAAAGTGGCTACACACGAAAAGGATGGATAAACAGGTGATCACGGACCTTTACAAATTGCTCAGCCCACCCCCTTCAACCTCGTGCTCCGCGGGCCAAAAGCGATGGGAACAAGAACTGGATCGCTCCTTTACAGACAAAGAGTGGCAGGACTTTTACTTCAGGGCCCACCACACTGCCCAAAACGTGGCTAGCAGAGAATCAGCGGTAAAAATAGCATATTACTGGCACCTGACACCTGCACGATTACGTCAAAGCAATCCGCACAGGGATCCGACATGCTGGAGAGGGTGCGGCCATATAGGAACACTTACTCACATACTGTGGGAATGTGCGGACGTGAAGGAGTACTGGGAACAGGTGCTACGCGACATAGATAAGCACTTTGAGACGGAGATCCCCCGATTTCCACCATATGCACTGTTAGGTCTTCCCAACGCAATCACATGCCCCCTCAAGTCACTCAGAGGGAAGCAGATGGGGCTGGCAATGGGGGCAGCCACACAACATATCCTATCACTATGGGGCACCGAGAGAACACCCACGCACACTGGGTGGCTTCACAGGCTTTGGTACATAATGGGAATGGAACGGATACAAGCATCCCTCACTCAGACACGGGACACATTCCTTGACACGTGGCAACCCTTGGTCTCTCTCCTGTCGGATGAATTTAACAAACTCACATGCCCAAAATACCTCAGGGTGCTTCGCCTGGCAGACGAATTCAGGCAGGACACAGAGACCTCATCATAAACCTCACACTGTATATATACCTCAGAACGCTTGACGGCTGCTTTTTGACCACACCGGGGGTGGAATACGGGAGGCAGGGGAGTGGGGGGGTTGGGGGAGGAGGGGAAGTTGGTTGTTGCTGGAGTTGATTGACGACATTGTCGGCCGGATCCGGGCCCTCACCCACCTTCATGGACAAATTCTCCTACATCGATGTGAGGCTTGCCCTCGGGCGGGAGGGGAGGGTTGCCGGGTGGAAGCTTGGGGGGTCCTTTGCACTACTTCTTTGCCGACTTCTCATATGTTTGATGTCACAAAATTTTATAAAAATGATTTAAACAAAAAAACACATGTTAACCCATACAGGAAAAATATGGCAAGGTGTGAACTATTTTGGATTGGCAACGATTCCTGTACATGAGAGAGGGGGGAACCGGACCCTTAAACTATGACGATTAGAATCAAAACTGATCATCAGATTTAAAACCAAGTTCCCAACAGGGCTAAACGGGGACGAAGAGATGTATGCACATCTGTGAAAGAAACTTAGATTGATGACAACAAAAGCGAGTTCGAACTCCAGGCATGAGCAATAAGGTACAACAAAGGGTGAGCCATTGTGGATCAGAATGGGGTGAAAACTAGGGCACTGAGCTCTATCAAAATTGAGTAGAGGGACATTTGAAAGAAAAAGAAAAATACGCACTTAGTCGTTCTCTAATCAAATTTTTGGGGGTATGTACATTGAATTAAATGAATATTAATGTTAATTAAGTCACTAAGACATTACGAAGGAACGGTCACCCCAAAGGATCTGGCATCAATGTCTGAAACACCTGGAAATAATGAACGGTATACAACGTTTACCACGCATTTTTTACCACACACTACACTTACAACGCAGGCATTACCACACATACCATTACAACTCATTGCGCTGGGGGGGCGCTCTAGGATAGGGAATAAGTTTAATTTTATATCCAACACCTTCCCTAGTGTCCACGGGGACTGGAGTTGGAATATGAAATTATACTTACCACTATCCAGCACCTCAAAGCGCTATGCGTTGTAACGGTATGCGTTGTAAATACCGCGTTGTAATGGTATGCGTGGTAATAGTATGCGTGGTAACGTCATACATCCTAATGAACTTGCAGTTGACAACAGTAACTTGTATACATAACGTTTTTAATTGCACATATTGGGTGAAAAAAATCAGTATAAACTACCAGCCCTAGAATGCACCATAATGTGTTTTGTGGGTGTTTGGTATAAATAGAGAAACTGTAGAGGGACTATTGTTTGTATTTACCATGATCAAGCCCAGCAGGGTGAAACCAGTAGGTGAGCAGGAGCAAAGGCTTTGCTTATGTAAAGAAATAAACAGTGTATTGTCACATATCTGGGAGAGTGCAGCATGTTTCTACATTTGGTGAATAATTTGAAGTCGAGGCTTGTCCAGCCTCGCTACGCGCACCAGCTGTGAAAAGTGCGCCCTAAATGTCATTGATTGATTCGTGCTGGACAACCTTGGTGATTTATACATATATATATATATATATATATATATATATATATATATATATATATATATATATATATATATATACGCATAAGGAAGGTAGTATATGTAGATTAAAGATGCATTTAATAAACTCCGGCTTTCAAGTATTGTTGTACTTTAAATTAATACATTTTTTTATTTTTTGTAATTCAATAGTGAAGCAATTGTAGATAAATAGTTATGATAAAAGATTCACTTATTTATGCAGTCACTTATATACATGTTAAAAACAGAATAGTGTAACTGTCAGTAATTTGTACATTTGTTAAGCAGAACTAATGAATATCTATATTTTTAAAAACAATTATTGCACACGTTTATAAAAAAGAAATACACATATATAGGTACATGTCTATAGTGCAAATAAATGCTTATATACAGAGGTATATGCTGTATTTTTCTGTTTGTGTATGGTAGTTATGTGGGGAAGAGGCAATTCTTGAGTAGTTTTCTGAAGATAAGGTGGCTATCCGTGGATCTTATGTTAGGGGTAAAGAGTTCCATAGTTTGGCTGATGGAACAGAGAAGGATGTGCCACCCGTGGTTTTTTTCTTGTACGTTGGGATTTTGAGGCAAGGTGTCTCTCTAGAGCGGCGGTTCCTTTGTTGAATATGTTTGGTGATTTTATTCCTGTTGAAGAACGGTCCCGTTCCATGGATCGCTTTGTGGGCGATAAAAAGCAGCTTCAACATGGATCTTCTGGCAACTGGTAACCAATACAGGGCTTTCAAGGCAGGGGAGATGTGGTCTTGTGACTTCGTATGTAAGAGTAGTCTGGCTGCCGAGTTCTGAATCCATTGTACTCTTTTTATAGTCGTTAAAGGTGATCCGTGGAAGAGGCTGTTGGCGTAATAGAGTTTACTATGTGTAGAAATCCCAAATCGAGGAAGATTTGTCGCAGAGTTTTTATAGTAACAAAGATTGATCTTGCTAGTTTGTCCACTTGGGCATTCATTAATCCATAGCGATTCCGAGGTTTCTTACTTCCTTTGATACTTTAGGCGGTGTTCCCAGATCATCAGGCCAGGCGGCGAGCGGGTCATAATTTTTCCAATTGCCAGAATTGAGTATTTCTGTTTTGAAAGCATTCAGTTTGAGATGCCTCCATATCATCCATTGACCCATGGCTCTGAGACAGTTGAAAACAGACAATTTTCCAATGTCTTTGGGGCAATCCAGTTGAAGGAGTATTTGCATGTCATCTGCATAGTTACAGCACATGATGCGAAATAGATTGAATAGTGCCGGTATGACTTCTCATACATGTTGAAAAGCATGGGCGAGATGAGCCTTGAGAAACCCTAGCTTTAGTAAAGTACGGTTTGGATGAGATAGGGAGGTTAGAGATGACATTACTTCTGTTGCGAAGGTAGGATGTGATCCAGTCTAGAGCAGTCCCCTCAATGCCGGCTTTGTAGAGTCTTTGTAACAGAGAGTCATGGTCAACAGTGTCAAAGCTATCCGAGAGGTCCAAGAAAAGTTGCACAGCAACCCTGTGTTCTTCAGGTCATAAGAAATGCACCTAACACAACCAGAAGCCGCCCGATTACGCAGTCGCTGGAGAGGTCAGATCTATAACACTAACCACTCATTCATGGCCGGAGGGACACTCATTTGGGTAAAAGTCGGGGTCCCATGGGAGGAGGAGGTGATAGTGGATCCCGCCAGACGGTATGTGCTACTTAAGGGTAGGTTAAATGGCCAACCTATTCTGTTGGGTTCCATCTACGCCCCTAACACTGAACAGGGAGCATTCCTCTGTAGCCTAACAGCATTGCTCCCCAGATAGAGAGAGGTTCAATGGTTGCTGGGAGGTGATTTTAACTCTGTGCTGGAAGTTTCTCTGGATTGTTCCTTTCCCCCTTTGAACAGAACCACAGCCTCTTCGAAAGCCCATTCCCTATGTACTTGGATGGGGCATTGGACATTTGACAGATGTCTGGCGCAAACGCCACCATCACATTAGGATTTTTTTTCGCCAGTCCAAAAGTTGCTGGACTGCATTCTAGCCCCCCTAATTCAGACCACAGAATATTGAGGTCGGACACACTCAGACCACAATCCACAAATAATGCACTTGGTGTAGGAGGTCGAGGTGCGCCCGATTCCAGCTTGCCGTCTACCGACGGCGGCGCTGAAGGACCCGGTGTTCCGGAGCTCCCTTGAGTCTGCAGTGATTGGATACTTTGATCTCAAGTTGGGATCTGTGGATTCGGTACTGACAGAGTGGGAGGCATGTAAGGTAGTGACCAGAAGGCATTGCCTTGGGCACACAAGGAGTATTTGTAAACAGCTTGACAGATCCCTATCCGCCATTGAGCAATAATAGCTCCAGTTAGAAGCACAGGCCATCGACTGGTCTGATAGGCAAAAGCAACTTGATGACTCCCATGCTGAGTGGGAAGTGCTATTAGGAAGACTATGATGTCATAACATCTTGGCGCATTCGGCTCGCTCCCATGCTACTGCAGATAAGGCGGACAAAAAAACTGGCTTACTTAATTAGGCACAAACAACCCCAACGCCCAATACAACTCTTGGTACATTAACTGGGCCGTAGGAGCTGTATGAAGAGAGACATTCATGCAGTAATGACAGCACATTACACCAGGTTATATTAGTTCCAGCTGACTAGGAATAACCTTCATATTGAATCATTCCTCTCCACATAGAGCTGCCCAGGCTGACACTTGACTAACTCCTCCCTCTGGACTCACCTGACAGTTGTCGAAAATCATGAAGCACCTCGGCCGCTGGCTTCCGAAAAGATGCCGGGACCCGACGGGCTCCCCACTGAATTTTTTAAAACATATGCGGAGACTCTGGTGCCCCGACTGCACTCCTTATACACATCGGCAATTCACAACATGACTCTACACCCCTCGATGTGCGCGGCTAACGTGGTTTCCCTTTGAAGCCAGGTAAGGATCCAACCTCCCCCGGATCATATAGGCCGAGAGCGATATTAAACGTCGACTATAACATTTTAGCCAAAGTTTTAGCTAATCGCCTGGTGCCTCATGTTCCCCCCTTTAGTACCTCCAGACCAAAACAGGTTCGCCCCTCACCGAAACACGGCTCTAAACATCCGCCAGTACTTTAGGGTAGCAGAGTATGCCCCCCTCAAATGGCCTCAGTCGGGCTCAATGGTGCTGGACCTTGAGAAGCCGTTTGATTCGTTCAACTGGAATTTCCTTTTTGCCTCCCTAGCCCGGTACGGTATAGGGCCTTATTTCCTTAGTATTGCTCGGTTGCTGTATAGGCGCCCATCCGTCCGAGTTCGGACAAGCCCCTATTTATCGGACCCCATACAGGTAAGGTGTGGGACTCGGCAAGGATGCCCGTAGTCCCCCCTCCTCTTTGTGCTGGCTGTGGAACCACTGGCGGTGCGCATACGCGCGCACGTGGACATGGGAGTCACTCTGGGAGACATTCACAAGTTATCTCGCTATACGCTGATGACTTACTAATGTACGTGCAAGAACTCCACGACATCCCACCCTCCTTGGACCAGGCCTTAACACGCTTTGCCGGGGCTTCGGGCCTGAGGGTTAATGCTGCGAAATCTATTCTCTCTTCATTTCTGCCGAAGTCCGTGGTGGGGACGTTCATATGACGTGGTGCATTGACCCCTTTAGATACCTAGGAGTGCGCATTTACCGTACTAGGGAGAATCTGTTCAAAGGAAACATAGAATCACTACAGCTATCCAGTCACAAATGAGCTTCTGGAAGACCCTCCCATTGGAAATCTCGGGCAGGGTAGCCCTTGTAAAAGGGGTAATATGGGACTTTGTATGGGGAGCGTCCAGACACAGAGTATCTATGTAGAAACTCTATTTGCAGAACAAGGGGGGTTGTCGGAGCCTAACTTCGAACATTATGGATCACCCGATGGCTATCATCCCGACATTTGGCAGATACAGCCTCGCTGCAACCTCCAATTCTGCATCATACATTACATTACTACATATCTTCCACCCATGCACAAAGCCTAGACCCATTGGTGCACTTCTACCCACTATAGCTATTAAGTGTTTCTGTGGAGAAGTGTGGCTCAATTGTTAGAGGAGGCATACCTGAAAGCAGAGGTCAGCCTGGGACCAGGGTTCAATTCCCGGCTTGGCGGGGTCTTGAGTCCTAAAATGTCCATTGACTCGACAATTCTCGCTCCGGTGCCTACTCGATTCACGGGTTCACACTCTGCGACTCTGGGCAATAGCTTGCTTAATCTCCACAACTGCCCCTCGCGGCGGGATGCCTGGCTTTCACCTTGCGGATACCCTGCCGGGGTTATCTCACAGGGGAATACCAGGACGGGTTCCCTAAGCAAGCGCTTAGAAACCGCTTGGTGATTTGCGCTATATAAATTCCTGTACATTTACATGCAGGAGCCTCTTCCTCACCAGAGCTCTCACACCATACACCCCCGCCATCCCATTACTGGGTACACAACGAGGTCATATGCACCACAGCAACGGAATTGCGTCACTGGGACACAGAAGGTATTCAAGATATGGGAGACCTTTACCAGGATAGCTCACTCATTCCATACCAGGATCTAATGTCGGAGGAGAACATGTACCCGGGACAGTTTTTATTACTTTGTGCGATTATAGCCTCGCTGGCTTCTAAGTGGTGTAATCTCGCTCAGGAACCGCCCATGCACCATACAATACAGTAGCTACATGTGATGGGAAATGGGGGGCACTTGACTCGCCGGTTCTCGTCCTCACTCCGACAATACACAGAAATTGACCTGACCCCCCTGAAGCAACATTGAGAGGAGGCCTTGGGGAGAGGATTTATGGACAGGGGATGGTTGGCCGTCCAGGGAGGTCCAACACGTATACTTCGTAATCAAAGCTTTAAACAAATTCAATTTTTTATATTGCACTGGGCATACCTCGCCCCAGCCCAAATTAATAAGTATCAGATGCAGCCGGGACTAGGTGCCGCCTATCAAACGCAGACATACTTCACATGTTGTGGCATTGCCCTGACTTGCGTGAATACTGGGCCAATGTGATATCTACAATAGCTACCTGTACCTACTGAGATATACCCCTTCACTGGGAGGCACACATACTGCATTTGTTCAGTAGGAGTAAGAAACACAGAGCAGCCACTTGGTTCCTTGATCTGGGGTTCATAGTGGCTAAACGCCTAATCACTAAGAGGTGGAAGTCCCCAACGGCTCCTCACGCCATAGCCTGGCGCTTGTTACTTAACTGGGCTAAGGCTGAGGGTGTTGCATTTTGCCGGGCGGACTTGCTTGGGATCCGCAAGTGTCCTCTGGTGCATCACTGGGACGCTATGGTGTCAAGTTTGCAGGGCATGGATAATGTCACGGAGGAGGGGACCCAAGAAAGGGAACAAGATCAGAAACTCAGCGCTTAGCAATTGGTAGTACACGCACACAGAGCTGGCCTCACCTACTAACATATGATTCCATGCTGTCATTCAGCTCTAACAAAGCCGTCCCCTTCTTAACATATGCGGCAGCGGGTCTCAGGTGACTACCCTATCTTTCCTTTGGTTACTTTGTTCTCATTTTGTTGTACCCCACGCACACAGTTTGATTAAGTAACGCACCATGGCTAATATGGCTAAGATGTAGTATATCACAATGTCTGACATGATACTGCTGCAGTCATTGCAAGGACAATTCTCCAGTAAATCATCCGCTAGCTTACCTGTTAATAAGATGGATTGTATGCTGAACTGCATAACTTTGTTGTTGTCATGCAGGGTGCTGATGCACTGTTTATGTTGTATGAAAATATGAAAATTTCAATAAAAAGATTTAAACAAAAAAACTGTGGGGCATATTATCAAGGAACGGTGTCAGAATTATCGCCGCTTTAGCGGCAGGAAACTGCAGCTAAAACTGCGATAATGGGCTTGATAATATGCTGTAGAGAATTCCAATAGAAGCCCATGTTAACACCAGAACATGGGCCTCTATGGGAATTCTCAAGGGCATATTATCAAGCCCATTATCGCAGCTTTAGCGGCAGTTCACTGCCGCAAAAGCAGCGATAACTTTAACGCCGTTCCTTGATAATATGCCCCCAAGTTCTTCAGTTCATCCCAGATGGACACAAGGGCAGATTCTGTGCCTCTTCCTGGATGGAATCCCATTTGGAAGTCTGAAATTATGACATTTGGGCGAAAGCTGCTCTTTCTATCAGTTTTCCAAAGAAAGGTCCATTTGTACTTGGTCTGTAGTTGTCATGGTTTATTCCATTCCATTTCATTTGTAGAGCGCACGGCTACCACCAATGGTGGCGTCCCGGTGCTAAGCAGCAGACAAAAACCCAATAGAGAACAGAGAGAGAAAGACGGGCTAAGGAAGATCAAGTAGCCAAGTTTTTAATGCTTTCCTAAACGCAGTCTCTGACTCGGTTTTATGAAGATGGTCAGGCATGGAATTCCAGAGGGTAGCAGTTCTCACCATGATGTCTCGCCAAACGACGAATCCGAAGCAATTCTTGAGAACTGGATCGCAGGGTCCTAGTCTGGCTGTACTTCTGGAGTCTCACCTTCAGATATCCTGGGCCTCTCTCTCTCTCGAGGCTCTGAAGGCCAATTCCAGAGCCTTGAACTCTATTCTTTTCCTAACTGGGACACAATGTAGGCTACACAGATGAGGGGAGATATGGTGACGTGGTGGCAGATTTCTAATAAGCCTAGCAGCGGCATTCTAGATACATGTCGCCCCATTTGTGCATGCCTTTGCGGAGAAGCAAGCACTTACAAATCTTTTCCTGTGTCACCGGTTAGTTATGTTGATCGAATATGGGGAGTAGTGGGGAATAAAGCATAGTGACTTGGGACCATTGGCTAAAGCACGCCAGACGTTATTTCTGCCCCCACTAGTTCCACCATCCGCCTCAATGAAACCTGACAGAGACAATGGCGCCATGAGCCCCTGTTCTACTGCCAGATGTGTCATGAAGGCCAGAGGAGTGGACCGGTACGCAGAAAAATGCGCTTGAGCACTAAAATAATAGAGTTCTGGATCAGGCACTTTGAACTCTCCCTGGGTGCAAGGTAGTGTGAGTGTGTGCCATGTAAGTCGGGGTTGTTTCCATCCCCATGAGTTGGCTTTTTAGCCTAGTGAAGAAGGGGCATCCCGGGGAGTACGGTATATTGGTGAATAGATATAAGAATTTTGGCATGATGACCATCTTCATTAAAGCTATTCGACCTGCCATTGAAAGTGTGAGTGCAGTCTACCTAGTGATGAGATCCTCAACATTTGTTAGAGCCACTCCATAATTGGTGCACATCAGTTCATCTCTGTCTCTGGTGACTGCGATACCCAGGTAGCGAACTTCGTCTTCGCTCCACAGAAGTGGATAGTCCATGGGGAACCGGTCAGTACAGTTCATTAGCGGCATGATGCACAAGTTACTACTTGTATAACGATATATCTGTAAGAGACATTAGTTAGTGATAGATTCCTTACCTTAGAATATCCCCAGGCGTCAGACTGGATCCGGAAAGTTTTGCGTAGCAGTACCCTTGCGCGTCGGTAGGCGTCGTCTGCGGCTCCGCGTCCGTCGTCGGCGTCGTGGGCGCCGTGATGACGTCGTCGGAGTACTTAGACGCCGCCTCCGCGTGCTGACGTCAGTTCTTAGCCACAGCTTTTCCGCGCCAGAAGCGTGGAGCCATGACAAAAACTGACACTGGTGCCAAGAAACTAGGGCCCTGAAAGGGGATGACCTTAACCCTAGATATCGGTTCGCAGAACGGGGAGGATGGGTGGGTCGGTAAGGAATCTATCACTAACTAATGTCTCTTACAGATATATCGTTACACAAGTAGTAACTTGTGCATCTGAAAGAGACACGTTAGTGATAGATTCCTTACCTTCCCCAGCAATACCATCCCCGTGGTGGTGGGTCTGCGAACCAATATTTACACCAGAAAGTCCTGGAGAACGGAACGGCCAAAGTAGCCGTCCCTCCGGACTTGACTGTCCAGGCAGTAGTGCCTAGCAAACGTGTGCAACGAGGCCCACGTAGCTGCCTGGCAAATGTCCTGCAAGGGAACACCTCGGCCCAAGGCAGTTGTAGTGGCCGTGGCTCGAGTGGAATGAGCCCTCAGCCCAACAGGGGGTTCCTTCTTAGCCAAGGAATAACACGCCTGGATGCACATGATAATCCATCGAGAGATGGTCCTCTTGTGCACCGCTTTCCCTTTCTTAGCGCCCGCGTACCCAACAAAGAGTTGATCATCCACCCGGAACTGGCGTGTGCGATCCAGATAGAACGAGAGCGCACGTTTTGGGTCCAGACGGTGGAGCCTCTCCTCCTCTCTCAAGGGGTGCGGAGGCGGAAAGAAGGTGGGCAATGTGATGGACTGCCCAATGTGGAAGGCCGTGACCACCTTAGGCAAGAAGGAGGGCCTAGTCCTCAAAACAACCTTGTCCGGATGGACTGAAAGGAAAGGAGGCTTACAAGAGAGAGCCTGGAGCTCACTCACTCTCCTGGCAGAGGTGATGGCTACCAGGAAGGCAGTCTTCCAAGAAAGAAGGCGAAGTGGACAGTTATGAAGTGGCTCAAAGGGAGCGCACATCAGAAATGTTAGAACCAGGTTCAAGTCCCACTGAGGCATCACAAAGGGAACAGGAGGAAAGGTATGAGTGATGCCCTTCAGGAATCTGTTTACAATAGGGGACTTGAACAAAGAAGGCTGGAGAGGCAGCCTCAGAAAGGCTGAAAGAGCCGAAAGATAGCCCTTGATAGTGCCCAGAGCAGAGCCCTGCTGGGCAAGAGAAAGAAGGAAGAGAAGAACCTCAGAGAGAGGGGCATTGAGGGTATCCACAGCCTTTGCTGTGCACCATGCCACAAATCTGTTCCACCTGCAGGCGTATACCGTCTTTGTGGAGGGACGCCTGGCTGCCAGAATGATGTTGCAAACCTCAGGAGGCAAGTCAAATGGCCTCAACTGTCGCCGCTCAATCTCCAAGCATGGAGGTGGAGACTGGACAGGTTCGGGTGGAGGACCGTCCCCTGCTGCTGCGACAGAAGGTCCTCTTGAAGAGGCAGACGAACCGGGGGATCGACTGACATATTGAGTAGCTCGGGATACCAGTACCTTCGTGCCCAGTCCGGAGCCACAAGGATGACTTGTGCCCGGTCGCGCTTGATCTTCTTCAGCACTCTGGGCAGAAGAGGTATAGGCGGAAAGGCGTACAACAGACCGCAGCTCCACTCGCGACGAAAAGCGTCTCCGAGCGAGTGCCGCCTTGGAAATTCCAATGCGCAGAACTGATGACATTGCGCGTTCTCTTCGGTGGCGAATAGATCTAACCAAGGCTCTCCCCATCGCAGAAAGAGGCCTTGCGCCACGTCCGAGTTCAGACGCCATTCGTGATCCATCGAGCACCGACGGCTGAGTTTGTCCGCCCTGGCGTTCAGAGAACCTGCCAAGTGTTGAACCACCAGAGTCACGCCCTGATGTTCCAGCTATTGCCAGAGACGCAGAGCCTCCTGGCAAAGGGTCCACGACCCCACTCCGCCCTGTTTGTTGCAGTACCACATGGTGGTGGTGTTGTCCGTGAACACCTGCACTGCACTCCCTCGGACAGACGGGAGGAATGCTTTCAGTGCCAGACGAATCGCCCGCAGCTCCAACAGATTGATATGGAGCTGGGACTCCGCCAGATACCAGAGTCCTCTGATCTCCGCCTCTCCCAAGTGGCCTCCCCAGCCCTGGAGGGACGCGTCCGTCACAACTACGTGCTCCGGTTGGGGAAGGGAGAGGGATCTGCCGTTGACCCAATCGCGGTCTGTGAGCCACCACTGCAGCTGTCTTGCAGTGCCCTCCGAGATCAGGACATGGTCGGACAGGTTGCCCCGGTGCTGGGTCCACTGAAACTTCAGGTCCCACTGCAGAGCCCGCATCCGCCACCGGGCGTGATGCACCAGAAGGATGCAGAAGGCCATCAGCCCCAGAAGCCGCAGCGTCAACCTGACCGAAACCCGGGATAACGGCCGGAAGATCGGAATCAGAGCCTGTATATCCCGGACTCGCTGTTCGGGCGGGTAAACCCGAAACTGCGCCGAGTCGAGAACCGCTCCGATGAAAAGGAGCTTCTGAGAGGGGCACAGGTGTGACTTCGGCACATTGATGGAAAATCCCAGCAGGTGCAGGAGATCCGCCGTAGTCTGGAGGTGGCTGACGACTGCCTGGGGCGAGCCCGCCTTCAACAACCAGTCGTCTAGGTAGGGGAAGACTGAAACCCCTAACCTGCGCAGGTGAGCTGCGACCACCGCCATCACCTTCGTGAACACCCGTGGGGCGCTGGTAAGGCCGAAGGGGAGCACAGTAAACTGAAAGTGCTCGAGGCCTACCGTGAACCGCAGGTAACGCCGGTGGGCCGGCAGGACGGGGATGTGGAAATACGCGTCCTGCAAGTCCAACGCTACCATCCAGTCTCCCGGATCTAGGGCAGCCAAGACCTGAGCCAGTGTCAGCATTTTGAACTTCTCCTTCCGGAGGAAGCCGTTGACGTTCCTCAGATCCAAGATAGGGCGTAGGCCCCCTTTGCCCTTCTTGGGTACCAGGAAGTAGTGGGAGTAGCAACCACGACCTACTTCTGGCCCAGGAACGCGCTCGATGGCCCCCTTGGCCAAGAGGGCCGAAACTTCCTCCTGCAAGTGATCCCCCGATATGCGGTGGTGTTGCGGTGGCATGGCTTGAGGGGTCGTCTCGAAGGGGAGGGAGTAGCCCCTTCGGACGATCTGCAGCACCCACCTGTCCGAAGTGACTGTGCGCCAGTAAGAGTGGTGATGGCGAACCCTGCCTCCCACTGGCGTCACATGGGCCGAAAAGCACGGACTAGGAGGGTTTAGAGGCGGATGCTGCGGGGGCAGGTGTGGACTGGCTCCGCTTGTTTCCCCGACCGCCTCCACGGCGGTTTCCACGGCCGCCGCCGCGCTGGACGACAGTTTGCAGCGACTGGCTGGCGGCACGTGTGGGGGCGCCCCTTCCTTGGCCACGAAAGGAGCGAAAGGCACCCATTTGTGGCGCTGGGCCGAGAGGCCCAAGGACTTGGCCGTAGCACTGGAGTCCTTAAAGCGCTCAAGCGCGTGGTCTGCCTTGTCGCCAAAGAGGCGACGGCCATCGAACGGCATGTCCATGAGTGTATTTTGGACGTCTGCCAAGAAGTTGGCGGAACTCAACCAGGCATGGCGTCGTATCGCCACCGTCGTAGCCATCGCTCTGCCCAGCGAGTCAACAGTATCCAGTCCGCACCTGATTGAATACTTTGCTGCATCCTGGCCCTCCACTAGGGCTTGGCCGAGTTTGGCCCGTACCTCCAACGGACACTCTGGCAGCACTTCCGCCACCGTTTCCCACAGAGAGTGGGTGTAACGGCCCAAGAGGCATGCGGTGTTGGAAGACCGCAGTCCCAAGCTAAGGGACGAGAATACCTTCTTGCCATAGGCCTCGTACCTCTTGGATTCCCGATCGGGGGGAGCCGTCGGGAATGCGGTCTGGGAGTTAGAGGCCTGGATAACCAGACTCTCGGGGTGAGGTGGGTGGACAGGAAACATGGGTCGCCCGGGGCCGGGCGGTGGCGTCTGGCCACCTTCCTATCTACAGGCGAACCTGTAGCAGGCCTGGACCAAGTGCCCAAAAGAACGTCCGTCAAGGCCTCATTAAACGGCAGCAGAGGCAGCAGAGGCTCCATGGAGCATGACTGCGGCTTAAGGACCTCAGTGAGGAGGTTAGTCCTCACGGCCGCGACGGGGAGCTCAAGGCCCAAGGCCTTAGCAGCCCTCATCAACACCACACTATAAGTAGCGCCCTCCTCCGAATCCACGGTAGGAGGAGAGACAAATCCAGTGTCTGGAGAGGTGTCCAGGCCACTGGCCTCCCCAAGGTCTCCTGTCCAGTCCGTGTTAGACTGACACTCCCTGGTCAGAGGGTCCTCAGACCCCTCCCAATTCTCCTCGTCCCCCATCTCCTGAGATTCAGGGTCATAAGTGAATGAGGTCGGTTCATAGAAATGAAAATCTCCGAACGGCGTCGAGAGCGGCGCCGATAGGCGTCGTCCCGACGTCGGAACCCATTGAGAGGAGGCATCGGGGACGGCGCCGCCTGAGGACGACGCCGGAGGGGACACCACACGGACCGACGCCGAGGGGGTCGTAAGGTCCACCAGTGACGATCCATCGCCCGAGGAGGGTCCAGCGGCGCCCTGCGGCGCCGGGCCCGAAGGCACCGACGACGCCGGGGCTGCTGTACCTTGCGGCGCCGAGCCCGAGGGCACCGGCGGTGTCGGGATCGTGGAGCCCTGCGGTGCCGGGCCTGAAGGCGGCGGCGGCGTCGAGGCCGAAGCACCCGACGCCGTCGGGGTCGTAGCCCCCGACCCACTAGGGCCCCCAGACGGGTTCACTGGGCCCGAAGGTGCCGCGGAACCCGTCGGAGGAGAAAGGGACCTCATGGCCATGAGGAAACGCTCGATCTCCTCCGGCGTCGCGTTCAGCCCAGGGACCGGGGGCATGGGGCCGAACGCGGCGCCCGCGACTCTCGAGGAGCCGCATGGGCGGTGTCACCAGAACCCCCGGCCGCATCGCGCGAGCGTCGGGGGGAGTCAGAAGAGCGATGATGTCTCTTCGACTTCTTATGTTTCTTACCTGACGACTTGGACCCGGAGGAGTGGCGCCGACTCCCGGAGCTGTGACGGCTCCGTCCCCGCGACCTGTCCCTCGACCTCCCGTGGGACCGGGACCTCACACGGCGCGGGGCCGACTGGCGGATCTCGAGTCGCCTGCGAGACCGCTCCCGCCTGGCCTTCCTCGAAAGGGCCCGACAGTCGGAGCAGGCCTCGTCGTCATGGTCGACGCCCAAACACATCAGGCACAAGCGGTGGGGATCCGTGACCGACATGGTACGGTCGCACTCGTCGCAATGCTTGAAGCCGGGCATCCCTAACGGCACCGTTGGAGTCGTAAAGACTTCGAAATGGATCAAAATGATCACAAAAGTTTAGTCAAAAAGTGACTAGGGAACTGCTCTTTCCAGATCTGCGCTGGCTGGTGCGGAAAAAAGAAGAACTGACGTCAGCACGCGGAGGCGGCGTCTAAGTACTCCGACGACATCATCACGGCCGCAGACGATGCCTACCGACGCGCAAGGGTACTGCTACGCAAAACTTTCCGGATCCAGTCTGACGCCTGGGGATATTCTAAGGTAAGGAATCTATCACTAACGTGTCTCTTTCAGATTTGGGATTTCCCCCAGTTGATAGTGATGCCCGAGTAGGCCTCGAATTTTATGATTTCACTTATCATGGGGTTTAGCCCATCCACAGGGTTACGGACGTACAACGTAATGGCATCCGCAAAATTAACAAAGGCCTAGTAGGATAATCTAGTGCATACGGCTTATGATGTTGTCGTAGCATGGCGGCTAATGGTTCCATGGCTATCGAGAATAGCAAGGGGGAGAGTGGGCAACCCTGCCGTCTACCTTTCGCGAGGTCGATCTTCATGGTATGAATCCCGCTTGGTCGGGCCGGATCAATCTTTCCATCAATAGGGTAAGCCGATTTGCTAGCACTTTTGCCAGGATTTTGGCGTCGCAGTTTATATTAGAGAGTGGTCTGTACAAGTCTGTGGAGTCAGGGGCCTTTCCTGGTTTCAGCAAGGACACCAACATCGCTTCCTGCATGGTGGGTGGGAGTATCTCCCTATGAGCCGCTTCTTCGTAGACGTCTTCGAGGAAAGAAGCTAAGGTATCTATATAGGTTTTGTAGAATTTCAATGCCAAGCCCGCCTGGTCCCGGTGCTTTGCCATTGTTGATTTGCATTATTGCTTCCCGGATTTCATCTAATTCGAAGGCAGCCGCAAAAAATGATTTGCCTGTCGCTGAGCCAGGCCAGTTCCACCTGCTGCAGATATTGTCGAGTCTCCTCTTGTCGCTGTGCGCATGAGGTGTACAGCGAGACATTCCCTTTCCGCTTCTGCTTATGGTTATGCGTATTTGGGCAAGTATGGGGCCGGTGTGTGTTCCTTGAGCCCCTGTCTCAAGCTATCTTATCTGACACTCTAGGCTGGTGAGTGTGGTATGGATATCTCTCAGGATTCCCCCTGCTTTGGCAATACAATATCCTTGAAAAGTGACCTTTAGGGCTTCCCACACTGTGTGTAATGTCCTAATGTGCTGGGCGCTAGGAACTGCACATGCAGTGGGAGGATAGCCAGGGACAGAAGAGGAGGAGCGTAGGCGGGGAGAGTTAGTTAGGGAAGTAGCATGGTAGAGGAAAGAAGGCAATAAAATACCTCCAAAGTAGTAACGTGTCGGTGTCATGATTTGCAGACCTACGACACCACAACTGGCGACGAGGAGTGGGTGTGGACCCTGCCTCCCTACCTGCATCCTGTGTGCGCTCCGCTGCCTTGGAGCTGTCCTGTTTCGTGGACCGGGAGCCCACCCCGGTTGCGTTGTGTCCCCCTGCTGAGTTGCTCGTCGGCTCTGCTGCCTCTGAGCTTTGCCACGCCCTGGGGAGTCCGCCCCAGCCGTGTGTCATTCCTGTGGGGTGCTGCAGTGATGTTTGCTACCCGGGAGCCCGACCCGGGAGCCCACTCCGGTCGCGTGTGTGCCCAGAAAGGTACATTGTGCTGTTCGCGACCTGGGAGCCCACCCCGGTCGCGTGGTCTAGGCAGTGAGTGCCCGTCCTCCTGCTGACGTTGAGGGATCGAGGAAAGAGTGCGTGAGGCACCCGGTAGCTGGATTCATCAGCGTGGAGGTACTAGTGCCTCTCTGTGTCCCTGCTGCAAGCTGCTACCACCGTGTGTATTGGGCTTTGCTAGTCTCACGATTAGCAAGACCTCACGGCGGCCATCTTTGGGTCTGGCATTTCCTCCAATCCCCTTGCGAGGAGTGCCCGGTGGCCATTTTGGAGTCAGGCAATGGCTGCAAATGGCATCAAGCATTGGCAAATGTTATGCTGAAGAAGTTGCTGCAGGTTTGGCACTATGTTACAGCCCCACAGGAGCATATTACGTAGTTTGCATCTCTCTTGGGATCCCCGCTGGTGTGTCTTCCCAATTGACAAGTACAAATAAGAGTCGCATACAGTGATTTACGCCGAGTGACAGGCGCTGTGAGCACTCTGGTGCTAGACTGTCCAATACAAGGGAGTGGTTCAACTGTCTGTTACACAGTCGCATATCATGTCTGGATCACCCACATCCCGACAGGGTCATGCCTCCGTGGGTGCCAGCACCGGGCCGGAGTCGCCTATCTCCGCCGCGCAAATGGGCGGACAGAGACTTGGCATGATTATAGTCCCTTTTCTACACCGCCCAGAACCCCTAGTCCTCATATTAGGGGGAGCAAGGGCCTTCGCTGGCAAGAATGGCTAGAGGACTTCGAAGACTTCATGAAAGGGTCACATGTGACTGAGGAGGAGCAGCAACTAATTGCACTACACAACTTAATTGGGAAAGACCTTGGTCAGATCATAAAAGAACTTCCAGCTGACGTTGCTTCGTCATATGTCAATGTGCGTGATGCCCTAAACAGAAAATTTCTTCACAAACGAAACATTGATTATGAAATATACACATTCAACCTGGCATCTCAAGAAAAAGATGAACCCATCAGTACTTTCACTACGCGACTGTGATGTTTGGCTCGCTATGGTAAATTTGACTTCTTCACGACGGAAGATGCCCTTCGCCTGCGAATCATAGAAGGATGCCAGTCTGTGTCGCTACATAGATGTCTATTAAAGAAAAGCTACTCTCTGTTGGAAATCGAAGAAATTACTTGAGTGCATGATCAAGCAGAAGAACATGCCAAGAGAATGGAAGCTGGAAAAGGCGAAAAACGTGTACAGGCATTTAGACTCCAATCTCGTGACACTGAAAGGTCCTCCCCTGCAAGGCAACGATCATCCAGATCCAAAGTGCAGTCTCATTATACAAATCGCTGTCGTCGCAGTACAAGTCGTACTGACAAAAGACAGGAGCGCCAGCTTAAGTGCTATCGCTTTGGATACGACTTCCCTCACACGGAGACCTGCCCTGCATTAGGCCAAAAATGCAGGAAGTGTGAAAGGGACAACCATTTTGAGAATGTGTGCGGAGCACCACTCAAAGACAATCACCAAGAAAATTACAGACCGTCCAGATAGGCTAACACTCGTCATCATGCCAAGGCAGTCTGGTACCGCAGAGATTCATCTGTTATGTTATGTTATGTTATGTTATATGGGACTTTTATAGCGCAACGGCTACTCCAAAGGAGTGTCCCGGCGCTTTGTGCTCCAGACCTTAAAAAAAGACTGGAAAACATAACAGTGAAAAAAAGACAGAAACCAATAAAAAGGAGAGGTGCACTAACCAGAGAACAACCAGGTCTTTAGACCCTTCCTGAAGGCAAGCAGATTAGATGTGGCCCGCAAAGACAGCGGTAGGGAGTTCCGGAGCTGGGGAGCAAGGAATCTAAAGGACCGACCGCCTAGTCGGGCCCTTTTTATACGTGGCACCACCGCCAGAGCCAGTGACTCCGATCTTAAGGATCGTGCAGGCCGGTAAAAATCCAGCCTCTTCTGAAGGTATTTTGCACCATTGGCATGCAAGGCTTTATGGGCTAAGGTCATAGCCTTAAACATAGTCCTCTTCCGTATAGGAAGCCAATGGAGGGATAGAAGTAGGTTTGAGGCACTAGTACGGCGATGCAGGCCAAAAATCGCTCGTGCAGCAGCGTTTTGGGTCACCTGCATGCGCTGTAAGAGATATTCTGGCAGACCCAGATACAGAACATTTGCATAATCCAATCTGGATCCTATAAGTGCCTGAACAGTTATCCTCCGATGTTCCTCAGACAGTAGAGGGAAGAATTTGCGAAGCATTCTGAGGATCCCAAAACACGTTCCAGTAAGAGTAACCACCTGGGATTTGAGCGAGAGCTCATTGTCAATTTTAACTCCCAGGTTCTTAGCCCATTTAGATGACTGAGCTGGGGGGAACATGTCAGCGGGCCACCAGCCATGCCAATCCGGTTCCGATGGGCATCCGAAGAATAGTATCTCGGATTTATCCGAGTTGCACTTGAGGCTGTTAAGTTGGAACCAATTAAAAACAGCCCCAAGTCACTCACGGATACTTTCTCCATCGAAATCTTCACTCTTGCGGCAGGTGAACAGAAGCTGGGTGTCGTCAGCATAAGAGACGATCCGGGCCCCATAGGATTCCGCCAATGTCGCCAGAGGGGTCATGAGGATGTTAAATAAAGTAGGGCTCAATACTGAGCCCTGAGGGACTCCAACTCCCAATGGCGGCATTTCGGCAGATCCAGATGGGACCCAGACCGTCTGTCGGCGGTTGGCTAAGAAGGAGCGAAACCAGTTGAGCACCGTCCCTCCTAGACCGATATCATGAAGCCTAGTGAGGAGATCCTCATGGGGGACGGTGTCGAACGCCGCCGACAGGTCCAACATAACTAACATCACCCTGCCTCCGGTGTCCAGCACCTCCTTCACAATCTCAGAGACTTCCAGGAGCGCCGTCTCGGTGCTTAGGTTCGATCGGAAGCGCGATTTAGACTCATGGAGTAGCTCGTTCGACTCCAAGAAGTTGGAGAGCACGCTATGTACGTGTTTCTCTAAGATTTTGGTAAGTGCTGGAAGGAGCGAGATCGGCCTGTAATTGGATGGCACTTCTGGGTCCAGGTTGGGCTTCTTAATGAGAGGAATAACCATAGCCTGTTTCCAAGATTGAGGCAAAGCTCCCTGACTCAGTGAGAGGTTAAGAATGGGATTGGCTAAGGGGTTGACAACATCTGCCATTTTCGCTAAGAATTTTGCTGGACAAGGATCGCGCGGTGAGCCCGATTTAAGGTTCCTCATTAAAGCTAGGGATGCAGATACCGTGAGAGGCGGGAAGTCTAGCAGGACTGGGCCCGTAGTTGACAGAAGATCTGTCTCGATCGGCGGAGTCAGAGGGTCATCTATTAGTCTAGGAGGAAAAGAGTCCTGTATTTGCCTAATTTTGGTGGTAAAAAATTGGCAATGGTGTTGGCCCAGGTCTCCGCCGGGGCGTCCTGAGCTGAGGGTGAGCGCGGGGTGGTAAATTCTCGGACAATTGAGAACATTTCCTTGCAGGAGTTTGCCGCTTCCTCAATTCTTTTGGCAAAGTAACATTTTTTGCCTTGAAGAATTAAATCATGATAGGATTTCATCATGGATTTATAGATCTGTTTAGCCTCAGTATCATAATGGGCTCTCCAAGCCCGTTCTGCGACTTTACATTGTCTACGGGAATGGGCCAATTCCTCCGTAAACCAAGGGGCCGAGATCCGTTGGGTAGCAGGTCTAGGTGGCTGTAATGGGGCAAGCTCATTTAATCTAGCTAAGAGCCAAGATTGAAGACTGGGTCTTCACAGTCCAGCCGTCATTCTCACAGGACATACCAATCCTGTTGATCTCAATTTCATGAGTTAAGGTCCCTGTCCCCAATATCGCAAGACAATGATTAGTATGTCTGCATGGTCGCGGATCCGGACTGGCTGAAGAAATACCCGCGACTAGACCTTAAAATGGACATGCACTTAGCCAAGTTTGCGCCGGACAGTGGAGCATCTCTCAACTATATCTCAGTTGCAGTATACAAGAAAATATATCAGCCACCACACTTGCATAAAGCTGCTGTGCGGGTGTACACCTGGATGTCAAAGGAACCTCTCCCGTGCTTGGGACGATTCCCGACTAACCTCACATACAAAGATACAAAGATAGGACCATTCCAGCCCGCATTCATGTCATTGATGGTCCTGAAGCAGATTGTCTTCTTAGCTTACTAACGGCGGAACGACTTCGACTAGTTTTTGTACAAATTTGATGATGAACCTGACAGTTCACAAGTTTCCGAAGCTATTCACCAGACTTGGAAATATGGCTCATTGTTAGGTTTCATTGCACATAAATGAACGTGTGACCCCCATAGCTCAACATCACAGGAAAATTCCATTTCACCTTCAACAGACTGTCGAGGAGGAACTGCAGGACCTTCTCCAGGCTGACATCATCGAGAGGACATCAGGACCCACTCCCTGGGTCTCTCCAGTGGTTGTAGTGCCCAAAAAGGGCTCACCTGGCAAAGTGCGTCTCTGTGTAGAAATGAGAGCACCCAATACCGCCATCGAAAGAGAACGGCGCCCAGAGCCTCTCATCAGTGACATGATTGAGTCACTCAACGGTGTGCAGATATTCTCCAAACTAGACCTTAACAAGGGTTATCACCAGCTGGAGCTACACGAGAAATCAAGATAAATCACCACATTTTCGACTCATCAAGGCCTGTTCAGATACAAAAGACTCCGCTTTGGGGTTTCATCTGCCGCAGAGATTCTTCAGGAGGCCATCAGGAAGGTAATTCATCACATTCCCAACACACTGAACTACAGAGATGACATCCTCATTTACAGTGCGACACTGCAAGAACATGACACAGCACTGGACAGAGTCTGTCATGCTCTGTTGGACGCCAACCTCACTTTAGACAAAAGTGAATTTCACAAATCCACACTGAAATTCTTCAGACAAATCTTCTCAGGTGCAGGAATGAAATCCGATCCAGAAAAGATTGCTGCTTTGAATGATACCCCCATGCCGGGAGACACTGGAGATGTGCGTTCATTTTTAGGCATGGCAAGCTATTGTGCGCAGTACATCAAAGATTATGCCACCATCAGTTACCCTCGGAGAAAGCTGACCAAAAAAGGACACGCGTTTCAATGGACCACAAGATGTGATCAAGCCTTTCATGCAATCAAAGTTGCGGTTGAATCTGCCAATAACCTTGCATACTTCAATCCTAGAAGGAAAACGTAAATCAGTGGATGCGAGTCCCGTAGGACTTGGAGCTATATTAGCTCAATATGACAAAAAGAGTGATCAGCGGTATATTGTAGCATATGCCAGTAGGAGTCTCACAGACACAGAGAGAGCATACTCCTAGCCGGAAAAAGAAAGCCTGGCAGTAGTCTGGGTCTGCGAACATTTTCACATTTGTAACTACGGAAAACACTTCATACTCATCACAGACCACCAGGCCCTGATAACCATTTTTGAAAATCCCAGAGCCAAGATGCCACCAAGAATAGAGCGCTGGGGTATTCGACTTCGAGAGTATACTTACACCATCATCCACAAACCGGGAAATGCTGCCAATCCAGCTGACTATATGTCCAGACACCCCAAAGCAACGTCCACCTCCAATCACACCGTAGCTGAAGAATACATCCATTTTGTGGTGGCTCAAGCCAGACCACCAGCCGTCCCTATGGAGGCCATCCTTGATGCTACCAATGAAGATGCCACACTCTGAAACGTAAAACATTGCATCCAGACAAATAGCTGGAGACATCTGGAGGAATATGAACAGAGTGAACACATCGACAGTCATGAGCTGTCCTCCTTCAGACATGTGAAGGATGAACTGTCCATCACCTCAGATGGTCTGGTACTAAGGGACAAACGAATCATCATTCCGAAACAGCTGCGCCAAGGAGTCATCAACCTAGCGCGTGGTTCCCGATGCTTGATCAGATGGTTGACCTTACACTGAAGGATTACCCACAGTGTCAGCTGGCGAGTCGAGAGGATCCCCCTGCGCCCCTTCAAATGTCTGAACTGCCAGATGGTGTGTGGCATCATGTTGCAGTGGATTTCTTTGGCCCGTTACAATCTGGCAAGTATGCCCTGGTCATAATGGACAAATATTCACGTTTCCCAATTGCACAACTTATAGCATCAAAGAAAGCTGCCTCCACTATACCTGTACTGGATGAGGTCTTCGCAGCATGGGGCATCCCGAAGGGAGTGAAAACAGATAATGGCCCACCATTCCATGGGCAAGAATTTGCTGCTTTTGCCAATCACCTAAACTTCAGACATCAAAAGATTACTCCCTTATGGCCACAAGCCAATGGAATGGTAGAAAGATGTATGGCCACTCTAAAGAAGACCATTCAACAAGCAGAACTGTCCAAATGTGATGCGCAGGTGGCTTTAAATGAGGTACTATGGGGCAGATTTATGTTAACTGGCGCATCCCCAGGGATGCGCCAGTTAACATGCGCCACAGTGCGCCACAGCTCCGCCAGCCATGGTGCGCCGCATTTATAATGCAGCGCACCGAATAGGGGGGGGGAGGGGCCAGGCCGGCGACCGCGATGGCCGCCCAGTCCCTCGGCTCCGGTTATCATCTCCTCCCGGGACCACATCCTGCATGAAATACTGCAGCAAGACGGAGTGAACGGGGACATGAACGCGTCCGATCGCCAAGGGTGCAATCCCGAGGTTCGTGCCTGCTTGTTGAGGCGAGATACAGTCGACGACGTTCGTGGCCCGCTGCAGCCCTGAGACCGGGGACTCGGCCAGACTGTGAGGCTGGTCCCCGAGTGAACAACAGCGGCCGCCGGTGGCCGGGAGGGACCGGTCAGCTCCGACGTGGCAAACAACAGCCGATCTTTGGCAGGCTCATACTGGCAGACTGTGAGCACAAGTGAGGGACAAGCCTATCGTTGTGCCCCTGTGAGGACGGATATTGCGGCACGATTTTCGCTTATCCTCCGCCGAGAAGTGCTTTGCCACTTGTCCCGCTTTCGGCGGGAGGCTCCCGAATTTACTCCGAGCCGCCACTAAGCTGAACTGACTCCAGCGGTTGCTTTTAATTGATCTCAGTGGCCCTACCGGTGGTGCTATAATGCTCGCTGCCTCGCTGTCTGTGCCTTGGCCCCACTCCAGACCGGCGCTGACCCGTGCTAACATGGAGAAGGGGAGCATGGCAAACGGGGAGCACGGAACAGAACTGCACCTTGGCGATCTGATGGCTTCCCTAGCCGCCCTCCATGACAACTTGGTGCAGGGTGCCTGATTATTGGGGGGCAAGTTGGATGAAGTGACCCTCGTGGCGGAGCGAACGAGATCGGCTGACCCGTTGATGCATAGCGAGATGCCTTCCTCAGCGCCCAGATGCATCAAGATGGCGTCTATTACTGACACCGGAGGGTCGGAGACACTGAGCCTCGCGACATCCCATGACCGTACTATTGAATGCCCAGGACAATCTGGAGGCGCTAGACTGGATCTGACTGGTGGAACCTTTTCCTACGTCTGCTGCTGGAGATTCTGGTGCTGTTCCTACCGTGTTTGAACATTGGGACGTTATTCTCCTGTGTTACCTCGCTGCATGAAGTGCGGAAGATCTGTTTCAGTGCCAGGTCTTGCCCATCGTACTTGCTGGAGAATGGTAAAGTTGCTGGATCTGGCGGTATAAGCAAGACCGGACAAGGATAAATGACGTTCCTCCGGGTCGTCGTCTTCTGTTTTGGGGGCTGTGAGGGTTACGCGATACGTTGTCTTAGCTAATAACGCGCCGGGTTGACTTTGTCCCTTGCAACTTGTTTAACTCGATTTGATTCTTGCTGCTTTAGTTCACATCATGTGCAGATATAACGATTGTGTGAGGGAGAGGCAGAGGGACTGCTAAAGGGATCCTCTCCATTTTGTGTTTCTTACTGTAGTTGTAGTTTGGAACCCCCCTCCTTCCTTTTCTGTTCTTTTGTAGACTTCGGGGTTCTCTTTTTCTTCTTCTCTCTCTTGAGTCCTTTCTTTAGGCTAGGCGGGTGGTAGTTCTTTCTTCTTTCTTCAAAATTTCGGGTTCCATATAATGGGCGACAGGCACGCTGCTGTGGGGAGGCCGTAGCCATAGGCAGGGGTGCAGGGTGGGGGCTTGGGGGAGGGGTATTTTCCTTTTTTCTTTTCCTCTCTTCTTTTCTAGGGCCCCTTTTTTCTCTCTTGTTCTGCTTGGTATTCTCTTTATCTTCCTTCTTATTCTCTTTTGGGTAACCGAGACTGTTTTCGACACTGCCGCGGGTTCTCCGAGACTGCGGGATGGAGCACAGGCTGCTGTGTGTGCAGCTGCTGGGTGCCCTGTGTGAGGGGGGCGAGTCCGACCTCGAACCCCTGCGTCTTGCTGTTCTGTCCGAGCTTCTGCGGGCTCTGCCAGAGGAGAACGAGGCGCTACAGCGGGAGTCGGTGCACGCGCTGCAAGTGTGCCTTAAACACAGCCTGCGACCACAGGACTTACTACGAGCACTGGTGGAGCACGGTCTGGAAAGCCCCGAGCCCAGTGTCCAGACCTCAGTCGCCCTGCACCTTCCGAGCCTTCTCACCCCGGACCTGGTTGGTCTGGACCTTGGACCCTCTGCAGCCAAATGTGCTAATTTTGTATGAAATCAATTTATTTTTGATCATATGAAAACCTTATATTTATACAGAGGAATCACCATGGCGAACTTCATTATTTGTGATATTTTGCTACTTTATTTAAAAAGCCCCATGTGCCTACAGACTGTGCGTGCAAAGGGCTGGGTATTATGAGCTGAGTGGGGGACCTGGGTCGCAAGAGGTTAATCAAGGTAGTGGGTATAGATTCGAACAAGGAGAACTTCTGGGCACAGGAGGGTTCTTTGGGAGTACCAGAGAGAACATCGCTGGAGAGGTCGGAGGACGGGAAAAAGAGTCCAGGGATGAGCACATCTGTTTGCCCTAATAGGGGCAGGGGAAGCATGGGCATTGGGTCAGCAAGTCACAGATTGATTCTCAAGCCCATCCGGAGATGAGGACTCTAGAGTGGATAGGTTTAAGTAAGAGTTCAAGGCATTGTGCTATATGTTTAATGCCAAATATGGCTTGGCACCTCCATAATGCAGGTTCTGGTTGGTTACTCCTATTCCTCTACTAGCCTCCCTGGAGATCTTTGAGCATTGTGCTATTTTCCATACCCAGTATTTGTTTGATTTGTATGAACTGCTGCTCCTTTGCCTACGAGTTCCTGAACTGTGGAACTCTTGGGCTGCCTTTCTTAGGAACTGCAATTCCTTACTTGCTTTTCGCAAGAACTTGAAGACCTGATTATTCTAGTGGCTGGCCTGGGGACAACCTATCTGCTTCTATTCTGTGCCGGGAAAACTCTTAGGGTATCTGTGCGCACTACAAATCTTTCAAAATAAAATAAATTAGTCAGGCAACAAGGTGGGGTAGGGGGATGTACGTTTTTATTGTTCACCACCTTCTGGAGGATAGGGAAGGTCTCAGCCTCTATTGCTAGTTTGTCGTTTGAGGATTGCATTAGAATGTTACTATTGTATAGAGAAATTGTAACATCCGCCCTGCAGCAGGGCGAAGGAGTGGCCGATAATCTGAGACCATGAGGTGTTTTCCTGGTGTAGGTGATTTGAAGCATGGAATATATGATAGTCTTCCATTGTGCACGTCTTTTTGATGTCAAAATTAGGTAAATGGTTAATGTACTCTTGCTAGATCAGAAGTATGGGTCTGACATGAGCATTTCAGGGTGAGTTTTGCGTCTTTTTGATGCAGTTTTGGACAGATTGGGAGGGTATGTGGGCTGTGAGCTGTGTGGGCTGTGAGCTGTGTGGGCTGTGAGAGCTGTGTGGGCTGTGAGAGCTGTGTGGGCTGTGAGAGCTGTGTGGGCTGTGAGAGCTGTGTGGACTGTGAGCTGTGTGGGCTGTGAGCTGTGTGGGCTGTGAGCTGTGTGGGCTGTGAGAGCTGTGTGGGCTGTGAGAGCTGTGTGGGCTGTGAGAGCTGTGTGGCTGAGAGAGCTGTTGGCAATGTAAATAACAATGTCATTTATTTATAAGTAAAAAAAAAAAAAAGAAATGTCATGAGCAATGCCAATAGCTCTAACTTTTCCAAAGGCGAAACCATTGCATTGTAAATGCTTGTTTTAATAAGTAGTGCTGCACCTCTTGAGAAGGCAGAGTACGCGGAAAAGTATCTGTGGGAGGCACACCTCGTGGCTTCCTGTAACATGGCTATACTAACCTGGTGTCTATCCAGGTATGTTAGAATATGCGGTTTCTTCCTGGGGACGCCCAACCCCCGAACATTCCAGGTAAGGAGTAGCAGTCCCATGTTACTACTATTCGTCTGTCTGTCACCCATCATGCAGATTCAAAAAAATGTCTGGACTTATTGGTGAGGTAGTACCGGCTGTATGTGCAAGGGTTTGATACACTTAAAGTGTTAGGACTCTGTCAATAAAAAACATCTCTGCAGTGTTTATGTTTTCACCGCAACAATCCACCCACAACGGCTTCCCCAACTTGCTGTGCATTATGCCCTCCCTCCAACCCTCTCCCGAAATTCCCAACTGTAGTATAGACATTCCTGTCAACATTTCCCACAGGGAGCATTGTATTTCGCCGGTGTTTGATCCGAGTGACATGAGCGTTTTTTAGGTCGAGCAGACCTAAAAAGCAGGAAAAACCTGCTTTGTCTGCGACGACATCTTTTGCTGGCGTGTCTGGAGGAATGTGAGACAGCGTTCAAGCACGAGCTTCGCTGTCTCAGATTCCTCCTCGAGGGCGCGCACGTCGCCGTGCTATCCCCTGCCTCGCATTCTCTCTCATTCGCACACAGTCACGCATGCGCACACACATTCCCTCGCGCACACACATTCCCTCGCGCACACACGCTCACACACATACACAGCCCCCCGCCGCACGCGCGTGCACACACACACACATGGCTCCCCCCGCCCTAGCAGCTCAGCAACAAGGCGAAACCCCACCCACCGGCTTCCTTGGTGCGGCGGCTCTCCTCTCATCGGCAGCTGCAGGGCCCGGCAGCAGGACTCTTCCTCCCTCCTTCGGCACCGGGGCGCAGGGTAGGCTCCTGCCTGCTCCGGTGCTCAAAACCGCCACGGCTCTTCCGTGGGAGGCGGGGTAGGCTCCCGCCCTCCTACTTCCTGTTTCCGGTTGTCCCGCCCGGCCTGCCGACTTCCTGGTCGCAGGCCGGTGGCGCGAGCTCTGGTTCTTCTTACGGGCTGGACTGCACAGAGACATTTCTATTATTCTACAACATTTAATACACTGCTTTGTTATACCTCTGAGACCAGTTATGGAAACATCTTATTCAGGAGTGTTTAAAAAGTTTAGCAAATATATACACTTTCTTACTTGAAGGGTTATGCCCAGTCTTTCGCATGACATCAGTGTTTTCTGAACTACAACTTCAATCTTCTATTTTGCCATAACCGGTTTCTATGCTTTTTGGAAATTATGCAATTAATTTATTTTTCTGCTCACATTAATTTAGCTATGGCAGGTTCTTCTTAAGCGTAATACCATTGTTTATATTGTCTTCCTATTGCTAACACGGTACAAATTCTCACTCACTAATCTGAGATTTATGTCTGCAAATGGCCAACGCACACTTCGCAACAATCAGGTTAGCATTTGAGTTAATGAGCGGCCACTGCCTTCGTGTTTCAACACTTCCACACACTCACACAGATTGGCCTAGCAGTGAGTGTTGCAATGCATGTCTAACCACAACTTATGATTTGTTATTTTTATTCATACCATTACTCACATCTCTTTTGACCTTGGTCCTACTGCCAGGATTATGCAAAATAATTTTTCAACATACCTTCTTACTGTAACTCTAGACCATCTGTTGCACCCTTGGAACCATGTGCCGGTGATGCCATCATCATTCCAGCTAATGGGCATGTCTATGTCCATGTTTTGGAGGGAATCACTCATTTTTAATAATTTATCCAGATCTATAATTAAGTACTTGATCACCAGGATTCATATTTTTCCCCATACCCTTTTTTGTGCAGCAGGTCATCTCCTACTCTTCAGCATACTAAGGACTGACTGGATGTTACTACATCCACTATACATTATGATAACTACACTTGCATCCCTGCTGGTTAGTAAATTTCATTCTAGAACTTGCTTATTCCCCTCCTGTACATCTCCTTACATCATCTTATGTTTTCATTTCTCGTTGTTTAGCACTTATATCCACAAGTCAGTACTGAAGAACCAGCCCATTCTACCATCACTCACAGATGGTCACAATAGACCAATCCCTTTTCTATCCATTACTTTGGACTATTATGGCTACTGACCAGCTAATTATTAGCACATTATTTCAAATCCCCTTTTCACTTTTGGGTCGAGTTCAAAAATAATTCTTTAAAAAGGAGTGAAAAATATTGGCTTCTTTCCTTTTCACGCTCACAATTGCTCACTCTTTGCAAGAACAATTTTGGTGACTGGGAAAATGTCCACACTATGGTGTTCCGTGACAACATGATGACCCCTTTAAAACATGGACCTCCAGTTCTCCATCTAAACCCTAATTTATTAGGTCTCGCTTATTCTGTCCAATAGGGATTGATAGGCGAGATTATAGTAAGCGGTCCGAAAAGTCTACCTAGCTGCGGATCGTGTACAGTTCATGTGAGCCAGGCGCGTGCACATCATCGCCAGCCACATCACACATCACACACCACCATTTGTCTGTGCCTCTGCATCAGACTTCAAAGGCTGCCGCACAAGCGTTATTTGCCAAAAAGAGAGGTGCGCGTGGCCCTGAGTGGCAGGCACTTCGATGCGCAGTGAAAGGCGGGTAGACAGACAGACAGAAAGAGGTAGACAAACAGACAGGAGCAGCGAGAGCGAGACAGATAACAACACTCCCTAACAGTAGATAAAAACACATCTCCGTCTGTTGCAGTTCTTGTCTTTTCCACCCCCGCCCCAACCACAGTATTCATTCCTTTTTTATTTGTTTTATTTTTAATAAATGCTTCCCCCAGTTGGGCTACTGCTGTGCCTCGTACCGCCCGAGTCGCACCTTCCTGCTCTGCCGTTCACTTTTCATCTCGTTCTCACAAATTCTAGTACTTTCCTTCTGTGCTCCCACCCACGTCCGCTCCACCTGGCTCCGCGCCCGTTCTCTAATCAAAGCCTTATTTCAAATTAATCATCTTCTGGCTCTCCGTGTCGGAGCTCTCTCCATTTCTTCCCCCTCCCATCCCACTCTTACTACCCCCTTGTTATTGCCTTTCTTTGTAATGCAATCCAAACACATTATGCTTCATTTCATTTGCAACATGCACTGGTGAGCCAGTGCATGTTGCTGCTGCAGCTCCCGATTTATGTAACTGCTGCTTTCAAGCTTGTGAACAGAAGCTGCCCGGTTGCAAGTTAAATAATAATTCAACCCCACACACACACAACCCCACACACAACCGCCCCCACACACACACAAACCCACACACAACTGCCCCCACACACAAACACAACCCCACACAGACACACCCCCACCCCACACACACAACCCACACCTCCCCACACACACAACCCCACACACACACACAATCCCCCCCACACACACAATCCCCCCACACACACACAACCCATTCATACACACAACCCCCCCACACACACACAATCCCCCACACACACAACCACACACACACACACGCAACCACACAAACAACCCCACAACCACACACACAACTCCAAACAACACACAACCACACACACAACCCCAAACACAACACACACAACCACACACACAACCCCAAACACAACACGCACAACCCCACACACTCACAACCACAACACACACAACCACACACACAACCATCTATCTATCTGTCCATCGCCCTCACTCTATCTGTCCATCGCCCTCACTCTATCTGTCCATTGCCCTCACTCTATCTGTCCATCGCCCTCACTCTATCTGTCCATCGCCCACACTCTATCGCCCTCACTCTATCGCCCTCACTCTATCGCCCACACTCTATCGCCCTCACTCTATCGCCCTCACTCTATCGCCCTCACTCTATCGCCCTCACTCTATCTATCGCCCTCACTCTATCTATCGCCCTCCCTCTATCTATCGCCCTCCCTCTATCTATCGCCCTCCCTCTATCTATCGCCCTCCCTCTATCTATCGCCCTTCCTCTATCTATCGCCCTCCCTCCCTCTATCTATCTATCGCCCTCACTCTATCGCATCACCACAGCATCACTCTGCACCACCACAACATCACTATGCGCTACCACAGCATCACTGAACGCCACAGCATCACTCGTCGCCACCACAACATCAATCTGTGCAACCATTCAACAACAACCAGTTCAAATATGTTCTCTCAATGTTTAAAGCTTTATTACAAATGTCACAAAAAGATGTTAATATTGCACTTCTGTTCTTGGATTTTCGTCACAATAAAATACACTGAACATAATCTTCACAAAAGTCATTTATAAAAGTTTAAGCTATTGCCATTATAAATTACAATAACTTTCATTTAAGTATAAATTATTTAAAAAAATTAAAAGCCATTGTTATTTGTAATATCAATACATCTAAGTCACATAAATACAACACATATTGCAGTACAAATGCTTTAGGTGTCACATTTGCGAAAGTTAAAACTATTGGCATTGTCAATGACAAAGCTATTAATTTCGCTATTTTCAAAACCAACACATTTATTTATTTATTTTGAAAGTTTTATATAACGCGAACAAGATCTTTGCAGATATCAGAGCGCTTTACAAAGCAGGGAATATCAACACAAGAGTGAAACTCAGGTCATTAGGGAGTAAAGTAAAACAGGTACATCAATAATGCAAGTATTACAGATAGACGTGTGCATAGATAGTCAAGTAAGTCAATAATACAGGTAAAACACATAGTCGTAGGGATCATGCAGAATAATACAGATTGGTGCAGAGTCTTTACGGATAACGTTAATAGGTCAAGTGTATTTGGCCATGAGAATAGCTTTTACTTCTCTGGGTGCCATTCCTGAGAAGGAACGTTTATAAGTTTTTTCCTTACGGAATCTTCGAGGTTTTAGCAGAAGATTGTTAGTGCCTCTAGTGTTTCTAGAGCCGCCAGAGATTGACAGCTTCTGAGCGAGGTATCCGGGAGAGCTCAGATGTACAGCCTTGTGTGTCATGCAGGCGATTTTCAGGTGAATTCTAGCTTCCAAAGGCAGCCAGTTCAAGGATTTCAAGTCAGGGGAGATATGCGAGTGTTTTTTTGACCCCGTGATGAGTCTCGCTGCAGCGTTTAGAGAAGCTCTTAGGGGTGCAGTAGTGGTTAACGGAAGACCGCAAAGGGCGATGCTGCCGTATTCAATTCGGGGGATTACTAGAGCTTGTACTGCATTTTGGAAGTCTTTGGCTGGCAGGAAGGGTTTAAGTTTCCTCAGGGTATTGATTTGGTAGTTTGCTCCCTTAGTAGCCTTGCTGATATGATGCTGCATGTTGAGATTGGAGTCGAGAGTTATGCCTAGAGATTTTGCGGAGTCTACTATGGTGGGTTGGACATTGAGTGCAGTTAGCTGTTTAAGCCAGGATTGAGTGGTAGAGATCTTCGCGGGAGGTGAGATCAGAAGGAACTCTGTTTTCAGAGCATTGAGTTTGAGATGATTATTGGCAAGCCAGGATTGAGTGCTTCTGATCGTTGAGTTCAGGAGTAAAATGTCATTGGGGGATTGTAATTTGAGATATAGTTGGGTGTCATCTGCGTACATGTGAAAAAGTACATTGGATGCTTGTAGCAAGGTAGTGAGAGGTTCCATAATTAGATTGAACAAAGATGGTGATAGGGAGGATCCTTGGGGGACGCCTAACGAAACAGGTATTGGCGAGGACATCAAATTGTTACTCTTGAATTTCTGCGACCTGTTATGTAAAAAGGAGGTGAACCACTTGAGAACAGTCCCAGATATACCCATTCTTGTGTTCAAAAGTTCGAGTAAATTCTCATGTTTAACAGTGTCGAATGCTGAAGAGAGATCAAGAAGGATGAGGAGGCAGGTATCATTTTGATCTAGGATTTGAAGGGCATCGTCAATTATGTGAGTCATAGCAGTTTCAGTACTGTGTCCTGCTCGGAAGCCTGATTGGTGAGGGTTGAGGAGATCAAACTGATCAATGTGTTTAGTCAGTTGTAGTTGCGCGCATTTTTCCAATAATTTGGCGAGAGTGGGAATATTGGTAATTGGACGGTAGTTGTTTAGGTCGGATGGGTCGGCCGTGGGTTTCTTTAGTAAAGGTGTGACTTGTCCAACTTTGAGGGAGTCAGGGATGGTTCCTTGTTGGAGCGAACTGTTGATAATTTTAGTCCAGAGTGGGAGGAGCCATGGAGTGAAATCTTTGACAGCGTTAGCAGGAAGGGGGTCCGTGAGGTGATTGGATGGTTTCAAGGTGCTGAGCAGTTTGCCTATTTCTTCTTCGGAGTAGGTGTCAAAGGAAGACCATGTAGCATTGTTTTTTGGTTCGGTGCGTGTTATGCCGTTGGGTGTGGCGAAGAGGCTTGCGTCAGTGCGGAGGTCACTCTTAAAGTTGTCAGTTTTTTGGGTAAAGAAAGAGGCGAAGTCTTCACAGGAGGGTGCTTCGCATGAGGTGCTGAGCGGTTGGGGTTGCTCCTTGGCTTGTGTTCTGATTAGCTTAAACAGTTTTCTTGGGCGGTTTTTTGCTTGGTCGAGCTGGAGGCTGAAGAAGTTTGCTTTTGAGCGCTTTATTTTCCTGAAGTAGGCGTTTCTCTTTTTCTTCAGGCTTTTCAGATGAAGTGCAGAGGGAGCTGTTCTCCAGGTGCGCTCTGCCATTCGCATGGCTCGTCTATCTTCATTGAGACTCCCGTTGTACCATGGATTGGAGATTTTAGCGGAGACTCTTTTTAGTTGCAAGGAAGCAGCCTCATTAATTATTGAGGTCATGGCGTTGAGATAGTGGTCAGTCAAGGATTGTACATCTGTGGCGCCCGTGTGAGGGAGCAGGAGGTCGCGGCTGTTCGGGGGTAGGGAGTATGGGTTGAGTTTTTTCAGGTCTCTTTTCCAGACTTTAGGTCTGGAGGATTGACCCATGCTGAGTTTGACTTTTTCATTGATGTTAAATGTGACAATATGATGGTCTGACCAGTCACAAGGTTGGATAGACTCAAGCTGGATGGCGTCCTCTTTGGCGATGATCAGGTCGAGGATAGAGCCTTTCTCGTGGGTCGGGCTGTTGCATATTTGGGTGAGGTCTAGGGCGTCGAGGAAGTTTTTAAGACTATTTACCACCGCATCATTGTGGTCGTTCCAGTGGAGGTTGAAGTCACCAAGGTATATTTGGGTGAGCTGTCGTCCGGCGTTGGTTGAAATCATGTCCATGATTTGTTGGACGAATGGGAGGTTGTCTCTGGGTGGGTGGTAAATGCCGTGAAGAGAGCATATCGGTTTGCCCTCACTGATAATGTCAAGGCAGATGTATTCGTAGGAAGTTGGGGAGGGTAGGGACGATGCAGAAACTTTCAGCACTGAAAGGTTTTTCCTGTGTATGCATGCGATTCCTCCACCTATCTTGCCGGACCTGTCAAGCCTAATGATGTGGTAGTTGGGGGGAACCAGAATGTCCATTATAGGTGTAGAAGATTCGGTTAGCCAGGTTTCAGTCAAGATGATTAGGTCAAGGTCTAATGTTAGGATTAGATCGGCGATGGCGGAGGAGTGTCTAGAGGCCGATCTACAGTTTAGGAGAGTGCATTTGAGACGGGGTGTGTCAGGGGAGGTAGAGGGTACTAGAGAGATGGGGACTTTTCTAAGGTTATTCGGGACGGAGATTCTGTTGTTTAGTGTAGAGGGTCTACTGGGATTTGAGTGTATCGTGGGAATGGGGAGGTGCGAGGCGGTTGGGTTGCTTAGGGCAGCTGGATCGTAGGAGCGGATGAGGGTGAGAGTGTCGAGATCCGAAAGAGGGTTGCAAGTGCGACGGGGGCGGTTGTTGCGATTGTGGACAGGGATCGTTGTCCAGTGTCCATTAATTAAAAAATTTTTATTTTTCAATACCAATAGCTCACACTTTCCTAATGCGAGACCTATTGCATTGCAAATGCTTGTTTAAAAGGCCAACCTAGTAATACGCTAGTATCTTGTGTTCGCAGGGATAGTATTACATTCAGCATACAGGTATTATCAAATAGCGATGGCTCTAGCCCTGTGGGGAGATTACAACAATAAACAATTAACAAAAGACTCCTCACGTATGAGGTTATGGGGTGCTCCCATAGAGACGTGTGTCCTAGGGGGCGTGGCGGCACCTCCCACACCCTAATGACAGGTGTGGAAGGGGGCCCTAGAAAACTGGTACAGTGTCTGGCCGGTTCATACCCTCCGTACCCAGAGTCTGGTATCTAGGCTGTGGTGTGTACAGTGAGCAGAGTGAACGTTACCTGTGTGTTGCTACAAATGCGCAGTCTGGTTATGACAACTTTTCCGAACTGTTGGAGACTGGGATTATACATTTTTCAGTCTTCTTCTGAGTGCATTGGGCTGTCTTCTCAGTTTGATGGTGATCTTACCGCTCTTTTTGCCGCCCTCACAGTATGTTTGAAGAAGTCCGCAGCTTGCTGTGGGTTGGAGCAAATGTGTTGTTGTCCATCATGGTTAATCCGTAGTTTTGTGGGGTAAATCTTCCTGCTGAAGTTTTTTCTTTATGGGGATACATTTCTTTCTCACTTCCTGCACATTCAAGGTGAAATCCGGGAAAATGGAGATTGCATTGTTTTCAAAGATGACATTTTTGAGTTCTTGTGCCTTACGCAAAGCGTTATCTCGGTCCCGGTAGTTGAGGAGTCTTGCTACTATGGGATGAGGCGGCACCCCCGGCGGAGGCCTGGGCGCCAGCGTACGGTGCGCTCTTTCAACTACAAGCAACTTGGAGAGGGCCTCTTGACCAAAGCAGGTTGTCAGCATTTGTTCCACGTAATCTTCAAATTTGCCCGTGTTGGTGGATTCCGTTATTCCCGTCACGTGAATGTTATTCCGCCGCGAGCGGGCTTCGATGTCTTTGTTTTTGGCTGCTATCACTTTTAGCAGTTTGTCCATTTTCGTGAGGGGCCCCGTTGCCTGCACGTGATCATCTTCCACGGTGGAAATGCGTGTTTCAGCCCCCTTGATCCTGCCATCCTGTTTTTCAATTTTTTGAGTGATTTGGTCCATTCTAGCACATATGCTGTCCATTTTACCCTCTATGGAGGCGAAGCTGGTTTTCATTGTGTGCAGTAGAGTTTTCATGTCCACCTCGTCAGTGCTTTGGGCGTCGTGACCCGTGGCATCTGGGTCTGGTTCAGGCGGCGGCCCGTGGGCGTCTTGTGCATATCGAAGGTAAGTTTGGGCTGCTTACCATCCAGTTTTCCCACTGATCAGGTGGGCGGCAGGTTCCACTATCTACTCAATGCCTTGTAGGCGTCGTGGTCTATGTCTCTTAGTGGATGGCGTCTCTCTGGTCCTTGCGAGTGTTCGCTCTACTCACTTGCGCCTCGTGTCAAATGGGCAATCTCTGCGTTTCGCTGTGCCCTCCATTATCTTGTGCTTTGTCGCCACTTCCGAGGTGGGGGTGTGAGTTTCCGCAGGTTCGCCAATTCGTCTATTGCTTGTGTTCTCTATCTTTGATGTTCCACTGCTCCTAACAGAGGGGGGAGGCATGAGGCCCCCAGTAGCATAGTTTGTACAGCTCAGGTCTTAGGTGGAGGCGTCCCATGCCATCTCGTGTGCAGTGGGGGGAGGGGTGGCATCGGCAGTGAAGGAGGTAGTATGCTACCTGTATATACCTGATGCTTCTATTAATGTGGTGACAAAGTACTGGTGCTTACAACAGGGCGGTATAGAGCATCAGGACTTCCCCGCAGGATATGGGCATGTATGTCGGCTCCGTGTGGTTGCGGCGTTTCCCCCAGTCTGAGGTCTGTCCCTGGGGATTCCACTCCCTGGCATCGCCGCTGGTGATTTCTTGGCAGCCAGTCGCGTGGATCACCCAGCACAGCAGTCTCAGTTTTAGGCCTGTGTAAGGTGGCAGGCAATGGCTCCACGCACTGCCCTTCCAGTGGAAATGAGAAGGGGGATCGGTGGCGAGAACTCCCCCACCCGCAATCGGCGCCTTTCAGGTAGCACAGGCCGTGTTCAGGAGGGCACCGCCTGATTCAGGGTCACAGGGTTATGCGCGTCACTCCAGCCTCACTTCTCGTCCGCAGGCCTCAGTCACCGGCCTCGTATGGTTGTCTCCGCCTACTCCAGAGCAGCAGGTTAGCCTTGCCCCTTGCTCAGTGCACCCCCGCACCGCTTCTGCTGTCTCGCCCGGCGCCTTCGGTTACGACAGCTTCTCTCTCCGGACTCTCACTGGGGAAGGCCGGCTCGGCAAGTGTGGTGCCAGCTCCGCCAGTCGGTGAGCGGTCACGTTAATGGCGGCCCCGTAATGAACAGTGTTTCCTGCCAGGCCCGACAAGTTCAAGTTCAGAAATTTGTATAGCGCACTACTCAATTATCTTCTGGGAACGATATATAAAGTTCAAGTTCAAAATTTGTATAGCGCACTACTCACCCAGAGGGTCTCAAGGCGTTTGAGGGAGGGTGGGTGCATTACTTATCGAATAGCCAGGTTTTTAGTTGCTTTCTGAAGGAGAGGTGGTTCTGTGTAAGTCGGAGGTGAGTGGGGAGAGAATTCCAAGTTTTGGCCGCTAAGTAGGAGAAGGATCTTCCTCCCATGGTGGATCTTTGGATGCGCGGAATTGCGGCGAGGGCTTGATTGGATGATCGTAGTTGGCGGGTGGGTGTGTAGAAGGACAGTCATGTGTTGAGGCATTCGGGTCCTAGGTCGTAGAGGGTCTTGTGTGCGTGGGTGAGGAGACGGAACGTTATTCTCTTGTTGACGGGGAGCCAGTGGAGATCCTTCAGGTGACCGTAAATGTGAGCATGACGGGGAATGTCCAGTATGATTCTGGCTGAGGCGTTTTGGATGCATTGGAGTTTTTTCTGTAGTTTGGCTGTGGTCCCGGCATAAAGGGTATTTCCATAATCCAGTCGGCTGGTGACCAGTGCGTGGGTGACTGTCTTTCTTGTTTCGGTGGGGATCCAGCTGAAGATTTTTTTGAGCATGCGTAGGATGTTGAAGCATGAAGATGAGACGGCGTTGACTTGTCTGGTCATCGAGAGGGAGGAGTCTAGGATGAAGCCCAGGTTCCACTTCCGCCCTGCCTCTCCACCGTGCAGGTGAGCGGTCTAGTGGTTGCTGAGCCTTTTCTTATATCTTGTCTGCTAATTGGCTCTGCAGGTTGACAAACGTGGCGAGCAGGCCGCGGACGTGTACCAGTGTTGCTGATGTGTTTAACTGCTATCCAGCTGACTACGAGCTGTTTATATTTTTAAATTTGACATTTGTGTTATGTGCTACTGCGCCCGCATCTCTCACTCCTGGATACGGTAACTAGCTTACCTGATTACCTTCGCTCTCGACCCCGGTCCGCCCCGGCAGTGTGCCGTTTGTGCGGAGGGTCCTCTACACGAGTGCCACTTCCTGCTCTGCACCACTTCCGCCCTGCCTCTCCACCGTGCAGGTGAGCGGTCTAGTGGTTCACGTCAGCCAGTATATATGGCTACCTGGAGGAAGCGCAGCAGGAGCACCGACTTCGCGCCGAAGTCGCGCACAAGTCAAGCCCGTCTGCGCCCGTCCGCGGCCCGGGGCCATGCATGCTGCCTGTTGCATTACTTACTCTTCCCATGATCTTCATTCGTTTCACTGCTCTGCTCCTCTTGCCCCCCACGTTGCTACTATTGCCCAGAATTGTGGCATATTGTCCTCCCACCCCTCCCACACCCCTCTGGCTTCCCCCCCTGTCCCCTCCCTCCATTGTAACGCCGCCCCCCCATCCACCAGGATTAGCTCTCTTGATGCTCACTCCATCTCGATTGTTTACCTCAACACCTCTCACTTCCTAAACACCAACTCGAAGTGTTTCAATTACTGGATAGTGGTAACATCGATATCCTGCTCCTCTCAGAAACCTGGCTTCATGAGGACTCCTTCGCCGATATCCTGGCTGCCATCCCCACAGGATTTTATATCCTCCAATCTAACAGGACCTCAGGCAGACCAGGTGGTGGAGTAGCCGCCATTATCCGTTCTAAACTACAATTCACTTCCCTAACAACTACTCCTATATTAAACTCTGACATACTCACTTTGAAACTCACGTCCCCTAAATATTCTTTCATTTGTGTCTTAGTATACCGCCCTCCTGTTAACATGCCTTCCTTCTCATCCCTGTTTGGTGATCTTATTTCTCAGTTGGTCATTAATTCCGACAGGATCTTGATTATAGGCGACTTTAACTACTGGCCACTAGACCCCCAGGAAACCGCTTTATCAGTCGAATTCACAGACTTACTACTTGGCCTTAATGTTCTGCAACACATTTCTGCCGCAACTCATAACAGGGGCCATATCCTCGACCAGGTTTGGACAACTAACTTGGACATTTCCCCTCCCCTGGTCTACCCCTGCGCTTGGTCTGACCATTCCTTTATTTCCTTCTCATTGAAACTCTCACTATCCATTCGTCCTCCACTAGTGTCGAATTTCTCGGCACGTAACTGGAAACATGCTGACATTCCCCTTTTTCACTCGATCCTATCTACCACACTCCCCAATGACTACTCTGATCTGAACTCCCAAACCACTACTGTGGATCAATGGCTGATCCAAGCCAGCAATGCGGTAGCCCCTGTGAAAACCATCAAATCCAAACGCCCACATGACGCACAGCGTTGGTTCACCGAACAACTAAAAGCGGATAAATTACTTCTCAGACAAGCTGAGCGTCGTTGGAGGCGAAATTATGACCCCTCACTAAAGATCATTTTCACTGATCTATTAAAATCATATAAACAATCTATTATTTTGGCCAAATCCTCCTACTACTCCCAGAAAATCATTAGCTCTGCATCAAAAACTAAAGATATTTTCTCCATCGTAGCTGAACTCTCCCTTCCTGACCGTGTCACGGCCCAGCCGCAACCCTTGCAGGCCTTGTGTGACTCTCTCAACTCATTTTTCATAGATAAAATCACCATCATTAAAAATAATATTCCCCCCCCTTCCCTGTCTAAGGTCAGTGTTCTCCCTCCTTCGAATCCTTGTTGTCTGCACAAATTCCCTCCTATCTCTATAGATGAATTTTTTTCGATACTACATGTACTCAGGCTCCCCCACGACTGCTGCCCCCCCAAATTTTAAGGGATGCTTTCATGGCCTGTCCAGGTCCTCCACTTGATCTGCTTAACCGCTCCCTTGCTACAGGCTCTGTCCCCGATGCTTTCAAAAAAGCTGTTGTAGTACCCATCCTGAAAAAACCCGGTTCTGATCCTGCTGTCTTAGGTAATTATCGACCTATCTCCCTCCTCCCCTATCTGGGGAAGGTACTGGAGACTCATGTCACCCGCTGCCTGAGCGCCTTCATCGAGAAAACTCACTTTCTAGATGACCAGCAGGCAGGTTTCAGACCGGCCCATTCAACGGAGGCAGTGGTTGTAGCTGTCATGGATGCGTTGAGACAGGGGGCGGACAAGAACTTGGCCCAGGCCTTGGTGTTATTAGATCTCTCGGCCGCTTTTGACACGGTCGATCATGTCATTTTGATCGACCGTGTCAGAAATGCGGGCATCCAGCGCATGGCCCTGTCTTGGATTGGGTCCTTCCTTCAACACCGCTCCCAATCGGTTCAGTTGTCCACCTTCTCTGCCCCCCAAATCTCACTTTCCTGTGGTGTCCCCCAGGGTTCCGCTTTGTCACCTCTTTTGTTCAACCTGTATATGCAACCCCTTCTAGCCTCTCTTCGTCACTCTTCTGTCACTATATTTAATCACGCAGATGATCTGCAACTAATTTTTCCCATTGATTCCTCCCCTCTCTCTTGCTCTAATTTTCAATCAATCATGCTCACCATCTACGAGTGGATGAACTTCAGCCAGCTGAAGCTCAACCCCAGCAAGACTGAGTTGGTTCTGATCGGTGGGTCCACGAACCCTTGGAGTCCTAATTTCTGGCCCCCAGCCCTTGGTTCCCCCCCTGCCCAGTCAACTCCGTGAAGAGCCTTGGTGTCATCATTTCCAGTGACCTATCGATGAGGCCCCAAATCAACTCTGTTACCTCGGCCTGCTTTTATCACCTACGCAGAATTGGTAAAATCCGAAGGTTCTTATCATCAGAGGCTCTCATCGAGGTGTGGTGGGGCGTGGCTTGGACGCCGATCGGGATGGCGGCGTGAGCTCGCAGCTCCGCGCGGAATCCCGCTAATTCTCCTGTTTTCGGGACCCTAGGCGACCCGAAGACGACGTTCCTGCCCTCTGAAGTGTAAGGGGACAGCTGCGCGCAATCGGAGAGTCGCTGGGGGACTGCTGGCCCCGAGAAGATCGAGTGAAGAGGCGGCCGAGGTGTTGCCGAGGGTGAGAAGAAAATGGCGGCGAGGAGGTCGGACGGTTCCGAACTTCGGCCCTGAACCAAGTTGTCGCCGAGTGGCACGAGATCCTGCACTTGGCTGCCCGAGGCACTAGGATTGGCGGTGCTGTGTCCTGAGACCAGGGGACGCTGACCTGATTCACCCAGGAGCCCAGGGACCCTCGTTGGCCACCGCTCCGAGACTTATCCTTCCCCCCTCAGGCCGGAGGGGGGTGACGGAACGGAGCCCGTCCACCTGGCCATTGTTCCTGAGAGCATCGGCGGGGACATTGCACTGCCTGGTGCCCGGTGACCGGCACGGACCCACGGGCGTAATCGCAGAACGGGCGACAGGACTTGTGACGCAGCACCCTGGCATGGCGGCGATCGGAGGACCGATGCCCGAGGGGGACCCGGCGACATCAACTCAGCTGAGTGAGAGTCCCTCCCCGGAGCTTAACCAGGAACAGCGGCTGAACCGGCGTTTGGATGCCATCCTTGATGCGATCACCTCCACTAAGGAAGCATTGCGCAACGACATTGCCCAAGTGGCCACGGGCCTGGGGCTGCTACGCGCGGATCACGCGAAGCTGGCAGACAGGGTCAAGGACCATGACCAGCTGTTGCTGGACCTGAAGCCATCGGTGGTGACCGCGGAGCACAGGATCACGGACATTTTGGCCCGACTGGACTCACTGGAACGGAGGGCGGAGGATGCCGAAGGCCGCAATAGACGGAACAACGTGCGGGTCGTAGGCCTGCCGGAACGGATTGAGGGGGAGGACGCGGTGGCCTACATGGAGAACTGGTTCCGCACTGTGGTGGCACCGGAGGGGCTTACTCCTTTTTTCACTCTGGAGCGAGCTCACCGGGTGCCTGCTCGCCCGCCGGGGCTTGGCCGCCCCCCCCGACCGATGGTGGTGCGGCTCCTCCACTACAAGGACCGGGATCTTCTCATCCAGCGGGCCAGGATGTCGGGCCCGTATGGGGTGGAGAACAGTAAGGTAACGATCTTCCCGGATTACACTCAAGCGGTCCAGAAGAACAGGGCATCGTTCCTTGCTGTGAAGAAGGAGCTCAGGGAGGAAGGCATCCAGTACTCCTTGCTCTACCCAGCCAAGCTGCGGATCATTATGGACGGTACTACGCACTTCTTCCAGACTCCGGACGAAGTTTGGCAATGGCTCGAGTCACATAGAGCGGGGACGGACAAATCACACCAAAGTAGGCGAGACCAACCCAAGCAGCCCCGGGTGAGGCAGTCACAACGCATCAGATCCCGCAACAGGCGCCAGCGGGAGAAGCGGGAGGCTCAAATGGCGGCGGAGAAGAGGGATGCGCTCGCAGCGACTGCGGCCATTACAGGGTCGCAACAGAACAGTGAACGGGCAGAAACGGACTCGGGAGGGGAAGGCAGCAGAACAGGAGAGGAACTTTCAGAGGCGGAAAGTTCGAAGGGGCCGATAGTGACCCCACAGACATCGGATGGTATTTTCTGCGGCTGAGATAGAACTGGGACTAGATCGGGACTTCATGGTAGGGTGATATCCTGTTGATGGAGGGCGGGTTGCCGGGAGGGGTAGCTGTGTGCGTTGGAGGGGATGAAGGTGCGGGGTGCAGGCTCCGCTAGCTGGGGTCGGCGGCGACTCACCCCCCTTGGGCCCTTAAGGTCGACTGTGGTGGAGACCACAGGGTAAGAGTGTGAGAAGTTGGTTCAAGGTTTGGATGGGGGCAGCCACTGGGTTCGTGTGCTCTGTCCTGGGGAGTGGGGTTTGGGAAGTGTTTCAGTTTTGGGAATGTTCGGGGGGGGGCAACTGCAATGGGGGGGCCATGGACCTTTGTTTTTTGATTCGGACTGTACGAAGTTGGAATGGGGACATTACCTAACTTGAAATGCCTAACGTGGAATGTCCGGGGGCTGCGGACCATGGTGAAACGTCACAAAGTACATGCATATCTGGTACGCAGGGGGGTTCAGATTGCTATGCTCCAGGAGACTCATCTCACCAAAAAAGAGTGCGCTGCCTTGCAGAAAAGATGGCGGGGCCAGGTGTTTGGCACCACTTACTCAGCGTATGCCAGGGGGGTGTTGATCTGGGTGAGGGCGGGGATACCCTTTCAGGTGCTGAATCAAGTAGTAGATCCGGATGGCAGGTATGTGGTGGTGGAGGGGAGGTTATATGGACGGGATGTGGTTTTCTGCTGTGTCTATGCACCGAACACTGACCAGGGCCGATACTTTGATAGTCTCTCGGGGTCCTTGGCCTCTTTCCTGGCGGGTCCGATAGTGTTAGGGGGGGACTTCAACTCAATTACGGATGTTGCTCTGGATAGGTCCCATCCCCCCCTAGTGGACTCTCCGGTGCGCAGGATGGCCGCGCACAGGAAGGACTGGCAGGAACGATGGGGGTTGCTGGATGTCTGGAGGGAGCGGCACAGGGGAGCCAGGGATTATTCCTTTTATTCCGCTCTCCATGATCTACATGTCAGGATCGATTCGGTGCTTTGCGGGGTATCCCTGGCCCCATTGATTACCCATGCGGAGTACCTGGCTAGGACTATATCCGATCATAACCTCCTATTAGTGCACATTCAGTGGCAGAGAGAGCGCTCAGTGATACCAACATGGCGGCTTCGGCCGGAGACGCTAGAGGACTCTGTGTTCAGCGATGCGGTTCGGCAAGGCATAGATAGTTATTTCGGAGTGAATGAGGGCACGGCTGCGAGTAGGTCTATTGAATGGGATGCGATGAAAGTGGTGGTGAGAGGGGTGTGTTTGGGTAGGTTCTCGAATGCTCGTGCGACTGTGCTGAATGACCTAATGAAAGCGGAAGAAACTTTGAGGGACTTGGAGCGCCGCAGGCCGGCTAGGCCAGGTCTACAGGCCCAGTTGTTGGAGGCGAAGGAAGTGGTTGCCACCGAGACGGAACGTTTGAGGTGCTATGACTATAGGCAGTACATCATCAGGGCACACGCAGAAAGGGACAAGGTGGGTACCCTCTTGGCTAGATTAGCTAACCCGGAACTTAGGGGCTGCCCGATTCTCGGCATTAATAATGCGCAGGGAGAGATGGTGTACTCCCAGGCAGCGGTATTGGAACGATTTAGGGGGTATTATGAGGAACTGTACAGGAGTCAGCTGGGAGTGGGGGTTCAGGACATCGCGGAATACCTGGGGGAGAGGCAGCTCCCGGTCCTGGACGAGGAAGGTGTGAGAGAGCTGGGTAGCCCGATCACGCTCACGGAAATACGGGTGGCCATCAAACATATGGCCCGCAACAAGACGCCTGGGGTGGACGGACTGCCAATTGAATTCTATCAACAATATGTGGACAGCTTGGCGCCCAGGCGGCTGGTGGTGTACACGGAAGCCTTCGAGACGGGGGCATTGCCTGGGTCCATGCGGGAGGCCTTGATTGTACCGCTCCTCAAACCTGGCCGGGATGCCGCGGATGTGAGGTCTTATCGCCCGCTGTCCATGCTGACGGTGGATTATAAGATCCTGAGCCGAATCCTGGCCACCAGGCTGGCCCCGCACATGACGGGTCTGGTACACAGGGATCAGGCCGGGTTTATACCCACGAGGAGCACGGCGCTGAATATCCGCCGCCTGGTGGGAATAATGGACGCCATCTTGGACAGGGAGGGTGCACCGGCGGTTCTGTCCGTGGACATCGAGAAGGCCTTTGATAGCTTGGAATGGCCTTTCCTGGATGGAGTGCTAGAGAGGTTTGGCATGGGCGAGGGGTTTCGGAGGTGGACGAGGGTCTTATATACCTCGGCGACGGCGAGAGTACGATTGGGTGGCCTGGTGTCTGCGGCGTATCCAGTGGGCAGGAGAACACGACAGGGATGTTCTCTCTCCCCCCTGTTGTTTGCCCTGGCGATGGAACCCTTGGCGGTCCAAGCGAGGTCAGGTGACCGATACGCGGGGATAGTTAGTGACGGACAGTGGCATTATATATCGCTATACGCGGATGACTTGCTCCTGTACCTAGCTGACACCTCGGGGGCATTGGTTGGAGCGATGGACCTGCTGTCTGAGTTCGGCCGGCTATCGGGCCTTAAGGTCAATTGGGCGAAGACTTGTGTGTTTCCGCTGCGAGCGGGATCGCCAGCCCCTAGCAGCGATTTGGGTGTAGTATGGGAACCCTCTTGCATCACCTATTTGGGTGTCCGCATTTACCACGCGGCTGCGGACCTATTGGAGGGCAACATCGGCCGCTGTGTCCGGGTGCTGCGGGGCAGCTTGTCTTTCTGGTCAACCCTCCCGCTGTCAGTCCTGGGCAGGATAGCACTGTTGAAAATGGTGGCGCTCCCCCGCTTCCTCTATTATTTCCGAACGCTGCCTGTCTGGATTCCCCAGGGGGTGTTTAGAGAACTGCGGTCAATGATAATTGGCTTTCTTTGGGGGCATGGCCGCCGTAGAGTAGCCCTGAGCACGCTACTTCGCCCCAAGCTGGAAGGGGGCATGGCTGTGCCCGACCTTGAGCTGTATTACCTCGCAGCGCAGTTGCAGGTCCTTACACAGAACGTAGCCAGGGTGTTCCGGGGCCCGGAGGAGGACCGGGATCGGGGAATGCAACGCCACGTGCTGTCCTACATCATTATGCAGCAGCGGCTCGAGTTACGGGCCCTCACCATAGAAGAGCGGACGCTCCGGCTGTGCTGGCAACGGAGCCTTCGGAGAGCGAGGGCATCGCGGCCTTATGCCCCGGAGATCCCGATCGGGATGTTGACGGCATTGCCGCACGGAGGAGATTGGTCCCCGTTGCTGGATTGGGAGGAGGCGGGACTGCAGGTGGTGGGCGACTTGTACATAGATGGGGCTTTGGCGCCGTTCGAAGTGCTCCGGGACCAGTTCGGGCTGCCCGCTGGGGGCTTTCTCCTACACGCGGCAGTAGTTGCTGCCATACAAAAGCATTGGAAAGAGGGGCTCCTGGAACCCACGACGACTATGGCGTGCCAATATGTGGTGATGGCGGCTGGCACGTTTAAAGCTGTGACGTGCCTCCATAATAGGATGCTGAACGAGGGGTTGGAACCACTCCAAGGGCTCAAGGCTAAATGGGAGGTGAGCATCGGCCGGCCCATACCGGATACGGCATGGGGTCACATCCTGCGACGCACGTGGAAGGGCACTAGAAACGCGCGTTTTCAGCAGGTGCATTTCTATGTGCTCCATAGGGCCTATTTAACTCCTGAGAAACTACAGCGGTACTTTCAGGTGCCGGATGCCTGTTGCCCGCGGTGTTCGTCCCAGGGAGCGGACATGGACCACTTGTTTTGGGGGTGCCCACAACTGGGGACCTATTGGGCGGAGGTAGGGGAACTTCTGAATGAAGTGACTGACAGGGAGGTGGAATTCGACATGGCGGCGTGCCTATTGCTCTGGTTCCCGCATACTAAGCACACCAGGGTGACAAGCAAATTCATAGACCTGGGCCTGATATTGGCACAGAGGGAAATATCGTGGCATTGGAAGTCCAGGGGGGGACCCTCACTGCGTAGATGGAAGAATGAGCTGCTGCGGTGGTCTGACTGCGAGAGTGTGCTCCGGATGAAGCAAGCTGTAAAGTTGGGGAATGAGAAGGCACTGGATGCGGCGCGTGCATGGGAGTTAGTGGTACAGGCTATGCGTGATTCTTTGGTAGAGGATGAGGATGGCGAGACCTAAGCCGCTGGACACCGCGGGGCGAACACAGAAGTATAGCATCACGCACTGTAGTGGACCCATCCAATTCGACAGGACGAGGCACACACCTTAGCAGTTGCCAGGGGGGGGGGGGCTTTGGGGGGGTTGGTTGTTGGGTGTTTGGGGAGGGCCGGAAGCCATTAGATGGTCACCTGTTAGGGCCTTGGATCTACTGGGACGGTGGTTACTATGTGGAGGGTAGAATGGCTGGGTAGTGTGGCCAGATGCGACGACCCATGGCGCCTAGGGCAGGTCCCGACAAGGGCGACATCACTGACTATCACTGGGATGGCTGACGGGAATGTTGTTGTGGGTGGGGGGGTAAAAGCAGATACGCAAAACGATCTTTCAACCAGGGTCCTTATGGGACGTGCACTGTGATGTGTTCCTCTTGAGCGATATAATATGCCGCCCGGCCTCCGGGATGCGGGCTGAATGGCTGTGTACGACTGGGAATTCTTATTGGACGGGGGGATCTCACAAGTGTACTGGCTGCTTAATTGTATCCTGCGGTTTATAACTCTGCAATAAAAATATATTTAAAAAAAAAAAAAAAAAAAAATCAGAGGCTCTCATCCTTGTAATCATGGCCCTGGTTACCTCACGTATTGATTATGCCAACTGTCTGTACGTGGGGATTCCCGCATACCATCTTCACCGGCTCCAGCTGGTACAAAACCAGGCAGCCAGACTGGTTTTTCAACAGCCCAAGTACCAACATGTCATGCCCTTGTTGGAAAGACTGCACTGGCTCCCGGTAGCGTACCGCTGCATTTTTAAAATGGGATGCACTGTTTTAAAATCTCTATCTGCTTCTGTCCCTGTCTTTATTTCTCTCTGCCTTCACCGTCACGTTCCCTCACGGCACCTCAGGTCCTCTGCTCACAATCTCTTGATCACTCCCAGGTTCAAACCGAAGAAACACGGCGGTGCCTGCTTCTCCTTCCTTGCTCCGTCTACCTGGAACTCCTTTCCTCTCTCAATCCGGCTCACTCCAGACTACATCACTTTTCGTAAACACTTGAAAACTCATTTTTTCCACCTAGCTTACGATTAGCCCTCTACTCACCGGCTTCCTCTCTCCACTTGTCTCTGAGCGCCATGAAACCAATTGGTGACCGTGTGCTGTAACAAGTATTTTTAACATAACATAACAACATAACAGGTGCGTGATCTGTAGGTATGGGTGCTGTACCCAGGGCCGGTGGCCACCATGAGTCGTCCCAGGCAGAGGGGGATGATCCTAAGATGAGGACTTCCGTTTTGTCCGAGTTAAGTTTTAAACAGCTGTTCTTCATCCATTCGGCTACTTCTTTCATTCCTTCGTGTAGATTGGTTTTGGCGGTGTTGGGGTCTTTGGTGAGGGAGAGGATCAGCTGGGTGTCGTCTGCGTAGAAGATGATGTTGAGGTTGTGTTGGCGCGCGATGGATGCGAGGGGACTCATGTATACGTTGAAGATCCTTGTGGTACACCACAGATGACTTCGGTGGCCTCTGATTTGAATGGGGGGAGGCGGACTCTCTGGGTTCTTCCGGCGAGGAACGAGATGATCCAATCCAAAGCTTTTCCTTGTATTCCGACATTGTTGAGGCGTTGTATGAGCTTGCTATGACATACTGTGTCGAAGGCGGCGGAGAGGTCAAGTAGGATGAGGGCAACTGTTTCACCGTTGTCCAGTAGCATTCGGATGTCGTCTGTAGCTGCGATGAGGGCGGTTTCGGTGCTGTGTTTGGCTCGGAAGCCGGACTGTGAAGGGTCGAGGGAATTGTTGGATTCAAGGAAGGCGGCGACCTGATTATTGACGGCTTTCTCAATGACTTTGGCAGGGAATGGGAGGAGTGAGATGGGGCGGTAGTTCTTGAGTTCAGAGGGGTCTGCTGTGGGTTTCTTCAGAAGGGCGCTGAGTTCGGCATGTTTTCAGCTTTCCGGGAAGGTAGCGGAGTTGAAGGAACAGTTGATGATGTCTCGGAGATGGGGTGCAATGATGGAGTCTGCTTTGTTGAAGATGTGGTGGGGACATGGGTCAGTTGGCGATCTTGAGTGAATGGAGTTCATCAGGTGGATGGTGTCTTCAGTGGTGATTGGGTTCCAGGCGAAAAGGTTGTGAGAGTGCTGTTTTGGTTCGGAGGTGGGTGGAGTGGGCTGTTCATCGGACTGGTTTTCAAAGGTGTTGTGTATGTCGGCGATTTTGTTGTGGAAGAAAGAGGATAAAGAGTCGCAGAGGTCTTGGGAGGGAGTGATGTCGTTGGTGCCGGCGGTGGGGTTGGTAAATTCTTTGACGATGTTGAATCGTTCCTTGCTGTTGTGGGTGTTGTTGTTGAGTCGATCCTTGAATGCTGATTTCTTGGTGGATCGGATCAATTGGTGGTGTTTGCGGGTGGCGTCCTTGAAGGTGGTCAGGTTGTCAGAGGTTGGGTTTTTTCTTCAGGTTTTCTGGAGGGTACGACATAACTTCTTGGATTTCTTAAGGTCATCGTTGAACCAGGGGGCCTTTTTGCTACCTTGTTTGATCTGATGGTTTTTCAAGGGTGCTAATACGTCAGCGCTGTGGGTGATCCATTGTGTGAGTTTGGTGGCAGCTTGGTTTGGGTCCGATGATATGGCAGGAGGGTTTTGGTTAAGCGATGTGAAGAGTTGGTCGGTGGTGATTTTGTTCCAGTTTCTTCGAGGAATAGGTTGTGGGGGGTTGTGGGTCGTGGTCTTTTTGTAGCTGAAGTGAACGCAGTTGTGGTCTGTCCAATGGAGAGCTGTGGTGTGATCGAAGGAGATGTGTTTGCTGGAGGTGAAGATAGGGTCGAGCGTGTGTCCGGCAAGGTGGGTGGGGGTGTCAACAAGTTGTTTGAGTCCGAGATTGGCCAGGTTGTCCAGAAGGCTGTTGGTGTTGCTGTCGTTTGTCTATTCCAGGTGGAAGTTGAGGTCTCCCAGTAGAATGTAGTTCTCGGAGGTGAGGGCATGTGGGCTGATGAAGTCGGTGATGTCTTCGTTGAATTGTGTGCGGGTTCCTGGTGGTCTGTAGATGAGGGTGCCTTTAAGTGTGGTCCTGGGGTCGGTGTGGATCTGGAAATGAAGGTGTTCGGCAGTCTCGGGGTTATCGTCGGAGCTGGTCGTGATTCGGATGGTGTTCTTATGGACGATGGCGATGCCTCCTCCTGTTTGGTTGGTGCGGTCTTTTTGGATGATCTTGCAAGCATCCGGGATGGCTATGGCGATGTCAGGCGCTGATGAGGCGTTCAGCCAGGTTTCTGTAAGGAATGCGACGTCCGGCGATGCAGTGTCGAGTAGGTCCCAGAGTTCAGTGGCGTGTCTGTGGACCGAGCGAGTGTTCAGCAGGATGCACTTCAGGTGGTTGGAGTTCAGGCTGTGTTTGGAGGTAGTGGATTTGGTCTGGGTACTGGTGCAGGCGAACTTGCAGGAGTGGCAGGCGAATGGACCATGGATGTGTACTGGGGCAGCTTCGCAGCATTGTGGTGTGCGTCCGGGGTTAAGGGCAAAGAGGGTAGCGGCGGCATACGTTATGCGCGAGGAGTGGGTTTTGCGCGGACCAGGGGGTCGGGTGCGGACGGGCGTAGACGAGCTTACCTTTGGCGCACCTTCGGTGCGCATGGGGTCCGACCGCTGCGTGTGAACACTGCGCAAAAACGCATCTGTCATATGCGGAAAGTGGAGGGAAGGGGCGAGGGAGGAGCAGCTGGGAGGCGGGGTGGAGAGCCGGGGAGGGAAGGCAAAACAACAACAACCAAAACAAGATGGCAGTCAGCCAAAAGCAATGCAGGGTTGGGGCACAATATGTGTAAAACGCGATGACAATGCTAGTGGGACCGGCACAAGACACAATCAGTTAAATATAGGCAGCACAAAGAAAGCAGAGCGTTGCAGCGCGCTATGGGAGACTAGCGCTACGCTAATATGCTAATCAGCACAATTGATCTGGTATTGAAGCCTCGTTGTTGTCTGTGGCCCCCAGGAGAGAGCTTTCACTCCCAGTTAGTCTCTCCGCACATTTCCAGTTGCGGTTGGCGATGATTGCCACCGGATTAAGGATTCGAGATGGATTTTTCTTCCGGGGATGACAGAGCCTCGCTAGTGTGCGGCCATTTTGTCAGCCCGCCCCCTAGTGTCTCCCTAAAGGGACAATGGTTGAAGAATCAATTAGTTACAAGGGCAAAAAAACCTAAAAGAGGGGTATGAGACAGGGCGGAACCTGTGGCCTGTGGGAGGCAATGTCAGAAGACACACCACAGAAAACCGCCCTAAACGTTAAGATAATGAAGCCTGGGGAAGAGAGGAGCCCAAAGGCAGACATGCCAACCCTCCCGATTCAGGCGTGAGAAGGCTAGTCTCCCGCCTCCCGATTCCTACAAGCAAAAACCCGATTCCTCGGGGGTTTCAGCTGACAGGGCTTGGTATTGTGTAAAGTGCCAATTTTTCCAGCAATAGTCAGAGTGGCAATGCAGGGGCTCTCGAAGGGGTGAACAACCAACAAAGCGTAATTAACAAGGGAATGGTCTTTTAAAGACCTGTGAAGTATTGGGGGGGTGGGTGTGAGTGTGCACAGGAAGCTGTTTTAGCCCGGGCTGTCACACGGGGGAAGGGCGGGGGGGGGAGCATGCACTGCCAGGCCAGTGCACAACACTTGCATCACCCTCTCTCTGCCTGCCATTGCGCTCCATGCTTCTAAAAGGTATGAAAAAAACTTGCATTTGTGTTTCAAATGTCCGATCCTGCAGCAGCCCCTTCCAAAGCCAATACATGCCGTTAACCCGATTCAAGGCCCTATTCTCCCGAATTTTTTTTTAAATCTCCCTCTTTGCTCTTCTCAAATGTTGGCATGTATGCCAAAGGGTCCTCCACGCCCGCATGGGGTATACCTCACCTGGGGTATATCATGACCCCAAAAACAAAAAACAGGGAAATCCACAGTCAGAGGTCAAAACACGAACAACCTGTGGAACACCACCACAGTCGGCTTACTGTCAGCCCAGAAACGCACAGTCCAACTTGTGGACACTGAATGAAAGTTGCAAAAGGAAGGAGGGGTAACCACCCCAGTGTAGGATGACCTGAGACCTGCCAAGTACAAGCCTATGGGGGGGGGGCAAAAGCCAGCAAGGTGGTGCTGAACTGCTGAGTCGGCATGGGTATTAAACAAAAGGACCCCATCAAAAGGCAGGTCAACAAAGCGCTCCCAGATATTCTATGGGAAGACGCCATCCCGCAACTAAGAATTTTGACGTAGTGCAACAGAGGAGTCAGAGGTATCCAGGGCCGACCTGAAAGTAAATTCTGTCTGGTCACGTCCGTCACAGATATGATGAAGGAGGTCAGCACGAGCGCCCTCAGAGGTTGAAGAGATAAGAGACTCAGCAGAGTCCCAAAGGGCAGAAGTAGCCTGAGCCAAAACACACACTGTATTGAGAGCGCGAAGAGCCTCGCTAGTGGAGGTGAAAATATTACGACCCCACAACTTCAGCCATCTAGACTACCGGGAGGGAGGAAGCAACAGCGGAGGCAAGGAAGGAACAGCCGTTTGCAGAACGAGCCCCTGAACGTCCGGATGAATAAACAAGCAAACCTGATAGTTCGGGGCAGGGCAGTGACGGTGCATTATGGAACGAGCCACCGGATCACCGAAGCCAGCCGTGCCCAGGTCTCCAGAAGAGCATCATAAAGAAAGGCTTCGAAAGGCAGAAGCGGCTCTACATTCCCCAAACCGTGGTGGAGAACATCCAACAGGGGGTCAACAGGCAGGGGAACTGAAGGGGGCTGCATACGAACAATGCGGGTGGCCATGGAAACAACCCTCGCAAAGGCTGCACCAGCCTTGTAGCCCTCAGAGGTGGGGACAGTAACTCATCCATTGGTGAGGGCTGTAAGCTGAGCCGCTCACTCCAAGGGGATTGTCCGATGAAAGGAGGAACAGACCAATGTCCAAAAGGAGGAAGCCCTGTGGATGAATGAGGGTCCTGAAGGGGCTCTTGAGGAGGCGGAGAGTCCGCCGGAGCCACAAACTCCAGAGGGGGGGGGGGGATGGAAGGATGGATCCGTCATCGACGGACGTCGGGGTGATGCCGAACTCGCTCCAGAGGCCTCTGGAGAGGATTCGATGATCCAGAGCCGACCTCCCAGAGAGAAGTCAACAACCTGGGACTGAGGTGGCACCAGGGTGTCCTTGGATGGTGCCGACTCACCCCATCCGAGGCTGACGCGGCCTTGTCTGGCACCGACTCGGCCCAATCTGGCACCGACTTGGCCTCAACCACAATAGGCTTCGGCTCCGAAGAAAGGAACAGAGCCAGAGTCGGGGAGGCAAGTCTACAGCACCGGACCAGCACCGACTCAGGCTCGACCACAACAGGCTCAGATTTTAAAGAAAGGAACGTAGCCAGTCTACGGCGCCGGACCGGCACCGGCCTGGCTCCGAAAAGGCAGCCGCACGTACGGAGGGCCGAGGGGGACTCAGAGACGAGCTACGAGTATCAGCGACCACCTGCAACACTACAGGACGCCCCACGGGACTATGCAATGCGTTAGGGGTGCTATGGGCCGAAGAGGTGGACCTTGCCAGGCCGCGCCCTGAGAAGTCCGGAAACTAGTGCCCCCTCCAACAGGAGGAAGGAAGGTCGGTGACCTCGGCGACAGGACTTACCAGGGACAGTCAAGCAACGCACATGGGAACCAGATGGCGACCGACGCCGCAAACAGAACCCTCTGCTACCGGGACATGCTGCCGCAGAGGAGGCCGGGGGCCGTGGCGACTTCGACCAGGACAGACCGAGCCGAAAGTAGCTTCATCCGGTGCTCCCGCCGGGACTTCGGCTTGAGTTGTTGGCATGCGTCGCAATCAGTTGAGTCGTGGTGTTCGCCCAGGCACCACATGCAGATAAGATATGGGTCAGTCGCGGACATTTGCCGTAAACAGGAGGCACATGTCTTAAAGCCCGAAGGCATCGCACACTGTTCCAGAAAAAAAGTGTCAAAAGGAGCCTGAAAACAGGCCAGAGGAACTGCTTACTCTGGATCCGCATTACATATGTTGGTTAGTCGAAAGAAGAGGAGTGGGTGTTATATTCCATATATGTACCCTATATAGGCGCAGGTAACATTGCAACCTTCCACCTATACTCTTCCCTACCTTACATACATAACAGTTCTTAGGACGCCGGCGCTGAGAGATGAGGCCGGGAATTCTCTATCCGATCCAAGGGTCATTGCCGACAGTTTTGCGCGCTATTAGGAAGCACAATATACCCCTAGAGATTCTCTACCAGCGGAGGCTGTAGACAAATTTCTAGCGGATCTCCCGCCAAGGGGGATCTCCGATGAGGAGCGTGACCGTCTCAAGATTCCATTGTCCGCGGAGGAATTGGGCAAGGCACTTGGTGAACTGAACGCCGGGAAGGCCCCAGGGCCGAATGGTTTCCCATGCAAGTTTTTTCGGAAATATCATCTCCAGTTAGGGCCACATTTCAAGAAGTCATTAGATGCTGCTAGAGAGTTAGGTCATCTGCCGCCAGATTGGAGGCATGCCGAGATCGTGGTGTTCTGCAAACCGGGAAGACCACCGGATCGCAATGAATCGTAGTGCCCTATCTCACTTCTGAATATCGAGGAGAAGTTACTGGCGAAGGCGCTCGCCAACCGCCTCCTCCCATTGATTACCACTCTGGCCCACCCAGACCAGGCTGGCTTTATGCCACACAGGGCCACCAGACACAATATTAGGCGGGCCCAGGTGGCCTTGGAAATGATGCGAGCCACCGGCTCCCAGTTGGCGCTTTTGTTGGCTAATATTGATAGAGCCTTCGACTCACTGAGCTGGGTTTACTTACAAGCGCTTCTACCTTGTCTAAATCTCGGCCCTCATTTTCTCTTGTATATACGGCTGCTATATACCGATTTGACAGTGTCTGTGCGAGTGGCCAGTGCGATTTCGGACGTCTTCCCCATCGGGCGGGGTACCCGGCAGGGATGGGCACTTTCGCCGTAGTTATTCGGTCTCGCGATGGAACCTCTCGCGGCATGGGTGCGTATAGACGCGCAGATGAAGGGATTCGAATGGGAAGCTGGGCCGTCAGACAGAATCACGATTTACGCGGACGACGTGCTGTTTTTTCTTACAGATCTCAATAGGTCGGGCCCAAGAGTTCTTGACATCATGAGGGTGTTTGGAGAGGTTTCAGGGCTTAACCTCAACGTAAAGAAATCCATCTTGTGGACCCTGGGCAGCGGTGTGGCTCTTGGTAATTGGGCGTCCGCCCTACAGAAGGCGACAGGAGGTATTAAGTATCTTGGGGTGTTCATGACGGACATCCCTGGAGTCTCGAGGAACCGTAATATTGTTCCGGTCTGGGACAGGGTCCGGTCGGATATGAAAACATGGTCCCATATGCCCTTGAACTTGTATGGCCGATCGGCCATCTTTAAGATGGTGGCTCTCCCTCGTCTGCTCTACCAACTGCAGAATCATCCCTATCCTATCTCGCCACAATGGTTTCGCCAAGTTAACTCGGCGCTGGGCCGCTTTCTCTGGGCTGGAGGTGCTATTCGTGTGGCCCTCCGCACCTGTTTCCTCTCTACGTACTGCGGTGGCCTGGCATCATCGGACATCCTCTCCTACTATCAAGCGTCCCATCTATTGATACTCAACGAATGGTGGTATGGGGATCGGGGCAATCCGGCGTATGCTCTGGAGAGATATTTAATGGAACCAGATACTTTGCACACGTTACTGTACTCGGCGGGGAAGAGGAAGAGGCTCCCGGTGGTTACGCAGGTTGTCTTTCAGGTTTGGCGTCGAGCACTTAGTCGTATGGGATGGTGGAATAGGCTGACTGAGGAGACCCCGCTGTGGCAGAACGGCCGCCTGCCGGCTTTGTCGACTTTGCAGGGGTTTCGCGGATGGGAAGCGATAGGGATCTCGGTGCTGGGGCATGTCATGAGGGGCACAACCCTTAAATCCTTTCAGGAGCTGAGGGATGAGTACGATATGCCGCGTACCCAGTTCTTCAAATACCTGCAGTTCCGCCACGCTATCTCTCCTGCCTTGGAGGGATTAGACTCCCTGCCGGAATTTAGTCTGCTAGAAGCCAAATTGTTTATGGGAGAATTGACAGAAAAGAAGATATCCCCCATCTATCAATCACTGGTTATCCATATCAGTTCTTAGGGACTGACCTTTTACCTAGATACTACCCTGCATTCAGAACGCGGGACTACCATCTCCTGTATAATATCTCTGTATAAAGTTCAGGCCTGATGTCATCTTTTAGGCCGACACAGTAACACAGCAAGGTTGGACCCCTGGGGAGACCTATGGTTATATATACATTACATCTTGCTCAGAATGACAGAGGAGATCAAGACTTCCCTGCTGACACACTGACCAGAGACACTGAGGTTCCTGCATGCAGACACTCCAGCTCGCAGTGGTCTAACATTCTTCGCGGGGTGTCCAACTTGAGACCAGGATGGAGTCCCATATTCTCTCATTCTCAGGTAATGGGGTTGACTAGATCCAAGAGGGATTCTTGGCATAACACCTCTACAGATGTTAGGTACATTTAGGTACATCTAGTCAGGGAGGCATTTTAGGAGTATGCACTTTTTATCATGTATTCTATGTACTCGTAAATATATTCATGATTACTGCAAGATGGTAGAACTGTACAATATTTTTACTTTCATAGTACTTCTAATCATATATCTATGCTACTGTCTAATGGTTGTTGCAGCTCATCTATTCTACACTAGAATAACAACTGTTCAATAAATTCTTATCAAAAACACCCAGCCTGTTTATTCTGTGTATCTCTGAGACAAACTAAGTAAGCATGCGTTACAGAGTGAAAGGTAGTATATTGTTTCCATGATTCTGAGGGATCAGGGTTGTCATGTTCTGACGTTGCCAAGAACTATTCTCTCTGCGATATGTTGAGATTCTAGTGGCTAGCTGATACAGACAGGCTTACATACCTGGTGGGGGTGCACTGAATCAGTCTGCCACCAATCCCACATTTTATGTTATCCAAGTGCGCAGATCCTGTATAGGTTATAGAGGAACTACACAACATTATCCTCTCTGCCCTTGTCCTTGACGCCCAGGCTGAGACGCCCTGAACCCTGGCCTTATACAGACCTTGTAAACAGGCCAATGAAAACCCTAACCCTAATCAGTCAAAACACTAGCCCTAAGCTATAGATCCAATAGGACAGCAGCCTCTTAAAGCTAATCAAAGTCCTAGTCCTAGCAACCAATCAGGCACCAAATCCTAAGCCCTATGTCCAATAGAAAGCCAGTCCCAATCCTGCTCTCAGTAGTCAATCATGCAAGAAACCTTAAGCCCTATGTCCAACAGAAAGCCTAGTCCCAGAAACCAATACGAAACCCTAAACCTATCCACCAATCAGATCACTAACCCTAAGTCCTACAGCAATAGAATCACTGACCCAGGAACCATTCAGCACCCTCAAATAGTTAACAAATGAGAACACAAACCCTAGTCTAATAAAAACACCAGATACAACCACCAATCAGTGCACACAAAGAGCGCAAACGCTCCGTCCATCATCCTCTTTTGTTTCGCTTTCCTGGTAGCTATCACCCCTGCCAGAAGAGTGAGTGGGCACCAGGCTCTTTCTTTTAAACTTCTTTTCTCTCTGTTCATCTGGACAAGGTGGTTTTAAGGACTCGTCCTTCTTTCTTGCCAAAGGTTGGCAGGGTTTGCTCAGACGCGAGTCCCTTGCTCACTTGGCCACTGGATTCAAGATAGCCTGGCTGATGAGGATTATGAATCCGAAACCGGTCCCAGGATGCTTGTTTCCGGTCCAGGGAAGACATGGCTTGGCAGTTCAGGCTGGACTGTTCCTATGAGGCACAGGGTCAGACAGATTTGCATATGGCCATGTCTGAACTGGGGTGGCTGAGTGAGCTAAAGAATGGTGATGGATTAAACCCAGATCAGTTGACTGGGGGTGTGTTTGATTTGCTCAAATGCTCCGTCCATCATCCCCTTTTGTCATGGGCGTCCGCAGAAATTTTTCCAGGGGTGAGCAAAATGTTAACGTCATCACCATCCTCCGATGATGTGTGCCAGGTGGGGCACAAGAAACACGGGGTACAGAACTAGAATAGACTCAATTAAATGCCAGGAATCCAGGACATGTGACTGCCCCTGCCACAGGCCAACAAACACCACCTGTAGGGAAAACGCTAAACTTTCACACAAAGTGCTTTATCTCTGTCTGCTAGGTGTGCAGACTTCCGGGTCCTCGATCTAACACTAGTCAAGGCTGTCTTCAGCACAATTCGATTTTTAGCAGAATACTTTAAAACAGCCTATGATTAAAGCACCAGATTAAATATACTGTATGCACAGTGTATGTTAGGGATTATTTGTATCACACATATTCACCAATATTGGCTTCTTGGTGCTACAATTCATGATAACTTTTATCCAAATTTAAAGCACAACGTCAAAGTAATAAATAATGCAGCAATCGCACACGTTAGTGATTCGCCAATGGATGCTCCCTTTACTAGAATTCCCTGGGCATTGCTAAATTTTACACACATTAAATTAATTTATACAAAATAAAATGTATAGGTCCAAATGTTAGCTATATTTTTTAAAAGAAACTTAGAGTCCCTCTACGTGTAGTCAATGTCAAACTGACATCTTGCGCACGTTTAGGGATACAATAATGGCCAGCTCCCTTATGCAAAAGCCCGGCACCGTAAATGTGTGGCACATGCGGTGCCTGCAGCGGCGGCACATCACAGGTCCAGGGATGCTGAGTCTTACACAGTAATCGAAGTGGGGAAAAAAAGTAGGGGAACAGTGGGTGGAAAATCAGAGGGCTGAAATAACCCAAGGATTGGATCTGTGGGTGGAGCCAGAGGTGTGGCCAGAATGCGCAGACATCCCAATTTTTAGTATTTGTTTGGCATTTCACTGCCAAGTTTAATCAACCAATGGATACACATGATTATTTAAGGTTATAATGAGTTATTGACATTAAAATATATTTACAAAGTGGGCTTCTAATCACAGAATGTACCAAATACGATAAAATGTGGAAACACAAGCCATTTGTCTCCGAGCCATGGAGTTTCTATCATCAGCACTTCTCCCTTTTCCCACAACAGCAGTTCAAATGAATGGCAAAATATCCTAGTTTGCAAATGTTTTCTCTAAAAGTATGGCTCTGCCATATTTGACTCATAATTCAAGATCTGCTGCATGATCTGACCAATTAAACTAATAAATTGTTTGTAGCTCAAACATATCAAAAGTTAATATAAAATGTGACATGTGTTGCTGGGGAGTGGATGGCCTATTGTAAAGGTTGACTGGTCACCTTTCTCACTGCTGTGTTTGTATGTTAAACTGGTACTAATAAGGCAAAATCTTCCCAGAGACTGTTAGCATGTGTACACACGTCAAAATAATAAAATATCTGAAAATATACTGCATTACGCTGCTGCCTTTTTTGAATGCATAATTTAGTCAACACTACGGCATAATGTTGTCATCCTTTGCTGCATAATTAATTCTAGTGGCCCCACAGCAGGAAGCACATGTTAAAAGTGCTTGTGAATGAAGCAGGGGGACTGTGAAGTTTGCGAACTTAGTTTGGTGTGCGTGTAAATCCTGCATTGCCAATCCCTGGTGAGTTGCAGCTACTACTGCTGAAACAAGGCCAATTGAGGTACCTATCGGTGAGGCAGACTGGACTCAAGGGCAGGGCCAGCCATAGCACTGGTGGTGTCCTGTGCATTATTGTTTGTTAGTGCCCCTCAATGACCACCTCTGCCATGGATTACCTCTCAACCATCCTTTTACTGTGCCCCCCAAGTCTCCATAACCACTCTCTCTCAGATGTATTTAATTTGATTTACAGCGCCACTCATACCATTGTAGGGTGTCAGAGCACTTTACATCACATACATTACACAGAGACAATCAATATGTGTGTAAATTGCTGTATAGAAAATGTTACATAAGATTAAGGACTACAAGGTGTAGGAGTCACATGACAACCATACTAGTAGCCGGTATAGTTTTATAGTGATTGGTCTGGAGAAACACAATACCTGGAATTTAAAACATAAAACAATGGTTGGGGGTTCTCCTTAATAATCAGAACTGATTTCTGTCCAAAAGAACACTTTTTGGGACATTAGGATAATCAAAGACTGGGGGGGACATAATGCTCTAATTTATACCTTGCAGTTTGAATGCAGCTCTTAGATGACAGTTAATAGCTCACTGTTCTAAGTTAGGATTTTACCTTATAAACTGCAAGTAACAAAAGGATCTCTCTGAAAAAAGCAGTAGCCCACTGACCTATTTACATTATGTGAACTTTGTGATCTGCATGGCGCATGTTCTTTGCAGCCGGTATATTAACCCTCTGAGCTACCTTTCCATGAGTCAAAACTTCCACTAAACAAAATTCTGATCCCTCTCTAGGAAGAACATTATTCACCAGAGTCATCATGACATTTTTATTGTGGCCGAAAAGTGCTGGAGACCAGGAAGGAGTCAGCAAGCGTTTTTAAAACCATAATATACTTGCAAACATGATGCCTCCACCTAAAGTCAGCACCTTGTGCGGTCACACTGGTTGCACCGCCCTAGAGCTGGCCCTTCTCAAGGGTCCTGTGACCTCAGTGACTGTTGTTCTAGGGTGTGCTGCTTCATAGGCCTGCCCACAAGACTGGAGGTGAACTTCAGTAATGATAGTGGTGGACAAGCCTTGAAGGTTAACCTACACTTATCATGCTAGGGTCCACCTGCTTGTGCGAAGACACCAGGACTTCTGAGGTGTTGCGAAGCCTTCTAAGGTCTAGCATGTGATTGTGCTCTCACAGAAGAGTGGTCTGGTGGACTGGTTATTAAGGCTGAACCTGGTTCCCAGTTCCAAATTCAGCAGCTCTGACCATAGTTTCACATCCTCTCCCCCACTGAACACCGTACTGTCCCACTGAGAAAAACTCCCACTATCTTCAACTACAACCCAATTGTTACCCGCTATAAACACCTGGATGCAGCTCAATTTAAATTACGCACTAGACAAGAGCAATATGCGGCCTACAAAAAAAAAAGTAACAACGTCCTGGAAAAAGCAAACACTTATAGGGAATGCAAAATTTTGCAAACAATGGGAAATGTAAGCAGGAACAACATGGTTACCTTAATGTTTTTACACTCACTATTCAGAAATCAGTGAGTGCTTTTGCCTGAAAAGTTAAGGACCCGACTACAGGGCCCTGAATGGACCCATTTCAATGGCCATTGCTTATACCTTTACAAAACGTAAGCTGCATGGTAAAAAGACCACATCCCTGGTCGCAGAGCCGCAGCACACATTTTGTTTTCCAATCCACACATTGCAGTACCTCCAGGATTGGTGCACTAGTTCCAAGTCCAGAGAAAACAAAGACAAGAAAACAAAAATAGCGCTTCACTGGCAAACTCTGTAAAAGTGGCGCTAATGTGTTTCAGTGTGAATAAAATCAGTTTTGCCAGTTTGCTACCACTCTGTCTTACTTTATTTAGTTATTTATCTATTTTTCATACTTTTAGCCTTTTATTCCCAATGCTGCACTTTGGAATTGAAATGCAACATTTCCAGCAAAAGCGTCTCTTTTTTGGATCCATTTCAAAGGGAAGCAAATAAAAGAAAGGAGAGGAAAGAGAGTGAGAACCCCGTCTTGAAGTCATGGTTTTCTTGGGCGTCCGCAGGGGGGGCACGGAGGGTTGCTCCAGGGGGGGCAAGGGCCCCTCCTTGCCCCCCCCTGCGGACGCCCATGCCTTTTGTATAGCTACCAGGAAAGCCGTCTTTAGAGTCAGAAGACGTAAGGGACAATTATGAAGGGGCTCAAAGGGAGCGGTCATAAGATAGGTTAAGACAAGATTTAGGTCCCATTGAGGCATTATGAAAGGCACAGGACAAAACGTGTGTGTAATGCCTTTGAGGAAACGATTAACAACCAGGGACTTAAAAATAGAAGGATAATCTAAAAGCCGTAGAAAGGCGGAGATGGCAGAAAGATAACCTTTGATAGTGCCCAGAGCAGAGCCCTGCTGGGCCAAAGAGAGAAGGAACATAAGAACCTCAGAAAGAGGGGAAGAAAGGGGATCCACAGCCTTTGCCATGCACCCTGCCACAAATGTATTCCACCTGCAGGCGTATACCAGCTTAGTGGAGGAACGCCTGGCTGCCAAAATGACATCACAGACTTCGGGAGGAAGGTCGAAAGCTGTCAACTGTTGCCGCTCAATCTTCACGCATGGAGGTGGAGACTGGACAGGTTCGGGTGGAGGACCGTCCCCTGCTGCTGCGACAGAAGATCCTCCCAAAGAGGCAGTCGGATCGGGGGATTAATCGCCATGCTGAGTAGCTCGGGATACCAGTATCTTCGTGCCCAATCCGGAGCCACAAGGATGACTTGGGCCCCGTCTCGCCAAATCTTCTTCAGCACTCTGGGTAGAAGTTGTATAGGCGGAAAGGCGTAAAACAGGCCACGGCTCCACTTTCGAAAAAAAGTGTCGCAGAGAGAGTGCTACCTTGGAAATTCCAACGCGCAGAACCGATGACATTGTGCATTCTCTTAGGTGGCGAAAAGATCTAACCAAGGATCTCCCCACTGCAGAAAGAGACCTTGCGCCACGTCCGAGTTCAGACGCCATTCGTGATCCATCATGCACCAGCGGCATAGTTCGTCCACCCTGGCATTCAGAGAACCTGCCAGTTGTTGAACCACCAAGGTAATGCCTTGATGTTCCAGCCATGTCCAGAGGCGCAGAGCCACGACCCCACCCGTCCTGTTTGTTGCAGTACCATATGGTGGTGGTGTTGTCCGTGTACACCTGCACTACACTTTCCCAGGCATAGGGAAGAAATTGTTTCAGTGCAAGTCAGATCGCCTGAAGCTCATACAGGTTGATATGGAGCCTCGACTCCGCAAGAGACCAGAGACCACTGATCGCCACCTCTCCCAATTGGCCGGCCCATCTCAGGAGGGACACATTCGTCACCACTGTGTGCTCCATTTGGGGAAGGGAGCGGGATCTGGCATTGACCCAACCACGATTCGTGAGTGTGGGAAGGTGGCTCTATATATACTGGACAATAAGGCAGTACAGTGTGTATAGAGTCCACAAACCCCAAAGGTTTAACAGAGGTTAAAGTCAGAACTGACCTTACTCTCCAAAGTGGTAGCTTGGTCGAGCAGTAAGGCAGTACCAGAGGACAGTGTAAAGCATTTGTTGTACACACTCAGTCAGCAAAAGGTTTCACACACTCAAGAACTGAACTCCAGGCCAATTGTTATTATATCCTTAGATATAGTTGTTTTATTTTTAGAACCGACAGTTATAATAATATACTTTTTGAGATACGAGTACTCTCATGTAAATACTTTGCAGAGGAGTAATAAGTTTGTACACACAAGAATTACCGGATAGCTAATAAGCAATACAGTTCTGGAACACACTCTAGCATTAAGCTCAATGGGTTTGTCATAGGAGAGTACAGTTGATTACTTTATGGATTACTTTGGTAGTCCCAGGACTAGGTCACAGATTCAGTCCTGGGGTCTAAACTGAAATCAGATTAGCAAAAACGTTTTAGTTACTGTGTTGGATTTTCCTGAATATAAAGCTGTTTTAAAAGTTCACACTTAGAAACTTTTCAAGATGATTCTGACGATGTTATCCAATGGGAAGAACTTCAGGTTACAGATAAAGTACGATTGTGTTACTTTTGTAACCCAGCACTAGTCTCCTAGGGCCAGTACTGGGAGCTTAATTCAAAACAGGTAGGTATTTGTGTTTCAGTATTTCGTAGATTCTTGAAGAATATTTGCAGTTTTCAAAAGTAGACAGAAGAAATTTCATAGAAAAGCAGACAATGGGTTCCTATGGAGAAAAATACAGGTTACTAGTAAACCCGCTAGGGATTACTTTGGCGGTTCAGTACTGGGCTGAAAGGTACAGTACTGGCTTCTCTCCTGATCACAGGTGAGTATTTTCGAATTCGGACTTTGGCTGATTTTATAGGAATATTTTCAGTTTTCAAAACTTCACACTTAGCAAATTTTTGAGTCAAAATGGGTCAATGTTATCCAATGGCAGGTAAGTGAATTACCGGCCTCCAGGTGAGTACTTGGTTGGTGAAGGTAAGGTTTTGGGCACAGACTCAGTGGTCCCCCAGGATCAGGTAGGTACAGTTAGTACACCCTCAGCGGCACAGGGGCGGCCGGGTGCAGAGGTAATAAGGCCCAATGTTAGTTAATGAGAGGCAGGGGGCCTTCAGTTGGTGGCGGCTGGCTAGCAGGCCACGCGGCTGTGGGAGCCAGGCTCCTGGTCACTTGCTCAGGGCAAGGGGGGAAGTAGATTAGGACAGAGAGGTCACAGCCAGCGGCACTCGGGCGGCTGGGTGCAGGGTGCTTTTGAGCCGTCGGGCGCTCAATGTTATCCAATGAGGATCTTGACAAAGGAACAAAGGCTGCAGGCTCGGGGACGGTGATTCTCAGGGGGCGACCATCACTTCAAGAGGTAAGTTAGGATGTTGGAGCACAGGTAGGTACCCCAAAGGGAGGCACAGGGGGCTGCAGGGCGCCGGGTGCAGGGGTGTCTTTGGGTGTCGGAAAAGCGTACCCTCTGCTGGTCGCGGTTGGGGTGGCCCCTGGTTCTGAGTCTGCACGCATGGGCTTGTTCGTCGAGGAGGGTCTTTGGGCACTGGACTTCGGGTTCCAGTCGCCTGGGGGACGTCCTCATGGTTTTGGTTCGAGTTGGCCCCGCCCGGGCTCGGCTGTTGGCTATTGCAGAGTGGGCTGGTCCGGTGGGCACCAGGTGGGTTGTTGCAGCAGAGCCTCTGCTGATGGGAGTTCCAATCTTCGAGAGGGTCAAGGTAGGCAGGTCCTCTGGGTATCCCAAGGTTGCTATCCGCGGAGGCCGCCGGTATTAGGCAGGAGCAGGTTCCAGGATCAACACGCCGGTAGGGCTGGGGCCAAGTCAGTAGTTGTTGTCCTGTTGTTAGCAGCTGCGCGGCTGGTCTTCTCCTTGATCTTCTTTCTTCTTCTTGGTATCGGGATCTCAGGAAGGAAGGTTCGGGAGCCCCTAAATACTGAATTTAGGGGCGTTATGGGTAGGGCAGGGGCAGGGACCAATGGGTCCCTGTACAGGGGTGAGTACACCCCCTAGCCTGCTCCTCTCCTGTGGGAGGGGGGCAGGAGCCTCGCTGGGATTGGGCAGGACTCCCCATCTACATGATGGCCGGGGTCGTGCTTCACCATGCCTCCTCCACCTGAGGGGTAGAGTTGGCACAGGTTGGCACCCCCCCCTTCCTGGCGTAGTTTTTCCCGACAGTCTTCCCGCCAGGGTGGGGGTAGGCCTGGTGGGGGGCTGGTTGCTGGGTACAGCAAAAGGTCTGGGAAAGCTCTCATAGGCTGTATGGCTTTGAAGCTTCCCCCTGTCCATCCTGAGGGAGGAGACATAGCACCTTGCCCAGGATGTGCTTTGTTGCAGACCCAGGAGAGCGGGGGGCTCCCCACCCTGGGGTCCAGCAACATGTCTGCTGTGTGGCAGCCTCTGCAGCCACTCAGTGGATTGTTGGTTCGGGTTTCTGAAGGGCATCTCTAAGATGCCTTCTCGTGCATTTTACATTAAATCCCACACTGGCATCAGTGCAGGTTTAATGTGCTGAGAAGTTTGGTGCCAAACTTGTCAGTCTTCAGTGAAGCCATTATGGTGCTGTGGAGTTCGTAAATGACAACCTCCCAGCACCATATACTCTTAAATGGCACCACTGCACTTACAGTGCCCAGGAATGGCCTTGGGTACTGTAGGGGCACAGGGCTCATGCACCTGGGCCCTCACCTCTGGCACAGGGCACCCAGCTAGAGGGATGACTGAAGTATGCCAGGGCTGTGGGCTCTGTGGGCATGGCACACAGGGATGTGTGCCATGTAGGCTCTTGCTTTAGTTCTGTACCTAGGCACTCATCCTGCAAAGGCAGTGTGTGGGAGCCAGGGTACAGGGTCCCTGAGGGTGGCACACTAAGTGCTGCAGCCCTCAGAGGTCTTCTCTGGTCACCATGCCCTGGGTACCTAGGATACCATTTACTAGGGGCTGACAGGTGGCCAGAGATGCTAATTGGGTGTTTTCTTTCAGCATAGTTTTTCTTTGTAGGGAAGGAGCACAGGCCCTGGGTACCTGGTTGGCAGGGACCCAGGGCACACTCAGTCAAAGTACATTAGCAGTTCAGAAAAAAGTGGGGGCATACCAAGGCAAGAAAGATGGCACTTTCTCACAGTGAGCCACCACTGTAATTGTTCTTCAGTGCCCTCTGAGATCTGGACATGATCGGACGGGTTGCCCTGATGCTGTGCCCACTGGAACTTCAGGTCCCACTGCGAAGCCCGCATATGCAATCTGGCATGTTGCTCTAACAGCATGCAGGAGTCCATTAGGCCCAGGAGCCGGATGGTCAACCTGACTGAAACCCGGGATAGAGGCTGAAAGATCAGAATCATAGCCTGAATATCCCAGACTCTCTGCTCGGGAGGATAAATCTGAAACTGCGTTGAATCCAGAACCTCTCCGATGAAGGGGAGCTTCTGAGAGGGACTCAGGTGCGAATTCGGCACATTGATGGAGAACCCCAGCAAATGCAGGAGGTTGACCGTAGTGTGCAGATGGGAGACGACTGCCTGGGGCGAGCCCGCCTTCAACCACAAGTTGTCGAGATAGGGGGAGACTGGAACCCCGGATCTGCGCAGATGAGCTGCGACCACCTACCACACCCGAGGGGCACTGGTAACGCAAGTGCTCTTGGCCTACCATGAACCGCAGTTAACGCCGGTGGGCCGGCAGGATGGGGATATGAAAATATGTCATCAAGTCTCCAGGGTTGAGGGCCGCCTAGACCTGAGTCAGAGTCAACATCTTGCACTTCTCCTTCCGGTGGAAGCTATTGACGTTCCTGAGGTCTCCTTCTTGGGGACCAGAAAGTAGTGGGAATAACAACCAAGTCCTACTTCTGGCTCAGGAACGCGCTCGATGGCCCCCTTGGCCAAGTGGGCCATTAATTCCTGTTGGAGAAGTGCAAAGTGATCCCACAACATGCAGTGGAACTGAGGTGGCAATACTGGGGGGCAGACTCGAAGGAGAGTGCAGTACCTACCTGTCCGAAGTGACAGCACACCAGTGGGGGAGGTGATGGCGAATCCTACCGCCCACCAGCGTGGGGTGCACCCCAAAGCTCGGACTAGGAAGGCTTTGAGGCGGATGCTGCGGGAACGGAGGTGGACTGACCCACACGCTGGCCCCCTGTCCAGCCGCGGAGGGAACCACTTCCGCGGCCGCGCTAGGATTGATTTTGCGCAGGCTTTTGACTGAACGAACGTGTTGGGGCGAACCTTCCGTGGCCACAAAAGGAACGAAAAGCAGACGTGACCGGGCATGTGGTGGAAAGACCCAATGACTTGGCCGTAACCCGGGAGTCCTTAAAATGCTCAAGCGCACTATGGTGGTGACGGAGGGCCACTGTGGTGGAAATTGTCCTACCCAGCGAGTCCGCGGTGTCCATGTCCACACCAGATGGAGAACTTTGCGGCATCTTTCCCCTCAGCCACAGATTTTGAAAACACTGCCCGAACTTCCTCCGTACACTGCGGCAGCGTCTGCGCAACCATGTCTCACACAGCGTGAGAGTAACGGCCCAAGAGGCATGCAGTGTTCACCGACCACAGCCCTAAGCTGGCAGAGGAAAACAGTTTCTTGCCAAACAGTTCCACCTTCTTAGATTCTATATCCAGCGGGGCGGTAGGGAATGCGCTTTGGGAGGTGGATGCTTGGATGACCAGGCTCTCCGGAGTTGGGTGGGTCGTTATGAAAGGCAGGGTCACCCGGGGCCGGGCAATGACGCCTGGCCACGTTCTTTTCCACTGGGACCCGCGTGGCTGGCCTCGACCAGGTGCCCATCAACACATCAGTTAGCTCCTCATTTAACGGTAGCAGGGGCTCCATAGAGCTTGCCGCCGGCTGAAGGACTTCAGTGAGGAGGTTAGTTTTCAGAGTTACCTTAGGCAGGTCAATGTCAAGGGCCTCAGCTGCTCTACGAAGCACCACAGTGTATGTAGCGCCCTCCTCCATGGCCACAGCAGAAGGAGAAAGGAATCCAGGCTCAGAGGAGAGGTCAAGGCCACCTGCATCCTCCGACTCTTCTGCCCACTCCTGTTCCGACTTGCACTGCCGTGCAAGAGGGTCCTCAGACCCCTCCCAGTCGTCCCATCCTCCACTGCCCGAGGCACAGGCTGTAGGGGTGGGGAGGAACAGGGGAATACAAATGGTCCAACGGCACCAGGAACGACGGCGGGAATGTTGCCGATTGGCGCCGATCCGGCTCCATATCCTAGTTAGGTTTCCAACCTGGAGTAAAATTGTCCGGAAATCGGGGCAAGGGCAGAGGTGGAACCAACGGAACCCACTGCGGTGGCGTGAACGGAGCCGCGGGAAGACGGGGCCGGGGCCGGTGGCGGAGGACCATGCGGCGCCCCCAGATGGGACTGAGGGGCCTGAAGGCGCGCCGACGGGAGCCCGAGACCTTAAGAGGCAGTCCATGACAGCAAGAAAACCTGGCACCTGGCCCGGAGTCGCCAACGGACCTGGATAAAGTGGGTAGGCCGCGGGACTCACTGGCTCCAACTGAGCCGTGGAAGAGGTATCTCCGGTCCCCCCATCCGCGCCTGGAGACCGACTTATAACTCCTCTTAACTGACTCCGAGTGTGAAGACTTGGACCCCAAGGAGCGGTGATTATTGCTCTGCGGTCGGTCCCTCGAGTAACCCCTGGACCTTGAACGGCGCGGGGACGACTGCCGGGCCTCCAGTAGCTTACGGGACTGCTCCCGCAAGGCCTTCGGAGCCATGGCCAGACATTCGGAACATGACCGAGAGTCATGGTCGTGCTCCAGACAGTAGAGACAGATGCCATGGGGGTTGGCCACTGACATCGTACGGCGACAGGCCCCGCAGGATTTAAACCCAGGCATCCCTACGTGGCACCAGGAGTCAAAGATTTTAATGAAAACGGAGACAAAAGTCTCCAAAAAGTTTGTCAAAAATGGACTAGGGTACGTGTTCTAACCGAATCTGCGCTTCCTGGCGCGAAAAAAGAAAGAACTGACGTCAGCGCGCATGGGTGGCTCCTAAGTAGTCTCCGTGACGGAGCCGCACGATGCCACCTACCGACGTGCAGGGGTACTGCTGACCAAAAACGTTCAGATCCAGTCTGACGCTTAGGGATATTCTAAGGTAAGGAATCTATTACTAACGTGTCTCTTTCAGATAATACTGTTTGTGAAAAACTTTAATCACTCTTCTAGCCAAAAAATTAGTGTACAATCTCTAAAAAAACACAGCTTAAACAACTAACAGCAGATTACTTCTGTCTCAGAGCACCCTCTATTCAGTCTCTGATGTATAGTGTCTCTGCTGCTAAGGGAGTAAAGAGGGGGGTAAATCTGATTTCACTCTCTTGCGCTACGACAAAATAGGAGCTGGGGTGGATGCTTAATACAGAGGTCTGAGCACTGATCATGGGAGAAACGAGGAGGGAAAATCAGGTAGTCATGGCATTTTACTATGCTCCCTCATGTACCTACCCCACCCCACTTATTACCTACAACTACGCTATACCTAATGGCCTGTTATTCACTCTCCTGTTTGTATTCCCCGCTTTGTGAAGCGCTCTGCTATCTGCAAAGATGTTGTTAGCGCTATATAAAACTTTCAAAATAAAATAAATACATTTGAAAATACAACAGATTTTGAACTCCAAACACAATTCAACAGGTAAAATTAGACAGTTACAGGCAAGTTAAATATCAAATTTCTAAATAAAACATGTGAAGATTTATGCAATCACGGGCAGGTAAAAACTTCAATCTTTAAACTGTAACAACTACAAGCAAAACAGGTGAAAATCATGTAATCACAGGCGGAGAAAAATTGCTTTTTAAATCTAAGGAAAGAGGTGTCACGAGTCTGCCTTCTTACCAGCTCCTGGTCACTGCAATCTTGGGCACATGGAAACTGCAGCTCACAAAATGGAGGAGAATGTTTAGGGGTTCACTCAACAAACCCTTAAGAAGTTGGGGCAGGTGTGAGAGGAGGGCTCAGGGTTGCTAGGGAGCCAATCAGCATGCTTAGGCTGCTGGCCAGGGGGCTGGAAGCTGCTCCACACTTCGGAGTTCTGTAGGTAAGGGCCTAATAAACTTTGCCCTCTAACAATACTGTTAATACAAAACTTTACTCACTCTCCTTAACAAGTGTACAATCCCTATGAAACACAAATTAAACGACTAACAGCAGATTACTGCTGTCTCAGAGCACTCTCAGTCTCTGATGTATAGTTTCTCTGTTGCTAAGGAGGGAAGGATATCAAAGCGTCCTACTTTTGATTCCACCTCATGCCCCTGCCTTCCATCACGCCACACTCTGTCTTTATATCACTCATGCAGATTCTTTTCACCCCTGCTTCTTCCCTTTGCCACAACTTTCTTATCTCTCTCTTCCTCTTCCCTGGGGCAAAGTTCAATGGTGAAGTCCCAGTCATCAAAACCTTGAGTGCCATTGCTCACCACCCGCAACCACACACAAAAAAGCACTGTTTGTGAGTCTTACGCTCTGAGTCTAATATTATGACCTGTTTCTCCTCCTGGAAGACACACTCCCGTCCCAAATCATAGCCTCATATGTTTGAGTGGGACATTTGGGTCTACGGGCAGTCCTCTGATGAGTCTTAAATTCTTGTACTGGTACACATGAGGCCCCCTCCCAGTTTCTTTGCGAAGGGGAGGGCAGGAACAGCTGGACAACAACATGTCAAGCATGAGAATCTATGAAAGATCCAATGCTGGAGAAGGAATATGCTACTTACTAGTATGCATCTGTTCTTGGCATAGAGGGCTGCAGAGTGGTACATTATGAATAGATCACCATCTGGTGTTGGGCTTGGATGATTGCATTTGTTTTTTTCTTGGAGAAGTCTTTTGTAGTCACAAGGCTGGTGACTCCTCCCTTGGGTGATAGTGCGCATGGGCATCGGCTCCATCCTTAGATTATTTTGCCATAGTAAGGTTAGATGGAGTAGTAAGATAGAATACAGAAAGAGATGCCCATGTAAGTGTATATAAATAAGATAATGTTGGAACAGACACAGGTTTCCGGGGAGGCAGGGAGGGCATGTACCACTCTGCAGCCCTCTATGCCAAGAACAGATGCATGCTGGTAAGTAGCATATTCCGTTCGAGGCATATGGGCTGCAGATGGTACATTATAAATAGATTACACAGCAGTTCCCTCCCTAGCGGTGGTCACCGGTGTCTGTTGCAACAGTTTGAAATAACGTTTTTTTTTTTAATTCTTTTTATTGTTGCATCAGAAGTATCACAGATGTAAGAACTAGCATACGGTAGAGCGTCAACATTCCGCCCTGGCCGTTAGTCACGCAACTTTTCTTGTTACTGGATGCCATACCCATCATTAGAACACTTTGCTCTTGAACTAGCAACATAAGAAAAACATAATTAAATAAAGCAGTCCCCCAAACAGCAGCCCACCTACCCACCTCTCCATCCTCCCCTCCCCTGGTCCTACCCCTCCTCCCCTATGGAACTCCTATCCATCTCGTATACATGATCTCAGCATTAAAGTATACATATGTCCATCAGGGATCCCCATCGTACGTATTGCCACGTCAGGGGTCCCCTTGACCTCCTGTGCCTAGTCTGCAATGTCTCATTCCAGTCCATGATACTGTCTCCATTTAGCCCACACTCTCCGAAATTTTTTGGGGCAACCCCTGGCTTTGTAAGTCACTCTCTCCGCCGCCATGTACAGATCCAGCCCTCTCCTCCATTCCTCCAAGTCTGGCCTTTCGGACGCCCCCCAGTGTCTTGCAATGTCCCTTTTCGCCACCACTAAAGCCAATACCAGAAAGATAATCAAGGGGCGGGTTAGGTCCACTTCTGTTGTCATGCCCAGCAGCGCCAATCTAGGGTCGCGCGGTATGTAACTCCTCTAGTTCCAGGAACACACCTTCCCAGTATTCTTGAATGACTTCGCAACCCCAGAGTGTATGGAAAAAATCGCCAGTCTGCCGACGACACCTAAGGCTGTGTCAGTTATCCTACCCATTTTAAAAAGTCGCACCCTATCAAAGTAGGATCTGTGGAGTACCTTGAATTGTATGTGACGGAGCCTTGACTTCATCGCCACCTCGCGAGGGTGCATGAGGGTGAGTTCCCAATCCAGATCCTCCATGCCTCCCACGCCTGCCTCCCATTTGTCTCGTAGGCCCTGTAGGTCCCCTAGCATATTGTTGGTCAAAGTTTTATATGTTAGGGAGATCGCCCCGCCCAGTATCTGTTCCTGCAGCAATCTACCCTCTAGTGGTGCGTATTCTGGGATGTCTGCGAGTGTGATATTTTGTGCCCTCCATGCGTGCCTCAGTTGAACGTATTTGTAGTACTGGGTGTTGAGCAATCCAAATTCTACCCTGAGCGCCTGAAAGGTTTTCAATTCCCCCCTTGGTATCACGTCTCCCACTGTGGAAATACCGATGTCGTCCCACCGTCTAAAGCCTTTCAGCTTATTAAGTTCCCCTAGCCACTTGCAGCACCACAGTGGCGTCTGTCGAGTGAGCCTCTTGTCCCAACCCATTCTTTTTGTCGCTCTATGCCACGCCGTTAGCGTAATCCTGGTGGCAGGTAGGAACTGCTGTCCCACCGTCCCTCCATAGAGGTAGTGCAGTATAGTCTTGTTTGACCATTTAGACCTTTCTAGTGCATAGGTAGGGTGATTGGCTGCCGCATGTAGCCACTCGTTAATCGGGGCGAGGTGTTCCGCCCAGTAGTACGCCTCCAGGTTGGGAAGCGAAATCCCACCACTGTATTGGTGGCGCTGTAGCGTGGATAGAGCCACTCTCGGCTTTTTCCCCAGCCACAGGAATGCACGCAGGTCCGCATGGATTTTATTCAAGGTCCTGGCTGGCAGTGGATAATATTCGTTCTGAAGTGCATAGAGAAACTTTGGTAATAGGACCATTTTATAGAGTGCGGCGTGTCCCAATACCATTATTCGGGCTATGTTGTTCGTGAAAGAGCGTTCCCTATCTAGCGTTATATATATTCCTAGGTATTGAAAGCCTTCCGTTGTATGAATGAGTAGCTCTGGCAGGCACTCCCTCCGCTCTTTGCCTTGTGGATCATAAAGGACCGATTTGTGCCAGTTTATCGTGTGACCCGCCCTCGCCCCGAAATCTCCTAGTTCTCTAAACAGTGCCGGGATTGTCGTGTCTGGGTCAGTCACAAACAATAGGACGTCGGCATACAGGGATATCTTCTCCTGTGTTGCGTCCGAGTCTCCCCACGTAAAGCCCCTGATTTCCTGGTTCTGCCTAATCCGTATCGCTAATATTTCTATTGTAAGGGTAAAGAGAAGGGGGGACAGTGGGCAGCCCTGGCGCGTTCCCCTTCCGATTGTAAATTCGCGGGACAACCTTCCGTTAACCCGCACTCGTGCCCTCGGGGCTGAATATAGGAGCTGAACCCATTTCAAGTATTTGGGTCCAAACCCAAACCGTTGGAGGGTCTCCATCAGGAAAGGCCAGTGGACTGCGTCGAAGGCCTTCTCCGCATCCAGGGAGAGGAACCAGTGGGGTTCACTTCTCTCACGGACCTCCTGTAGCCAATTATGGGTGCGGCGGAGATTTAATTTGGTCGCCCTGTCCGGAAGGAAGCCGGACTGGTCTATATGTACCAGCTCTGTAATGACCTGTCGTAGACGTCTAGCTTGGACAGTGGCCAGAATTTTCGTCTCCATATTTAGGAGGGAAATTGGGCGGTAGGAGGCACAGTCGTCTCTGGGCTTTCCCTCTTTGTAGATTGGGACGATAGTGGCCAGGCTAGATCGGGCGGGAGACTCCCCATCCGGTACGACTCTGTGAATAAAGTCTTCATGTGTTGCTGCAACAAATCCGCCGTCCGTTTAAAGAAGTCCGCCGGGAAACCATTGGGCCCCGGTGTTTTCCCCGGTTTCAGCGCTGTTACGGCTTCCGATATTTCCTCTAGTGTCAAGTCCGCCTCCAAGGCCGCACTGGCCTCTGTGGACAGATTCGGCACTTCCATATCGCACATGTAGTGTAGTGCGTCCTCCCTGTCCCCCAAGTCCCTGGCCCTATAGAAGTCCTCATAATAGGTCGCAAAGGCGTCTGCTATGGCCTCGTCTGTGTTCACCCGTCTGTTCCCTGCTAACGTGATCTGATCCACCCACCTTGCCGCTTGTTCTTTCCTGCTCAACCAAGCTAAGAGTTTGCCGGACTTGTCACCTACATCATATAATCGGTGCAGTGTTGCCAGCGCCTGAGTGCGTGCCTCGTCTGTGACTATTTCCCTGTAGTGTCTCTGCGTGTCTAGCAGTTTCCTGAGGAGCGCCTCTCCCTTCTGCTGGTGGTATTCTGCTTCTAGGTTTAAGATGGTCGCCTCTTCACTCGCTATCTTGCCCTGTCGTTTCCGCCTAGCGTCCCCTAGCCTACTCTGAATGCGGTCTCTCAGGACTGGTTTCATTGCTTCCCAGAGGGTAACTCCTGAGTCAACTGAACACTCATTTTCGGCCATGTAGACCCGTAAGTCCGCTCGCATCCCCCAAAGTATTTCCGGCGTTTGGATGTCCCATGCCGCTAGTCGCCATTCCGCCTTCCTCTCTCCCTTCTCTCGCCCCAAATGTACATATAGCGGGGAGTGATCTGAGATCCCTCTCGCTTTGTATTCTGCTAAATCTCTCGCTGAGACCTCCTGTCTGGATACAAAGATATAATCCAACCTAGAAAAGACTTTGTGGGCCCCCGAGTAAAATGAGTATGCCTCGTGCGTAGGATGAAGCCACCTCCATACATCAGTGAGGCTGATAGTGTTCATGTGCCGCGCTAGGGCTGAAGTGGATCCCACTGTGTGAGGTGACCCTGATCTATCCTGTGAAGCGCACATAACATCATTAAAATCCCCCCGCACTACTTGTGTCGTGTCGGCCGTGTCCAGTAGTATGGCCGTGATTGCCTTTAGTGTGCGTGTCTGTAACTTGGGTGGGGCATATACTGATAGTATCGTGTACCTACGTCTCCTCCACAAACCCTGAACTCCTGCATAAGTGCCCTGTGGGTCCAGCCAAGTGCGCGTAACCGTGAATGGCGTTGTTTTTTTTATGAGAATCGCAACTCCCCTGGAGTCTGTTGTGTACCCTGCATGTGCCAGGACAACATATCGTCCTCGCACTATAAATGTGCACTGATTTCCTCTAAGGTGTGTTTCCTGGAGGAGGATGATGTCAGGTGCCAGTCTTTTGAGGTAGGCATTAACTAAACTTCTCTTAATTTTTGACCCGAGGCCATTTACATTCCATGTTAGCACCGTGACCCCTGTGTCACCCATGTGTGGAGTATCTAATGTACGTGCCATTGTACGTCACAGTGTCCTCCCCGTGTAGGACTTCGGAGTAGGGATGGCACAAAGCGTGGCATGGCGTGTCGCTGCTGTTCCTCAACGGACTGCCCCCTCCCCCGTAACCCTCCTGAACCCCAACATGAGGTAATGTAGGAACCAACCCCCCCCCGCACCCCCCTCCCCACCTCCCTCCCCTTCCAGTCGCATCCCAACCTGGGACCAAACTATCCACAGGAGAAGGCCTGTCGCCCTCCCACACATCCCTCCCCACACTAAACAACAACCAGTACTGAAAACTCAAATAACAGTAGGGGGTGTGTCAACTTGCTTGCTCCGTATCGCCGAGCGGCTATCTCCCCGATTCCCGTGCACCAATGTTCATGAGTGTGAGTCTTGCGTGTCCATGTTCGGCCCCTGCCCTGAGGAGTCCTGTTCCAATTGCTGGATTTCTTTAACCAGCGGGTGTATCGAATCGCCCATTGTTTCTTCCTCCTCTCCTCCGGACGTGCGGCCCTCCGATTCCTCTATTTCTTCTCCTTCCGAACGGATTCCATTCCTCAGGCAACTGAACCTAGAGCCCGCCACAGAGTCACTGGCCGGGGATGCCGGTCTGCCTCCTCTCCTGTCCTCCGTACCTCGAGTTCTGTACGGTGTTGCAGGTGTCTTCTGCTTCGTCCTCCGCGTTTTCTGCCGCTGTGGTTTCGGAAACTCCCAGCGCGGCCTTTCCTGTATTGACCTGTCCAGCGCTTCTCGACCTGCTGCCTCTCTGCTATTCAGGATAGGGCATTCTTCAAGCCATTGCCACGCATCCTCCGGGTGTGCAAAGAAGATGGATTTGTCCTTGTAGATGACCTTGAGTTTGGCGGGGAAGAGGAGCATGTACGTAATGTTCAAGGACCTCAGTTTTGCCTTCGCTGAGTCAAACGAGCGGCGCTGTTTTGAGACTTCCTGACTGTAGTCCGGAAAGATCATAATGGTGGCATTCTCCAGGCGGATCTCCCCCATTTTCCTGGCTTCTCGTAGGATCAAGTCTCTGTCAGCAAAGTTCAAGAAGCGCGCTATAACTGGTCTCGGTCCTGCCCCCTCCGGTGGTTTGGCCACGGACACCGCCGGCCGCCATCTTGGTAAAGGCGGCCGGTCGTCGGCGATCGCTCAGTCCCACCTCCGCTACTCCGGCAGTGGCAGTCCGGTTCCTCTTGGCGTTCAGGCGGGTCTCGGTGCCTCCGTCAGTTGGGTCCACCTCCGCAGGGCCACAGGCGGAGCTCTAGAATCGCCGTGATCCGCCGGGCGCCGCGGTCGCCATCTTGGCCCCTGAAGGTTCGCTGGGGCAGTCGTACAGCACGGTTCCCTGGTGAATTCAGCACGCTAACGCCACTGTGGCACTACTCTCAGTCTCCTGAGTGCTGTGCCTTCCGTATGGTGCCGTTTGTGGATCGTGGGGCATATGATATGTCGGATTTCTGCGCAGCTCGGCCGGAGCTCCTGCCCACATTTGCTTGTTGTCCTGCCTGCACGTCAACACAGTAGTGCTTTGTGAAGGTATGCGGTGTAGACCAAGTTGCTGCCTTGCATAGGTCATCTAGGGGAATGTTCCCTAAGAATGCCATAGATGCCCCTAGTTTGCGTGTAGAATGAGCTCTAGGGGGAACAGTTAAGTGTTCTTTTTGCCTTTATGTAACATATCTGTATACATTTAACAATCCCCCTGGCAAAACCTGCTTTAGATATAGGGTTGCCTTTATGTGTTGGGGAAAACGCTACAAATAGTCGTTTAGTCTTTCTGAAAGTTTGTGTTCTTTCTATGTAATATAATATTGCCCTTTTGACATCTAGTGTATGTAGGGCCCTTTCTGGTACTGTCTGTGGCTTTGGAAAAAAGACTGGTAGTTCCACTGGCTGATTGATGTGGAATGCTGAAATTACTTTAGGCAAGAACTTTGGGTTTGTTCTAAGAACCACTTTATTCTGGTGTAACTGTAGAAATGGTTCTTGTATTGTTAATGCCTGTAACTCACTCACTCTCCTGAGGGAGGTAATGGCTATAAGGAAAGCCACCTTCCATGTAAGAAATTGCATTTCACACCTATGCATAGGTTCAAAAGGTGGTCCCACTAGTCTGGTGAGTACTATGTTGAGGTTCCAGACTAGAGATGGTGGTAGTCTTGGTGGAATAACTCTTTTGAGGCCTTCCATGAAAGCCTTGATTGCGGGTACCCTAAACAGGGATAAATGTTGCCTGTTTTGTAGGTATGCTGCTATAGCTGCAAGATGTACTCTAATGGAGGTATAAGCAAGGTTACTTTGCTGTAAGTGTAGTAAGTAGCAAATAATATTTTGTGTAGATGCGTCTAGAGGGTTGATGTTGTTACTGTTACAGTATACATCAAACATTTTCCACTTTGCTGCATAGCAGGCTCTGGTGGTGGGACGTCTTGCTTGTTTAATAATTTCCATACAGTTTGGAGGTAAATTTAAGTATCCAAATTCAGTGTCCTCCTTCATTTTCTCTAACGCCTCATCTATGCTTGAGCCGAAGAGTGCTTTCCCATCAAAAGGATGGTTCAATAAAGAAGTTTGTACCTCCTGTTTGAACCCTGAGCCCCTAAGCCATGCATGTCTTCTTAACATGATACTGGTGTTTATAGATGTTGCCGCAGTGTCTGCTGCGTCTAAGGCGCACTTAATGGAAGTGTTGGTTATTATCTTCCTTTCTTGTATCAGCTGCTCTGCCCTTTTTTGAAGTTCTTAGGGAGATGTGTAATGAGTTTCTCTAACTCATTATAATGAGCTCTATCATAGCGTGCAAGTAGCGCTTGAGTATTTGCTATGCGCCAGCTGTTTGCTGCTTGAGATGCTACTCTCTTGCCAGAGGCATCTATTAACTTAGACTCTTTGTCAGGAAGAGGAGCTTCTCCTGTTGTTAGTGAGTTCGCCCTCTTACGAGCATTTGAGACTACTAACGAGTCTAGAGGTATTTGGCCCTTAATAAATACTGGGTCTTTTGGGGCTGCCTTATACTTCTTGTCAATTCTTGGGTTTAACACCCTAGCCCTCACAGGATCTTTAAATATATCTGATGTGTGAGTGAGGAGACCTTTCAGCATTGGTAGGGTCCCTGAAGATTTTTGTGCAGCTGGTAGTGTTTCTAAAAGAAAATCTTCTACCTGAGGTTCAGTATGTAAATCTACCTTGTGATATTTTGCTGCCCTATTAATTAATTGTGCAAAACCCGAATTATCATCAGGTGGGGAGGGTTTTGAGGGATACAGATCAGGGTCATTATCATTATCTGTTACTGAATCATAATCTTACCATGGGTCTGTGTCCTCTGGGATAGTATTGTTATCATTCCCAGGAAGGTCCCCATCCCCTGTGTCACTTTCTACATCTGTTTGAGGTGTAGATGGGCGTGGTGTAAAAGGTCGAGGGATAGCTGGTAGAGTATGAGGAAGAGGAGAAGAGGGTGTGTCCATAGGCTGTGGAGAAAGGGGAGGAGTTGTATTTGTCCCCATTGTTTTTTTCTTAGGAGGAGGAGCTTTCCCCTCCAACGGTTGAGTCTTCCTCCTTTTAGGTGGTTTTGCCACCACCCTGCCAGTTTGTGGATCAATGAACAAAGTCTTATGTTTTGGATCTATCTCCTGCTCCTGTGTCAGTACCAAAGCCTTTGGGTCCGATAGCTGTTTTAGCTTCTGTGTCTCGGTGTTATGTGTTTTCGGCACCGAGAGTTTGCTCGAGTCCGATTTTTTCGGTGTCGAGGGAGTCTTCGACGTGGAAGCATGTTTTGGTTTCGACATGGAATGTCTCGACTTCGAGCTCTCTTTGGTGTGGAGCTTCGGTGTCGATGTCGACTGTTTCTCGGATCTGACATAGTGAGGGACTGAGTGTTTTGGTTTCGTTGCCGAGCCAGAAGGAAGGGCTTCGGAAACTTTTTTCGGTTGTCTGACCGGGCTCGAAGGCGGGGTCGGTTTTTTGGCAAAGGGACGTCGTCACTCACAGTTTGATGAACGTCGACTTCTTCGACATCAGACTCGTCCGCTTCCGACCCGTCCTCATCTTCTTCCTCCTCTGAGTGTTCGACCTCGAACAGTTTTGGGATTGCATTTGACTCCATCCTCGATATCTCGTGTCTTCGGGCTCGATGGTTTCTAATCATCGACTTGGAGGAGAAAGCTGCACAGGCTTCACAATCCCTGGATTCGTGGTCAGGTGACAAACCGAGGTTACACACCTCGTGTAGGTCCTTGTGTGGGAATTTAGCACCGCCCGTTGGACATTTCTTGAATGGAGTCCTTTCCATGGACTCCGGGCTGGACTACGTCGAAATAGGCCTCACAGTCCCGTCGACGTAGAGTTAGAAATCTTCGCTGTTGACCTCGAAGCGCGTCAAAATGGGAATTAGCTCGCGCTCGATAAACAATACCGTCGAATTGGAAAGGGAATACGCGCCAAAATATTACTTTTTCTCAAAGTCGATCCAGAGCGCTTCGATCCTCATCCGAAACCGATGGCGGAAAAAAATCTAAGAATGGAGCCGATGCCCATGCGCACTATCACCCACGGGAGGAGTCACCAGCCTCGTGACTACAAAAGACTTCTCCAAGAGAAAAACAAGTGCAATCATCCGAGCCCAACATCAGATGGCGATCTATTCATAATGCACCATCTGCAGCCCATATGCCTCGAACACATTGTTATAATACCTCAACCTTAAAAGAGATCTGAGAGTTAGGGAGTGCAATGGTGACCAAAAGGGAGGAAAGGACAAAATAAGGGCACACAGCAGGGGGCATTGAGGAGTCAAGGAAAAAAGGGGGAAGAAAATCAAACAGGAAGAAAGGAAAGCAACCAAGAAAAAAAGAAAAAAACCAGGTAGGCGAATAAGTGGCCAGGGTCACCGTCAGAGAGTGGTGCAGGACCCAAGGAGGACTCCTCCTGTCCTTGTCGGTCCTTGTAAGTACATTGAGGCTCTCAGGTCCAGGGCCCTGACCCACACTTTGTACTTGGTCCACTTCTCCAGGTCCTGGAAGTCCCAGCTTGTGTACTCTAGTCCGATTTCTTCCTTCACGTGCCTAGCAGGGTCCTTGCCAACCACAGCCTGGTAGGCCACTGAATATCAAGAGATGACACTATTGCGGCTGGAGGCCATTGGCACCACCCAAATTTCCCCCAGGACGGTGGAGCTCATGCTGATGCCAAATGTCGAATCCAGGTAGGAATCCAAAGCTCGGATAGGGCCAAGGTGCCACCTATCCCCATAGGAGCGCTATTCAAGTTTCTGGATGCTGTCAGTAGTTCAAGGGGATTCAAGAAGTGAGGAATCTGTTGGTAGAAGTATGTATCAGAAGATATTAGCTGTACTTGCTGTGAGAAAGTGCCATCTTTCATGCCTTGGTATGCCCCCACTTTTTTTCTGAATTGCTGATGTGCTTTGACTGAATGTGCCCTGGGCTCCTGCCAACCAGGTACACAGAGCCTGTGTTCCTTCCCTAAAACTGTACTGAAACAAAACCCATTTGGCATCTATGGCCACCTGTCAGCCCCTACTAGTTGGTACCCAAGGTACCCAGGGCATGGTGACCAGAGAAGACCCCTGAGGGCTGCAGCACTTATTGTGCCACCCCAGGGGTCCTGTACCCTGGCAACCACACACTGCCTTTGCAGGCTGAGTGCCAAAGTACAAAACTAAAACCATTCGACATGGCACACATCCCTGTGTGCCATGCCCACAGAACCCACTGCCCTACCATACTTCAGTCACCCCTCTAGCTGGGTGCCCTATGCCAGAGGTGTGGGCACAGGTGCATGAGCCCTGTGCCCCTACAGTCCCCAGGGCCATTCCTGGACACTGTAAGTGCAGTGATGCCATTAAGAGTATATGGTGCTGGGAGGTTGGCATTACGAACTCCACAGCACCATAATGGCTACACCGAAGACTGACAAGTTTGGTATCAAACTGCTCAGCACATTAAACCCGCACTGATGCCAGTGTGGGATTTAATGTAAAATGCACTAGAGGGCATCTTAGAGATGCACTCTGAAACCCTAACCTACAATCCATTTCTGGCTAAGTGGCTGCCGAGGCTTCCACATAACAGTCATGTTGCTGGACCCCTGGGTAGGAGAGCCCCCGCTCTCCTGGGCCTGCAACAATGCACATCCTGGGCGAGGTGCTAAGTCTCCTCCCCCAGGATGGGCAGGGGGAAGCTTCAAAGGCATGCCGCCTCTGTGAGCTTCTCCAGACCATTTGCTGTACACAGCAACCAGCCCCCACTAGTCCTGCCCCCCACTCTGGCGGGAAGACTGGCAGGAAAAACTACGTCAGTAAGGGGGGTGTGCCAACCTTTGCCAACCCCCCCAGACTCCGGCCATCTTGTAGATAGGTAGCCCTGCCCATTCCCAGCTAGGCTCCTGTCCCCCTCCCACAGGCTAGGGGTGTACTCACACCAGGACAGGGAACCATTGGTCCCAGTCCTTGTCCTACCTGTAACGTCCCTAAATTTAATATTTAGGAGCTCCCTGAACCTTCCTTCTTCAGATTCAGATACCAAAAAGAAGAAAGAAGATCAAGAAGAAGACCCGCTGTGCAGCTGCTAACAACAGGACAACAACTACTGACTTGGCCCCAGCCCTATCGACCAGTTAATTCTGGAACCTGCTCCTACCTAAAACTCTGCGACTCCTGCGGACAGCAACCTTGGGACACCCAGAGGACCTGGCTGGCTTGACCCTCTTGAAGATTGGGACTCCCATCAGCAGAGGCTATGCTGCAGCAACCCCCCTGGTGCCAGCCAGGAAGCTCCGGACCAGCCCACTCTGCACCAGCCGAGCCCGGGCCGGGCCCAACCGAACCAAGACCACAAGGACGTCCCCCCGGCGACTGGGACCCGAATTCCAGCGCCCAAAGACCCTCCTCGACGAACTAGCCGACGCCTGCAGACTCAGAACCAGGGGACACCCCAACCACGACTAGCTGAGGGTAAGCTTTTCCGACACCAAACGCAACCCCTGCACCCGGTGCCCCACAGCCCCCTGTGCCTCCCTTTGGGGTACCTACCTGTGCTCCAAGGTCCCAACTTACCTCTTGAAGTGCTGGTCACCCATGGAGAGTCTCCGTCCCCGAGCCTGCAGCCTTTGTTCCTTTTTGACCTTTCCCATTAGATAACATTGAGCGCCCGACGGCTCAAAAGCACCCTGCACCCAGCCGCCCGTGTGCTGCTGGCTGTGCCACCTTTGTCCTATCCTACTTCCCCTTGCCTTGAGCAAGTGATCAGGAGCCCAGCTACCATAGCCGCGTGGCCTGCGAGCCAGCAGCCACAAACCGAAGGCCCCCTTTCCCTCATTGGATATCATTGGGCCTAATTACATCTGCACCCGGCCGGCCCTGTGCTGCTGGGGCTGAACCTACTGTACTTAACTCCCTTGGACAATACTGTGCATGGTCATCGACTCCATCCTCAGATTGTTTTTCGCCATGATGGGAAATGATGGAGTTAGTAAAAGTAAAAGAGAAAGGATGTCCATGCCTGTGCATCTAAGTAAGATGAGTACAGGAACGGATACAAGTCCCGGGGAGACGGGAGGGCATGTAGGATTCTGCAGCTCTACATGCCAAGAACAGATGCATACTGGTAAGTAGCATTTTCCGTTCGAGGTATATGAGCTGCAGATCCTACATTTAGCAACGATTGTGCAGCAGTGTCTCCCCTAGCGGAGGCCACTTGTATCCGTTGCAGCATACTGAAAAAGTGTTTTAAAGACAGCTTGGCCTACTGCAGCTTGCTGCTTGGCTTGCACATCAGCACAATAGTGTTTAGTGAAGGTGTGTATTGTAGACCATGTTGCTGCCTTGCATATATCCTCTAATGGTATGTTTCCTAAGAAAGCCATAGAGGCTCATAGTTTGCGAGTGGAGAGTGCTCCAGGAGGAACGGTTAGTGTACGTTGTGATAGCATATTTGAATACACTTTACAATCCATCTAGCAATACCTCCTTTAGAGATGGGATTGCCTTTGTGTGGGGGAGAGAAAGATACAAATAGTTGTTTTGTCTTTCTGTAGGATTTAGTCCTGTCTGTGTAATATAGTAGAGGTCTTCTCACATCTAAGGTGTGTAAAGCTCTTTCTGCAACAGAGTCCGGTTTTTGAAAAAACACTGGTAACTCTACTGATTGGTTTAGGTGAAAAGGAGTAATCACTTTTGGGAGGAATTTTGGATTGGGTCTAAGAACCACTTTGTTAGGATGTATTTGAAAAAATGTTTCTTCTATTGTCAATGCTTGGATTTCACTAACTCTTCTGAGAGAGGTAATGGCAACAAGGAAAGCAGTCTTCCATGTTAGGAATTGCAGTTCACATTTATGTAACGGCTCAAAAGGGGGTCCCATGAGTCTTGTAAGGACCACATTTAGATTCCATACTGGAGCAGGTGGTAACCTGGGTGGGATTATTCTTTTTAATCCTTCCATAAATGCTTTTATTGCAGGTACTCTATATAGAGATAGATGTTGTCTATTGTGTAAATACGCTGCAATAGCTGCTAGATGCAGGCGTATGGAAGAGTAAGCCAAATTGGACCTTTGTAAATGTAGAAGGTAGCAAATGATATTTTGGATGGAATCGTCCAAAGGATCAAGGTGATTGTTACAGTATATTGCAAATCGTTTCCACTTAGCAGCATAGCATGCTCTGGTAGTGGGTCTTATAGCTTCTTTAATTATATTCATACAGTCTGGTGGTAAGTTTAAGTAACCAAAATCTAGGACTTCAGGAGCCAGATCGCCATATTCAGTTGGCTTGGTTCTGGGTGTCTTATTTCTCCATGGTTCTGTGTTAACAGGGATGGCGTGAGCCGTAATTTCTGATGTGGAACCAATGAGAGATCTAGTAGCGTGGTGAACCACGGTTGACGTGCCCATGTGGGGGCCACTAGTCTCAGTTTGAGGGACTGTGGTCTGAGCTTGCGTACTACTAGTGGAATGAGTGGGAGAGGCGGAAAAGCGTACGCAAATCTGCCTGACCAGTTCATCCATATTGCATTGCCCTCCGACCGTGGGTGTGGAAACCTGGCGGCGAAGGTTGGGCATTTTGAGTTCTCGTGGGTGGGAAACAGGTCTATTTATGGATGCCCCCACATTTGAAAGAATGGTTGAAGTACTTGTGGGTGCAACTCCCATTCGTGAATCTGTTGTGATTGACGGCTTAACAGATCTACTATCTGGTTGTGGATCCCTGGAAGGTGTTCTACTGTCAGATGTATGTTTTAAGGGATGGCCCATCTCCAAATGTTCTGTGCAAGTTGGGACAGTTGCAGAGAGTGTGTCCCCCCCTGTTTTTGTATATAGTACATGGCTGTCCTATTGTCCATTCGGATTAGGACAGCTTTGTTTTGGACTTGTACCTGAAAGGTTTTGAGTACTAGGAAAATTGCTAGCAGCTCTAAATGGTTGATGTGGAACTGTTTCTGTTGATTGTTCCACTGACCCTGTGTGGTATAATGCAGGAGATGGGCTCCCCATCCTGTGAGGGATGCATCTGTCGTGAGCACTATCTGTGGAACAGGTTTTAGGAACGGCCGTCCCTTTGTCAAATTTATGGTGTTCCACCACTGCAGAGAGCAATATGTACGGCTGTCCACCAACACCAGGTCTGTGAGCTGACCTTGAGCCTGATTCCACTGTTATGCTAGACACTCTTGTAGTGGGCGCATTTGCAGTCTTGCGTGGGGAACTATGAAGATGCAAGATGCCATCATCCCTATTAGTTTCATGAACACTCTGGCTTGTAGAGAGTGCTGGCATTGAAAAAGGGAGACTAAGTTCTGAATACTTTGAATCCTGGCTTGACTGGGATACGCTAGAGCTAACAATGTGTTTATAGTAGCTCCTAGATATTGATGAAAGTGCGAAGGCTCTAGGTGCGACTTGGTGTAGTTTATCGTAAACCCTACGTTGTGCAGTGTTTGAATTTTTTTTGTGTTTTGTGCACACTGGTTGTACGATCTTGCTTTTATGAGCCAGTCGTCTAGATGGGGGAAGACATGTATTTGTTGTCTTCTGAGATGTGCTGCCACTACTGCTAAGCATTTTGTAAACACTGGTGGTGCTGTTGTAACCCCGAATGGAAGGACTTTGAACTGATAGTGTTGTCCTTGTATGACAAACCTTAAATATTTCCTGTGTGCAGGATGTATTGGAATGTGAAAATAGGTGTCCTTTAAGTCTAGTGTGGACAGAAAATCTCATTGTTGCAGTAATGGGAGTACCTGTTGTAAAGTGATCATGTGAAAATGATCTGATTGTATGTAGTGGTTGAGTGGCCTGAGGTCAAGAATTGGTCTTAAAGTCCCGTCCTTCTTTGGAATTAGGAAGTACAGGGAGTAAACTCCTGTTCCTTGTTCCTCTAACGGAACCACTTGAATAGCATGGTAAACAGTCAAAATATCGAGTACAAAATATCGAATGGACATAATATCGAGTTTAAAATATAGAATGGACAAAATATCGAATGGACAGAATATAGACATCAAAAATATCTTTTTTAAGGTAAGTAATGTAATATCGAATGTTAAAAATATAGAAATTTAAAATATCGAAGTATATAATATAGGTTATTAAAATTATCGATGTTTTAATAATATCGCATTTTTTATAGTGTTTTTTATATTATATGTGTGAAAAGTGTGTATTTATGTTATAATTAATTATAATTAATGAATTTAGTTTTTTTTATTTTTGCGTAATTTAATTCTGTAGCGGGTTGTGGGTTTATAGGGGAATAGGGTGGGAAGTAATTTAATTATAATTACTTAAATATGTAAATGTATTTATTGGTATTAATTTTTAATTAATTGTTAATTAATTTATATTTGGTAATTAATTACATTTTAATTGGCAAATAATTTTAATTATTTGATTAATTGCTAATTATATTAATTTTACTAATTTATTTTCTGTAGCGGGTTGTGGGTTTATAGGGGAATTGGGTGGGAAGTAATTTAATTATAATTAAATAAATATGTAAAATTATTTATTGGTATTTATTTGGAATTAATTGTTAATTAAGTTTTTATGGGTAAATACATTTTAATTGCCAATTAATTTATTTTAATAGATTAATTGCTAATTATGTTACTTTTACTAATTTATTTTCTGTAGCGGGTTGTGGGTTTATAGGGGAATAGGGTGGGAAGTAATTTATTTATAATTAATTAAATAATAACATTTATTTAATTGTATTTAATTTTTAATTGTTAAATAATTAATTGTTAATTTGTAATTAATTTGTATTAATAGGTAACTAATTGTAATCATTAATGTTAATTAACAATTTTAGTAGATTAATTATTATATTATATAAAATCGGTAATTACTTTTAATCAATTTTTTATAGATATTAATTTATATATTTTTAAATAATATATGAAGTATTTACTTTCCCTACTGTTGCACTCTTTGGAGTGGGAATAGTAAAATTTTACCCCTAAGCTATCCAACGCTTTCCCTACTGTTGCACTCTTTGGAGTGGGAATAGTAATTTTTACCCCTACGCTATCCAACGCTTTCCCTACTGTTGCACCCACTGGAGTGGGAATAGTAATTTTAACCCCTACGCTATCCAACGCATTGCCTATTGTTGCACTCTTTGGAGTTGGAATAGTAATTTTTACCCCTACGCTATCCAACGCTTTCCCTACTGTTGCACCCACTGGAGTTGGAATAGTAATTTTTACCCCTAAACTACAGAAAAAACTCCCAACGCATCCAAAACGCCTCAGCCAGACTCATACTAGACATCCCCGCCAAGCTCACATTTCCGGTCACCTGAAAGACCTCCACTGGCTCCCGGTCAACAAGAGAATAACGTTCCGTCTCCTCACCCACGCACACAAAGCCCTCTACGACCTAGGACCCGAATGACTCAACACACGCCTGTCTTTTTACACTCCCACCCGCCAACTACGATCGTCCAGTCAAGCCCTCGCCGCAATCCCGCGAATCCGTAGATCCACCATGGGGGGAAGATCCTTCTCCTTCTTAGCGGCCAAAACCTGGAATTCTCTCCCAAACCACCTCCGCCTTACACAGAACCACCTCTCCTTCAGAAAGCAACTAAAAACTTGGTTATTCGATAAGTAAAGCACCCCCCCTCCTCAAGCGCCTTGAGACCCTCTAGGTGAGTAGTGCGCTATACACATTTCTGAACTTGAACTTGAACTTGGAGTGGGAATAGTAATTTTAACCTCTACGCTAGCCAACACTTTCCCTACTGTTGCACACACTGGAGTGGGAATAGTATTTTTTCCCTCTACGCTATCCAACGCTTTCCCTACTGTTGCACTCACTGGAGTTGGAATAGTAATTTTTACCCCTACGCTATCCAACGCTTTCCCTACTGTTGCACCAACTGGAGTGGGAATAGTAATTTTTACCGTTACGCTATCCAACGCTTTCCCTACTATTGCATTCTTTGGAGTGGGAATAGTAATTTTAACCCCTACGTAATCCAATGCTTTTCCTACATTTGCACTATTTGGAGTGGGAATATTAATTTTTACCCCTACGCTATCCAACGCTTTCCCTACTGTCGCACTCTTAGGAGTTGGAATAGTAATTTTAACCCCTACGCTATCCAACGCTTTCCCTATGGTTGCACTCTTTGGAGTTGGAATAGTCATTTTTACCCCTACGCTATCCAACGCTTTCCCTACTGTTGCACCCACTGGAGTTGGAATAGTAATTTTTACCCCTACGCTATCCAACGCTTTCCCTACTGTTGCACCCACTGGAGTAGGAATAGTAATTTTTACCCCTACGCTATCCAACGCTTTCCCTACTGTTGCACCCACTGGAGTGGGAATAGTAATTTTTACCCCTATGCTATCCAACGCTTGCCCTACTGTTGCACTCTCTGGAGTGGGAATAGTAATTTTTACACTTCCGCTATTGTACTGTAATTATATTGGATATTATTTAATTATATTATGTAACTATATATATATATATACGTTGTAACAAATATGATTTAAACATTTTTTTTATAACTCATTATTTATTTAATTATTATAAGTTAATTTAAGTATTTTTAAGTATATTTTAGTAATTCATTTTTAATATTAATTTAATTTAACATTGTTTTTAATAAAGTCGATATTTTTATAAACTATATTTTTGTAAACAATATTTTTTACTCGATATTTTTGTACTTACCTGTTTGTAGATACAAACTCGATATTCTGTCTGTCGATACTTTGTCTACGATATTTTTGATAGTCGATATTATGTCCCTCGATATTATGTCAGTGATCTGTATAGCATCTTTTTGTAGAAGTGCTAGAACTTCCTGTTGAAGCAGAGTTATGTGTTCTGCAGACATTGGACACTGCCTGGGTGGTATGTTTGGGGGGGTTGCTGTGAGTTCTAGGCAGTAGCCGTGTTGGATAATTTGTCTTACCCACCTGTCTGTTGTGATGGAGTTCTAGACAGGTAGGAACTGTGATATTCTGCCCCCCACAGGAGTGGAATGCTGTAGGGAGTCAGAGGGAAGTCACTGTTTAGGAGTGGAAAAGGAGCGGTTGTTGTTACTACCTCTACCTCTTCCCTTGTTGTTATTGCCTGTGTATCCTCCTCTAAAATATCCTTTATTAGAGGAGGTCTGCGTATGTGTTTTAAAAGATGATGTTGTGTCTGCGCCGGTCTGCTTGGAGCCTCCTCTATAAGAGGAGCGGCGAAAGGAACCTCTAGTTTGGGTGGATTGTAATGCCCCCATAGACTTAGCGGTGTATGACACCATCTTCTTCTTTTCTAATGTAATATCTACCTCCGGCCCGAACAATTGGTTCTGATTAAAAGGCTGGTTTAGGATGGTAGTTTGTACCTCTGGTTTAAAACCCGAGATGCGTAACCATGCGTGACGCCTGAGGATAACACTAGTGTTCAATGCTCGGGATGCTGTGTCAGCTACATCTAGTGCACATTTAATTGAGGCATTTGAAATTAATTTGCCTTCTTGTAAAAGTTCTGCTGCCAGATCCTTGTGTTGATCTGGTAGGTGCTCCAATAATTTTTCTAGTTGATCGTAATGAGCCCTGTTGTAGCGTGAGAGTAAAGCCTGTGTGTTTGCTATGCGCCATATGTTTGTTGCTTGTGCAGCAATTTGTTTTCCCGACGCATCAATAATTTTGGACTCTTTGTCAGGCGGGGGGGTGTCCCCAGAAGTTTGAGAATTGGCCTCTTTGCGTGCATTTGACACTACCAAGGAGTCTAATGGCAGATGGCTCTTAGTGTATACTGGATCAGCTGGTGCTGGCCTATACTTTACTCCATTCTAGGATTTAACACCCTACACCTTACTGGATCTTTAAAAATCTCTGGAGCATGTTTAATGACTCCCCTAATCATTGGTAATATTTGGGTAGACCTCTGTGACTGTTTGAAAGTGTCTAACAAGACGTCCTCCTCAATGGCATCAGAGTGCATAGGAACCCCATGGTAAAGTGCGGCTCTGTTTAATAAATGATTAAAACTAATACTGTCCTCTGTAGGGGAAGGTTTTGTTGGGTAGTACTGAGGATCAGGGATGTCTGATGCATTATTTGGAGCAAAATTATATGTATCATCATCCTTAGGGTATTCTGTGTTAACATCCTCATCTAAAGGGTATGTATGTGGCTCTGGAACATCATCCCCCCCACCCAAATCATACTCCTCATCAGTGTGGTGTGATGATCAAGGAGAGTGAATAGGAGAAGTTATAGGTTCCACATATGGAGTAACAGGAGAGGAAGAAGGTGAAGGAGAGGAAGGGTGCATTGGAGAAGTTGCACAGTCCTTTTTGGCAGGAACCACAGGTGTAAGTGTTGTGTCTGCTGGTCTCTTTTTATAAGGGATTGCTTCCACATGTCCAGTTTTTGGATTAATATGGACCTTTTTCTGTCTAGGATCTGGTCTAAACAGTTCTTCCTCTTCTATAATCTTCTTCGGAGCCGATAGAGGTTGTTTAGTGCTTTTTGCCTTATGAGGAGTAGCTGAGTCTTTTGGCAATGTTTTCGGTACCGAAGGTTGTTTATCCTTATCTGGGGTCTTTGGTACCGATATTAGAGGTTTCGGCGTGGAGACAGGTTTTGCTGGTCCTGTGGCGCCGGAAACTGGCTTCCCCTCTTTGTTTTTTGAACCGGAAGGTTTCGGAGTCGAAGCTTTCGGGTTTAGTACAGGTTTTGGCTTCGGCACCGATGGTACGGGTGCCGAAGTGTGCTTCTCTTTGGGCGCCGAAGGGTGTTTTATCTTCGGTGCCGACGAGTCCTTCAGTGTCGAAGGATGTTTTGGTGCCAATGGAGTAGGTGTAACTGGCACATGGTGTTTCTTCGGTGCCGAGGCACCGGAAGGCTTATTCTCTTTCCTCGGAGCCGGGCCCGAAGGCGGGGCGTTAGAGGGTAAATGTCGGTCTCGACTGGGTCCCATGGGCGGAGTGCTGACCGTTGCCTTCTGTTTGGGTAATGTCTGTCGTGCAGGGGCAGATGTACTCACGGGTTCGAATCAGGCGAGTCCTCCTCTGCGCCGAGTGGAGCCTCGTCCTCGGAGATATCTTCATTTGGATATTCGTCCTCGGAGACGTCCTCTTCAAAGATGGCCGCTGGTGCTGATCTCCTCATTTCGTGTCGACGGGCCCTCCGATCTCGAATGGTCTTCTTCGATCGGAAGGAGGCACAGGCTGTGCAGGTCGACTCGTCGTGTTCTGGCGAGAGACAGAGGTTGCAAACCTCGTGATGGTCGTTATGAGGGAATTTTGCTCGACATACCGGGCATCTTTTGAATGGAGTTCTATCCATGAGGCGTAAGCCGCACGGCGCCGATGGGCCCAACGGCCCGCGTCGACGCATCGGAATGTAGCTGGTGATGTCGAAAGTCTATTCGATATCCAAAGAAGTTTGTTTGAAGTTTCTCGCTTCGAAAAAGCAGAAAAAGTCATTTTCTAGCCGAAGCGGAAAACTTTCATCCAAACCCAGTGGCGGAAAAAACAATCTGAGGATGGAGTCAATGACCATGCGCAGTATTGTCCAAGGGAGGAGTCACCTATCTTGTGACTACAAAAGACTTCTTCCAAGAAGACAACAGCCCATCCGAGCCCAACACCAGGTGGCGATCTATTGCTAAATGTAGGATCTGCGGCTCATATGCCTCGAACCCATAACTTTCCCAACCGAGTACTCAGCTGGAAACCGGTAACTCACTTACCTGTCATTGGATAACATTGACCAATTTTGACTCAAAAATTTTCTAAGTGTGGAGTTTTGAAAACTGAAACTATTCATATCAAATCAGCCAAATTCCGAAGTACTCACCTGTGATCAGGGAAGAAGCTAGTACTGTACCTGTCAGCTTAGTACTGAACCGCAAAAGTAATCCTTAATGGGTTTACTAGTAATATGTATTTTCTCCATAGGAACCCAGTGTCTACTTTTGAAAACATGAAATAGTCTTTAAAAATCACACAAAATACTGAAACGCAATTACCTACCTGTTTTGAGTTAAGACGCCGGTGCTGGCCCTAGGAGACCAGTGCTGGGTTACCAAAGTAACACGATTGTACTTTACCTGAAACCTTAATTTTCTCCCATTGAATAAATTGTCAGATTTTCATTGAAAAGTTTCTAAGTGTGAACTTTTAAAACAGCTTTATATTCATGAAAATTCACTACAGTAACTAAAACGTTTTTGCTAACCTGGTTTCAGCTTAGACCCCAGGACTGAATATAGGACCTAGTCCTGGGACTACTTGAGCAATCTATAGATAGTAATCAACTGTACTTACATGTGGAAAACCCATTGAGCTCAATGCTATAGTGTATTTTAAGATTGTGTTGTTTACTGTCAATACTGTATTAATTGTGTGCACAAACTTTATTGCTCCTTTGCAGTGAAATTACATGAGAGAACTCATAACAAGAAAAGTATATTTTTATAACAGTTGGTTCTAAAAATAAAACACCTATATCTGTGGATATAAAAACAATTTGCCTGGAGTTCAGTCCTTGAGTATGTGAAACCTTTTGCTGACTGAGTGTGTACAACAAATACTTTACACTGTTCTCTGGTACTGCCCTTACTGCTCGACCAAGCTACCACTTTGGAGAGTAAGGTCAGTTCTGACTTTAACCTCTGTTATACCTCTGGGGTTGCGGGACTCTATACACACTGTGCTTCATTCTAGTCCAGTATATATAGAGCCACTTTCTCACACTTGCCGACTCAGCTGTGGCCATGTCATTGATAATCAGGAATTTCAGCAGTTGTTAGTTTGTTCACATAATTAGGCAGGGGGAGCACTTATTGATCAAAATCCTGCCTGAACAGTAACCCATAGCTAACCTGACACTCTAGGAGCTGATTCAAACATATTACTCTCCAGGGTTCAACTGAAGGAAATAGGAAAGGGGATAACATTCTCTAGTGTTCAAAAATTAGGGTTACCAGGGGAAGAACTCACAATCCTTTTTGAAGAGTTGAGTAGCACACCGACTTGAGCACAATCGCACTGTGCTTAGCTACCTTGGGGCATTATACCAACCTGGTGAAATGGGCTCAACTTATACTGCCATGGTGTCTAACGAGCATCCAAAAGGTTTTGTCCCTAAAGGACATTCTACTAGAATTACCTGGTGGGGTGCACATCTTCCTGAACTTTAACAAGTGAAGCAGCTAAAACATTTCATCCATCCCTGGGGGAAGAGGGAGACAAAGAGAGGAGGACAGGCAGCCAAGTGTGGCCACTGCCATAGCAGTCACTAGAGTGCACTGCATTCGACCAGAGAAGATGGCATGCAGACTGGGGTGTAATGGCCCTTGTATATGGTCACCTAGTGCTTTCCGAGCACTTGTACTCCACGTCTAAAAATAAAAATCAATTTTCTCCTGTTTGGTGTGGCCACTTTTACTCTCCATACATGCTAGGCCGTTCAAGTGAGATCTCATCCCATCAGAAGCAAACACATGCATGCACAATATGGTTGATTCTCAGATGTGACAAACCGTAGATATGCAGGAAAGCTGCGGCAAAACACTTTTGCCACTATGTGCATGCCTTGAAACCAGAGAATCGTACCATAGCTGAAGAGTGAAAAAGCAAGGAAATGGAAGATTAGTTCAACAGAATCAGGTTGTAATTCCCACTAATGCACAACTGCCTGGCACAGGAGATACGGCGCATGGCTACAAATATGCAGTAACCCTTGAGCAGTACCGGCAGCACATATCTGCAATACAAACCAAGTTAAGTAGCAGTTTCCAAAACCAGAGACAGTTAAAAATACCCACATGTTGGGAGAATTAGGGAGCCAGAACATGGCTAGAAGCTGAAATCCTAGCCAAATGTAGATGAGAAGAGGGATTTTAATTGCTGAACAATAGCTGGAGAGGAGTTTAATTTAAAAAAAAGATAATTTATGACTTATCTAGTACTTCTTTAAGAAAACTGAAGACAAATATATTTCCTGGAAGGACGATGTCAAAAGAGGAAGAAGTCAACAGGTCAATCTTAAAATCACTTTTATTTGAAATGTGCACGATTGTTGTTGCCAATTCTGTAAGATTAATGTGCTCAACGTCTTACACAATTTAGCTATGTATGCAGAAGTTGAAAATCTCATTTTCAGACTTCAGTGTAATACCTCCTTTTGCTTCCTGACTAACTCTATTGCCTTTTGGGAAATACAATCAGTAGTATCGGATCTGTAATACCCTCAGGGAATACTGCAAATATATGTTTTAGTGTATTATAAAAAACTATTATAGACTTAATAGCCTATTTAACAATGAAAGGTACAAATAAGGTAGCACACAGGTAGCACAATCTAGCAGTCACAAATTTACATCCAACCCCTTGCTGGGTTATCTTTTAATACACGAGACTGCCGGTGACAGAAATGGGGTTTGGGCTTTCTATTAAAAATATACACAAACTTGAAGAACAACAATAGCACCAAGGCTACCTTGGAAAGGCTAGACAATTCTAGTGGTTTGAAAATTGCTTCTAAAATGAAGAAGGTAGCCACAAAACCAAAACTGCATTAAGGCCACCACAAATATAACTTCTATAAAGACAATTTTAGCACTTCTGGTAAATGGTTTTGAATGTTTCCAAGTGCCTTAACGAAAGAGGCATGTTCTGACTTTACATTAACCTAGTAGTGGGTTAAAAAAGAGCAGTGTGAAAATGTTTCTAACATATGGTGAGATTCACAAGCATTACCAATTCTGGCAAGCAACTAAACAGACACAAAGTGTCCTCACTTGTCTCTATATCTTATGCTGCCAATGCAGTCCTCCATCTTTATTACTTATCACTACAGAAAATGACCTCTTATACATTGCATGGTGGTTGGACCCTTAAATGTATCCTCACCCCCCACGACAAGTGTTGGTAAAATGTAAATGGTTTCAAAAAACAGAACTAAAAGGAGTGTGTGATGGCAAGGCACAGTTGCTAACATTAGGCATTGAACTCTTTTATTGCTAAAATTACTACTTACAGCAGCCAAAAAAACAATGAAAGAATTTAAAACCTCAAAATAGTCCAAGAGGTTTCATAAGCAGTCATAAGTCTCCGGTCTTCTTTCAGTAACCTGATCCCATGTGTTTTACAATAGTGGATTAAATGCCTCATAGAAATGTAAGGTTGGGATTGTAAATGAGTGAGGTATTGGTAGGGTAACAGCATACATCATGCAGAATCTGGGACAGTGAGGACAATCCCAAAAATGCTAATTTTAAGTTCAGGTGAAAAGCAAACATTGGTGTAAATTTAGATAGTAATTTGGTTGAGTCACGTATTTTAGCAAGTATTGGCTGCGTTTGAATATGAAAATAGAGTTTTGCCGATTTACAGAGGAATCCAGTCACAGAAGTCAGGTGAAGAAAATGGCCAAATAAAAAAACACCTGCAAAGAAGATGAATTGATGGTTCTGATTCTGTTTGAAGGGGAAAATAAGTATCCCTGTCTATTCCATTAAGTGCTGGTAAGTCCAGTGGACATGTGCCCAAGTTAGTTCTCGAGGTTAGTCAGATCAGGTCAGTTGGCATATTTCAGAGAGTTGGCTGGTGTCAGGGCCTTTGCAGAAGAATAACAAACTCACAGTAGGGTCTTGGACCTCAGCAAAAAAAGCACAGATTTAGATGGGCCTATCGGAAATAGATATGCTGGTGTCGGGAGTTATGGTAGTTATTGTAGAGGTGATACATTAAATCACAGGGTTGCATGAAAAGGGTTTTATTGCATAAAACAATGAATGTTGAAAAATTGAGTACGTTGCAAAATGGTGTATGGTCTCTCAGTAAGTCATAATGTGCATGTCAAGAAGTTTTTGAGAAGTGTGAGGCTGCCTACACAACATTATACTGTGAGAGGTGGGCAGAGTCTGTTACGTCTCTTGGAGACTCTGTGTAACCAGACGTTGAATTTTAAAAGATTAACATGGAATTTAAATAGTTGCAACATCTGGTATCTTGCAATGGGCTTCAGATGTAAAGACACTATATGTCACTCTTGGAGAATAATATCTTGACATCTAGTCATATGTACCCTTTTTTTTCAAGAAATGAAAATGAGAGGTTGTTTGGGGTCAGATGTTTAAATAACTGAAGGAAAAGATTGCTACTGCCCCGCTGTGGCAAGGCCTTGAACAGATATAATGTTAGCCTCCTTGCCTTCCTACAGTTCAGCAGGAAGTAAATCATGATTTCATTAAATGTACAAATGCTGACATGATCCCACTCTGAAATAATGTTTGAATTAGGGATTTTTCAGGGTATTCGTTTTTCCCTGTTTGATAAGTGAAGGATGCAATGTAGGAGGAGCAATAGGAAAGAAACGCAGGTGATGGCTCGATAGGTGCAAAAGATGATAGGAAACTTTTCTTTGCACTGGTGTTTCAGTGTACTGACAAACCTGAAGGAGACTGCTGAGTATTCCCACAACTTCTGGGACATTCTGAAGTTTTAAACTCTTTCTTTTTATTTAAGTAGCTGCATTCATAACATTAGCTAGCCTCAGTGTCTTTAATACAACCACAACTTTCATTCCACAAAGGTTCAGATAATTTGAATTATCTCCCACCCGCTACGACTTTGTAGGAATAGAACCAAACATGTGCAGCCGAGACAACCGACCGCAAACGTTGCAGAGTGAGCGAGCTGCCCTATTTAAGATCCCACCTCCTGAAGTACACTTCTGTCTCCAATGTATGTATCTTAACCCGGGTCTCTTTGTTTTGCATTCAATATTTACAGTTTGCATCATGATAATCAAATATTCTGCCTCAATAAACATGCTACTTTTCACACCATTTCCACTACCTTTCACGCATGGTATAGTAATACATTGACTGACAATCTGTCTAGTGACAGCAATGCCCACTCATATTCTGCATACTGGTCATCTTTGGAGGAAAGCACAATAAACAGGAAAGAACACCCCCATTGTTCAAGATGCTCAGTGTAAGAATCTTCATTACTTGAGGAGTGGACCGTTCACTGTATTTAATTCGGAAGATACAGGATAGACTTTCTGAGGTAGCCATGAATTGTACAACACTGGAAACCAAAGGAAATAGCACCATTCTGAGTAACACGCGGAGATCGCATGGCATGAGCCTGTCCCTCCTTGACTATGCAATGTTGCATATCTCATCCGCATAGGCCATTACAACATTATTTCTCTCTCCCAATAGTTGCGAAGTCCCGGTCTGTTCTAAACTTTGAAGCAGACCTGATGGGTCAATCAATTCATCAGCTTTTCTTAACATTTCTGAGGGTTTTTTTTCAAGTCTTAAGTTGTAAGGTTGTATTTCATGTTCTTTCTACAAGTTCTTCATACACACTTGACATCGGCTCACACGCGTGCGGAGCTGTCCAGCTTTGAGTGTTTCTGAGGGTGGTGCACCAATGAACTGACGTGATTCTTCCACCGTGGTTAACCAAAAGCTGTACTTGTTTGCAAAATAATGGCAGGTTCCTCTGGCGCCATTGCATTCAATGAATGGTGTAGCACGAAAATCCTCGAGGCATGAGCCCGGCGATACCAGGGACTGCCCACCACCTTCTGCACCTGCAGCAGTGTGCTAAGACAAAAAAGAAATTTGGTTACAGAAAGCAGTCTTGTTACCACACAGAATTTCAAAGTTTAGCGTGTCAACTTCAGCAAATGTATCGTTTTAAAAACTACCTACCAAGTAAAAAGCTCTGGTCCAAATTACAAAGAAAAACTCTCCACCAAAATGGAGTACATAAAACAATCTCTCTCCAGCCAAACTACTAGATAGTGTTTGTTTGTCCCTATAATTTTCTCACAGTGCACCAAAACCATCATGACCTAGAGCACCTCTAATGGGCTAGAATGAAAATCTAGAAAGCGATATTGAGAGGGTGCCAGGGCTTAAAGTTTTGAAAGTGAGTTTCGTCCTAATGCCTTTAACTAGGGTCTGCACTCTACATGAGTCAAACATACCATTTTGCTTACTGAAAATGTTGATTTTTATCATGCACTGCACAAAATTGCCATGTTTTCATTAACCACATTCACAAATTATTTTGTTACTGTTAGGAGAAAGTAATGACTGAAGAAACAAGCATTTACGCGAGTTTGAGCTATTAGCATTGTAAACGATAATGCCTTTTATTTATGTTTTGGTTTTTAAAACATATATAAAAGGCATTGTCATTTACAATGTTAATAGCTTAAACATTCACAAATGCGAGACATATTGCATTGCAAATGCTTTTTATAGTTTGCACCTTGTTACCAGCTGCTTTCCCTTGATGGTAATTTGTGACTGGAAAAACAACTTTTTGCAACTATTCACTAATTGAAAATGTTTGGTACACTGCAGCTGTGAATTTCAATTTAGTAATCGCAATTCGGTAATTTCACTTTCATGCAAATTGCAAAGTAGTTGGGGGCAAGTGCTAGGATAATTATCACCAGCCAACTCTGAATTTTATCACGGAGATAGCGTGCTATGAGCAAATGCTTATCTCCAAAACGATAAAATTCAGAGCGCAAGCTGCCAATTCTTAGATTATAGCTGGAAATACAGCGATAATCCCACAAGGTTTGGCAATAGCTTGCTGATATGGATAGACATACTTAGCCATGATATCCACCTTACATAGGATATCATGGCTAAGTCAGAAAAATGAGTAAAAAAGGGAGAGGTACCCCTTGAGTCAGCCAAGGGAAATGGGGTTATTAAACCAAGGAAGAAGAGGATTCCCTTGAGACAAAGCTAAGTGGAGGTTTAGAATACTAAACCTTACAGTGTCAAAGTTACATACAACAGAAACATATGAAAGTTAAAAATTCATTTATTTTGAATAAATTAAAACACACAATAGGGCATTCAAGGCAGACCCCCACAGGCAGCGGAACATTTCCATAAGGAATAGGTATTTTAACAAAGGTCAGGATAGACTACCAGATGGACATTGGAATCTCGTGCCATTCAAGTAGACAATTACTGAAATAGCCAAGAGGGAGAAACAGACTAGAAGGGACTAACTCTAAAATCAAGCTACCCTAACTGGGACTTCATGAACACTCCAAATGGCAACCCTGGCCTAGCCTTTAAATAAATCGAACAAAATCTATCTTTTACATTTCGCCAACAAACCTGGAACGGCGAACCAAGGGGAACTTTTTCGAACTTAAATAGGTATAACAGGACAACCCACTAGTAGCAGATACTATAGAAGGCTCAAGTAATACTGCTTTCTGGTTTCAAGAAGTTTTACTCAGAAGACTTATATAAGTCCATCTTTCAACTCAGGGGCGATTGTTAACACTCCCTGGTGAGGACAGAATAAATCTTGTCTTGATAAAGGTGGTAACCAATAAGAGAACCCACCGAAACGCGTCGACGCTACTTACCGTACAATTCAAGTCTCCATAACCAGATTTGATATGCCGATGTCGTAGCAGTACAACACTGGTTGTTAAACCACGGAGCAGGAATGTACAAGTTGTAACCAACAATTTTTATGTTGTACCCATCTTTGTCTGTTCTCGATAGTGCGGGTCATTATTGAGTGAATTGTTTTATTGTGTTTTTATTCTTAGGGATTTAGATTAGTTTGCCCTATTGTGTGTTTTAATTTATTCAAAATAAATGAATTTTTAACTTTCATATGTTTCTGTTGTATGTAACTTTGACACTGCAAGGTTTAGCATTCTAAACCTCCACTTAGCTTTGTCTCAAGGGAATCCTCTTCTTCCTAAGTCAGAAAAATACCAGACGTTAAAAAGCCATTAATTATAATGGGGTGACCCAGTGACCCACAGAACCTGGGTAATAAGCTTCAAGCAAACACATGTCGGAATTCAAAACAATTTCTTAGTTCAGTTAAATTATACTTAATGCCTATAGTGTATTTCACATTATTAATCATGGAAATACTCCATATGAAGAACACACACCACAATTTGTAGTTTTTTTCAAGGTTATTATTATTTTTGTCACCTTTCATGAATTAATTCAAATATAAAAACTTGGCTGTCCAAAAGCAACTGAAATCACAATTCGGGTGAAGTGCTGAGGTGAGTGATAGTGATCAGTGATTAGGTGAATGTTCAGTGACACAATAACATGTAAATACATAAGATAACATCAGTCCAAGGTTTTACATTAGTAATCTTCAACAACAAGATTACAAATTTTTTCTGTTGAGACATAGTATGAACCGATTGATAATATAAAGTCGACGTTTCGACCCTAGAAGATGGTGCGGACTTATTAGCAACCGTATCGGGTCTTCATCAAGACAAAAAGGGGGAGGACAACCTTGTATTTTTGTAGATATGGAGGCTTCTTCACGTAGCCTCTGGCATCGGGGTGTCCACCCTCACCCTTGTAAGTGTTTCTCAAGCAGGGTATCTTAACATTATTTGGAGATTTCTTCACCATCCGGTGGAAAAATTGGGATTAAAGTGCCGCAAACGCGATCACTTGAGGAGCAGAACAGCAGGCGTCTGTGTCGGTCTCCGGTCAGTTCTTCATATGGAGTATTTACATGATTAATAATGTGAAATACACTATAAGCATTAAGTATAATTTAACTGAACTAAGAAATTGTTTTGAATTCCGACAGGACCATTGTTTGCTTGAGACGTTAAAAAGCAGCGTTAACCGCGGTTAGCGCTGCTTTTTTAATCGCGAATAGGTTTAGCGATATCCTTGATCATGGGAGAAAGGCCGCTTAGCGAACTTTCTCCTATTATTTTACTCTGGAATGCCCCCTTTGCATCTCATTAGAGATGCAAGGGGAAGCGTAGAGTGAAAGGGTGCTAACATGCAAATTTGCGTGTTAGCACCCTGTTGCTGATAGGGCGCTAGTTTTATCTAAAAGCCAAAAAAGCAGAGATTAAGCCCTTGTTGATATGCCCCCGAGGGGCATATTAACAAGCGGCAGCGAAAATTATCGCTGACCGCTGTTAGTGTTAAAAAATATATCGCCGGCTATCCCTGGCGATAATCGCCATGGTAGTGCAGTATTATCTACACTGAGTGCCATGGCGATTAAAAAAAACAGGGATAGCAGGAATATCGCCGTTTTACATTGAATAACGCTGGATTTCCAGCGATATTCAATGAAAAACTGCGATAACCTTGGTGATAGTGACTGTGGTTGCAGTCACATCATCCCATTACAGGTATGCCTAAGTCTGAAAATTAGCAGACTTCAAAAAGCAGCGTTAACCGTGGTTAGCGCTGTTTTTTTTAATCTCTAAGAGGGTTAGCGTGAAGCTTGATAATAGGAGAAATGTCGCTTTGTGACATTTCTCCTATTATTTTGCTTTGGTAGAGCCAAAAAAAGCGGAGATAAATCCCTTGTTAATATGCCCCGTGGTTTGCACACATGTTTTTGCAACTACAACATTTTTAGTTTTTTGTACATTGCATTCCTAATTTTTAGCGTTCTCTAGCCAACTGGTAACTGACTTGCAATTAGCTAAACTTGTGTACTTCGAGCCATTAATGTTTGGCTTAATATCAGAGAAACATGGAAACACACCGTACTCAGACACACAGACTCATCCAACCCACTAGTACACGCTCAACACATATACGCTGAGGCACTCAAAGAAACACCCAGACAAACCCACACGGACATACATACATCCAGGCACCTCATCACACTATCTTGGATCCACACACATTTGCATAAATTTCAGACCCTCTGGGAAACTCGCACCTACTGTCAGACAGACATACACAAACAACAATACAAATGTTGTATTTGGATAATAACACAGATCCACGCTAAGAAGCGTAACGACCTGAGCCACAGTCCATACAGAACACACCTAAAAACGCGCACAGAAAGAAATGTGCAGGCCCACACTGTCAGTGACAGAATCTAGCTCTTCCGGTGAGAGGGCTCAGTGGGTAATTCTCCAGCTGTCAACCCCTGCACACCAGAGGTCATCGGTTGGGATCCCCATGGGGCTGACCTCACTCTTTTCTCCTTCCAAGGTCGATAATGCAAGCATGCATTTCTGCTGGATAACAATGAGTGAACGTACAACTTGTCATTTGAAGCAGCACTACTCTCTGCAGGTTGGGCGTGGTTTTTGGATTCAATTTTATGACCAAAAATGTGTCTTGTGTGTTGGCACTCGAGTGAGAGAAGCGTGAATAAAGTGGTTAAATGATTAACAAAGTATTGTAAAGACAGGGGAGTAACAATAACAGTCATCAGAAATATGTCCCTTGGTAGTGTGCTGATGTGAGAGAGGTGCCCCGCCCGCTCACCTGCACTGACAAAGCTTCCCCGGAGACCAACTGAGGCGAAGAAACGAACAAGCATTTACAATGCTATAGGTGTCGCAATTGCAAGTTTTTAACCTCTGGCATTGTAAAAAAGAAAGAGCACAGTATCCCTTAAGCGGGCGCCGCGCTCCAAATTAAAGTATAAATAAACGGAGCGCGTGTCCCTGAAGCGGGCGCAGCGCTCAGCATGAACATACAACAACAACAAAAAAAAGCAGCCGCCAATGTCAATAAACTAAATAGTGCTCACCCACTAGATAAAGCATGCCGTGTTACGAGCAAAGTAAAAGGTCCAGTCCTTATGGCCGGCAACAAATGGAGACAGGACGGTGCCAAGGCGGGACTTAGAAGCCTCATAATGAATCGGAAGCCAGCGCTTACCAAGGACAATGATACCAGCCAATGATAAATATGGGAGGTGAGTAAGCGAGGCTTCCTAAAGCATACTCGACTACAGCATGCCTTGCAGAGCGAGCAGCACATGCGCGCAGCTGCTAGGCTCAACCTAAAAACAACTGGGTATATATAACAGCCGTGGTGCCAAAACAACAACACCTCTGAAACAAAGGAAAAAAGAGATCTGCTTGTAACTAAAACCCAAATAAGATACTGTAATTCTAGGAGAAGAGCCTTCATACTCGAACAGAAGACGCGTACGTGAGCTGCCGGAGACATTGAACAGTTGATCCAGAATGCAGATGACTGGCAAAGTAAGTGAATCTATATTTACTCACACAGATGATGATCGTCTACTTTCAACAACCTCAGTGTCAATGCATCCCTTTCATAGGCAAGAATTAGGCAACATGGAAAGGTGAAGTGACAGAGTTGGACACATAAAAGTCACCCAGCTGACTTACCATAAGGAAAGAATATCCAATCCACAGACTGCGCCAGCCTTCTGGGCACTTGGGAATTGTTGTGTCCTGGCTGTGTACAGCCACTGCCTGCGATGGAACCTCACATACAGAGCAGCGACTAATGTACTCTGAAATCTGAGTGCTGCTGACGGGCATCATGGGAATAGGAGCAGAGGTGGAGAGCCAATAGGACTTATCATTTCTACTGGCAAAGTAGCACACTTCATTAATGTTACAATAAATGAATGGCATGGTGCTGAAACGCGGCAAGCATGACCCGGCAAGTCCTGCAAGAAAAGGTGAAATGCCACATTAAAGCACATTTTATCGATTTTCTCACTCTAAGACAATTAATGAACTATCAAATCCCAGACTGAAGACATAATTTATTTAAAAGCCACAGGTCATGATAGGATATGACGGAAGACGTCTGAGCATGCTTTATGCTCTTACTTACAACTGACTATGCATATAAGAACATTATTTAAATACTATGTTCAGCTTTGGTCGACACAACATGAAAAGACGCAGATAAACTTAAGAAATGTAAGAGTAAAGATACAAAATTATTTACAGTAGGGATGTGTTTAATACCAGAAGAAAGCTTGACACATAAGGAAAATGCTACTTACCAGTATGCATCTGTTCTTGGCATGTAGAGCATGTAGAGCTGCAGAGTTACACACTGTGCATAGATCGCCACCTAGTTTTGAAGCGTGGCTCAATGATTAGAGCGGCAGACCCTGATGCAGAGGTCTAGCCCGGGACCAGGGTTCAATTCCCCGCCTCGGCGGGTCTTGGGCTCAAAATTCCACGGACCTGATAATTCTCGCCTCGGTGCCTATTCCAATCATGGAGTCCCACTCTGCAACTCTGGGCAATAGCTTGCTTAATCTCCACAATGGCCCCCACAACGCTAAGGATGCCTGGCCTCCACCTTGGGGGTGCCCAGGAGTGGACGCCTCACAGGGAAAGCCAGGATGGGTTCCACAGCGGTATTCGTACAAGCGCCTTGAGACCCTTGCGGGTGAGTAGTGCGCTATACAAGTATCAATTTACAATTTACATTAGTGTTGGGCCTGGATTTGTTGTTGTCCTGAAAAGTTCTATGAATGTCACGAGATAGGTGACCCCTCCTTTGGACCACATTGCGTATGGGCATCGGCTCCATCCTCAGATTGTTTTTCGCCATTAGGAAATGATGGAGCTTTGCAAGAAAAGGAAGGTTGCCCATGTAATCTGTATCTAATTAAGATAATACTGGAACAGACAAGGGTAGCCGGGGAGGCGGTGGGTGTGTGCAACTCTGCAGCTCTACATGCTAAGCACAGATGCATACTGGTAAGTAGCATTTTCCGTTCGAGGCATATGAGCTGCAGATTACACACTGTGCACAGATTGTATAGCAGTACCCACTGTTAGCGGCGACCACCCCTGTCTGTTGCAGTAGTTTGAAATAATGTTTTGAGAACAGCATGGCCCACATTAGCTTTTTGTTTGGTTTGCACATCTACACAATATTGTTTTGTGAATGTGTGCGGTGTAGACTATGTAGCTGCTCTGCAGATGCCATCTAGGGGAATGTTCCCTAAAAATGCCATTGAAGCCCCTATCTCCCTTGTAGAGTGGGCTTTAGAAGGAACAGATAACGTTCGTTTAGCTTTGTGGTAACAAATCTGTATGCATTTGACAATCCATCTAGCTATCCCTGATTTTGAAATGGGATTACCCTTGTGTGGTGGTGAGAAAGACACAAAAAGTTGTTTTGTCTTACAAAAGGGTTGTGTCCTCTCGATGTAGTATAGCAATGCCCTTTTGATATCTAGAGTATGAAGAGCTCTTTCTGCTACTGTCTTTGGCTGCGAGAAGAAAACGGGCAGTTCCACAGATTGATTGAGGTGGAAGGGAGAAATGACTTTGGGCAGGAATTTTGGATTAGTACGTAGAACGACCTTATTATGATGCATTTGCAAGAAGGGTTCTTGAATGGTTAGTGCTTGTAGTTCACTAACTCTCCCCAGATAAGTAATAGCTACTAGGAACGCAACCTTCCATGTTAAAAATTGTAGTTCACATTTGTGTAAGGGTTCGAAGGGAGGTCCCATTAGCCGTGTGAGAACAATGTTTAAATTCCACACAGGTGAACGTGGTACCCTGGGAGGAATTATTCTCTTAAGGCCTTCCATAAAGGCTTTAATAGTAGGCATATAGATGCGGTCGGTTTTGCAGACATGCTGCTATTGCAGCAAGATGCAGTCTAATAGACGTGTAGGCTAAGGTACATCTTTGGAGATGCAGTAAGTAGCCTATGATGTGTTGAATAGAAACGTCTAGGGGATTAATATTGTTGTTGTGACAATATATTACAAAGTGTTTCCACTTAACTGTATAACATGCTTTAGTAGTTGGACGTCTAACTTCTTTTATGACATTCATGCAGTCTGGAGGAAGGTTAAGATATCCAAATTCTAGGAATTCAGGAGCCAGATCGCAAAGTTGAGCTGATCTGGGTCCGGGTGCCTGATCTCTCCACGGTTCTGTGTTAAAAGGTGTGGAGACAGGTACAATTTTTGGTGCGGTACTACAGACAGTTGTAGCAGTGTGGTGTACCATGGCTGTCTGGCCTATATTGGAGCAGCTAGGATGAGATTCAGAGAATGCTCCTGTAGTTTGCGTACTACTAGTGGCATGAGTGGCAGAGGTGGAAAAGCGTATGCAAATTTGTTTGACCAATTCATCCATATCGCATTGCCTTTGGACAGTGGGTATGGATATCTGGCGGCGAAGCTTGGGCATTTGGCGTTTTTGTGGGTGGCAAAGAGGTCTATCTGAGGTTGTCCCCACATCTGAAAGAATGGTTGAAGAACTTGCACATGAAGTTCCCACTTGTGGGTCTGTTGTGTCTGACGACTTAACAGATCCGCTATGGTATTTTGTACTCCCGGAACATGCTAGGCTAGAAGGAATATGCTTTGAGGTATAGCCCACCGCCATATGTCCTGTGCTAGTTGAGAGAGTTGCAGGCGTGTGTTCCACCCTATTTCTGTATGTAATACATGGCTGTCATGTTGTCCGTGCGGACTAACACAGCTTTGTTTGATACTTCCTTTTGGAAAGCTTTTAGTGCTAGGAATATAGCTAGTAACTCCAGATGATTGATCTGGAGTAACTTTTGTTGCAGTGTCCACCTGCCTTGGATGGTGTGTTGCAGTAGGTGGGCGTCCGCTGTCAAGATTATCTGAGGAACTGGCTCTAGGAACGGTCCTCCCTTGGAAAGGTTTTTGGTGTTCCACCACTGCAGAGAGCGATGAGTCCGACCGTCTACCAACACTAGGTCTGTTAATTGACCTTGAGCCTGGTTCCATTGACGTGATAGGCACTCTTGTAGAGGATACATTTGAAGTCTTGCATGGGGCACTATGAAAATGCAAGAGGCCATCATCCCTATGAGTTGCATGGACACTCGTGCTGGAAGGGATTGTTGTGGCTGAAACTTTGTGTGAAGAGTTTGCATGCTGGCTATCCTTACTGGAGTGAGCTAGCGCTGTTGAGGTGTTTATTGCGGCACCGAGGTACTGTTGTACTTTGGATGGTTGCAGATGAGACTTGGTGTGGTTTATTGTGAACCCCAAGTTGTTGAGCAGTTGGATAATGGCATGAGTGTGTTCCACACACTGGTTGTATGAGCTGGCTTTTATGAGCCAGTCGTCACGGTACGGGAAGACATCGATGTGCTGTCTTCGTAAATGTGCTGCCACTACTGCTAGGCACTTGGTGAATACTCTTGGTGCTGTTATGACTCCGAATGGGAGTACTTTGAATTGATAGTGCTGCCAGTCTATTATAGATCTGAGATACTTCCTGTGAGTCTTGTGAATGGGAATGTGAAAGTATGCGTCCTTGAGATCTAGAGTAGCAAGGAAGTCGTTTTGTAACAGGAGAAGAAGGACTTGTTGGAGTGTGACCATGTGAAAATGGTCTGACTGTATGTATATGTTTAGCAGTCTGAGGTCCAGAATAGGCCTTAGAGAGCCGTCCTTCTTTGGGATTAGAAAATATAGAGAGTAAACCCCTTTGTTTTGTTGGTGCAGATGAACTGGTTCTATTGCTCTTTTTTCTAGCAGAGATATTACTTCTTGCTTTAACAGTATAGTAGTATAGTATAGTATAAACCATTTTGTAACGCGCTCTGTTACTGGAGAGTATCCTGGCGCGGGGAAAACAAACAGGCAAAGAACAAAACATCGAGGGATCCTCCTAGGCTGCACTCTTGAATAGGTGAGTTTTCAGGTGCTTTTTAAAAGCAGCCACTGTCGGCGTGGAGCTCAGATGGAGAGGGAGTGCATTCCAGGCCCGAGCCACCACAACAGACAGCGACTGGCCGCCCAGTCTGGCACGTTTAAAACGGGGAAGGGACAGTTTAAACAAAGAGGCGGATCTCAGGGCGCGTGCCGGGATGTACCTTATGAATCTCTTTCTCAAGTACGAGGGGCCTTGGTCATGAATTGCACGAAACGCCAACACCAAAGATTTAAACAAAATGCGTTGTGCTACAGGAAGCCAGTGAAGCGAGCGCAGCTCAGCGCGGACGCTCTTCCATCTGGGGATGTTAAATAGTAGACGTACAGCCGCATTCTGAATAATTTGGAGGCGTTTGACCAGGTATGCCGGAATGCCACTGAACAGTGCATTCGCGTAGTCGAGGCGAGCCAGTATGAGCGCCCTGGCAACCGACTCTCTGGCCTCCCTAGGGAGTAGGGGGAAAAATTTACGGAGCATTTTCAGAGTGGCAAAACAAGTGCCTGTAAGTTTTTTAATATGATGCTCAAATCTGAGATCCTCCGTAAACCAAATGCCCAGATTTTTGGCTGGTCTCCCCATCTCTTTTGGGCAGGGAATATTAGAAGGCCAAAGTGTGCTCATAAATGAGGGAGGAAAGGAGCCATAAAAAAGCACTTCGGACTTGTCCTCATTGCACTTCAGCTGGGCCTGTGTTAGCCAGCGAAATACCGAGGACAGACACAAGTGAACTGTAGACGTGTCCAGATTGTCGTCAGGCCAGGTGAACGACAATTGAGTATCATCAGCATACCCCAAGATTTTAGCCCCAAACTGTTCAGCTAGATAAACCAGGGGTGTAATATACACATTGAACAGTAGGGGGCTAAGAGTGGACCCCTGCGGGACCCCTGTAAGTAGAGGCTTGGGCTCAGAGGCATGGGGGGGCATCCAGACCTGCTGGGTCCTATCAGACAAAAAAGAGGACAACCATTTCAGCACCACTCCCCCAATGCCCATGGCAGACAGCCGACCGAGGAGGAGGTCATAGGGGACAGTATCGAAAGCGGCAGAGAGGTCCAATAAGATTAGGACCGCTCTGCCACCTCCGTCTAGACATTCCCGGATTGCCTCGGTCATCTCCACCAGGGCCGTCTCGGTGCTATAAGCAGCCCTAAAGCCCGATTGGGCAGGGTGGAGGGCATTAGATGTTTCGACAAAGCTCTCCACTTGTTGAAGAACTACCTTCTCACAGATTTTCGTGAGAGCAGGTAGAAGGGAGATGGGTCGGTAGTTCCCAGGAACCGACACGTCCAGTCCTGGTTTCTTCAAGAGCGGCAGGAGTTTGGCTTGTTTCCAAACCTGGGGAACCGCACCTGCAGCCAGGGAGAGGTTCACTATCTGCGTGATCTCACTGCAGACTGTTACCGCCACCTCCGAAAGCACTCGGGCAGGGCACGGGTCGGCAGGAGAGCCCGATTTTAAGGACTGGAGAAGAAGTAGAACATCACCCTCCGCAATTTGTGCGAAGGTGGTGAGTTGGTGGCCAGAGGATGAGAGAAAGGGCGAACAGGGGCCAGCTGCGGAGCAGTCTGCAGGAAGTGCCTCTAAAAGGCCCTGCTGAATCTTCGCTATTTTAGTAATGAAAAAAGTGGACAACTCCTCGCACCATTGTGCAGAGGACGGGAGGGGCACAGCTTCCGCGACAGGGGACACAAAGCTTTTAACAATCGCAAAGATCTCTCTGCTGTTGTTATCGGCCTTGTTAATGCGCCCAGCATAATAGTTACCCTTTGCATCCCTAATGGCTGCATAGTATTCTTTTTGGGCAAGCCGTAGGGTGGACTTAGCCTCAGAGCTGTACTCCCTTCTCCATGTTCGCTCCAATTTTTTGCAGCCCAGTTTCATCTTTCTCAATTCAGGGGAGAACCAGGGTTGGGAGGGCGAGCGTCTGGCTCTAGTCAGCATGGTTTGCTTAGTAGAGGCAGTCGCCGCCTGCCGTACCCATTCATTAAACTCACCAACCGCCTCGTCCAAGCACCCCTTAGATTGTGGGCGAGTGTTAGACAAGGCAAGTCTGAACGCGGGTAGATTAATTTTTTGAGGATGGCATGTAGAGGGCGGGGGGCTGGGCTCTACCATCTCCCAACTGAACCTGACCAAGTCATGGTCAGACCAAGTTGTTTTTTCCACAATCACTGACTGGATGGGGAAATTCGCGCATACCAGGTCAAGTAGATGACCACCCGCGTGCGTCGGACCAGAAACCCATTGTTCTAACTGGGCAAGCTCAAGAATTTCCCCAAGCCTGCGAGCTTCGGAGGAATCGGGGACATCCATGTGAATATTTAGGTCACCGACCAAAAGAAACTTAGGAAAACCTAAGGCCCGTGGCACTATATATTCCTCTAAGGAGTCCAGGAATTGGGTAGCCAGGCCCGGGGGCCTGTAGATCAAAGATCCACCTAAGGTAAAGTGGGGAGAAGTTTTAATGGAGAAGTGAAGAGCCTCACCCCCTAGACTCACAGTCAGAGGCTCGGATTCAAAACTCCATCCCTCCTTGAACACAACAGCTAGCTCACCCCCTCTACCCAGGGGGCGATCCACTCTCACTATCTTGAACCCTCTGGGGACCGCAAGTTCTACACTAGGAGCGGAGGTGCAAGTCATCCAAGTCTCCGTGAGGAACAGCAGCTCCAGTTGGCCGTCCGATAGTAGTTCGAAAATATCGGCCGCATGCTTAACCGCCGATCTAGCATTGATCAGACCCGCCCTGATGTTGGTAGTGGTGGCGATACTGACTAAACGTGGGAGGGGGAAGGGTTGGGGATGGAATCCACACGTAGCGCACTTACCCAGAACGCCGGCTAAATCAGCACGCGTGCAAGGCTGGCCCTTACCGTGAGGGGCAAGTCTCAGAAGGTCAGCGCGCGAATATTGTCGCGCGTCGCTGAACTGGTCGTCACCAAAGGAGGCCGAGCAAAGTGGCTGGCCCTGGGCCCGTCCGAGGCACGGACGTGCACAGACGGGCCCTCCTTTGGCGCTCCTTCGGCGCGCAGACGGCGCGCCCGCTGCGCGCGACCGCTGCGCGTTCTGGGAGGCATCCCCATTTGACGGCCAAGCCCCTCCCCAAGCTGGAGCGCTAACTCCGTTCCAGTAGGGGTCCGGGACACCCAAGATGGCGCCTAACCTGTCCCTCCACACAATCGGCACAGGCAAGCCGCGGTGGACCGGGGACCAGGGGGACCGGGGAGCAACAATGAGGTATGATTATTATACCAATGGCAGACAGTTTAAAAACACCACACAATTATTTACAGTGATAGATGTTCTTGTGACATTGGACGCTGTTTGGGAGGTATGTTTGCGGGGGGTAGATGTAATTTCTAGACAGTAACCTGACTGAATAATTTATCGCACCCACCTGTCTGATGTCATGTTGGTCCAGGCAGGAAGGAATTGTTGCAGTCTTCCCCCCACAGGAGTGGAATGTTGGGGGGGGAAGGGGAGGAAAGTCATTGGGTAGGGGTGGCGGCAGAGCGGGAGTTGTTGGTTTTGCCTCTGCATTTGTTGTTGTTACCCCTGTAACCTCCTCTCTGGTAGCCTTTAGTGAATGTGGATTGGCTAGGGGTCTTGTAAGAAGTGGAGGGACTTTCGGAGGAGTAGCCTCTTGTGTTGCCTCTATATGATGAGCGACGAAAAGAACGTCTGGAAGCTTGCTGCTGCAAGTCTCCCATAGATTTTGCTGTGTCGGTGTCTTTTTTCATTTTTTCTACAGACACATCAACATTTGGGCCAAATAAATGTGTCTCATCAAGTGGCTGATTAAGGATTGAATTATGTACCTCAGGTTTAAAACCTGAAATACGTAGCCAAAGGCATGTCTACGTCTGCAGCATCTAGGGCACAACGAATGGAAGTATTATTAATATTTTTACCTTCTTGTAGGAGTTCATTGGCCCTATTTTTATATTTTTCTGGTAGATGCTGCATTATGGACTCCAGTTCATCATAATGTGCCCTGTCATATCTTGCCGAAACGCTTGGGTATTGGCAATGCGCCAAATGTTAGCTGCCTGTGACGCTGTTCGTTTACCGGAGGCGTCAAGGAGCTTAGATTCTTTATCTGGTGGTGAGGCCTCACCTAATGTTTGTGAATTAGCACGTTTACGTGCATTAGAGACTACTAAAGAATCTAGTGGTGCTGGACCTTTAATGTAAACTGGATCTGTAGGGGCAGCTTTATATTTTTTCTCAATGCGAGGGTTGAGGAACTGAGCCTTAATAATCTCTGTTGCGTGCTTGATGACACCTTTAAGCATTGGCAAAATGGCAGTAGACCTTTGTGTGTTGCCAAGAGTGTCTAATAGGAAATCTTTCTCCACAGTATCGGTGTGCAAGTCAACCCCATGGTACTGGGCAGCTCTCTGGACTAGTAAGTTAAAACCTATAGTGTCCTCTGGTGGGGAAGGTCTGGAAGGATATACATCGTCTTGTGGGACGTAAGGCACATCAGGGGTGTTGTAATCATCCCCTGAATTAGGTGACTGAGGGGGACTATTGGTCCCTGCTGGGTCATGTGCACCCCCACCTGTGTCATCAGAGTCTGTACCTACATCATCATCTGGATTAGTGGATGGTGTAGGCGAATGATGTGGTGGAGGAGGTGTAGGAGGAGGAACAGTATGGGGAGGTGGTGGAGAAGGGACCCTTAATGGAGAGGTTGTAATGTCTCTCTTCTTTCGAGGAGGAGGAGATGCTGGCGCCTATAGTGGTCTCTTCTTGGAGCTAAGAGCTAGTTAGCCAGTCTTAGGATCCTTTACTAGAGTTTTTTGATTAGGATCTGGTGTAAAAGGTTCTTCTGTATAGGGCAGATCCTTCGGCGTCGAAGTCCGGAGATTTTTTTCGGCACCGAGTCGGTAGCTGGTCTAGGGTCTTTTGGTTTAGAAGTGTGATCTTTTGAAATGTCTTTTACCGGAACATGTTTTCTCGGTTCCGGGTGTTTTTTCGGCTCTGAAGCATGTGAAACGGGCCTTTAGGCGTTTTTTTACTCGGCTCCGAGTGCGGTTTCGGCATCGATGAGCCGCAGCCAGTCTTCGGCGCGGTGTGCTTAGGTGTCGGAGCAGCGGTCGGCGAGGTTCAGGAAGATGGCTTCTTCTTCGGTGTCGGTATAGGATTGGCACCGGGAATAGGCTGACTCGAGCCCGAGCCGTCTGAGGCTTAGTAGGCTTCTTTGCCGGGCCCGAAGGCGAGGAGTGGCAAATTTACTGATTCGGTAAATTTACAGATTCGGTAATATGGGATGTAGGTGGCACTGAAAACAGTGCCACAGGCCCTAAATAATTTGTTATTTACCATCAAATTCTATTTGATGGTAAATAACAAATTCCTGTGTACATGCACATCTGTGCATGTACACCTGCGCCATGTAGCACATATACATGCCCTAAGGGCATGTATGTGTGTCACATGGCATACAAGCCGGAATCCGGGGTGCAACAGGGTGTCAAAGTGACACCCTGTCCCCCTTGTAAAATCGGTAATTTTACCGAATCAGTATTTACCGATTCGGTAATTGCCATTGGTTCCTATGGGCCTCAAGGCCCATAGGAATCAATGGCAATTACCGAATCCGTAAATACTGATTCAGTAATTACAGAATGTTACCGATTCGGTAAGTATTTCGGTAAAAATACCTACATAGCATTTACCGATTTGTAAATACCGAATCGGTAAAATTCTGTATTTACGAATCGGTAAATGCCATTTACCTACATATGGCCCAGAGTTATCTAAGAAGCGTCAAGGCAAGAGAAGGACCAACGTACAATGGGAGAAACTGTAGTGTACGCTGTGATAGGAGGTGGTGTCGGAACAGCATCAATGTTGAGACATGAGAGATGTTTCACTAGGACTGAAATCCGTACCGCAAAGGTTGGCAAGGAGTTCTGTCAGAAGTTCATCCCAGGCACAGGTTATTAGGTATTTGCATAGGCGTAGGCCCTTGGGAGTCACCATGAAGTGCCATGCTTTTGGTTTGGGCCCAGGCACCCAGAGAAAGGACTTAGGGCCCGATGTAGGTTGCCAATTACCGGTCTGTAACGGCCGATTTCGGCCGTTACTGACCGGTATTTGGGATCTGACATGTAGGTAGGCTTAATTTACAGAATCGGTATATTTACCGATTCGGTAAATTTACTGATTCTGTAAAATACCGAATCGGTACATTTACAGAATCGGTAAATACAGATGTAGGTGGCACTGAAAACAGTGCCACAGGCCATTACAGATTCGTTATTTACCATGTAATACTATGACATGTTAAATAACGAATCCAGTGTACATGCACATCTGTGCATGTACACCTGTGCCATTTGGCACACCGACATGCCCTAAGGGCATGTATGTGTGTCACATGGCACACAAGGCAAAATCAGGGGTGCAACAGGGTGTCAAAGTGACACACTGTCACCCTTGCAAAATCGTTAATTTTACCGAATCGGTATTTACCGATTCAGTAATTGACATTGATTCCTATGGGCCTGTAGGCCCATAAAAATCAATGGCAATTACTGAATCGGTAAATACCGATTCGGTAATTACCGAATCATACAGATTCGGTAAAAATTACTGAATTTTTACCTACATCTGATTTACCGAATCTAGAATACCGAATCGGTAAAATTCAGTATTCTAGAGTCGGTAAATCAGATTTATCTACATCTGGACCAAGGTACATAATTCATTTCTATTCTTAGACCATCCTAACATGCTACATTTTAGCATTAGTACACCGTATCTGTATTTCAAATAAAGTGTTTTTGCCAGTGGTGGATTTACCTCATTTAGAAAGGGTTCAAAACTTGAACTGGCTTTGAACAGGAGGAATTCACAAGTCAATGATCCGTTTACTCTATCATTCGGTCTATTTGACTCCACGTAACCCCAGAAGGAAGATTTTAGGACCTTCCTAGAGGTTGGGGTCAAGGCAGTTGGGTTATTCCAGAAGTGTGTTAGACCGATCTTCTTCAACCATACACTGACATGATTAAACCATGAGATACGGTTACAGGTGTCTAGGTCTTTTATCTCAATTAGAGCTGCCCTATAATCCGATAATTCAGGTCTTATCCATAGTCTAACCCAGAACATCAAAGGCCTAATAATTCCATGGTAATCAGTGCGCCTAACGTCAAGGTCCATCAACAAGGGTGTTAGCGGGGTACGAATAGGTATCTTTAACAAGGCCCTAAAAAACGTGTTTTCGTTCACCTCAAACACCTTGTTACATGATGGGCCCCACAATTCTGCCCCATATATGGCAGCAAATTGCGCTTTAAACCGAAATACCTCAAGCGCAGGGAAAACCGCTTTGTTCTGACTATTACCATGTTTTTTTTAAATTGGTAATGTGTTTTGTGTTAACAAAAGCTTGCTCTTTTCAATTTGGGTTTTCCACGTCATTTTTGAGTCAAGTGAGATACCCAAATATAGAAAATTGTGTACATCCTCTATTCTTTTCCCATTTAAAACCATGTTTTCGTTAAAAGACCTATGGGGTTTATTGCCATATACTTGGTTTTGTCGATATTAATCTCAAGACCTTTGTTTCTACAATAAATTTGAAATGTATTGAGTAAACATTGCAGACCCCTTGGTGTTTGTGATACAAGAATAGTATCGTTCGCAAATAGCAGGGCAGGTATAGGCTCACCTCCCAGTTTAGGTGCATCATTACTACAGTCTTTTGTAGAGAAGTGTGGCTCAATGGTAGAGCGGCAGACCCTGATGCAGTAGTCTGGCCGGGACCAGGGTTCAATTCCCGCCTCGGCGGGTTTCGGGCTCAATTTCCTTGGACCTGATAATTCTCGCTTCGGTGCCTATTCTAATCATGAGTCCCACTCTGCACCTCTGGGCAATAGCTTGCTTAATCTCTACAACGGCCCCAACAACGCTGAGGATGCCTGACTTCACCTTGGTGGTGCCCAGGAGTGGGCTCCTCACAGGGAAAGGCCAGGAAGGGTTCCTCGGCGGTATTCGTACAAGCACCGAGGTGCCTACGGGTAGTCGTGCGCTATACAAGTGCGTAATCATTTCATTTCATCATCATTTAATTTCTTTTAAAAAGCAGGGGATATCATTTACAAAAAAGGAAAACAAAGTTGGAGCTAAAACACATCCTTGACGGACTTCCCTCTTTATTGGTATTGGGCTGGACTGTTCACCATTTAGGCCCCACCTCACTTTTGCATAGTTCTTTTGGTGTAGCCTAATTAGTTGCTCCAGGAGATTGGCCGGTAGTCTCAGATTTTTTTATGATTCCCATAGTAGGTGTCTTGGAATAGGGTCATAAGCGGCTCTTTACAACTCTGAACATCCCACCTTAGGTATATGGCAGGATTAAGGAAGGTAAGAGCAGATGCAGAGGGGGGAGTCTAAGTAAAATCAGCCATTATGGATTTGGAAGTTTTGATGCACTCCGGGACAAAATAATGCCACACTCTACATGATGTGGTCATATCTTGAAAGAGTTACCCTGCTCCCATTGGTCAGAAGTGACCTCCTGCTTGACCCAGAGAACTTGGAATAAGTATCTGAGAGGGGCAGAGCTCTCCAGATCTGCTGCTTGAAACTTACTGAAGCAAGACATTGCCAAGCTGAGAAGATTGCTGTGCAAAGATTTCTAAGGCCTGTCCTCTGAAAACCGCATTATTTTGCTGTTAAAGAACTAAAGTGTGGAATACCTGAAAGCACAAGTTAAAATAGATCATCTGGAGCATCACCATCTAATCTGCACCTTGGAGAACCACCAGTGGATTTGTAAGGGGTTTGTACCAGTGGATTGTGGGAACTAAAGTCCTCGACTTTCCTGGACCATCTTGGAGCTTCCAGGCCCTTGGAGTGAGTTTGAAAAATGTTGGGACGCCTTGAGGAACTTCAGGAAAAAGTTCAAGAAGTTTGAAGAGCTTTGAAAAAAAGCTCCATAGAGGGACAGACTCAACCTGGCCAGTTAGGCTGCCTTGCCTTCAACTGCGAGCCGGCCAAGCCAACCAGGTTCGTCCCGCTAAAAGCTCCCTCGCTCCAACTTCCAGAGATTGACCGGGACTCGAAGAAATCTGAAGCTGGCGAATCCTCACCGGATCCGGCTACATGAGGAGCATCGAGAGACCCCACAAGAAAAAGCTCCAGAAAAGTTTCTAAGCCTGCACGTAGAAAAGGTGACCGGGAGCAACCGCGAACGCCAAAGCACCTGCCTTCCATCGCGTGCCGGCCTGGATTCCAGGATTGCCCTGCTGAAGCGATCTTGAAAAATGTTCTAAGTCCGCTCCAGGGGAGTTGACCAGGACCTCGTCACAAGTCAATCCAGCGAACCCTCACCAAATCCGGACTGGCTGGGAGATTAGAAGGGCCTCGAGGAGAAAAGCTCCAGAAAAGTTTCTAAGTGTGAAGGTAGAAACTGAGACCGGCACCTGCTGCAAGCTATAGCCGCCCAGGGCTCCATCGTGGTTGGCCTGGACAAGCTGGGTCAAGGAAAATCATTGAATAAGTAGCTAGCAAATGAGAGTGACAATACCACATTCAATGGCAAGCAATTGGCGAACTACAAGCCCTGTATGTTTTTGGTAAGCCCACAATAAGAATTGTCTGGTTGGTTCAACCTAAAATCTGTCTCATGCTTAACATTCCCTGCTATCCATTGTCCAATCTACAATCCCCTTCTCCTTTACAAGCTGATTGAGAACCCTGCTTACATTCAACTATTATCCTAGACTGAACAGAATTATCAGCTTACACAACATAAAAACAGAATGTCCCCTAAATAAGAGCACAGTCAGTAATAATTGCAGCATGGGATAACATTATGAATACTGTGTACTCGGACTGATTAGTGACACCCATCATCCTACGCTATGTAGAAGGTGACCTATTTTCTTCAAAATGTAACTACTAAGTGAATGATACACAAATTATTCGAAGACACACAATGCAACTGTTCTTATTCTATGTATAGTACTAGCCCTCCTTAGTAGAGGTACAATTATACCAAAGGGACAGTATCCCCAAACCTAAAATGTTTCCAATGGGAAATTCGCACTGGAGACACTCAATAACAGCGCAGATGAAAAATGTAATTTCATAGAATTGACCTAAACACAATGTCATATTGCAAATGTAATTTCAATAACTTACCCAAGTCCTGGTTGTGAGCCTTCTCCTGTCCTTCTACATACAGCAGACTGTATCCTTCCCAGAGTTTGGCCATTCCAAGGGGACACAATGGGATCTGGGCCGATTGGCTGTGCTTCACTAAAGTATAGCCCACGCTGACGCTCCGGCCAGGCATTCCAGGCAAACCCAGTGGACCCTGTTTCCCTGGAGCACCTAAGCATGAGTTTACATAAAACATATAGGATCAATGTGGATTTCAAATTTTATTTCAGTTTGTTGAGATAACTACCATTAAACACTTTGTTTCTTCAGCAAATTCACTTTAAAGAGATTATTGACAATGAACGAAATAAAGTGATTTTACAGCCCTATGCTTTTAAACCATTTGATTAAAATGTCAACCTTTACTGTAAGTGTATGTCTATTTCAAAGGTAAAACAAGTAATTTACATGTTAAGGCATGTTTCTAAGGTGAAATCACCTTAAGTAGTTTTTCAAAGAAATGAATACCTAGTGTATCTGCTACACAATTTAAGTAGAGTTTGTGGTTGAGAAATGCACTTTATTGCACTGAGAAACTGTAACATTCATAAAGAGGTCTGCTCTTTTCTGGGGATGCTCTGCTCATTCTAGCATCTCTGGGCGATCTCCTAAGTGTCGACAACCGAGTGACAATGCTAGTGGACCCTCTATATAATCTAGCATCTTCTATGAATGGTGGGTGCTAAGCATAAAACAGACACTTATGCTATGTTGCCTTTGTCCCAGTTTGACATATTCCTCAAAACGTGCCTCCTAACCTCGTCCTGGGCATCAACATATAGACTCTTTTCTATCCTCGAATTTCTCTGATGTATGTAAATATATCTTTATAAGGAACAGACTTTTTGCTTGAAGCCCCCCCACTGTTCAACCCAATTTCGACTACTAAGTACTGGTGTAATGGTTCTGAAAGTCCCTGTGCCCTGCTAAACTGGACTCAGTGCATGTGCTCTGACCCTTAAATTGATGTATATTTAATTGGCTTGTCCCTAATTGCTATAACCCAACTTAATGGTAAGTCCCCAGTATATGATACCAGGGGTATCTAGGGCCTGTAGGTTGAGGTGTTTCTCGTGGACTGCAGCACAAACTGTGCCCCCATGAGTACGACACGGTAAAACATGGCTCCCAGTCAGCCAATTGTAGACTGGAAGGGCAGTTTAAAACTCAACGTTGCCATTTAAAGTAATGGCAAAGCCCAAACCTCCCCTTTTAATGTACATTAGTCACTTCTTGGCAGGCCTAATGAGCACTAAGGCAGGGTGCTGTATTTTAGAAAGTAGGACGCGTACTCTTACATATTTCAGCAGTAAAAACCCTCAATTATAATTTTTACTGGGGAAAGGCTAGTAGCCCCATTGGCAAGTACAGAGTTACAGGCTATCACCCTTACCAACTTCTGAATGGTACTACTAAGGTTGGTACTGTTTGGTATCAAATGAATCAGAGCATTACATCTGATTTAATGTTCAAATTGAATTTAATGTTACTGATGGGCAAAAGTGCAACTTAGAAGTTGCCACTTTAGTAGCCCCAGGTTTCCAGTGCCTGTTTATATGATGTATTGCAGACAGCTTTCTGCCCTCTGCTAATGACTCCCAGGAAAGGACAAAATAATGGCTTGCATGGGAGAGAGGATTTCCTCCCTCCTGCAGGAAGCCACATGGGTGTTTGCCCGAAAGGCGAGCTTCAAGGGAGAAGCTGGTTTGTAGGGCAAATGAGTAACATTTGGGAGAGGGGCTGCTCTATTGTTTAGGCGGACATGCTGGCCCTGGGGACAAGAGAGGAGAAGGTGTAGCCCCTTGGTAGCCACACCTGGGGGCGGGCTAAGGAGCTCTGAGTGCTGAGAGAGGGGTTTTGTCATCTTGGGAGTGGCCAGAATGGTGCATCCTAGGATAGCCAGATGCCACACTTTCCAGAACGTGGTCATCAGGAGGGAGGGGACCTGGTAGGCCATTGGCTACCAACTGCATCTTACCCTGAGGGCATTTTCTGAAGATAAATAGGGAACCCCTTTCACCCAGAACTCAGATCTCGACTGACTGGAAAGAAGGACTGAAGGAGGACAGCCCTGCTGCACCAAGGGACCAGCAAAGAAAGGCTGCACTGACGAGGTTGACACCTGCTGCACCTGGTGGCTAGCAAAGAGAAGGACTGTGACTGCCGTTTCCTGCTCAAGGAGAAGTCATCTCCAGAGCCCAGTCAAGCCCAGAGAATGTCCAAGGGCTATTCGACTGACATCCTGATTGCAACATAGCGACACAATTGCTGAAGAAGCCTGCTAGGGCAAGTTGGTAGCCCAAAGTCTTCAACCCGCTACCACTGCTGCTGTGTAACACCAAGGACCAAGAACCAACAAACAAGTTGCACCCAAGTTCGCTGAACCCAGTAGTACTGTCGGAGAATTCCTAGGACCGTCAGAAGGGAAGTTATCGTCCCAGTAACAAGTGGCATGTGACCGCAACATTGCGTGGCTGGAAGTCCAGTGGCAACTGAACTTCAGCCAGACCGTAGAGGACTTTGTGGGATGTAGACCGCACAAACAGGACCCCATCACCATCTTCGTGGACCGAGGAATCCCTGCAGAAGACCCCCATCAACCACATCACAACCACAGTATCCTTGGAGCATCTTCAGCATTCTGCATCCCTTGCATCAGGACTACTCCATAGGAATCCATTACAACGCAGACAAAGTGCCAGGAACTGCTGAAGGACTGCTTCTTCTGAGAAGGTAGCTGTTCTTGGGGACCTTGCTGGTCCCCCTAACTAGCTTCCTGCCAGAGTTGGTCTCCCCAAGTACTTGTACCCAACAGCATTTGCACTTACCTACGTTTTCTCTGAAAAGTTCAATTCGGTGACTTTGCCAAGGCTTGTGCATGGTTGAGTGAAATTGATTTGATTTATTATTGCTTAGTATCTCTGGAACTGTCTGGTGGATCTTTTTTGTTCTTGTGTCCAAATTCTTATAAAAATACAGTATATTTTTATAAATTGTTATTTTGATTTCTTGAGTGTGGTGTTGATTTTTTCTGCAATTGTTTTGGTGCTGTTTAAATGCTTTACACGTGTTCCTCTGTGTAAGCTTTGCTGCTCTGTGCCATAGCTACAGAGGGAGGAGCTGATGGTTTTTCAGATGAAACCTGCTGGCCCTGAAGGGGTTGATAAGTGTATTACAACCACATCATATAATACACTCCATTTCCTCACAGCCTTAGTATATGTGCTTCACTTGGGCACATTTACGATGGATTTGTGTCCATTTAGGCTGTTGTACCTATAGAAGTGTAGTTTGTGAATACCAATAATAATAATACTTGGATTTGTATAGCGTGGCTAATTACTCTTGAGGGTGTCTAGGCGTGGTTCCTAGGTATGGGAGAGTAAGTGATTTGCTCAGAATCACACAGTGTTGAGCTGACATAGAGACTCGAACTTGGGTCCCCAGCACCAAAGTCGGCAGCTCTGGCCATTACGCCACACTCTCTGCAATGGGCTTACTATTTTGTGCATGTCCCCCCTAAACCTCTCCTTACTCCTAACTTTTTACTCTTCCCATTTTATAGAATAATCAATGGTCCAGCCATTCCCCCATCCCTCCCATATTTACTACTGTGTGCAGAGATCTCTGCACATAAAAATCAGTAGAGGTGATGGCGGAGACCTCCACACGCAAGTTATAATTTTGAATCAACGTGCTGCAAACCAAACACATCATCTTCCCTGTAGTATTCTATCCTGTAGGTAAATGCCAAATCTCTTATATGGTTGTCTGTTACATTATAATCTCTGCCTTTCCACAAATGCATGAATTAATTATCCAACATTCTGTATTGTATTTATATCATAAATGCAAAGCAATTCTCTCTTTTCCTGTTCAGTGCATATCGGACAAGTTACTTACCTTTTGTAACGCCTTATCTGGTAGAGACATGATCTAGCCGCAGATGCCTTACCTTTGTACTTCCAGGCGTCACACTGGATAAGGAAGATTTTTTTTAGCAATACCCCTGTGTGCCAGCAGGTGGTGTAGGTCAGCTCTGTGTGACGTTGTCAATCTCGTTGTGACGTCCGTGTCGTCAGTATAACCACCAATCCGGGGTGCTGACATCGGTACTTTTCATGACTTTACATGCCAGAAGCGCAAAGCCATGAAGTGAGTGACCATGGTGTGTTAAAAAATGAACAGCTAGAGCCCTGATGGGGAACTTTCCTGACACTAAAAACAATTCCGCAATGCGGGGAGGATGGGTTGGTCAGTAAGGAATCTGCATCTAGATCATGTCTCTACCAGATAAGGCGTTACTGAAGGTAAATACCTTGTCCATCCGATAGAGACATCTAGCCGCAGATTTCTTACCTTTGAACAGATACCCAAGCAATACTATCTCCCAGAGGAGGGACTGCGGAAAGGTTTAGACAAGAAAATCCTGCAAATCTGAGCGACCAAACAGACCGTCTCTGCGACCCTGGGAATCCAGGCAGTAGTGTTTGGCAAACGTGTCCTGCGATGCCCAAGTGGCTGCTTGGCAGATATCAGAAACAGGGACAGCACGCTGGAGAGCCATGGTGGCACACTTTTGCCCTGGTGGAACAGGCCCTAAGCCCTTCAGTGGATCTTTCTTAGCTAAAGCTTAACAAAGTTTGATACAGAGGATAACCCAGAAGGATATAGTCCTCCATTAGACAGCACGCCCTTTCTTTGCACCCACGTACTCTATAAAGAGAAAGAGCTGGTCATCCACCTGGAACTCGTTAGTTCGATCGAGATAGAATAATAATGCTCTTTTGGGGTCCAGATGATAGAGACACTCCTCTTCCTTGGAAGGGTGCAGTAGTTCATAGAAGGTGGGAAGAGTAACCAACTGTCCCATGTGAAAGGGTGTCACCACCTTAGGGAGAAAAGATGCCCTTGTATGGAGCACCACTTTATCCGGGAAGACTGTCAGGTAAAGAGGCTGTGATGACAGTACCTGTAGTTCGCTCACCCTCCGTGCAGATGTTATTGCCACTAAGAAGGCTGTTTTGATGGTGAGCAGTCCTAGAAGGAAGTTGTGCAGTGGCTCAAAAGGTGCGCACATCAGAAAAGTGAGAACCAAATTAAGGTCCCACTGTTGCATAATAAAGAGTGAAGAGGGGAACAAGTTTGTTAACCCCTTTAGGACCGCTGCACAGAGAAGATTTGAAAAGAGAAGGCTGATCAGGCAGCCGAAAAAAGAGGAAAGATAGCTCTTCAAGGTGCCCAGAACAGGGCCCTGCTGGGTCAACGAAAGTATAAACAGGAGGACATCAGATAAAGATGCAGATTGAGGGTCAACAGACCGGTCTGTACAATATTTACAAAATCTATTCCATTGGTAGGTGTATACAAGTTTTGTTGAGGGAAGCCTGGCTGCCAAAATAACCTCACAGACTTCGGGAGGGAGGTCGTAAGCTATCAACTGTCGCTGCTCAATCGCCATGCAAGGAGGCGGAGAGGGGACAGGTTCGGGTGGAGGACCCTGCTTATGTCTAGAAGCTCGGGATACCGAACTCTCCGTACCCAGTCTTTAGCCAAAAGAATAACTTGTGCCCACTCGCTCCTAATGTTCTTGAGCACTCTGGGAAGGAATGGTATCGGCGGAAAGGTGCATAAAAGGCCTGAGCTCCACTCGCAATGAAAAGTGTATCCGAGCGAGAGCCACCTTGGAAACTCCAACGCGCAAAACAGCTGACATTGTGTGTTCTCTTTGGAAGTTAATAGATCTAACCAAGGCTCTCCCCACCGCTGAAAGAGACAGCGTGCCACCTTTGGATTGAGACGTCACTCGTGATCCGCAAGACACCTTCGGCTGAGCTCGTCTGCACTGGTTTTCGAGAGACCCAGCCAGGTGTTGAACCACCAGGAAAATGCCCTGCTGTTCCAGCCAAGTCCAGAAACGCAGGGCCTCAGATCTAGGGGTTGCTGAGGTCCTAAAGGAGGTAGGCCAGCTCAATTCACTTTTAGCTCCAGGATGCCTGACAGGTGACAGCGCGCTCTACAAATGCAATAAGTAAATAAAATAAAAAATAAGACACCACTCCGCCCTGTTTGTTGCAGTACCACATGGTGGTAGTGTTGTCCGGGAACACCTGCATGAGCCTTCCCTTTATTGACAGCAAAAAGGCTTTAAGTGCCAGTCAGATCACCCGAAGATCCAACAGATTCATATGAAGCTTGGCTTGCGCTGGAGACCAGAGTCCTCTGATCTCCACCTCCCCCAGATAGCCACCCCATCCCAGAAGGGATGCATCCGTCACTACTGTGAGATCTGGGTGGGGAAGGGAGAGGGGTCTGCCCTTGAACCAACTGCGGTCTGTTAGCCACCACTGCAGGTCTCTTGCAGAGCCCTCTGAAATCTGAACTAGGCCAGCGGAACTTCCTCGATGCTGTGCCCATTGGAACTCCAGGTCTCATTGCAGAGCCCTCATGAGCCACTGTGCATGGGTCACTAGCAGGCTACGGAAGGCAATGAGGCCCAACAATCTCAGAGTCATTCTTACTGAAATATAGGATAGGGGCTGAAAAATCAGTATCATAGCCTGAATATCCTAGACTCGTGTTCGAGCGGACAGGCCCAAAAATGCACTGTGTGAAGAACCGCTCCAATGACTGGGAGCGTCTAAAAGTGGCTCAGGTGTAACTTTGGCACATTGATAGTGAACCCCAGCGAATGCAGGATGTTTGGCGTAGTCTGGAGGTGGGAGAAAACTATGTGGGATGAGCCCGCCTTCTACAACCAGTCGAGATAGGGGAAGACTGGCTGCGACCACCACCATCACCTTTGTGAACACTTGAGGTGTGCTGTGAGGCTGAAGGGAAGCAGTGAAAATTGAAACTGTTCATGGCGTAGGTAGCGACGATTGGCAGGTAGGATAGGGATATGAAAATAGCCATCCTGCAAGGCTAGCGCTACCATCCAGGCTTCCGGGTCCAGGGCAGACAGGACCTAAGCTAGGGTGTGCATCTTGAACTTCTCCTTTTTGAGTAAGTAATTTTGGGCCCTGAGGTCTAGGATAGGACAAAGGCCTCTATCCTTTCTTGGGAACAGAAAGTAGCCGGGATAACAACCACTGCCTACTTCTGGCCTGGTAACCCACTCTATAGCTCCCTTGGGCAAGAGAGTCGTGACTTTCTCGCGGAGTAAGACAAGTGATCCTCCATCAGCTGATTGCACACTGGGGGTATAGATGGAGGGGTAGTTTCAAAGGGGAGGGAATAGCCCCTTCGGACTATTTGCAATACCCACTTGTCCGATGTGATATCTTGCCAGTGGTAGAGATGATGGCGTACTCTGCCACCGACCGGCTGAGAGTGATCCTGGAGGATCGGACTAGGAAGATTTTGCAGTGAAGGAGGGGGATTTTGGCTTGGCTCGACTTTTGGTCCGCGGCCACAGCCCCGCAGAGGTTACTGAGTTTGCAGGGCCTGCTGTGCTGGTAAGAGTAGGGTTGGTGTGGTTGATAGCCCCCTCCATAGCCACGAGAGGAGCGAAAAGCGGATGAGGCCCTAGGCCGTGGCCCGCGAGTTTTTGAAACTCTCAAGGTCAGTAACCGCTTTGTCTCCAAAAAAATGGAAGCCACCAAAGGGCATATTCATGAGGTTAGCGTGGACATACCACGAAAAAGCCGATGTTCTCAGCCTCGCGTGACAATGAATGGCCGCCATCATGGAAATTCCCCTGCCTAGCGAGTCCGACATGTCCAAGCTACATCTAATGGTGAACTTAGCTGCGTCTCTCCCGTCTGAAATAGCTTGGGAGAGTAAAGCTCAGACTCTGGGCAGCATTTGCACAACTGTGTCCCATATCAAATGGGCATAGCGGCCCAAAAGGCATGTGGTGTTCACCGACAGCAATGCCAGACTTGCGGATGATTTTTTTTTATTTCTGAAACTCTCCAGTCTCTTGGAATCCCTGTCCGGGGGTGTGGAAGGGAACACGCCACGGGAAGAGGAAGCCTGGGCCACTAAACTTTGTGGGGTGGGTGGTGAGGAAAAGTGAGTCGACCGGTGCAGGGCGATGGCGGCAGGCTATCTTCCTATTCACAGGAGCCCCTGTCCTGTGTTTGGACCAGGTACCCAGAAGGACGTCTTTTAAGGCCTCATTAAAGGGCAGTAAGGGTTCCAAGCTGGAGACCCCAGGCTGCGGGACCTCTGTCAAGACATTAGTCACTGTTGGGAGCTGCACGTCCAGGACCTCCGCAGCCCTACGCATCACCATGGCAAATTATGCTCCCTCCTCAGCATGCCAGAGTCTGGGGAGGTGTCCAAACCATTGTCATTACCCAACTCCTCGTACCAGTCCACAATTTGTTAGTGCAGGATTTCTAAAGCATCCTGCTCCCCCTCCCAATCTTTCTCCATCCGTAACCCTTCAGAATAGGGTAGTGTGAACGGCATGGAGCCGTACGGCTCAGTTGGTGCCGGTCTCGGCGTCGGGGGAACACCCGACCGACTCCATGTCGTCATGAATGAGGAGCGGGGAGGCGCTGGTGATGCCAAGGACCTCGGCGTCGAACGCAACGCCCGGGAAGGTTGCTGTGAAGGTGCGACAGGCATCGGTCTGGACACGGGACCAGGTCCAATGGGAGGCCGTGGGTTCCACGGGGTCCCTACATCCTCTGAGCCGCACCAGAGACACAGTAAATGGGGGTCAGTGACCGACATGGCGTCGTGACAGGCACCACGTGGGTTGAATTCCAAAGTCTTCTTGCTCCACATGCCTAAACCCACCAACGAAGTCGACAAAAGTGTCTAAAAAAGTCTGTAAAAAATTGACAGGGGGTAGCGCTCTTCAACAGATCAGCGCTGGCTGGCTCAGATAGAAAAGAACTGACATCAGAATGACAGAGTGGTGGTTATAGTGATGATGCTGACGTCACAACGCTGACGACGTCAAACGGAGTTGACTGACGCCACCTACCGGCATGCAGGGGTACTGCTAAGAAAAAGCTTCCACATCCAGCCTTATGCTTGAAAATTCTGATGTTTATGTATTTGTGTACTGCAGGTGCTTCCGACTCCTCCATATCCCTTCTCATTCATCTTCCAGATTCTGTTTCCTTACTCACTCATGTTGTTTCATAGATTTATAAAGTGTGTGCTCCGCCCTGTATCCAGGATTCCCTCATAGATCTGTGTCTGGTTTCTGGCTGTTTGAGATGCATTATCACTAGTGTGGATGTAGGTGCTAAGCTCCTGTTATGTGTATGCTTGTTTGTAGGTCTGCTAACGTGGTTAGTTAAGGTTCCGGTGTGTAGCTGTTGGTAGTTGTTCAAGGTCATACCATCTGGAGGACTGTTATATGCATTGCATGGCTTGGATATGGTGGAATATCTGTCAAGGGTACTTAAGAGTGTGGACTGATAATATTTTCAAAGGATGAATACAGGTCACTTCATTTAATTTGACAAAAACATATTTATTCTTCTCTCACCTCACAATAGGGGTTTTGTCCTGGCTATATACAACTACACAATTCTATGAACTAAAGTAGCCACCAAAAATTAAGTTGGTAACACATTATAACACTCCTTTTACCAAGTGTTTTGTGGTTTTAATGCAAAACATAGCTACTTGAAGGACACACATTATGCACAATGCATTAAACAATTACCTTCAAAACCGACAGGTCCAGGAATACCAGAAAAACCAGAATCTCCGAGTGGGCCAGGATCACCAGGCAAACCATTAATTCCGGCTTGACCAGGTTTACCAGCAATGCCTTTTGGACCTTGGAAGAAGACACAAGCTCTTAAAATAAAGCTGCTACATAGATTGCTCTTCAATGCACGCAGTGATGAGATGGATGTACATCTATTTGCGTAAACATAGCCTTCTTTAATGCAGACACTGAGGAAATTGATTCACACGTATTAACATAAATAGAGCCTTCTAGACAGAGATGAGATGGTTCCATGTCTATATGAATAATGTTGCAGACAGAGATAAGACAGACGCACATCTAATAGTATAAACATAGCTCTCCTAAATTGAGACACTTATGAGATGGATGCATACCTATAAGCTTACATGAATAAGTTACTTACCTTTAGTAACGCCTTTTCTGGAGTGGTTTGGGACTGACTGAGGTGAGTCAGCTTTTATCAGCTAGTTGTTATGGTATGGGAAGGCTGGTATTCCAAAGTTCTGCATATGGGCTGCAACCACAATCACTTCTGTAAACACACGAGGTGCACTGCTAAGGCCAAAAGGAAGCACAGTGAACTGAAAGTGCTCTTGGTCTACTTGAAACTGCTGGTTGAATTTGTGGGACTGCAGGACGGGGATGTGGAAACAGGCATCCTGTAAATCCAATACCACCATCCTGTCTCCTGTGTTCAGTGCTGATAGAACTTGGACCAGGGTAAACGTCTTGAAGTTGTTCTACCAGAGGAAGAAATTCAGAGGGTGCAGATTGAGGATCGTACGAATGCCTCTGTGTATTTTGGCACCAGGAAAGAACTGGAATAACAAGTAGTCTCTGGTACCAGCACCATTCCTATCACTCCATTGGTAAAGAGAGCCTGTACTCCTCCTCAGAGTATATACAAGAGGTCCTCTTGTAGTTGTTATGTGGGTGGTAGCTCCAGAGGCACCGGAGGAAGGGTAGGGAATATCCATGTTGCATGATCTGGAGTACCCATTGTGCGGACGTGATGCTCCTCCATCCGGGAGGGTGAAAGTTGATGTGCCCTGTGCTCGGGTATTATTATTATGTTTGCCCATAATCAATAAAGATAGGGACACCCACTTCAGACAGTTTTAAATATCTTTTCTTTCTGCAATAGGGACCCCTCCATGAAAAAAGCATTTTCTGTAAAAAATATGCGCTACACCCTGAGCGTAAGTCTGCGTTAGGTTGTGTTAACGGCCCTAGGATGAACTCATGTGTAAACTGGAGGATATGACATGGGAGGATGGGATTTTCACGTTTGTCACGAAGTACGTGGAAAGTCTCTATACATGTATTGGACTTGAAAATGGGCTTAGATCACTGAAACATTACTTGTACAAACGTAATGCGTGTCACTTGGAGCATAGTAATATGTTGTTGTCTAGGTCTGAATTAATCTTGACTCAAAATGTGTTTCTCCATGAGGGCGAATGGTTTATGCAGAGACGTGGGACGGCAATGGGCTCCAGGTTTGCTCCATCTTATGCAAACCTATTTATGGGTCTGTATGAGATGGAGCATGCCTGGGGTCGTGGAGCAGAAACTTGGATTGACCATTTTCTCTTTTATGTTCGTTATATTGACGATATCTTTTTAATTTAGAAAGGGAGCGGGGTGCTCTTCATGAGTACCTCAGCTATTTGAATCTAATGATCACAATATTAAACTGACATTTAATAGTTCCACAAAGGAGATTGTCTACGTGGATCTTAGACTTTATGTCAGAGATGGCATGATTCATAGTGACATGTACAAGAAGCCTACCTCATGCAACAATGTTCTGCATGCGACAAGCTGTCACCCGAGGAACACAATTGCTGCCATCCCCTACGGAGAAATGGTACGTGTCCGTCGGAATTGCAGTGAGGACTGCAATTTTGAGAAAGGCATTAATATAGTCAAGAACAATTTTGCAACTAGGGGTTATGATCCTGTTGACATCAAAAAAGCAGAATGTAAAATCAGGAGAAAACAAAGGAGTGATACTCTCACTACACAAACCAAGAGAAAAAATGATGACTACCATAGCCAGTGTATCTTTGTGACTGAATATGGACTGTATAGCAGCCATATTTACAACATACTCAGAAAAAATTGGCACCTTCTCAAGTCCGATACTATTCCGCAGGATATTGTGCCCAAACAACCCAGGGTGGTATATAAGAAAGGCACTACAATAAAAAACATCATTTGCCCTAGTTATATCAAACCTACTAAGACCTTCACCAAAACATGGCTACCTGAAAATCCCTGTGGTTTTTTTGTATGTGGAAATTGTTCCATTAGCAGATTCGGTATGAATAAAATCAGCACATTTAAGTACAATGGACCGAAGACCTACTCAATTGGGTGCTTCATTAATTGCAATACTACCTCTGTAGTTTATGTGATTATTTGTCATTGTAAACTGATATATGTGGGTAGCAGTATGAGGAACTAGAAAATAAGGATACAAGAACATGTCCGAGACATTAGACACTGCAATACTCGTAGCCCTGTGGCGCAACATATCTTGGGATGTCACCCAGAATATAATGAGATTAGCTTTCATGCTATTGATCATGTAGAGATGAATGTAAGAGGGGGTGAAGGACACTATCTCTGAGGCAAAGTAAGTCACGCTGGATTTGTAGATTGAGGGCTGTCCATCAGGGAATGAACACCAATAATGAATATCATCACTTTCTGTAGGTTAATGAAGAAGAATAATCGACATCCCCAAATAGCCGGAAATGGCAGTGAGATTTTCTGGATCAGGAATTCTGAACTATTTTGATAGAGGCTCTTATATGTATGTGTAACAGAACTTGGCTGCTTGGTATAATATCGGTATCAATATATGTGGTTCAGTGATCTGCCTCATTTTTATATGTATTTAGCATAGCCTTTTCTCACACACAGTTATTTAATAAATGAATGCATCACGTTATTAATACACTGTTGTTTTTGAGATTTCAATATATGATATGTTTGATCATTGTGAACTTACAACGGTTGTTATGGAATCAGAAATAACCAATCGTATTAGGGGATGGGTTCAATTGTGGCATTGAATAGATCTTTTTTGCGTCTTTGACCGTTCTAAAATGGAAAATGGTGCCTGTTTTGAGATAGATACTACGTTTTTTGACACCTCTCCAATTAATGTGGAATGAGATGTAGTACAGCCTTGCTGTATAAAATGGTCTCGCTGAGGAAGATGTCTTTAAACAAAACAACATTTTATCCGGCGTGACCTTTTGTTGCTAAAAATGGATTCTATTTGGGATTGTGGCATTGAATAGACTGTTCATGCGGCATTGACCGTTTCAAAATGGCGCGCTCGCTCTTTGAGATATACATAACGCTTTCTGTTATCTTCTCATTGAATGTGGAATGAAATGACATACAGGTTCGCTGTATGGATTGATCATGCTGATGAACACACTTCTATATATTATAATAATTTTGGTATGAACCATCGGTGCAACAATAGATTTTTTGGATTATTTTTTTAAATGTCGATCCACTTTGGGAAATTTGAAGTTAATTATGTAATTACAATATCATTGATGTCTTTTGTTAAAAAGACATTGAATTGTGTGCTTGTAGGTGCATCCATCTAGATACGACATAGACTTTTGTTATTCGCTTTTACCATTCCAAGACTGCATCGTTTTTTTACATCAATATGACGCAATCATGTTGCGACTAATTGACTGTGAAAATTCTTGCCAATTCATTAATTGGCTTGAATTTGTTCAAGACGTCGCCTATAAAATGACTGGTCACTTACCAAACAAGTGAACCAGACGACCGCATTGTGACCGATGACCATACATCTCTGTGGTAAGTAGGAGTAGCTAATCAGCATTTTATAATGACAGGCTAAGTCGCTTTTTAAATCTTCCTTTTTTGATGTATGCCAGTTTAGTAATATCCGCATAGTATGGCTGTAGTTGTATTACCTTATGTATCACTCGTATTTCAGTACCACTGCATTTGCCACTTTAAAATGGCGCTTGTTTTCGGTGACCACGATGTGTGCGTGTGCGGCATTTGTCTCTCATAGAAATGTTGCTACAAAGTTTCCGATGAGTTTCAGAATATGGATCTGGATAGATGTACTGCTCTTATGGCAAAGGACTGAGCCAGCACACGATAATGATGTGACACAACGAGTTTGGATTAGAGTAACGCTCACGCTTTTTGTTGTATCTTTAAACTGTTGGCGTTTATAAACGCATGATAATTTTAATCAATAGGTGACTATTTTTGTCTAAACTGTATATTTCCAATATGGATGCCATCATTTTCTTAGATTCTTAGGAGTCATTCTGATCGAAGTGTGGTCCTTTGCATAACGGTTATAAAATAAAAAAGCTATATGAAAATGTGCAGACTGCATAGCATAATAATGATTTGAAATACAGACGTATTTTGTTTCGTCCGTTTTTTAAATTTTAACAACATATATTACGTGATGTCATCTGATATAGCCTCCTACTGGTTTTCAGAATAACGGCTACAGTCAAACTAATGGAAAAGAATATAAATAACTGTAGACGGTTCTGTTTCTGATGATATATATATTTCTTTTAATTGGTTGCAATTTGTATGTATGTCATGTTATATATCTCTATATTGATGAACACAAATTAAGGCAGCACTTATTCTGGAGATTGTTTATCAATCTTATTTTAACTGCACAATTGGGATGATGTCTATATATGTTTAGTTTTACAAAACAAAAAACAACACCTTCTTAAAAAGAAATGTTCTTATTGATCTTGCCTTTAGGCCTAAATATTTGATTGAGACTATCAACATTGACAACTGTTAATACTTTGGAGTACTTATTTCGACATAAAACAAGAACATAAATAAGTGAGTATTGAGACATTTTTAGGTACACCATTGTTGAATAAGTTAATCTCTCATAACTTTAATGAATGATGGCTTTTCCCATATACCGCTTCCTAAAAAATCAATTTCGCATTACTATGTGCATTACTATAATTGTAATTTGTCACCCTATAGATGTGACTGGTTCTTGGGAAATTCACTAATCATCTGTTCTGACAAAACTCTCGAGTATGAACAGGGGGGTCTGATAGTAAAACGATATGATTATTGAATACATAATGTGAAATATATTTCTATATATTTTTTTCTATCTTTTGGATTATTTTTGACAGATCAACAAATAATCAGCGGTATGAATTTTACGCGCATCTGCCATCTGTTGGAATTGATTCAGGTATATCAAATGAACTATTTTTTTCTTCTCTCTATACATTTTAACGAACTTTGTTAATGGTAATTTAAATTTTGATCGAATAAAATTATACAGATTAGAAAGTGAACAATATCAGAATATGTGCAACTGGGGTTAATCTGTTTACTATAGCAAATATATTTATTATATGTAAACATGCATATACTATGTGGAAGTTGAAGTTTATATTGTCACCAATACGTTTTCCCCAATGAAATCTTAAATAGAATTAAGAAACAATTGTGTCAAGTTCTGGTTCTTGTAATATGATTAAATTGTCTTTAATGTATATTTGTAAATAGCACTTTGTAAATATGTGTTTTTTGTATTTTGTATAGCCCTGAAGAAGACCGGTAACGGACGAAACGCGTTGGCTATCTGGCTTTCTGCAATTTTAAAAAGAAAACTGAATTAAAAAAAGAACTGAAGTGAAGACTCTTTGTTTTGCTGTTCTTTTGGGAAAACAAATTACATGTTTTGCATCTATGAGTGATTGTTATCATAATAATACTCTTTGTTATTTGGAATTGAAATTTGAAAGGTGCAGACCAAATCTCAGTCGTGGCCCTAGGATGAAGCATGCCACTATTAAGTGGGTGAGAGCAATTTTAACAACCCTATGGGTTTTCCAGTAGGGTTTTCCTCCCTTATTGTCTTTATGGCCCATATTCCCATTTCTCTAGTAGATTAACTGTCCCGCGCCCTTTTTTTTGTCCCTCTCGTTTGCTGAGTTTTATAATATCTATAGTATCTATAGTATCTTCTTCAGAAGTCTGGGCAGAAGTGGTATGGGCAAAAAGGCGCACAGGAGGCCTGAACTCCACTCGCTACGAAAAGCTTCACAGAGCGATAGCCGCCATGGAGACTCCAGGGCACAAAACTGCTGAAATTATGCATTTTCTTCGGAGAACAGATCTAACCAAGGCTCTCCCCACTGCTGAAAGAGCCCATGTGCCACCTCTACTGAAGATGCTATTCATGATCCGCTAGGCATCGACGGCTGTGTTCGTCTGCCCTGAGATTCTGAGAACCTGCCAGATGTTGAACTACCAGGGTTATGTCCTACTGTTCCAGTTATGTTCAGAGACGCAGGGCCTCTTGGCAAAAGGTCCATTACCCCACTATGTCCTTCTTGTTGCAGTATCATATAGCGGTGGTGTTGTCCGTGAACACTTGAACTAACTTCCCCTTGAAAGAGGAAGAAATGCTTTAAATGCTAGCCGGATCGCCCGAAGCTCCAACACGTTGATGTGGAGCCCAGACTCCGCTGGAGACCAGTGTCCCCTGATTGCCACCTCTCCCAGATGGCCGCTTCATCCCAGAAGTGATGTATCTGTCACTACTGTGAGATCTGGATGTAGAAGGGAGAGGGGACTGCCTCTAACCAAATCACAATTTGTAAACCAACACTGCAGGTCTTTCACCCTTCCCTCCGAGTTCTGAACCATGTCGAAGAGATTCCCCTGATGCTGTGCCCACTGGAACTTCAGGACCCACTGCAGAGCTTGCATACGTCACCTGGCATGATTTACCAACAGGACGCCATGAGTCCCAGCAGCCTCAGAGTCAATCTCACCGAAATCTAGGATAGAGACTGAAACTTCTGTATAATAGCCTGAATATCCTGGATCAGCTGCTCAGGAGTATAAACCAAAACTGCAGTGTACAAAACGTGCCAATGAAAGGGAGCATTTGAGAAGGAGTCAGGTGTGACTTTGGCACGTTTATAGATAACTCGAGCGAATGCAGGAGATTTGCTGTAGTCTGGAGGTGGGGACAACAGTCTGGGGCAAAGGCGCCTTGAACAGCCAGTTGTGGAGGTAGGGGAAGACTGACACCACTAACCTGCGCAGATGAGCTCCACCCACTGCTATCACCTTGGTGAACACCCAAGGGGCGCTGGTAAGGCCAAAAGGTGGCACGGTAACCTGAAAGTGCTTGTAGCCTGCCTTGAACCACAGGTAAGGCCTATGACCCGGCAGGATGGGGATATGAAAATACACAGCATGCAAGTCCAACGCTACCAATCAATCTGCTTGGTCTAGAGCAGACAAGACCTCAGTCAACGTCTGCATCTTGAATTTCTCCTTTTTAAGGAGCTGGACAGTCTGAAGTTCCAAAAGGAGCCACAACCCAGTTCTTTTTCGGAATCAGAAAGTAGAGGGAGTAGCTACCACTGCCTATTTCTGAAATTGAAACGCTTTATACGGGAAACAACCTTCTGAAATTGAAACGCGTTATATGGGAAACAACATTTACATTGCAGTAGTTAGACCGCGATGCCTTTACAACGCGATGCAATTACTACGCAAGTCATTACATCGACTTGCAGTAGATGGCACTCTAACATAAGAAATGGTATAATTTACTATTCCAATACCTTCCCTACTGTTGCGGAAGCTGGAGTTGGAATAGTAAATTATACATTCCTAATGTTACAGTGCCATCTACTGCAAGTCGATGTAATGACTTGCATAGTAATGGCATCGTGTTGTAACAACGTGGTCGTTGTAACGCGGTTGTTGTAACAAAAGCGGTGTTACCTACCGCTTAGTAAAAGCAGGCGTGGTAATATGCTATATTCGTTTTATATAGCTCCCTTGGCCAGGAGAGCTGTAACTTGGAGTAATACTAGATGATCCTCCACCAGCCGTTCTTGAATTGCCGTAATAGGAGGAGGAAAATAAAGAAAAGGAAGAGAATAGCCTTCCTGAACAATCTGCAAGACCCAGCTGTCCGATGTTATGGACCTCCAACGGAGAAGATGGTGATGAATACTCCCTCTGACTGGAGTGAAATGGTTTTGCAGCTAGGAGTGCTTGGAGTCTGCAGCTGCCAAGGGCTGGGTGGCAGACGACTTCTGGCTACCATTTTAAAGTCAGAATGAACCGCGTCCACCTACAACTTAGGAAGTCTGCGCAGGACAGTGGCTGGTATTATGGCTGACATTGTTGAAAACCCCTTCCAGTGCCCCGAAAGGGTCGGAAGCTAGACTGAGGTGTGACCATGAGGTCAATGGATCTAGCCGTAGCACAAGAATTCTTGAAGTGCTCCAATGCCGAGTCCGCTTTCTCTCCAAAAGGGCGAGTCCCATCAAAGGGCATGTCCATGAGATTAGTTTGGATATCACCTAGAAGCCAGATGATCTAAGCCAGGTGTGGCACTGTAAGGCCACCGTCGACGAAACCTCTCTGCCCAGCGAGTCAGTTGTGTCTAAGCCACGGCTAATGGTGAACTTTGCTGCATCTCTCCTTCACTGCCTGGGAGCGCACAGCCCGGGCCTCCTCTGGGACCTGTGGCAACACTTGCACAACCGTCTCCCAAGGGTGTGGGAGAAACTGCCCAATAAGCATGCAGCATTCCCCGACTGCAATGTCAGGCTGGTAGAAGAAAACATTTTCTTCCCAAGTGTGTCCAGCCTCTTGGATTCCCTATCTGGAGGGGCGGAAGGGAATGTGCCATGGGATTTCGAAGCCTGAACCACTAAGCTCTCTGGGGTGGGGTGTTGGCTGAGGAAACTTGGATCGCCTGGCTCCCGGCAACGGCGGCGTGCAATTATCCAATTCACAGGAGTCACTGTGCTAGGCTTGCACTACGTGCCAACAAGGACATCTGTCAGTGCTTCATTAAAGGGCAATAGGGGTTTGGAGGTGGAAGCCCCAAGATATTAGTCCTGACCTGCACAGCTTCAGTCCAAGGACCTCTGCTGCCCTCTTTACCACTATGGCATAAGAAGCTGCCTACTCCATAGCCACAGTTGGCAGAGAGAACATATTAGTATCTGGAGAGCATATCAGTATCTGGAGATGTGTTCGGTCCACCAGCCTCTCATAGATCCTCAGACCAGTCCAGCTGTTCCACTGGAACTTACAGTTGATGTTTTAAAGGGTCCATAGACCCCTACCAATCCTCACCCATACCTGAAACTTCCTCAAAACGCACAGACAACAACAAAGAACCTCCTAGGACAGTGTGCATTATATTATATGTGAGGACCTATCTACATGCGCAGCTATGTCCCTGTGATGTCTAGTTCAATTACATTATGGTACAAATGATCAGGGAAGCCAGCTTTAGCCATCTTAAGTATATATGCAGGTCACTGGTCATAGTTTCCCAGCTACATGATGGCTTTATTGAAATTGATGGTGCTTGGTATCAAACACTGTGTCTTGATAAATCTGTACTGTTGCCAGTACTAGATTTTATTCGACATGCACCCAGAGGTCATTTTAGAGGTGCCCCCTGAAAAACGTACTAATGTTTAGTGGGATGGCTGACTGGTATGGTCCAGCCTGTCACCACAGACACGTTTCTGGCCTCTGCAGGTGAATGTCTATGCTCTCTGAGGCCAGAAACAATGCTTTCTCAGGGGGAAAGTGATCACACCTCCAGCAGGTCGCCTAGTGATTTCGCATATCAAGGCAAAGGGTTTCAAAGCCCCTGCAGCCTTTGATACGCCACCCAGCTTCCCCAAAGACTTCAGGCCCCACCAGGACAGGTGGGAAAATAGCTATGCAAGTAGGCATGTTGCACCACTAGGCTAGTCGCACCCCTTAGGTGGGCTACCTGATGCGGTCTATGAAAGAAGGGTTCCACCATCTTGTTTTTGGTCGAATTAGGAACTCTGGGACAAGGTCATGCCCATTGCACACAGGAAATGGTAGTGACCTCAGGGGTTAGTAGCACATTGGCTACTACCCTTTTCTCCCCTTATCACCCCCAAATTTAGTATTTAGTGCCCCCCACCCCCCCACCTCCCCCCCCATACACCAGGAACTCAGATTCTGTTCCTGGGAACTGAAGAGGACAAAAGAAGAGCACTTGCAAAGACCCAGCTCGTCCAAAAGCGGCACACCCTCTCCAACGCTTGGAGGACTGCCCAGGACGTCGACAACCAGTTAACATCTCCCTTAGGGTGGAGAAGCCGTCCCTTACAGTTGAAGGCACCGACAAGCATCTGCCGAGTTCACCGTGTTGCTGGCGATCGGGCCTACCGAGGGAGCAGCACTCCAGAAAGAGGTCGTTGTTACTCCATCCCCCTGCCAAGTTTTGAGACGCTAGGATCTCCAGGGGCTGTTCAGCACCAATACCCTGCTTACCAGAGCATTTGCAGCAATAAAGCCTTGTTGCATGTCCAGTTCGGACACTACTGACTCTGACCGACCAACGAGGGAATTCACGTTCCACAAGAGCTTCATCAAGAGAGGCCCTGCTGCCCTGTTCCCGTCCTCTCTCCAGGTCACCCAAGAACCATGGGAGCCTCTAACTCCTGGGACCTGCTGGACATAACGCTTCTGCACCCGAGCTCCCCTGCCCAGGCTCCCATAAAACAGATGGTGTCTCTGTGGCCCTAAGACCCTCAAGAACCAAGCCCCTCTCCACCCACCCACCCCAGTTCTGCTGGACTGGTCCCCCAGTCCCCCTTTGCAGCCTTTTCTTACAGTTACTTGTCCCCATTGACTTTAGCGTGTAGTGTTCGGGGCTACCACTGCTGGAAGCACCTCTGCACCCAGACATCCCAGGGCATGTAAATGTGAACTCCCGGTGCTTTCTTGGACCTTGGCCCCTTCTTATCTTAAGTCCAAAAGAACAGTTCTGCAAGTCATCTGTAAGTGTACCTATGCAGGCTATGTTTCTCCCATAAACAATATCGCATTTGAGGCTCATGCCTCAAATCTGACAGCGGTCATTTTCAACAATTTTTACTGTAAAATTGATAACGTCTAAAGCACTTACATGATTCCGGTAATCTTAAGTGTCAAAATTTATAAAAATCTGAGATATTTTTCTAAATTGGTCTTGAGTTTCTTCTTGAGTGTGCTTCTCATTTATTTACTCTGAATGTTCAACAAATGCTTAAAACTACCCTCTGAAAAGCCTAAACTGCTTGCCTACACTAGCACAAACAGAGCATTTGAGATGATTAATTTAAGCCCTGTAAGGCAATAAGGGTCGTCTGTACTTTCTACATAATGTACCTCATCTTGGTACAGTGCATAAAAAGCGAACTTCCTACAGTTGCCCTACATGTTCTAGTTTCAAGTACTCCTGGACCAAGGAGGGTATGCTCCTCAATTCAACCAGGTGAAAACTGTTCACCCAGAACTGGCATATGTCTGACAGACAACTTCCCAGTGGTGGGTGGGCAGTGCCTAGAGTCTCATCTAGAGGAAGAACGGTTTTCCATTTCCTTGTTTTCCCTGAAATGCCTGGAGAGTCCTGCCTGGAAGAAGGGGGAATGAACAAGCCATACATGCAGACGGAGCTAGTGACTGGTGTGGACAGGAGAGGTTATCCATCCACCAGACAAGTGAGAGCATGACTGGACTTGGGGCTAATCATGGAAGCCAAAGGGGAGGATTTGCAGCACTGCCAAAGTATGCCCAAGAATATTCCTTCATTGACATAGTTGTTGCAGTTGCAGCACTTGCTTATGAGTGCCTGGAGACTGTGACGCTAAAGAAGGAACTGACACTGGCCTGTGGCACTGTTTGCGTGACTGAAGCAATACTGTTGATAGATCCATGGCACTTTTCCATAGGTACCTGAGCAGCCTGCGCCTCTGAAGAAGAGACCAGTGAATCCATGGCACTCGTCCAGAAGCGTCCGATGAACTGAGACTATGGCGTGTTCTGGCATTTGTCAACTGTGTGCCTGTGTGGACTATGCTACTGAAAATGGAAGCTGCTACTTTGAGGCACTTGCCAACGTGTGCCAACACAACTGAGTGACTGTCCCTGGAACTATCCTCAAGTGTGCCGATTTGGATCCAGCTTCTGCTGACCAGAAGTGCCTTGACCCTACCTAGTCATCCACTCTGGAAGAGTTCTGCATGAACAACTAATCCCAGGAAGGCCCCAGAGATCTTCCCTAAGACTCACTGGTCCAGAAGGTCAGTCTGTGATAAAGAGGCCCTCCTGTTGCTGAGACCATCAGCCCATAAGAATGCCGCCATCTGAAGATAGACACACGCCAAAGATGCCTCTAGGACACAGTCATTGGACACATACCTGCCCACTAGGAGAGGAGCACAAGCCTGGCCCCACAACAGTGCATGCTGAGTGTGGGGGACACTCAATGATGTAGGTTATGTATACTAATGTAAAGGAAAAGGGTCCCCTGCCACAAAAGTATTTGCCCAATGCAGGGATAGAGTAATTAACACATAAGAAAAACTCAGGCAACTAATAACTATTATCACAAAACTTGAGGCACATACTGAGACAAAGAGAAAAAGCGTGCATCAATTAGAAAAAGATATTCTTATTTATTATTATGATATCAATGTATCTATAATATATATTGTTTTTACACAGATAATCATTTTCATTGATTACGAAAGCGGTGGTTCATTCATAAATCATACTCTCCCAACCTCACACAATCATACAATTGCACATCTCTCTTACACACTGATGAGAACAACAATAAGGAAAATGTTACTTAACCAATATACATCTGTTCTTGGCATATAGAGCTGTAGAGTTATATGCTGTAGCATAGATTGCCATCTGGTGTTGGGTCCGGATGTTTGCACTTTGTTTTTGTTCGAAGAAGTCTTGTAGTCACGAGGTAGGTGACTCCTCCTTTCGGTGATAGTGTGCATGGGCATTGACTCCATCCTTAGATTGTTTTGCCATAAAGGGTGATGATGGAGTTAGTAAAGTAATAAAATAAATGTCCATGTAAATTGTATCTAAGTAAGATATCACTGCAACAGGTAAAGTGCCCGGGGAGGCGGGTGGATGCATATGACTCTACAGCTCTACATGCCAAGAACGAATGCATACTGGGTAAGTAGCATTTTCCGTTCGAGGCATATGAGCTGTAGATCATATGCTTTAGCATAGACTATAAAGCAGTTATTTTGAAGCGTTGGCTAACCTGTAGCTGTTGCAGTGATTTGAAATAGTGTTCGTAAAACTGCCTGGCCCACACTGGCTTGTTGTTTTGCAAAGACATCCACACAATAGTGTTTTGTGAATGTGTGTGGTGTAGACCACGTTGCAGCTTGTCAGATGTCATCTTGGTATGTTTCCTAAGAATGCCATAGAAGCCCCTAGTTTGCAGGTAGAGTGCGCTCTAGGAGGAATTGTTAGTGTGCGTTTAGATTTGATGTAGCATATTTGAATGCACTTAACTATCCACCTTGCAATGCCTGATTTTGTAATGGGATTGCTTTTATGTGGTGGAGTAAAAGCTACAAAGAGTTGTTTAGTTTTCCTAAAGGGCTTTGTTCTTTCTATGTAGTAAAACAGTGCTCTCTTGACATCTGATGTGTGAAGGGCACGTTCTGCCACTGAATCTGGTTGAGGGGAGAACACAGGCAACTCAACAGAGTGGTTGATATGAAAGGCAGAGATGACTTTAGGTAAGAATTTGGGGTTAGTTCTAAGGACCACTTTGCTTTGGTGTATTTGCAAAAATGGTTCCTCTATGGTTAGTGCCTGAAGCTCACCCACTCTCCTGAGATAAGTGATCGCTATAAGGAAGGCTACTTTCCAGGTGAGATATCATTTTTCGCATTTGTGCAACAACTCGAATGGTGGACCCATGAGTCTTGTAAGGACTATGTTAAGGTTCCACACTGGAGAAGGTGAAAGTCTGGGTGGAATGAGTCTTTTGAGTCCTTCCATAAAAGCTTTAATAGCAGGCACTCTATAAAGAGACAAGTGCTGTCTGTTTTGCAGATATGCAGCTATTGCAGCGAGAGGTAAGCGTATGGATGTGTACGCTAAGTTAGAACGTTGCAGGTGTAATAGATAACACATTATGTTTTGCATTGAGGCATCTAGTGGATTGATGTGATTATTGTTACAATAAACAACAAATCTCTTCCACTTTGCTGTGTAGCATGCTCTTGTGGTAGGGCGTCTAGCCTCTTTGATAACATTTATACATTCTGGCGGAAGATTAAGGTAGCCAAACTCTAGGATTTCAGGTGCCAAATCGCAAGGTTGAGCTGACTGGGATCTGGATGTCTTATCTCTCCATGGTTCTGAGTAAGGAACTTGGGGGAGAGGTGTTGTTTTTGGTGGGAAACTACTGATAGTTCCAACAGACTTGTGAACCAATTTTGTCGGGCCCATGTGGGAGCAACTAGGATAAGCATCAGGGAGTGTTGTTTGAGTTTCCGAACCACTAATGGAATGAGTGGGAGAGGTGGAAAAGCGTGAGCAAATATCCCGGACCTATTCATCCATAGTGCATTGCCTTTGGACAATGGGTGTGGATGTCTGGACATAAAGTTTGGGCATTTTGCATTTAGGTGGGTGACAAACAGATCTATCTCTGGGAAGCCCCACATTTGAAAGAACGGGATGAGAACTTGAGGGTGAAGTTCCCATTTATGTATCTGCTGTCATTGATGACTGAGCAGATCTGCAACTTGGATGTGTACTCCTAAAAGATGCTCTGCAAGGAGATATATCTTTTGAGGTATGGCCCACCTCCAGATGCTTTGTGATAACTGTGACAGCTGTAGAGAGTGCGTCCCCCTCTGTTTTTGCATGTAGTACACAGCTGTCATGTCTGTGCGAACCAGTGAGGTTCTTTAATTTCGACTCCATCTTACATTCGCCGCCATTTTGTGTTGCCTTTACACAGGCTGCTCGATGAACGAAGTGTCTCTGCCCTTTGGACTGCAACGTGTCAAAAACCCCCTCCGTCCTTGTTTTGAAACCAATCTCAGACACCAGCCGGCCTAACTAATCCTTGTCTGGACTACCTAATCCCTGTATCAACTACCTCTTAGCCTTTGGTATTCTTCTCTTGCCGTATCTTATCTTTTGGCCTTCACTATTCTCTCCCTGTGTTTTCCTATTTCACAACCTTTCTTTTGAAGCATACAGACATGTCCTGCCATTATGGGTACCAGTATTGATTAACTTTGGGGGCTGGATAACACACAACATGTAAGCAGAGAGCATTCTGGTTGCACAACACCTTGGTTTAAAACTCTTCTGATTGGCTAAAACTGTGTGCATTGGGTGTATGTTTGCACAGATGTATTTTGCCTGTAAAAAGCTTGTGAGCCACGGAGTAAAGTGGCAGTCTCCTGAGAACCTACTTGGTGTACTTCTTGGGTAACTGTGCTTAGCTGCAGCCAATAAACTTGTTTTTCTACACCAACAGAGTATTCCGTGTCTCTGTGCAACAAGGCAGGTGAACTCGAAGATTTCAGGCGTGCCCTGCGCCGCCAGGCCCAAAGGCCCGGTTCTTCACCAGGACAGCTTTGCCTACTAGCTGAAGTTGAAAGGGTTTTAATGCTAGAAAAATTGCTGGCAGTTCTAGATGGTTTATGTGGAGTTGTTTTTTTTGCTGAGTCCACATGTCCTGGATGGTTATGTTTTCCCATAGGTGCTCCCCAGTGAGGGATGCGTCTGCAGTTAGAACCGGATCGAGAATTGGCCACCCCTTGGAAAGGTTTTGTATGTTCCACCACTGCAGAGACCGATGAGTACGGCCCTCTATCAACACCAGATCTGATAACTGACCTTAAGCCTGGTTCCTCTGATGTGCTAAGCATTCCTGTAGGGGAAGCTTTTGAAGTCTTGGAAAGATTAAAATGCAAGAAGCCATTATTCCGATTAGTTGCATGAACACTGTGGCTGGTAGTAAGTGTTGAGGCTAAAACTGTGAAATTAGAGCTGGCATGTTGCGAATCCTGACTGGGTTGGAGTACGCTAAAGCTGTGCGAGTGTCTATTGTGGCTCCTAGATAGATCAGGATGTTGGATGGTTGGAGGTGAGACTTGGTGAGGTTTACGGTGAAACCCAAGTTGTGAAGCAGTTGAACTCTTTTTAGGGTGTGATGTATGCAGTTTTGTTGTGATCTGGTTTTTATCAGCCGTCTAGGTAAGGAAAGACATGAACGTGCGCTCTTCTTAGATGAGCTGCGACTACTGCTAGGAACTTGGTGAAAACCCCGGGTGCTGTAGTTACTCCGAATGGGAGGACTTTGAATTGGTAATGTTGTCCGTGAATGGGAATATGGAAGTAGGTGTCCTTTAGGTCTAGAGTGGGTAGAAAGTCGCCTTGCTGAAGTAGTGGGAGCACCTGTTGGAGTGTGACCATGTGGAAGTGGTCCAACAGTATGTAGAGGTTTAACTGTCTGAGGTCTAGTATAGGCCTGAGAGAGCCATCCTTTAAGGGAATTAAGAAATACAGGGAGTATACCCCAGTCCCTTGATGCATTAACGGAACAGGTTCTATTGCGTGTTTTTGTAACAGAGATAAAACCTCTTGCTTTAAGAGAGTGAGATGTTCCGGTGACATTGCATGTGCTCTTGGAGGAATATTTGGTGGAGTGTTTGTAAGCTACAGGCAGTAACCATGTTGGATAATTTGTAGTACCCACTTGTCTGTGGTGATTGAATTCCAGACAGGTAAAAATTGGGAGAGATGTCCCCCGACAGGAGTGGGATGATCGGGGGTAGTGAAGCGAAGTCATTGTTTGTTTGCGGGGGAAGAGCATGTGGAATTACCTCTTCCTCTATTATTGTTCCCTCTATAACCTCCTCTAGAATATCCTCTGGGCGAGGGGAATTGATTGTTGCCCTTGTAAGAGGAGGAGGCATGGTCAGTGGACATAGTTTTTGCGCCACCCCTGTAAAACGAGCGGCGAAAGGAACCTCTACTGGCTGGTAACTGTAAATCCCCCATGGACTTAGCGACCTCATTGTGCTTCTTCATCTTTTCCCGCATGGTATCAACAGCTGGGCCAAAAAAAAGCTATTTATCAAAAGGCTGGGTAAACATAGAAGTTTGCACTTCTGGCTTAAATCCAGAGATCCTGAGCCAAGCACGCCTACGTAATAATATACTTGTGTTGATTCCACGAGATGCTGTGTCTGCTGCATCCAGCGCACATTTAATGGAGGTGTTAGTAATAAGCTTACCTACATGTATAAGGTTGTTAGCTTTAGAGTTGTATTGGTCAGGCAAGTGTTGTATTAGTTTTTCTAGCTCATCGTAGTGAGCCCTGTCGTAACGGGCTAGCAGCGCCTGGGCATTCGCAATGCACTAGTTGTTTGCTGCCTGCAAAGCTATTTTTTCCATGAGGCATCGATAAGCTTGGACTCCTTGTCAGACGGAGGGGTGTCTCCTGTGGCTTGGGAGTTAACTCTCTTGCGTGCGTTGGATACTACAAGAGAGTTTAAGGGTAGCTGTCCTTTAATATAAATAGGATCGGTAGGAGATGGTTTTTATTTTTTATCTACTCTATGAGTGATAATTCTAGCCCTTACGGGATGCTTAAAGACCTTGTCTGTATATTTTAGCATACCTTTTAGCATTGGTAAGGTATGAGTTCTTTGGGAGGAAGAAACTGTCTTGAAAAGAAAATCCTCTTTTAAAGGTTCCTTGTGAAGTTCTACCCCATAGTAATGATTGGCCCCGTTAAGGAGCTCAAGATAACCAATGTTGTCATCAGGTGGGGGAGGTCTAGAGGGATACAAATCAGGGTCATTGTCTGTATTTGGGCCAGTGTGGTAATCATCCCAAGAGTCAGTGTCCTCATCCTGATCCCCATCCGCTTCATCCTGTGGGTCAGGTGTAATAGGCCTAAGTAGTGAATTGATAGGTGTAATGACCAAGTTAGGATTGGGAGGAGGAGAAGGAGGTGGATTGTAAGGAGGGGTAAGTTTAGTGCCCATATTCTTCTTTTTAAGGGGCATGATGTTCCTCTGGCAAATCAGCCTTCCATTTTGGAATGGTTTCTTGAATATGTACTGTTTTAGGATTTATAACCAAGTTTTTTTTGTTTTGGGTCAAAAATTGGCTCATTAGACGGAAACTCTTTGGGGAAGGTATCTTTATCTCTCTGTGGAGACTTCGATACCGAAGATTTCGGCTCCTAGCCCTTGGATGTTGATAATTTGGGCTCAGTGTGTTTGGGCTTGTCTGAGTCCTTGGTTTTCGAGGATTTCGGCTCTAAGAGTCTTTGTTTTTGGAAGATTTCGGCTCTGAATCTTTGGTCTTGGAGGATTTGGGCTCCGAGTCTTTGGCTTTGGATGGTCTCAGCTCCAAGTCTTTGGACTTGGGATGTCTCGGCTCCGAGTCTTTGGGCTTGGAGGGTTTCAACTCCAAGCCTTTTGGCGTATCAGGTGGAACCTTCGGTCCTAAAGATATCTTGCTCTTATGTTTTGAAGCCAAAGGTATCGGTTCGGCATCGGAGCAGGGCTGGCTCGAGACCGAGGGCTTTTCTTTTTGTTTCAGAGCCGAGCCAGAGGGCGCGGCATCGGAAACATGTTGTTGGTGCCAACCTGAACCATTTTGTGGAATGGGTAACTGGGGATTTGTGCTCATCGTACTCTGTCCCGCAGTGATGTCTTCCTCTTCCTACATGTCGGAGTCGGCTTCGAACACAGAGACCTGCTCTTCTTCCTCTGGCTCCGAAGCTGGAGGTTGGATGCTGGTATCTCCTCCAAAGATGTCCGGAATGGAGTCGCTCTGGTGCTGCATTTCGTGTCGCCGAGCCCGACGATCACAAAGTGTCTTTTTTGATTGGAAGGATAGACATGCGTTGCAGCTTTTTTCGTTGTGTTCCAGGGACAAGCAGAGGTTACAAACTTCGTGCAAGTCAGTGCGTGGAAATGTAGCATGACACCCGGGACATAGTTTCAATGGAGTCCGTTCCATCAACTGCTAACGCGGTCGGCAAGGGTATGCCTGACAGCCTGCCTCGAGGCTTCCAATGGAAAGCTTTCCGAAGTAAGACGATGCACGTAGAATGATGGATCACGATCAATAACAATACCATTGAGGGTAGTGAATTAAGCGTCGTAGGGGTCCGAAAACTGTACCGAACTAGAGCGCAGCAATACACATCCGAACCGGATGGCAGAAAAAAAGAATCTAAGGATGGAGTCGATGCCCATGTGCACTATCACCGAATGAAGGAGTCACCTACCTCGTGACTACAAGATTTCTTTGAAAAAAACAAAGTGCAAACATCCGGACCCAACACCAGATGGCAATCTATGCTAAAGCATATGATCTACAGCTCAGATGCCTCGAACATATAATTATGGATCATACAACAGACTGATTATTGAAATGATGGTTATACAGATGTGGCCTAACCAATATATTGTTCATACTGCTCATGTAGGTTATACATACTGCTGTGAAGAGATATTGCAGTTCTACACACCACAAGAGCAGGTCGATAGTTCAAAAACCATAATCACAAATGGCCTATCATGGGACACTGAAACGATCATTGAGCTGGACACGGAGGAAGTGTTAATATTACTCAATGAAAATTAACAAACCTACTTTCAGGTATGGAATAAGAAATAATTTATCTACTTGCTGTATTTATTTTGCTCACTGAGTTTCCTGTTCTTGTTGTTATTTGGGTTTACCCTTATTAAATAGTTTTTAAATGTCTAGTATGAGTAAGGTAGTTAATTTCAAGATCCAATAATGGCTCTACATACAAGGCATGGCAGCTCACCACAAGGGAATATAACTATTATGTTATCTATTAGCTATTATTATCCGTCATGGATGCACTTCCTCTTACCCTTCAGCCCGTCTTGTCCCTGAAATCCGGGAAATCCACTTTCACCAGACAATCCTTCAATTCCGGGAAGTCCAGGTAAACCTTGAGGGATAGGGTAATCTTCTGGTCTTGGGGCTAGACCTTGAGGTCCAGGTAATCCACGTTCACCTACAAATGGAAATAACAAGGAAACTGTAACTTTTAATTCAATACCACATAAGACATGCACTGATAACACCTACGTTCCAAGCAGGGCAGCCTAAACTGAGGAGTCTCCAGTATCACAGCCTTCACTTGATCTCTTCAGGAAAGCGTTGAAAACCTGTTTTTTCACTAAAGCATATCAGTAAGCTCCTGTATCTGTCTGCCGTCAGCTAGATGTTTGAGTTAGGCGCCTTGACGCCCATTGGGCATAGTTGCGCTTTACAAATGCCATTTCATTATTCTCTTGGTATCACCACTCCCTTCTCAACAAGCTATTGTAACTGATTAGCAATTGCAACTACACAATAAGTGCAAAACAGGCTCCTAATGTAGTTGTTGTTCAGTGACTACAACCTTCTGAGGAGGGAATGGGAATACTCAACTATCACATTGGATGTTGTCTTCTAGTATGTGCAAACTCTACCAACAGTCTTTGATTTGTCCACCCATCACATATACTATCATTAACTATATAAATTAGGCACGATGGCTCACTGCACCAAGGTTCTCTATAAACATTCCACAAATTACTATAGGAATAAGTCCATGACCTCAAGCTTTTAACCTTGAATAGACTGATCTAGCACTACCTTTCAACTAGAAGAGCTCTGAACTGCTATATCATAATTGTGATTCTTTGTTTCTCAGTCACCTCCTGACATCTACACCAAAACAACTTGAGATCTGAGTCCCTTTGTCACATCTGCCATCACTATGCTCCAAGGTGGGTGTGACATAATCTAAGTGAACTCTATTCCTCCCAAATTTACTCTTACTGTCATATATTGTCAAAATCACTGCCCTCCACGGTATGTTCTGGTATGTGTAAAAAAAGATTTTAATTTAGACCAGGGGTGTCCAATATAAGTCTAGAAAGCTCAGATTGGAGACATATTTTGGGATAATCATAGACTATGTAAAATAGTTTCATTGAAATTCAATTAATGTAAATGTATCGCATGGGGATATCATGAACATCGGGAAAGGATCCATCCCTTCTGGATAACTTTAGACACCCAGAAGTAAACCAAGAGCATTCATTTTGCTTGAGATGCTAGACCAGATAGATGCATGTATTTTATTTGAGCAGAACACTTTCTGGAATATTATTTCGCTTGCCTGCTATCGCTCCATCCACTGTTTAACGCCACCGCATTAAGTAACAAAATCTTCTGCTTACACTACAAAAAAACAACTACAATAGTCACATAAATGAGGCAAATGTGAGGCACACTGCTAAATATCAGATATATTTTAAATGTTTACTACACAAAGCAAGAAATGCTAGGTGACCAGATACACACAAGGGCCAAAACATAATTTCTGCTATCCACCATCTGCTTACCATTTGTTAAGACTATGGAACAGCTTAGAGACATTAGAACTCGATTCATATCCTACATCACCTCACCTTGAGAATAAATATTCAAATCAATTTTCACATATTATTCAACTTGTAAACGAATTGCCAATTTCTATTTCCTTCCACCAACGGAAATATTTAGTCCCACACAAAAACTGGATGTTCACACATGTAGCTGTTTTTGTTCAAGCGTCTATATTGTAAGGAATCTGCAGATTAGTTACATGACACCTAATAGTCTGTGAAACAACCCTATTAGGCAGCTGCCAAACTAGCATTTTAAATTTGACAGAATTGGTCACTATAAGTTCTGATGCCAACTTAGAGATCATTAAAAAGCGATTGTATTCTTTCAAGGTCCCTTTGTGATAGCTTAAACACAGAATAGCCATCTGTCCCTTGCAAGATGTGTTCAATTGTGATCAAAGTGGCAAAATTAAATCTCAATGTCATTGTGTGACAAATTTAGATACATAGTCATGCATCAGCATTCATTAAAATACTCTTCTGTACAATAGGATAAATATAGTATTTTCTAACCAAATAAATCACTGATGTTTTATCTTCATCTACCATTTGTGTAACTCCACCTGAGATCACATTGATATCCAACAATTTAATGGTAAGGTAATGGTAACAGTGACAGAGAAAATTGCTGAGGACCTCTGCTTGCTTCAAGTTACCGGAGTACAGATGAATTTCATATATAGTTCCTTTCCACAAACACTGTATGGTGCAGCAGAAGTTGTGCTATGTTTGTAAATATTTCCTATAGCTTTTGCATGATGGGAAATGGATGCAAATTCAGAAACATGAAACTGAAGCATCCACCCCAGAGCTGTGTCTAAGCTGGGATCAGTAGGCTTAAAGATAGCAAGGAGTTGGTAGATGGATGCTTCTGAGATCACTTCGAAAAAGGGAACGAAGGGGAGGGATGCTAAACTAGAACTTATAATGTAAACCAGAATCATTCTAGGAGCTGTTCAGTGACTACTGTCTGAATATGTAATGTTGTCTGTTTATAGGGAAGCTCTTGTGAAGAAGAAATGGTGCTCACATTAAAAATAAATGTCATAGAAACTGGACAATAGTCAGACTATAACCCTTTCGAAGCTCATGACGAGCTCAGCTCGTCATGATGCACAGTTGAGCTGTGCTGATGACGAGCTGAGCTCGTCATGAATAAAGAAGAATAGCAATTTTCAGCACAGGAGGGGGAAAACGCCTAGCAGCCAAGGTGTTAATTAGGGAAACAGCTAATGCCAAAATAGGTTTAAGAATATGGTCAGTTGGGTTAGGGTTATGAGAAGACCGAGTTACATTTGTTGTTGGGTCAAAGGTCAGGATCAAATTAGTATTGGGGAACACTAGGGATGGAGCTGTCTAAATGTCAGGAACAAGACTTGGTTAGAGGCTGGATTTGGACTGATGTTATAGGTTAGGGTAAAAGTAAAAGTTTTAGAAGTAGGCCTTCTGTCTGAATGTGGGGTTAGAATGTTAGGATATGCTAGGGGTCCTTTGGAATAGGGGTGAGTGAAAAGGTGTTTAGAGGGTGTGCACTCTTAATCATACTGAAGGTATTGCACACTGTCAACAATATAGTCAATTTAGCGCCTGTTCTGCATCTGAAAGGGAGAATGTAAACAATATCTTCATGAACAAGGTGCGATGTCTGTGGCAGCCTATACATTTTCATTACATGACAAGTTAAAGTATTTTTACATGACTCAACCAGAAGTAATTAAACGACTTACCCGAAATACCAGTTTCCCCCTTGAATCCTGGAAAACCAGAATCTCCAACTGGGCCTTCACTGCCCGGCAACCCTATGAAGCCAGGATCTCCTCTCACGCCTAGGAACAAAAAAGTCTCATGAAATAGTCTTAGCAGCTTACAGCGACATAGATAAACATAAAATTTACAAAATTAAGCCAGATGTATAATGATATTTTGAATTGCCTGAACCAAAATATTTTAATTTCAGTTAACCTAATAAACAAATGGCTCAATTGTACCTAGTTACCTGGATCCCATGAAAAAACATTCTTCAAGTGGGCTACTCAATATTCAAAGTCCAATGCCTTTTTCTATTTTGCTTCAGTAATTCAACTTTTGGTGTGCTTTGGAAGAAAAGGAGTAAAGTTCCAACAAACAGCTAATAGTGCAACATTCTTTCTTAAAATGCAGACAAACCTGACCTCTTAAAGTAGACGAATGGTCCAAGCTCCCAACAAAGCTATGTAAAGTGATGTAGCTCCTCAGGTGTTCCAAGCTCAAGCAAGCAAAGCTTTCGATGACTATCAGGGAATTAGAGAAGGCTGGGGGGTGGGGAGGGGGCTGGGTGAGAGATCATGAGGATGGGGGAGAGTATAAGGATCCCAGAAATGTGTACCCATGCGATGCTAAGGCAGATGTTGTTTACAATCCAGCCCCCACCCCTGCCCCAAAGCCAAAGGTGTGACATCTCCCAAACAATTATTCCTCTGCAGGACATACAAAAGTAAATCCAAATGGAGAAGAACGTGCTAGCCCTTAAAGAATGAATATTGATGAACTTCTAGGTCCACAGAAATACAGACTTTGCACAAAAGTAGAGATAATCAAATATCTAGAAACTGAAGGCTTGATAGTACGTGTAGGAAAATATCTCCTTTTTCAGCACACAGAGTACACATTGTTGGAGAGAGAAAGCCTAGGCCTTATATAACTGAAGAAGTTTTAGAACATGTATTGGTAGGCTGGATGGTTATGGCTTATCCACTGTACAGCAAAAGCCCTGTGGTTGGTACTGATTGGTAGATTGCCTGCACTAATCTGACTGAGACATACCCGAAGGAAACTTTTGCAAAAGATCATCTAAACCAAGAGCAACATTTGAGATATTTTAAGGACTAAATATGAGAAGCTTGGGAGGATATGATACTGGATTCTTTGAAGATCAAGTTACTTTGTTTTGATACTCTCTTTCTAGTACAGATTCTATCTAGCTGCAGATTTCTCAACTTTAGAATGTTCCTCAGGCGTCACACTAGACCCAGAAGTTTTCAGCAGTAGCTCTGTGCACCAGGAGGTGGTACCGCGTGGATCTATACTGACTCGTTCCACTTTGGAAATGACATGCGACCATTTGTAGGTGCCACTCGCACACTGACAACTTACTGTCCACGCCCTCAGACACAGAACCCCAAAAGCAAATTGGTGTGACCAGTGTGAAGATTCTAGCTGGGCGCACTATACCTCTGGTGAGGGTACAGTTGCATGAGCACTGTACCCCTACAGTGTCTAAGTCCATTCTTAGACATTGTAAGTGCAGTAAAGTCATAAAGAGTATATGGTCTGGGAGTTTGTTGTCAATATGAACTCCACAGCACCATAATGGCTTTACTGAATTGTGGGAAGTTTGGTAGCAAATGTCTCCGCATAATAAACCCACACTGATATCAGTGTGGGATTTATTATACAACACACTCAGAGGGAAGCTTAGAAATGCCCCCTGAAAAACAACCAGCCTCTGGTGGGTCCCCTGACTAGTTAACACCAGTCTGCCACTACGAGACATGTTTCTGGACCCCTGGGATGGGAGCCTTTGCTCCCTAGCCCAGAAACAAAGCCTTTTGTTCTGGGCATAGGTGTTCACACCTCCGCCAGATCAGGAAGAGCAATCTGTGGTAGGGGAGCTTCAAAGGCCTTGCCGCCTTTGTAACACGACCCCCAGCCTCCCCTACTATTAGGAGCAGGCCCCCTTCCTGTCTCCCCTCCTTTTCGGTGGAAAGACAGGTGGGAAAAATCAGGCCGCTCTAGTGCCGCTGAGGGTGCTTTGAGAGAGCATTCTTGACCCTGGCGGAACCCTGGTTCTAACTAACTCCAAAATACCAACTCCAAAACACAAGTACTTACCCATAAACGGATAACACTGTTTTTCCCTATAGGACTGCATTGACTGCTTTTCTGTGAAAAATCTTCTGTGTGGAATTGTTTTGTAAGAAAACCTTAAGAAACTGCATATGTGTAAAATCTGAATTATTTACCTTTTATCTATGAAACGTCCCAGTGTGATATCTAGGCATATCACACTGATTAGCAAAAAGTAATTTAAAAAGTAAACCAAGAAGTAACCTATCCAGTCATCTACAAAGTAACTGAAAAGTAATTTTGACTGTTGACTTACCTGTAACTCAGCCAACTGCATTTTAACCTGCATTCAACTGTAATTTACTGCATAAATCCTGCAAAGTATTATTATGCTTACCTGTACCAGGTCTGGCTTGGATCTAGAAAGTAAAATATAACTAAATAATATTTTTGTACGAACAAAATTGGTCTGAGTTTAGTCTTTTAGTGTGTGACATCATTTCTTGCCTGGGTGTGAACAATAAATGCCTAACACTACCCTCTGAAATAGGCTCACTGCTTGCCCATACTACCACAAATATAGAGTAAGGTATTATCTACTTTTACCTCTGCCTACCTTTGGGGTTCCACTAGACTCTGTGTAGACTATACCTTACTTTGGTATAGTATATACAGAATCAGTTTCCTACAACCAGTCACTGTAGGAAGCTGGCTCTTTATATAGTGTACCAAAAAGAGGAACACTATATAAAGAGTCCAGGCAATCCCCAGTGAGTTTACAGAGGCACAAAGTATACCCCAAACACTCCCTTTTGTGATAGTGTGGGTGAGCAGTGAGGCATATCAGAGGGTAGTGCTAAGCATTTATTGCACACACAAAGGTAATAAGTGAGACACACACTTAATAAAGAAATCTGACACCAATTTATAAAAATAACACATATTTTATATGAATTTAGACACCAAAATCATCAAAATCAGGTAATTCCTTTCTAGTTAAGGGTTTTTACAGTTTTCAAAAGTTACCAGTCAGTTTTTGAGAGCGGTATTTTTATGTGAGGGGAAAACATGTACTGCATTCGGGCACTTAACAGTGACTTACGGGACTGTTCTTTTGGACATAAGGTCCAAGGCCACACCAACAGATCAACTCTGGAGGCTCTGGGGCATCTGGGTTCAGAGGTGTGTTACAGCCTCGGGTGCCCATTTACTTCAATGGGGAACGGTCCAGTCAGAAAGAGGCTAAAAGCTGGGACTGGGGGACTAGTCCAGGGGAACAGACAGGGGCTTGACCCTTGAGAAGCTCAGGCACATAGGGACACCATTGGTCTACTCCTCCTAGGGCTGTAAGCCTCAGTTGAAGTGGTTTCTTTTGGTGTCTGGTTCGGTGCTGGAGTCACTCTCAGTTGGAGGGAGTCTGCAAAAAGAGGCTGCAGGTGTAGACTGGAAGTCCAGTCTAGCCAGACCCAAGGATGGGCTCGGATCTTGTGGGTCTCAGGACCTTTTGTGCACCGTCACCTCCCACTGGCATTGGGGCACATGTGCAGGGGTGGTGTAAGGTGGCGGTGGTCGAGGACTCACTCTTTGTCTTTTGTTTCTATAAAAAAGGGCAAACGTGACAGCTGGGCAATCATTGTCGGTCTCACTGTCCCTGAAGTCACTCGACGTGCAGGTCGGTTTTCCTCAGCATTGGGGTTTGGCCTGGACAGAACAAGCCTTTATTGCTGCACGGGGTCCAGTACCCCAGGTTGTGTGCACAAAAGTGGCCCTCTTTGACATTAGCATCCACACTTTTTGCCTGTTATCTGATGCAAATGTTGACAGAAGTGCACATGGGTGCCTGCTATACAGGTGCCCAGTGTCAGATCTCTCTCCCTAACTCTGTACAATTGTTCCCCTAATTGGCAAAACTTTTAGCACCCCCTGAAAGTACCTAGTAAATGGTACCTAGGGCAAGGAGGCTAAAGGGTACCTAAAGGACTGAGCATGTAGTGTGCCACCCTAAAGGGACGTCTAAGGACCAACATGCAAACTGCCATTGCAGGCTGGTTGCCATGGTGCAGAGAAAAGTGAAGACATGACATAGCACACTTCATGTGTGCCATGCCCGCAAACACTACACGCAGTATAGGTAAGGCACCCCTACAGCAGTCCTTACAGCCCTAAGGCAGGGTGCACTATATAACACATGTGTGGACATAATTGCATGAGCAGATTTACCCCTGTGTTGTCTAAGTCGATTCTTAGATATTACAACTGGACAAGAAAGCCATTTTGAGACACTGGTATTTACAAATTACCCAGCTACATGATCGCTTTACTGAAAATAGAGATGTTTGGTATCAAACATCTGATTTTAATAAACTTGCACAGATGCCAGTGTTGAATTTATTAATACATGCACCCTGAGGGCACCTTAGAGGTGCCAACTGAAAACCGGCCAACTACTAGTGCTCTGGCTGACTGGTGTAGAGCAGCCTGCCACCACAGTCAGGTTTCTGAACCCTGTAGGTAAAAGCCAGCGTTCTCTGAGGGCAGAAATAATGCCTGCTCTGGCTGGAGATGCTGTCACCTCCTCAAGGCAGGATGGCTATGTAATCAGCATATCAAGGCAGGAGACTTTAAACGCCTATGCCTCTGTTGAAATGTGACCAAAGGCTTCCCCTTACAGGGGAAATTCCACCCCCTGCCCGGCCCCATTTAGCACCAGGACAGGCAGGAAAATTAACTAGTCAGGGGGCGTGTCCCCCTCACAGGCTAGTACCACCAACATTTCACTGTGCACCCAGGCGCCCCAGCCCTGGTACTGGCGAACCGGCTGTGCCCTCCTGTCTGCAGGACTCTTGTGACTTGAGCCCCCCATTGGAAGCTCCCAGACTTGTCCCCAATTCCACCTATGCTGCCTGTTTCAAGGTGCTCCACCCTTCTTTCAACCGGCAAAGGGTGCACAGCTACCAACCAGAACAAAACCTCTGCAACCGGACGCCCCAGAGCAAGCAACGACTAACTGCCGGTGGTACTTTGGACCATGGCCCCCTATGACCCTAAGTTCCAAAGGAGACCCTCCGCCCCTTGGAACCAAACTCAAATAACTATATGCTATATATGCCTTTTCTCCAATAGGAAACAATTCTGAGTAAAACAACATTTAGGTGAACATTTTTACTTACCTTCTTAAATCAATCTTTTAAAAAGTACTTACTTGATAACAAAGTTATTTTTCTAAATCGGTCTTGGATTTATTCTCTCACTCGCCCACACCACCATAAAAGAGAGCATTTTGGGTTTTCATTTGTGCCTCTGTAAATCAATTGGGTTTTGCCTGGACTCTTTACATTGTGTACCTCTTTTTAGTCCACTATATAAAGAGCCTGCTTCCTATATTGTGCAGCTCCAGTCGGTCCTCGCGTCCCCACACCAGGATGGAAGACTGATCTGACCTGTAGGAGCACCACTACCTCTTCCTGTGTGGCTGCTACGTCTGTAGTCCTGGTGAGTAGCAGGTCGGTGTACCGTAAGTTGCTTCTTTGGTGCTTGCGGCTTCAGGGGAGCAGCTCCTCTACTCCAAGGGAGTTTCTTTTGCGATTTGCGAGGCACTGGCTGCCCTCCAAGTTGTATTTTCACTTTTTAGAGCACATTGTCGTGCAGCCTGCAGTGGGAGTCTGTATGAATTTTGTGCTGGGGTCCTTAGAGTGGTACAAGATGTGCTGCTGCTCCTAAGGACCCTCTTTAGTTCCTATGCCCTAAGTACCAGAGGTACCATATACTAGGGACTTGCAAAGGTGCTAAAGGCCTGGTCAATTGGGGTATTAATTGACTGCTTGTCTTGTTTTGGGGAAAGAACACTGGCACCGAGGACCTGGTTAGCAGGAACCCAGTGCACTTCAGTCAAAGTTGCATAAAATACCAAGCAAAAAGTGGGGGACTACTGCAACAAAAACCCAGGAAGAGAGGTCTACCACTGACCCAATCGCAGTACAGTAACCACAATTGCAGGACTTTAGTGGTCTTCTCCGATATCTGGACGTGGTCAGAGAGGTACCCATGATGCTAGGCCCACGGAGATGTCAGGTCGCACTGCAGAGCCTGTATATTCCAACTAGTGTGCTCGATCAGCAGGATGCAGGAGGCCATTATTACCAGCAGCCTCAGAGTCAACCTCACTGAAATCCAGGATTGAGGCTGTAGGACAAGTTACTTACCTTCGGTAATGATATTTCTGTAAGAGACATAGATTAGTTATAGATTCCTTACCTTAGAATTACCCCTAGGCGTCAGAATGGATCCAGAGAATTTTTCGTCAGCAGTACCCCTGCTCGTCAAAAGGTGGCGTTGGTTGGCTCCGCGTTCGTCGTTGGCGTTGTAGTCGCCGGGATGACGTTGCGGTAGCCACTTAGACGCCACCCTCACGCTGTTGTCAGTTCTTTTACACGAAATTCCACGCCAGAAGCGCAGAGCCATGCAAGACACTGACCACTGGTGCCCAAAACTAGGGACCTGAAAGGGGTTCCCTAACTCTAGAAATCAGTTTGCAGAACGGGGAGGATGGGTGGGGCGATAAGGAATCTATAACCAATCTATGTTTCTTACAGATATATTGTTACCGAAGGTAAGTAAGTTGTTCATATGAAAGAGACAATTAGTTATAGATTCCTTACCTTGGAATAGATACTCAAGCAATACAAACCCCGGAGGTGGGTCTGCGAACTAAGTTCACACCAGAAAGTCCTGAAGAACAGAACGACCAAAGAAGCCATCCCTCCGGACTTGGCTGTGCAGGCAGTAGTGTTTTGTGAACGTGTGCAGAGATGCCCACGTAGGTGCCTGACAGATGTCATTGTGGGGGACTCCCGATCCTAAAGCAGTGGTAGCTGCGGGTGCCCTGGTAGAATGGGCGCACAGTCCCACTGGAGGCTCCTTCTTTGCCAAACAACAGCAAGCTTTAATGCACAAAACGACCCACCTAGAGATGGTCCGTTTGTACAGGGCCCGATCTTTTTTGGCGCCCCTGTAGCCAACAAAGAGCTGGTCATCCACTCGGAATTGTTTGGTGTGATCCAAATAAAATGAACGTGTATGTTTTGGATCTAGACGGTGGAGCCCCTCCTCCTCCTTAGAAGGATGCGGAGGCGGAAAAAAGGCTGGCAAAGTGATGGTTTGCCAAATGTGGAAAGAAGTAACCACCTAGGGAAGAAAGGAAGGTCTGGTTCTGAAGATGACCTTGTACGGATGGACAGTGACAAAAGGAGGCTTAGAAGTAAGAGCTTGGAGCTCACTCACCCTGCGAGCAGAGGTGATGGCAACTAGAAAGACAGTCTTTAAAGTAAGAAGTCTGAGAGGACAGTTATGATTCGGCTCAAAGGGAGCGCACATAAGGTAGGTAAGAACCAAGTTCAAGTCTAACTGAGGCATTACGAAGGGAACAGGAGGAAAAAGATGAGTAATGCCCTTAAGAAAACGATTTACAACGGGGGACTTGAAAAGAGAAGGCCGATGAGGAAGCCTAAGGAAGGCTGAAATGGCAGAGAGGTAGCCCTTAAGAGTGCCCAGATTAGAGCCCTGCTGGGCCAAAGAGAGAAGGAACAATAGAACCTCAGAAAGAGGGGCAGAAAGGGCATCAGAAAGAAAGAGGGGCAGAAAGGGCATTCAGAGGCTTTGCTGTGCACCATGCCACAAATGTGTTCCATCTGCAGGCGTATACCGTCTTAGTGAAGGGACCCCTGGCTGCCAAGATAACATCACAGACTTCGAGAGGAAGGTCAAAGGCTGTCAACTGTTGCCGCTCAATCTCCACGCAAGAGGTTGGAGGCGGGACAGGTTCGGGTGGAGGACCGTCCCCTGTTGATGCGTCAGCAGATCCCCCGAAGAGGCAGTAGGATCGGAGGATCGATGGCCATGGGTAACTGCTCGGGATACCAGACGCTTCGTGTCCAATCCGGAGCCACAAGAATTACTTGAGCCCGGTCATGCTTGATCTTCTTCAGCACTTTGGGCAGAAATGGTATAGGCGGAAAGGTGTATAGAAGACCGCAACTCCACTTGCGATGAAAAGTGTCGCCTAGCGAGCGCCGTCTTGGAAATTCCAATGCGCAGAATTGATGACATTGCGCGTTCTCTTCAGTGGCGAATAGATCTAACCAATGCTCTCCCACTGCTGAAAGAGACCTTGCGCCACCTCTGAGTGAAGATGCCATTTGTGATCCATCATGAACCTGCGGCTGAGTTTGTCCGCTCTGGCGATCAGTGAACCTGCCAGGTGTTAAACCACCAGGGATATGCTCTGATGTTCCAGCCATGTCCAGAGGCGGAGAGCCTCTTGACATAGGGTCCACAACCCCACCCGCCCTGTTTGTTGCAGTACCACATGGCGGTGGTATTGTCCGTGAAACCTGTACTACTCTTCCTCCGACAGAGGGAAGGAATGCTTCAAGTGCAAGACGAATGGCCCGGAGCTCCAGCAGGTTGATGTGGAGCTCGGACTCTGCCGGAGACCAGAGGCCCCTGATCTCTTCCTCTCACATGTGGCCACCCCAGAATCGATGCATCTGTCACCACTGTGTACAGTTGGGGAAGGGAGAGGGATCTGCCGCTGATTCAATCCTGGTTCATTAGCCACCACTGCAATTGACGTGCAGTGCCCTCCGAGATATGAACGCAACCGGGCAGATTCCCCTGATGCTGTGCCCACTGGAACTTCAGGTCCCACTGCAGAGCCGGCATGATCCACCATCAGGATACAGAAGGCCATGAGGCCCAGCAGTCTCAGAGTTATTTTGACCAAAAACCGGGATAGTTGCTGAAAGATCGGAATCATAGCCCGAATATCCTGACCTCACTGCTCGAGAGAATAAACCCAAAACTACGTTGTGTCCAGAACTGCTCTAATGAAAATAAGCTTCTGGTGGGGAATCAGGTGTGACTTTGGTATGTTGATAGTGAACCTCAGAAAATGCAGGAGGTCCGCTGTAGTCTGGAGGTGGGAGACAACTGCCTGGGGTGAGACTGCCTTCAACAGCCAGTCGTCGAGATAGGGGAAGACTGGAAACCCTGATCTGCGCAGATGAGCTGCAATCATCTGGGAGAAAGTGCCCTCTTTTTGATGGTTGCCCCCATTTTCTTGCTGAATTGCTGATGTGCTTTGAATGAGTGTGCCCTGGGCTCCTGCTAATCAGGTACACAGGGCCTATGTCCTTTTCCCTAAAACTGCATTGCAGCCTAAACCCAATTGCTATTGCTGGCCACAGGTCAGCCCCTGGTAAATGGTACCACAGGTACCCAGGGCACTGTGACCAGAGAAGGCTGCAGCACTTATTGTGCCCCCCTTAAAGGTCCTGTACCATTACACTCACACACTGCCTTTGCAGGCTGCGTGTTTTTGTGCAGAACAAGTAAGAGTCGACATGGCACACATCTCTGTGTGCCATGCCTAGGAACCCACTGCCCTGGCGTAAGTCAGTCACCCCTCTAGCTGGGTGCACTACACCAGTGGTGAGGGTACAGGAGCATGAGCCCAGCTCCCCTACAGTGTCTAAGTCCATTCTTAGACATTGTAAGTGCAGTGCTGCCCTTAAGAGTATATGGTGCTGGCAGTTTGTCATTACGAACTCCACAGTACCATAAAGGCTGCACTGAAAACTGAGAAGTTTGGTATCAAACTTCTCAGCACATTAAACACACACTGATGCCAGTGTGGGATTTAATGAAAAATGCACACAGAGGGCATCTTAGAGATGCCCCCTAAAAACTAACCTACCACTAGTGTCCAGGCTGAGTGGCTGCTTTAAGCTGCCACCACCAGACATGTTTCTGGACCTCTGGGTCGAGAGCCTGCTGCTCTCTGGAGCCTGAAACAATGCACATCATGGGACGAGGTGCCAAATCTCCTCCCCCAGGATGGGTAGGTTTCACGAAGGGGAAGCTTCAAAGGCTTGCCGCCTTTGTCAGCTTCCCAAGTCCACTTTCTGCACTCAGCAACCGGTCCAACTGGTTCTTACCCCCACTTTGGGGGGTTGGGGGAGGGGGGGGGAAGAACTGGCAGGAAAAAAAAGTGAGGAAGAGAGGTTATTACGAGTGGGCCTGCACCAGGCAAAAAAGTTCAAGGCAGTCTTGTATTACGTAAAGTCTTTATTTAGAATACATTTTTCAGATAGAAATGGCAAGCTTCTCCTTGGAAAACTTCATCAGGGCTAAAATTATAACTTGGTGAGCCCTTGACTTTAGCAGGTGGAACGGTTTTCGAAGTAAGTGCTCCAGTGTGTAGTGTTGGACACAGTTGGGCTGAGTAGTGCCCAAAGCCAAGGCTCTTGGACAAAGCAAAGAGACCTTAATACAACACGTCTGTAAGGTAAGTAATCACTCCAGTCTAATGCACTGGAGACAATAGGGAAATCCCAGGGCCAGGTGAAGCCCAGAATGATGAAATCTGTATCCTCTGTCCCGATGTAGTAGTCAGGATATCGGGTAAAGCCCAACTCTGAGTCCACGCCTTCTTGAAGATCGGGGGACTCTGCCAACCAGGGACAGGCTCATGCCCCTTCTCACTGGAGGGTGGCATAATAGGGGGTGTACACACCCCAGGAGCTGGTAAGAAGATCAGACCCCATAAGGCACCCCTGCACCTGACGCCCCACTGCCTTGTGTGCCCAAACCGACGCTGCATAACCAACCCCATACTTCCCAACTTACCTCCCGAAGTGGTGGTTGCACCCAGGAGACCTTCGTCCCAAAGCTTGCAGTACCTTTGCAAACAGGAGGTTCCTCATTGAAAACAACAGGGCGTCCGACGTCGAAACAGCACCCTGCATCCGGCCGCCCTAGTGTCGCTGAGTGTGCACCTTTGGTGCTACTTGGTTTCCCCATTTGCCCTGAGCTAAAGTCCAGGAGCTTTGCTCCCACAACCAAGTGGCCTGCTTGCCAGCAGCCCCCAATCGGGGGGCCCACCTAACCCCAATTGGATAACATTGGGCCTCAGCACTCTGCACCCGCCACCCTAGTGCCGCTCCTCCATAGGCTAACATTGTTTTTCTGTGAAAAGTTTTTGAAGTGTGGAGTTTGAGAAACTAAAGAAATTCTTTAAAATTGCATAATCTAACAAAAACGACTTTACTTACTTGTTTTCAGGAAATGCCCCAGAGTAGTATCTAGGTATACTACTCTGTGTACGCCTAGTAATCTCAAAAGTTACTTACCTGCTATTTTACTAAAAAGCCTATTCAAGTCTATGTACAGCATTTACTAAGTATTGCATTTCTTTGCATCCATACTGTAAATCAAACCAAAGTGCATATACAATTATCATTCAAACTGTATTTTAATTGCATTACTACTATAAAGTATTTATTTCTTACCTGTGCCAGGCTTGCCTGGTTCTAGAAAATAAAAACTAAAAGAATATTTTTATACAAAAACAATTGTTCTGAAGTTCAGTCTTTGAATGCGTGAATTCATTTGCTGACTGAGTGTGTACAACAAATGCTTAACACTGTCCTCTAATACTGCCTTATTGCTCGACCACACTATCACAAATAGAGCGTGAAGTGCTATCCAACTTTACCTCTGCCTACCTTTAGGGGTTCCACTGAACTCTGCGCACACTATACCTCACTTTGGTATTGTATATACAGAGACAGCTTTCTACACCACCGCCATCACTTTCGTGAACACCCAAGGGGCCCTGGTAAGGCCAAAGGGGAGCATGGTAAACTGAAAGTGCTCGTGGCCTACAGTGAACCGCAGGTAAAGCCAATGGGCCGTCAGGACGGGGATGTGAAACCAAACGTCTGCAAGTCCAACGCTACCATCCAGTCTCCAGGGTCGAGGTCAGACAGGACCTGAGCTAGCCTCAACATTTTGAACTTCTCCTTCCAGAGGAAGTGGTTGATGTTCCTGAAATCCAAGATAGTACGCAGGCATTTGTCCTTCTTGGGCACCAGAAAGTAGTGAGAATAGCAAGCACAACCTACTTCTGGGGCAGAAAGTCGCTTGATGGCTCCCTTGGCCAAGAGAGCCGAAACTTCCTGTTGGAGCAGGGCCAGATGATCCTCCGACATGTGATTGTGCTGGATGTAGGGTAAGTCTCGAAGGGGAGGGAGTAGCCCCTTCGGACAATTTGCATACCCACCGTAGGTAGCTGAGGGCCTCGACTGCCCTACGCAACACCACAGCGTAAGACGCTCCCTCCTCCATAGCCATGGTAGGAGGAGACAACATGCCAAGGTCTGGTGAGGTATTCAAACCACTGGCTTCCCCCAGTTCTTCTCTCCAGTCCGGTTCATAGCCCAACTGGTCAGTCAGAGGGTCTCCAGACCCCTCCCAGTCCTCCTCACCCTTCTCTGGCTGCCAATCTGGTCTCAAAGAGCCAGGGTAGAACAAGGGCACAAAAGTACCCGTCAAAGCTGGTCCTTCTCCGTGTCTACATCGGAATGGAGGTCGGGGTCGACGCCGGCTGGGGGCCCAACTGACGATGGCTGCGGACATGGTGCCAGAGGCGGTGTAACAAGGTGGACCGGCGCTGATCCGGATCCAGGCCTGGATCCAAGGGGACCCTGCGGTGCCGGAGCCACCGGCGGCCAAGTCCTAGGGCCCCCAGCTGAGTCCGTGGGGCCCGAAGGCACGCCAGCGGATTTGGGCTGCCCAAAGATGGCATAAATTGCTCCGTAAAATTGGCAAAGCTGGGCAGGGGTCGCTCAGTGTCCCGGAAAGGGTGGGAAGTTCGGAGTCGGCCCTTTGGGCTCCACATGCGGAGATGCTGGAGGGGCACCACCCACATGCCTCGTCGTGACAGCCGACAGACAGGGAAAAGTCGAAGAGCGACGATGCTTCTTCGACTTCTTGTGCTTTGACTTACCTGACCCAGAGTACGAAGACTTGGATGAGGAGAGATGATGGCTCCATGACCGGTCCCTTGACCTCCTAAGCAACCGGGACCTCCAACGGCGCAGAGCCGACTGCGGGGCCTCGAGCAGCTTTCGGGACCGCTCCCGCAAAGACTTCGGGTTCATGGTCTGGCAGTCGGAGCACGACTTAGAGTTGTGGTAGCGCTCCAGGCAAACACAGTGCTGATCCGTTACCGACATCAGTCGGCTTCAGGAACCGCAAGCCTTGAAGCCCAGCATCCCTGACGTGCACCAGGATCGAAGACTCGAAAACAGTGTTCACAAAAGTTGGAAAAAAGTCAGTCCAAAAGTGACTTTAGGTACCGCTCTCTCCGGATCTGCGCTGGCTGGAGTAGAAAAAGAAAAAACTGATGTCTCTTTGCAAAGGCGTCGTCTATGTAGCTAAGGCGACGTCATCCTGGCAACCACAACGCCAACGACGAACGCAAAGTCGACCGACGCCACCTTCAGAGTCGTAGGGGTACTGCTGACAAAAACTTAGCCGATCCAGTCTGACGCCTGGGGGCAATTCTAAAGTAAGAAATCTATAACTATTGTTTCTTTCACATTGCACACACACAGCCAGTAAATGAGACACAAACTCAATAAAGAAATCTGACACCCATTTAAAAAAATAGCACGTATGTTTATATAAATTTAGATACCAAGATCGTCAGAATCAGGTAAGTACTTTTCAAGTTATGGGTTTTTACAGTTTTCAAAAGCTGATTTGTGGGTGTGGTAATGGTGTCTTATGGAGGAAAAACATGTACTATATTCGGGCACTTACGGGACTGTTTTTTTGGGCTTATTTTGAGTATGGGGCAAGGTCTAAGTCCACACCACAGGCCACCTCGGGAGGCTCTGGAGTGTCCGGGTACAGAGGTGTGTTACGGCGTCTGGTGCACCATTACTACAATGGGGAAAAGTCTGCTCAGAAAGAGGCTGCAAACTGGGACTGGGGGACCAGTCCGGGGGAACCTACAGGAGGGCCTGACCCATGAGATGCTCGGACACATAGGGACACCGTTAGTCCACTTCTCCTCAGTTTGTGGGGCTTGGTGCAGTGGTGTCTTTTGGAGTTTGTTTGGTGCTTGAGTCACTCGTGGTTGGAGTGGGCCTGCAGAAAGAGCTGCAGGTGGCAACTGCAAGTCCAGTCTGGTCAAACCCAAAGGTGGGCTACGCACTTGTGGGTTTCAGGACCGCAAGGGTACCGTCACCTCCCTCGGACTCAGGCTCTGAAGCGCAGGTGCAAGGGTGCTTTGAGGTGTCGGGTGGCGGTGGTCAAGCACTAACTCTTTGTCTTTAGTTTCTGCAGAAGAGAGCAAACAGGACAGCTGGGCTACTCTTATTGTGGTTCTCACTGTCACTGAAGTTCCTCGACATGCAGGTGAGTTTTCGTCGGTCACAATAAGCCTTGGTGGCTGCAAGAGGTACAGTACCCGTGGTTTTGGCATTGTGCGGCTCCGGTCGGTCCTATCGTCCCCACACTTGGAGGGAGGACGGATCTGACTTATAGGAGCAGGGCTACCTCTTCCTGGGTGGCAGCTGCATCAGTAGTCCCAGTAGGCGGCAGGTCGGTGTTCCGGGCATTGCTTCTTTGGTGTCTGCGACTGCAGGGGAGTAGCTCCTCTACTACAACGAAATTTCTTTGGCAATTGGCGAAGCAATGGCAGCCCTCTGGGTTTCTTGGAGTCTGTACAGGGACAGTATGAGTCGTTGCTCCACGAGGGTCAGGTGCAGCAGGCAGGCTGGCAGGGTTAGCGCCAAGACAGTTGTGCTCTTTTATTCTCGGGTTAGCAATCTTCTTTCTCCACTTCTTCTTGTGTCTGTCAAAATCTAAGGTCCTGGTTCAGGGGGTACCCTAAATACTCACATTAGGGGCATTAAGGGGAGTGACGGGTAGTAGCAAATGGCTACTTACCCCTAGGGTCACTACACCCCCTATATGACCACTTCTTTTGGGGAGTGGGCATCACCATGTCCCAGAATTGCTAATTACACAACACACAAGATGGTGGAATTCCTAATTTTGTGTTCACTTCAAGCTGTTCACCCTAGAGATGTGCCCTGCCTGGCAGTGCAACATGCCTCCTGCATAGCTAATTTTCCTGCCTGTTCTGGGGCCAAATGGGCCCAGGGCAGGTGGCGGTATCTCCCCTGTCTGGGGAAGCCATGGGTCGCATATCAAAGATCTCTGAAGTCTCCTGCCTTGATATACTGATTTACAAGTCTTCCTGGAGGAGGAGGCGATAACGAATAGTTTCTTACCTGTCGTGTAGTTTTGCAGCTTGAAGATCTTTCTTGATTCACTATGCTGTGCATTATTCCGTGGTTAGTGGTTGGGTCCAGAATCGTAGTCATTTCTCTATTTTTTTTTGTAGCCCAGGTGGGCATTGACGTCCCACCTTTTGGTGTCCTTCCTGTAACGTCGGCACACTTCCTGCGGAAGCTCCCACCTTTGGGCGCAATCTTCGGATTCTTTTTTTCTTGTTTTTGTGTTGTGTTCGTGAATCCTTTTGCAATGTTTTCAAGTTTTTCCTTAAATTAAATGAATTTCCACTTTGTCTCTTAAGGTGTCTGCTTGTATATTGTCCTTGTATTTCCACCTTCTTCTCCTGCCTTATCTTTCTGGCAGAAGTGGGTGGGTTCGCTAGTGAATCCAGAAAGATCTACAAGCTGCAAAACTACACCGACAGGTAAGAAACTATTAGTTTTGCAGCGTGAATCTTTCTGGATTCACTTTGCTGTGCATAGACTTTGTAGCGGTTTGTTATGTTTGTGGCTGCTGGGTGGAAGATGAGCGTTGGTTGTTCAATACATGTTGAAGCACTTTCTGTCCTACTTGTGCTTCCTTGTTCATTTGTATATCCACGCAGTAGTGCTTAGTGAACGTGTGCATTCACGGCCAAGTTCCCGGCAGGTATATGTCTTGAACGAGTGTGTTAGCCAGGAAGGCTATTGTTGCTCCCTTTTTCCTGGTAGAGTGGGCTTGTGCCCCCTCTGTTAGTTCTTGACCTACCTGTTTGTGCAGATTTGTATCGTTTGTGCGATCCATCGTGCAATGGTGGCCTTAGTTACTGGTCTACCCAGGAAACTGCTTGAGAAGGAAACAAAGAACTGCTTTGTTTTCCTGTGATCTTTAGTTCTTTCCATGTAATGCATTACTACCCTTCTAGCGTCCAGAGTGTTCAGTGCCCTCTCTGCGCTTGTGGATGGTTTCTAAAAGAAGCTTGGTATCTGTATTGTCTGGTTCATGTGAAACCTTGACACCACCTTTGGCATAAAGTGTGGGTCCATTCTCATCACCACCCTGCCATTGTGTTTTTGGATGTAAGGTTCTTGTAGCGTTAGTGCTTGCAGTTCGCTTACCCTGCGTAGCGAGGTGATTGCCACTAGAAAGTCTGTCTTCATCGTAAGCATTTGTAGTGAGGCCTTATGGATGGGTTCAAAAGGCGCCTTCATAAGCTCTGTTAGGACTAAATTAAGGTTCCATGCCTGAGGCGGCATACTTTTTGGTGGTGCGATCCTTTTAGCCCCTTTCATGAATCTTTTTACGACTTGTGATGTAAAGAAGCTCTTTCCTATCTCTCCTCTTGTGTAGGATACTATCGCTGCTAGGTGTACTCTCAGCGAAGTAGAACTTAGGTTTGATTTCGGTGTGTTAAATATTTTAGCACCGTTGATTCCTCTTGTGTAGTTTTACCTTGATGCACCATTATGTGAATCTTTTCCATTTTGCCACATAGCACCTCCGTGAGGTAGGTCTCCTTGCATTTCGCAGAGCCCGCATTGTGCTCTCCGGCAGTTTCAGGTGTGCAAACTCTATGTCTTCAGGAGCCATGCAGCTAGGCAGAGGCTCTCTGGCTCTCCGTTTTACATGGAAAGTAGGTTCTTCCTTTTCCCGAACTTGTGAGGTGGTCCTTGCGCTATTTCCACTATTTGTGAGAACCAGACTGCCTGGCCCACTGTGGTGCCACCAGAATCAGCGTCATGTTGCTGATTCTGCATTTGCTGAGTACTCTGTGCATCAGTGGTATCGGGGGAAAAGCGTAGTCAAATTTTTTCGACCCGCTTATCCATAGGGCATTCCCCTGGGATTGTTCCCCTGGTTGCCTGGATGCGTAGTATCACCTTTTTGCATTCTGGTGTGTTGCAAATAGGTCTATTGTTGGTGTCCCCCACTTCTTGAATAGCCTTTGTGTTTCTTGTGCATTGAGCTCCCACTCGTGGGATGCCGATGTCTGTCTGCTAAGCCAGTCTGCCTTCACGTTGTCCTTTCCTGGTAGGTGTATAGCTAGGAGGTCTGTCTTGAGTGGGATGGCCCATCTCCATATGCGACTGATTGTGCTCCTCCCTGTTTGTTGATGTAGAACATCGTAGTGGTGTTGTCGGTTTGTATCAACACTCTTTGCCCATACAGTTGTTTCTGGAAGGCTTTTAGTGCGATGAACACAGTCTTCAGTTCCATGTAGTTTATGTGCTTGATCGCATCTGTTGGAGTCCACAGGCCCGCACCTTGAGTTTGTTCATGTGTGCTCCCCATCCCTTCTGGGATACGTCTGTGGTGATGGTCACTGTTTGATTTCGTGGTGTCAAAATCTTCCCCTTGTTATGTTCTCCTTGTTCCACCACGCTATCTCCTCTTGCACTGCATGCGTTACAACCACTACATCTTCCCAACACCCTGTAGCTTGTGGCCATTGTTGTTGCAGCCATTCCTGTAATGGTCTCATGTGGAGACGTATATTGGGGACTAGGTGTATGCAGGACGCCATCATCCCTATGATCTTACTCGCTGTCCTCACTGTCAGAGCTCGCCCATTCTGATACTAACGTGTCTCCTTCAGCAGGGCAAGTGTTCTCTTGTCGCTGGGGAACACTTTGCTGTGTATGGTGTTGATCTGTGCGCCTAGGAAGATCTTCACTTGTTCTGGTTCCATTGAGGATTTCCCCCAGTGTATTAAGAATCCCAGTTCTGTTGGCGTCTCTGTGCATGTTGTTTGCATTGTTTGTAGGAGCTTGCTTTTATTAGCCAGTCGTCGAGGTAGGGGTATACATGAATCCCTTCCCTCCGTAGGTGCGCCGCCACAGCTGCGAGGCACTTGGTGTAGACCCTTGGTGCGGATTTTAGTCGGAAAGCCATGGCAGTGAACTGGTAGTGTGCTCTGTCGATGGCAAATCTCAGTAGATGTTTGTGCTGCCTGTTCATGGGAATGTGTAGGTAGGCATCTTTTAGGTCTATGGTGGACATAAAGTCTCCGTCCCTTATCTGAGGAATGACTTCTTGTAGAGATGTCATTTTGAATTTTTGTGTTTTTATGAATTGGTTCAGGAACCGTAGGTCCAGGATGGGTCTCAACGTTTCGTCCACCTTTGGTACGAGGAAGTAGTTTGAGTACACCCCTTTGTTTCTTTCTTTGAATGGCACTGTTTCTAAGGCCTCTTTGTGGAGGAGTTCTTGTGCCTTCTCTAGGAGTAGCTCTAGTTCTTTTGCTGAGCACGCTTTTCTTTTTGGTTTCCTGTTTGGCGGTTTCTTTTCCAATTCTATTCAGTATCCGAACTGTATGATGTTCCGTATCCATTTGTCTGTCGTTATTTTCTTCCATTCCTGGAAGAAGTGTTTTAGTCTGCCTCCTACTGGTGTTACATGCTCGTTGATCTTTAGTCTGTTTAACCCTTTTTTGTTGACTTTGCTGTGCCCCTCCCATAGAGGTGTTGTGTGGGTGGGCACACTCGGTGGTGCGGAGTCACTTTCAGGTGGGTTGCTGGCCCCCTCTTCTCGTTTGCCCTCGTCCATTCGCCCTCCCGCGAAAGGACTGGCCCTGAGGCTGGTATTGACAGGTTTGATTTTGCTGGCACTGCTATGCTTGATTGTCGCCCTGGTACCTCTGCTGGAATGTCTGATGTGACGTTCCCGGCTGCTTTCGCCCCCTTCCGTTTGGCCTCTGTGTCGGGTGCCTCTTCTCATTCCTCTGAATTTCAAGGCCCCCCTGGACCTTGCAGTTTCATTTTCGAGTTGGGCGAGTTTCTCATCCACTGGTGCTCCGAACATGGTTTCTCCATTGAAGGGGGTGTTCAGAATGTTATTCTATACTTCCGGCTTGAAGCCTGAGATCCTCAGCCAGGCATGCCTTCTTTCTGTGACCCCTATCATCATGAGCCTGCTGGATGTGTCTGCCACATCCAGGGCTGATTTCAGGCTTGAGTTTGCTATATTCTTGCATTCTTCCACCAGGTGTGTTGCTCTCTGTTGGTATTGCTCACGGAGGTGTTTGAGCAGCTGTCCGACCTCGTCCCAATGCTGGTACGTATGTCTGTTGAGTAGGGCATTAGAGTTGGCAATGCGCTAGTGTACTGCTGCATTCCTCTCTATTTTTCTTCCAGTGGGGTATATCCTCTTACTTTCTTTGTCTGGTGGTGGGCCTGAGTTTGTGGGAACGTTGGCCCTCTTCCTGGCTGTTGCTGCAATGATGGAAACAAACATGACGGATCCCTGGATGTAGCGGGGAGCCTTAGAGAAGTGTTTGTATTTCTTCTCTGTCCTAGGTGCGACAGACCTGATGCTTGCTGGTTCCTCTCCTGGTCCAGTACCCTTGGTAGCATGGGGAGGAATTGACTCCTGGTTTGAGTGGGGAGCAGGGTCTCTAGAGGAAGCAGGCTTTTATTTTGTCTTCCTCCAGTTTCACTCCATAAGCTGTTGCCGCGTTCCTGATGACCATGTTGTAGATACCAATGTCATCTGGCGGCGAAGGCCTCGAAGGATACGTCCCCACGGCCTCTTCTGGGCTTTCGGATTCGAGGTCCTGCCAATCCAGGTCCAGCGCCACCGAGGATGCCGAGCCCAAACTTGTGTGCTGGTCTTCCTCACCTTCTTCGACATAGTATAGGCCCTCTGCCTCTTGGTGTTCTTGGTGCTCGGGTTTTCGGTGGCTCTCCGGCGTCAAACTCCTCTTCGTCCTCGACCATAGTCGTCGCTGGCTTCGACGGGATGGTGAATCTTTTCATCCAAATTCTCTTTTCCTTTGCAGGATGTGATCCATTACCGCTTTGAGCCTTCTCTATTTCCTTTCCATTTCGGCGGCCTGTTCGGAGTTGAGTGATTCGGACGATCTCTTCGACATCAAAGTAGCCTTCGGGTCCTTTTCTTTCGGTGCCGAGCGAGCCTTTTCGGGGATGTGCTTCGACGACCTAGGCTTTTCCTGTGTTTTCGCCGTCTGGGAGTCCTTTTCGAAGGATCTGCTGGGCTGTTTGTCCTTGGATGCAGCTGCGGCCATCGAAATTTTCGGTGCCAGTGCTCCTTTCGTGGACTAAGACTCGGTTTATCAAGAGTCTGACTCAGGCTTTCGAGAGTCTGTCGGGGATTTAGGGGTCGACGTCTCTCCTACCTCTTTTGATGTTTTCTTATCAGTCTCTACGACTGTGTAGTCATCTGCTTCGTCGGCGATGTTGTCCTCTTCGTCACTGGAGAGGCCCAAGTCCTGAAGCGACAGAGGTTGACCTTGGCCTTGCATGTTGTAGTTGGCTCTCCTCTGTCTCTCTTTAACTCTGATAGTCTTCGGGGTGAAGGCGGAGCATGCCTTGCAATCCTTACTCTTGTGGTCGACCGGCAGGCAGAGGTTGCAAACCGGGTGCTGGTCCTTCTGCGCGTACTTGTGGCAATTGCAGCAAAAGTTTGAACGGACTCTTGTCCATTCCTGCGCTCAGGGCGCCCCCTGAGTGCGCATTCTCCATTGGACGTCGAAGTCTTCGATGGTCTCCTCCTTCTTCATAGTCCCGGCTCAGTGGTCTTGTTTCTGGATGTATTCTCCAATCTTTTACAGTAGATTTCAGGCTTTTCCTTCTTCTTTTCTGCAAAAACTCTGGAACCTCTTGGTGACGAATCAGACCCAACGGCGGAAAAAAGAATCTGAAGATGCCGCCCAAAGGTGGGAGCTTCCGCAGGAAGCGTGTCAAAGTCACGAGAAGGACACCAAAAGGTGGGACGTCCCAAAAAAAAAAGAGAGAACAGACTACGATTCCGGACCCAACCACTAGACCGCGGAATGATGTACAGCACAGTAAATCCAGAAAGATTCACGCTGCAAAACACTCCTCTCCAGAGTAGGCACAGTTTCTGTACTCTGAGAGCCGGGCTATCACCTCTTGGGGGGTCAGAAACTCGTCTATGGTAGCAGGCTGGACTTGAATAGTCACCCTTCACAATAGAAGGGGTCAGGGCGTACGTCTAAGGTACTCTCAAGGTGAATGTATCAATATATCAATTACTGGAACCAGTGTGGGTTTATTAATATGAGGTGTTTGATGCCAAACACCATAGGTTTCAGCGAAGCCATTATGTAGCTGGTTAAATCATTTTGACCAGTGCCCAGTACATACCTTAAGATGGCTTCGCTGTTCACTTGTACTGTCAATAATTAAACTGCCCAGCACAGGGGCATATTTGCTCATGCAGATATGTCCTCACATGTAAGTGGTACATGAGTGTACCATGTCTTGTTTTTACTTTTTAAAGCACCTTGACCCACAGCCTGCGGTGGCAGTCTGTACGAGTTTGGTGCAAGGTCCCTAAGAGTCCCATAAGATATGCTGCAGCTCTCAAGGACCCTTTTTAGTACCTGTGCCCTAGGTACCAGTTACTAGGGACTTTCAGAGGTGGTAAAGTCCTGGTCACTTCGGGATCTAGTGACAAGTTGTCTTTTTGGGGGGAAAGACCACTAGTACTGGGGACCTGATTAGCAGGAACCCAGAGCTTTTCAGTTAAAGATGCATCAAATACCAAATCCATCAAGAACACATCTGTACCAACGATGCACATGGAAAGGTAGGCCTGAGAAGGGAGGCACACCTAGGGGGATCGGTCGAAGTGCGAACCGGCACAAGAATGAAAATACGTAATCAAGATACCCTATACCGTCAAAGACAGGATAAGACTGAAGACTCTACCAAACAGAGTTAAACACAGGAGAGAGGCGCACACGTCTGAACCCAACAACAGAGAGAAAACAATCAAACAAAGGAATTGATGCAAAGCGCATTTTCAACGATAGGAGGAGTCACTCTACCTTATGACTCAAAAGACTTCTTCGAAGAAAAACAAGTTGCACAACTCCAATCCAACACTAGATGACAGGTGTATATAGAGCATGTGCATCTACAGCCACACATGCCATTGGACACTCTCTTATGCATTGTGCCTCAACTTCTGATGTGTTCATGAAATCCATTTAGGCTTTTTTTACATTCACAAGTAGGACACTGGTAGAGTGCAGGCATTCTGTCCTACAGAACTATCTTATCATGAACTACATCAGCTGGAGTTTCGCTGGAAGAGGTGAAATGCTGCTCTGCTTAGTAACATACTGTAAGAAAGTGGCTCTATATATACTGGACCAAGGTAAGGTACAGTGTGTATAGAGTCCCCAATCTCCAGAGGTATAACAGAGGTTAAAGTCAGATCTGACCTTACTCACTAAAGTGGTAGCTTGATCGAGCAGTAAGGCAGTATCAGAGGACAGTGTAAAGCATTTGTTGTACACACTCAGTCAGCAAAAGGTTTCACACACTCAAGACATGAACTCTAGGCCAAGTGTTTTTATATAATAAGATATAGTTGTTTTATTTGAGAACCAACATGTATCAAAATATACTTTTCTCAATATGCGTGACTTTAGGTAGTTACTTTGCAGAAAGGCAGTAGACTTTGTAAGTACAATAGTTACAGGGGTTGCAATAGGCAACACTATTCTAAACACAATGTAACGTTGAGCTCAATGGGTTTTTCTACATAAAGGTAGTTGATTACTTTAAGGATTACTTTGCTAACCACAGGACTGGATCCTGAATTCAGTCCTGGGGCCTAAGCTGTAAACAATTAAGTAAAAGCATTTTGGTTACAGTTGTGATTTTTAAAGAATATAAATGTATTTTCAAAGTTGATACTTTTGTAACTCCAGAACTGGATCCTAGATTCAGTCCTGGGGTCTAAGCTGACAACAGTTTGGTAAAAACTTTTTGGTTATTGCAGTGATTTTTAAAGAATAAAAAGGTATTTCAAAAGTTGATACTTAGAAACTTTTCAGTGAAAAAGTAGCAATGTTATCCTATGGAAGGAAATTCAAGTCACAGGTAGTAACAAGTAGGTTCTCGTTACTTTTGTAATCCAGTACTGGACTCCTAGGTTCAGCACTGTGACCTCTACCTAACTAAGGTAAGTAGTTTCGGTTTGGTAATTGGTACGATTTTTTAAAGAATATTTGTAGTTTGCAAAAATCGACATTTCACAGAAAAACAGTCAATGGTTTCCTATGGAAGAAAATGCAGGTAACTGGTAAGTACAGTTAGGATTACTTTTGCGGTTCAGTACTGGGCTAGAAGGTACAGTACTGACTTCTCTCCTGATCACGGGTGATTAATTCAGAATTCGTTATTCGTCTGATTTTAGATGAATATTTTAAAATTTCCAAACTCCACACTTCGAATTTCAAGTGAAAACCAGTCAATGTTAACCTATGGAAGGAAAGAGAGTTATCAGCTTTTAGGTAAGTACTCGACTGGAGGAGTTAAGGTTCTGGGCATAGACTCAGTGGTCTCCCAGGGTCGGAAAGGTACAGTAGTTACACCCTCAGCGGCACAGGGGCAGCCGGGTGCAGAGAGAGTAGACTAAATGCAATCCAATGGAGGGTAGGGGGTCTTTGGTTGGTGGCTGCAAGCAAGCAGGCCACGCGGCTGTTTGAGCTGAGCTCCTGGTCACTTACTCAATGCAAGTGGGGAAATAGAGTAGGGTAGAAGTTGCACTTTCAGCGGCACTCAGGCGGCTGGGTGCAGGGTGCTTTTGAGCCGTCGGGCGCTCAATGTTATCCAATGGGAAAGTTAAAAGGTGAACAAAGGCTGCAAGCTCGGGGATGGAGATTCTTCAGGTGCGACCACCACTTTGAGAGGTAATTTGGGATCTTGGAGAAGAGGTAGGTACCCCAAAGGAAGGCACTGGGGGCCGTGGGGCACCGGGTGCTGGGGTGTCTTTTGGCATCAGGAAATCTTACCCTAAGCTGGTCGCGTTTGGAGGGGTCCCTGGTTCTGAGGCTGCAGGCGTCATCTGGTTCGTCGAGGGGGGTCTTTGGGCACTGGACTTCGTGTCCCAGTCACTGGGGGGATGTCCTCGTGGTCTTGGTTCACTCAGACACAAGTCGGGCTCGGCGGATGCAGAGTGGGCTGGATTCGCGGTTCCTGGCTGGCACCAGGGGTATTGCTGTTTGAGCAGAACCACTGCTTGTGGGAGTCCCAGTCTTTTGGAAGGTTTAAGGCAGGCAGGTCCTCCGGGGTTTTCAAGGTTGCTGTCCGCAGGAGACGCAGGAGTTTCACAGGAGCAGGTTCAAGGATCAACAGGCCTGTAGGGTTCTGGGGCCAAGTCAGTGGGCGTCGCCCTATTGTTAGCAGCTGCGTGGCAGGTCTTCTTGTTGTTGCAATCGGGATCTCAGGAAGGAAGGTTCAGGGTCCCCTAAATACTAAATTTACGGGTGTTACAGGTAGGGTAAGGGCAGGGACCAATGGGTCTCAGTCCTGGGGTGGGTACACCCCCTAGCCTGCACCTCTCCTGTGGGAGGAGGGCGGGAGCCTAGCTGTGATTGGGCAGGGCGCCCCATCTTCAAGATGGCCGGAGCCCAAGGTCGTGCTTCACCTCGCCTCTCCCACCTGAGGGATGGAGTTGGTACAGGCTGGCACACCCCCCTTCCTGACGTAGGGTTTCCCGCCAGTCTTCCTGCCAGAGTAGGGGTCAGAACTGGTGGGGGCCAGTTGCTAAGTACAGCAAGTGGTCTGGAGAAGCTCACAAAGGCGGAATGCCTTTGAAGCTTCCCCTGTCCATCCTGGGGGAGGAGGCTTGGCACCTCGTCCCAGGATGTGCATTGTTGCAGGCCCAGGAGAGCGGGGGCTCTCCACCCAGAGGTCCAGCAACATGTCTGCTGTGTGGCAGCCTAGGCAGCCTCTCAGACAAGAAGTGGATTGCAGGTTAGGCTTCAGGGGGCATCTCCAAGATGCCCTCTGTAGTGCACTTTACATTAATGTGCTGAGAAGTTTCATATCAAACTTGTCAGTCTTCAGTGTAGCCATTAAGGGATGTGTGCCATGTCGACTCTTTGTTTAGTTCTGCACCAGGACACTCAGCCTGCAAAGAAAGTGTGTGTGTGTCAGGGTACAGGGCCCCTAAGGGTGGCACAATAAGAGCTGCAGCCCTTAGGGGTCTTCTCTGGTCACAATGCCCTGGGTGCCTAGGGTACCATTTACTAGGGGCTGACATGTGGCCAGAGATGCCAATTGGCTTTAGGCTTTACTACCGTTTTTAGGGAAGGAGCACAGGCCCTGGGTACCTGATTGGCAGGGACCCAGGGCACACCAAGGAAAAGTGCATCAGGCAAAAAGTGTGGGGGGGGGGAGGGTACTGCAACAGAAGGAGTATGCTACTTACCAGTATGCATCTGTTCTTGGCATGTAGAGCTGCAGAGTTACACACTGTTGTAAATTAATCTAGGACCCTGGTGTAATTTTCTCGATTCATGACTTTATATAGGTATACATTATCCAATCCTTATATATGCATAGAAATCAGTACCATATTTGGCCTGAGCCTTGCAGCCCAAATACGGCATGGCTACTTCCACTAAGTTTCGAGAATCAACAATGATTTCTTGGAAAAACCCGCCTTCAGCAGCTAGGGACTTCCCCCTGCTTGAATATTGATTTATCCAAGAACTGCTGGAGTTTTCAAAGAATTGAGTCTTTGAGTGACGTTATTAAGTCCAATCACATGTCAAACTCGGCTCCTTCAAGGTATAAATATGCCTACATTTGCTCAGACACACACACAGTGGTTTGGAGCAGATCGACAAACTACTTGCCCGACGCCCTGCAGCAGCCAGTGCCGAAGGAAGCCGACCCTCCAGCTGACGCACTGAGACACACTATCTTTTCTCTTGCCGAGAAATCCAGCTCCAGTGTTTCCAGGCTACCCTTGCGGGTTGCTGGGAAATCGAGTCCTGAGAGAGAGATACAAGACCTCTTTCATTCTAAACCAAGGTACGGAGCTGATTAGACCCGTAGAGAATTCTTGATTAGATTCTTGGCAAGAAATACTAAACTTAAACTACTCCTCACTTACTTCTTCCCTTGTGCTAGGCTTAGGTCAGGTACACCGGCGTAGGCGTATTTTAGAAGCACCAGTTGAGTACTTTTAGCCATCATTTTATCACTGTATGTATTTTATCCGTTTTAAGGCAATTTATGGCTTAGAAACCATATCATGCTTTTACAGTACTACTTTATAATACTGTTTGTATTATATACTCTGTACTTTATTACCAGTATTACGATTGTAGCAGTACATTTATTATGCTTGAGAAAGAATGCCAATTGGCTTTAGGTTTTACTACAGTTTTTAGGGAAGGAGCACAGGCCCTGGGTACCTGACTGGCAGGGACCCAGGGCACACCAAGGAAAAGTGCATCAGGCATCAGGCAAAAAGTGTGGGGGGGAGGGGTACTGCAACAGAAGGAGTATGCTACTTACCAGTATGCATCTGTTCTTGGCATGTAGAGCTGCAGAGTTACACACTGTTGTAAATGAATCTAGGATCCTGGTGTAATTTTCTCGATTCATGACCTTATATAGGTATACATTATCCAATCCTTATATATGCATAGAAATCAGTACCATATTTGGCCTGAGCCTTGCAGCCCAAATACGGCATGGCTACTTCCACTACGTTTCGAGAATCAACAATGATTTCTTGGAAAAACCCGCCTGTTTAATAAATACTTTTATTGAAAACGCCCGTCTCTCTATTTTCTCAGCACCTCTGGTAAAACGAAGCATGTACGAATGACTGAGTAAAATAGCTATCTATTGTTTCCGCGACTCTAGAGATTGATTTCTTATTCTTGGGAAACAAAGTTGTCATGTTTATGCGGTTGTCAGAAACTAATCCCTTCTTGTGAATTCGAGAAAGTTTCTAGTGACCTCTGAGCTAGCTGGCACTCACAATTAAGTCTAATATATACGATAGAGACCTAGTCGACGTCAGTCCTACGTCTAAACTATAGTATATGTTATTGCAATGCGCAGAGCCTGTTGGGAATATAGGAACTACACTACAACACTGTGCATAGATCGCCACCTAGTGTTGGGCCCGGATGTTTGCAGTTGTTTTTGTCCTGAAAAGTCTTTGGAAGTCACGGGATAGGTGACTCCTCCTTTGGACAATAGTGCGCATGGGCATCGGCTCCATCCTTAAGATTGTTTTTCGCCAGCAGGGAAATTATGGAGTTTTGTAAGCAACAGGAAGGATGCTCATGTAAGCTGTATCGAATTAAGATAATACTGGAACAGATACAGGTAGCCGGGTGGGCGTGTGTAACTCTGCAGCTCTATATGCCAAGAGCAGATGCATACTGGTAAGTAGCATTTTCCGTTCGAGGCATGAGCTGCAGATTACACACTGTGCATAGATTGTATAGCAGTACCCACTCTTAGCGGCGACCACCCGTATCTGTTGCAGTAGTTTGAAACAGTGTTTTGAGTACAGCCTGGCCACAGTAGCTTGTTGTTTGGTTTGCACATCTACACAATAGTGTTTTGTGAATGTGTGCGGTGTAGACCATGTGGCTGCTTTGCAGATGTCATCTAGGGGAATGTTCCCTAAAAATACCATTGAAGCCTCTACCTTTCTAGTAGAGTGGGCTTTGGGAGGAACAGATAATGTACGTTTAGCTTTGTGGTAGCAAATTTGTATACATTTGACAATCCACCTAGCTATCCCTGATTTTGATATAGGGTTGCCTTTGTGTGGTGGTGAGAAAGACACAAAAAGTTGTTTACTTTTACGAAAGGATTGTGTTCTTTCAATGTAGTAAAGCAATGCTCTTTTGACATATAAAGTATGAAGAGCTCTTTCTGCGACTGTCTGTGGCTGCGAAAAGAAGACTGGCAGCTCCACAGATTGATTGAGATGGAAGGGCGAAATGATTTTTGGAAGGAATTTAGGATTGGTACGGAGAACAACCTTATTATGATGCATTTGCAGAAAAGGTTCTTGAATGGTTAATGCTTGAAGCTCACTAACTCTTCTTAGAGAAGTAATAGCTCCTAGGAAAGCAACTTTCCAGATTAGGAATTGCAACACACATTTATGTAAAGGTTCAAATGGAGGTCCCATTAACCGTGTGAGAACAATGTTTAAATTCCACACAGGTGAAGGTGGTGCTCCGGGAGGAATTATTCTTTTGAGGCCCTCCATAAAAGCCTTTATGGCAGATACTCTAAAAATTGATAGATGTTGTCTATTTTGTAGGTATGCTGCAATGGCAGCAAGATGCAGTCTAATAGATGTGCTCGTTAAGTTACATCTTTGGAAGTGTAGCTGCCCTAGTGGTGGGAAGTCTAGCTTCTTTAATGACGCTCATACAGTCAGGAGGAAGGTTAATATAACCAAACTCTAGGACTTCAGGAGCCAGATCGCTAAGTTGAGCTGAGCTGGATCTGGGTGTATGATCTCTCCATGGTTCTGGGTTAGGGAGCGTGGCGACAGGTATAGCTTTTGGTGCTGTACCACAGAAAGTTGCAGCAGTGTGGTGTACCACGGTTGTCTGGCCCAAGTTGGAGCAACTAGAATGAGAGTGAGGGAATGTTGCTGAAGTTTGCGCATCACTAGTGGAAGCAGTGGGAGAGGTGGAAAAGCGTACGCAAATTTGCCGGACCAGTTCATCCATATCGCATTGCCTTTGGACAGCGGTGTGGATATCTGGCAGCGAAGCTTGAGCATTTGGCATTTTCGTGGGTAGCGAAGAGGTCTATCTGAGGTTGTCCCCACATTTGAAAGAACGGTTGAAGAACTTGTGGATGAAGTCCCCACTCGTGGATCTGTTGTGTCTGACGGCTTAACAGATCGTCCATGGTGTTGTGTACCCCTGGAGCATGTTGGGCTAAAAGGAAGATGTTCTGAGGTATAGCCCACCTCCATATGTTCTGTGCTAGCTGAGAGATTTGCAGAGAGTGTGTCCCGCCTTGTTTTTGTATGTAGTACATGGCTGTCATGTTGTCCGTGCGGACTAAGACAGCTTTGCCCGATATATGCTTTTGGGCTAGAGAAATGGCTAGTAACTCCAGGTGGTTGATGTGGAGTAACTTTTGTTGCAGTGTCCACCTTCCTTGCATGGTGGGCTGCAGTAGGTGGGCTCTCCAGCCGGAGAGCGATGCGTCCGCTGTCATGACTATTTGAGGAACTGGCTCTAGGAACGATCGGCACTTGGAAAGGTTTTTGGTGTTCCACCATTGCAGTGAGCGGTGCGTTCGACCGTCTACCAACACTAGGTCTGTTAATTGACCCCGATTCCATTGTTGTGCTAGGCACTCCTGAAGAGGACGCATCTGTAATCTTGCATGAGGCACTATGAATATGCAAGAGGCCATCATTCCTATGAGTTGCATGAACACTCGAGCTGGAAGAGAGTGTTGCAGTTGGAATTTGGTTAGAAGAGCTTGCATATTCGTTATCCTGGCAGGAGAGGGATAAGCTAGCGCTGTGGAGGTGTTTACTGTGGCACCTAGATATTGTTGTACGTGGGACGGGTGCAGGTGGGACTTGGTGTTGTTACTGTGAACCCCCATTTGTGGAGTAATTGGATGGTGGTGTGAGTGTGTTGTACACAATGACTGTATGAACTGGCTTTTATGAGCCAGTCGTCGAGATATGGGAAGACGTGAATGTGCGGTCTTCTTAAGTGCGCTGCCACTACTGCAAGGCACTTGGTAAACACTCTTGGTGCTGTTGTGACCCCGAATGGCAGTACTTTGAATCGATAGTGCTGACCGTCTAGTACTAATCTGAGGTACTTTGTGAGCTTTGTGAATGGGAATGTGGAAATATGAGTCCTTGAGATCTATAGTGTCAAGGAAGTCGTTTTGTAAAAGGAGAGGAAGAACCTGCTGGAGTGTGACCATATGGAAGTGGTCTAATTGTATGTACAGGATCAGTGGTCTGAGGTCGAGAATAGGCCTTAGAGATCCGTCCTTTTTTGGAATTAGAAAGTGCAGGGAGTTAACTCCTCTGTTTTGCTGATGGTGGGGAATTGGTTCTATTGCGTTTTTTGTAGGAGGGATGTTACCTCTAGCCTGAGTAGTATCAAATGTTCTTGTGACATTGGACGTTGTTTGGGTGGTACATTTGGGGGGGTAGATGTTAGTTTGAGACAGTAACCTGACTGAATTATTTGTTGCACCCACCTGTCTGATGTGATGTTGGTCCAGACTGGCAGGAATTGCTGTAGTCTTCCCCCAACTGGAGTGGAAAGTGTTGGGGGAAGGGGAGGGAAGTCATTGGGCAGGGGTGGAGGCAAAGCGGGAGTTGTTGGTTAAGCCTCTGCCTTTATTGTAGAGACTACCTCTTTGGTAGCCTCACTGTAGGTGGATTGTGTAGGGGCTTTGTAAGAAGTAGAGGGACTCTCTCAGGAGTATCCCCTGGTGGTGCCTCTGTAAGATGAGAAGCGAAAGGTGTGTCTGGGAGCTTGCGACTGCAAGGCTCCCATAGATTTAGCTGTGTCGGTATCTTTTTTCATTTTTTCAAGAGATACATCCACATTAGGCCCAAATAAGTTTTGCTCATCAAAGGGTTGGTTGAGGATGGCACTTTGTACTTCAGGTTTGAAACCGGAAATGCGTAACCAAGCATGTCTACGCAACAGGACACTGGTATTAATTGCCCTTGAAGCAGTATCTTATGCATCTAGTGCACAACGAATAGAGGTATTCGTGATGTTTCTACCCTCTTGTATAGGCCCATGTGCCCTGTTTTTGTATTTATCTGGAAGGTGCTACATTATTAATTCTAACTCATCATAATGTGCTCTGTCGTACCTTGCCAGTAATGCTTGAGTATTGGCAATAAGCCAAATGTTTGCTGCCTGTGACGCTGTTCAATTACCTGATGCGCCAAGGAGCTTAGACTCTTTATCTGGTGGGTGAGCCTCGCCTGATGTTTGTGAATTTGCTCTTTCGCATACATTAGAGACTACAAGGGAGTCTAATGGTGCAGGCCCTTTAATTTAGGCTGGATCTGAAAGGGCAGCCTTATATTTTTTCTCAATTCGAGGGTTGACGATTCGAGCCCTAACTGGATCTTTAAAGACTGGCGCGTGCTTAATAACACCTTTAAGCATGGGTAAAATCAAAGTGGACCTTGGTGCGGTGTCAAAGGTAACCAGAAGGAAGTCTTCTTCTACTGGGTCAGTATGTAGGTCAACCCCATGGTATTGGACAGCCCATTGTACTAGTTGGTTAAATCCCACAGTGTCCTCTGGTGGGGAAGGCCTGGAGGGATATATGTTGTCTTGTGGGACGTTAGGGACATCTGGGGTGCTATAATCAACCCAAGGGTCAGATGAGCCAGGAGGACTAGAAGGATCTGGTGGCTCCCTATCTGCATCACCCCCTGTGTCATCAGAGGTGTCATCCCTGTTATCATCGTCTGCTAACGGAGTAGGAGAAGGTGTAGGGGAGTGATGGGGTAGGGGAGGAGGTGGTGAAGGGATATGAGGTGGAGGAGAAGGTACCCTTAAAGGAGAGGAAGGAAGGTAGATCCTTTGGTGCCGAGGGCTTTTTCGGCACCGAGCTGTGAGTATCTTTCGGCTTTGAAACATGTTCTATGGCAGTGTCTTTGTGTTTTTAGCCGGTGGAACATTTGTCTTTTTCGGCTCCGATGGTTTTCTTGGTTCCAATTGTTTTTTCGGCTCAGAGGGTTTTTTCTGCTCCGAAGCGAGGGAGTAGAGTGGCAGTTTCTTGATCGGCTCAGAGTGTGGTTTTGGTGCAGATGAGCTAGAGCTAGTCTTCGGCGCCGAGTGCTTAGATGCTGGCGTGGAGGAAGACAATGCTTTATTTTCAGTGCCAGTAGGTGTGTGCCGGCAGTAGGGGTATGCTGACTCGAGCCTGAGTCGACTAAAGGCTTATGCTTCTTTGCTGTGCTCGATGGCGGGCATGGGAAGCAGTGTCTCGGTGTGCACCCGGGCCGAGGGCGAGGGTGTGACCGCAGCCTTTTTAGAAGGTGTCGAGGTCGATGTTCTTACTTACGACCCTCTGTGCCGGAGTGATGTCCTCGACGTCTGAATCTTCGGCCTTGGAGTTACTGTCGACGCCATGTTCTTGCTGTTGCTCTGGGAGGTCGAAGCCCTCTTCGAAGATGCCGTCTGGGATCGAAGCTGATGAGTGAGCCCTTGTTCTTTGAGGTCGTCGGTCTCGGATCGTCTTCTTGGAGCGGAAAGAGGCACAAGCGGAACAGTCTCTGCTTCCGGTGAGAGGCAAAGGTTGCACACGTCATGGAGATCGGTGTGGGGAAACTTCGACCCACATTGAGGACACTTTTTAAATGGCGTCCTTTCCATGAGCTAGGTAGGCCCGAAGGCCTTCATCGACGACCGGAATCGAAGACTTGCGTCGATTGGAAACGCGTTCAAAACAATACCGTCGAAGCTGGTGAGGATTGCGCGCCGAAGGAAAATCGGTTCCAACACAGAGCGCAGGAAACACATCCGAGCCCGGTGGCGGAAAAAAACAATCTAAGGATGGAGCCGATGCCCATGCGCACTATGGTCCAAAGGAGGAGTCACCTATCCTGTGACTTCCAAAGACTTTTCAGGACAAAAACAACTGCAAACATTCGGGCCCAACACTAGGTGGCGATCTATGCACGGTGTGTAATCTGCTGCTCATATGCCTCGAACACTCACTTTCTTACACTTACTTTAGATGCCTTGTGATTGTTTTTATGCACATGGTGTGAAAGAGTACATACCTTTCAACCCTGGAGCTCCAGGTCTTCCAGAAAATCCTGGGATGCCACTGTTACCTTTTGGACCGGGGAAGCCAGGAACACCAGCAATCCCAGGGTTACCGGAATCACCTTGGTTGCTGGCTGGTCCTGGGGGGCCTGGAAGACCAGGTGGTCCTGGTGGGCCTAGAAGTAAATGAAAAGCCAGTGAGAAAATCATACAATATCTACATTTCAAGTTGTTTTTGTAAATTGAAATAAGTTTGCAACTTTTGAAAATGCGATGCCTATGCTTGACATTTTATTTTAGCCCTCTCTAAAACTTGTGTTTTTATGGTGTGCTGTTTTAACTGTAAATATGATCTTCGCTGAAGATCTACTAGTATGTGTGATGTACCAGTGTTGTTTATAGTCCATGCAAATGTATACGAATGGTCAAGGCCCCAATAAACATCCTTTTCATTTCCTGCTTGTTATGGTGCCTCTGCCTATTTTAATGCACATGAGATGCTAACTCTGCAATCCGACATCACCTCACTCTTTGACTGTATTGAATTACAATGCAAACAAAATAAGAGCAATGTGGGGCCATCTTCTATGTTGTGTGCCCATGTTCTCCACTCACACAATTAACCAAGATACACTTTCATGTCTGCTCTTCCTTTTTCTAGTCCACTAAATAGCTGCGAAAGAAAAATGATCAGTTTGTAATACATTTATCAATCGAGTTACCAGCTCTCTCGGTAGCCACACTTCACAAAAGGTAATACAGCTTCTCAGAACCTCAGACATGATTGTATCGTTTCATTAGTATCATAATCTCCTCCTCCTCAACATTGCAAACTATATGCCACTACCAAGTTAGCACAAGTCTGTCACTTCTGCATACTGTCCTATGGAATGACATACTGGGTTGACATAGGTGGTCTGGGGAACACAGTGAGCAAAATAACCTTAAATTTCATTATTATGCAAGTCCAACTACACATTGATGCCATAGTTCATTTTGATGCCATAGTTCAATCAAATCAAACAAATACATTTGTATTTGAGCTTGATTACACAAGTCATAAAAGTACCAATTCATTGTAAAACTGTGAAACATGTAATAAACGTAAGGGGCGGGAGTCTGGGGGATGGCCAATGTTGAACATCTTCAGTAATTGGAAGAAACCTTTTTTTAAAACCGGGAAACTCTACTCCAATCTGCCTCCAATTATATTTTACATTTAGAACTTGGGGTTACCATACTTGAATGACTGCATTAGATTGGCACCACTCTTATTGTGGTTCTCGATCTGGCGGAGGTCTACTGTAGATCTGACATAGTGTATTATCAAGGACTGCTGTAATTTGGAATATTACAAGAAGATTGGTTGGCTGAACTATGTGGAGACACAATCGATTGCATTAGGGCTAGGCGAATTATTCCAGGACACCGAAACATGTAGAAAGATTATGAAGAAAAGGTTAACTGAGCTATTTTTGCAGAGAGCAAAGGGCGCCTGAAGGAGGAAGGTTTTTATTATCTCATGTCTATTAATAACACCCAACAGAGATTCATCCTTCTATGTTTCCGAATGAATTTGATCCCTCTAATGTTAGGGTATCCGGAAAAAAGATACACATTTTCAGATTTGCCACCTTGCCCATGCAATAATTTTTCCCTTCAGTCAGACCTTAACCTAATAATATACTGCAAGTACTACACTGCAGAAAGGAAAAGATTGATTCTTCCAATTTTGAGGTACCACAAATTCAAACAATGCAGGGTGGCCATGTATTTTTTTAAGACTCTCCGGGACCCAATAGTATGTTTTTCCCTAGCTTCTTTTTGATGGGCATGCATTAAAAGGAGGAAGACTGGGAGTCGCAGTCTAATAAGTACAAATGAAGATAGAAGTGGTCTATTTCTATAACACGGGCTTTACTTGTTAGTAAGAGATTCATATTATTTTAACCATTTATATATTGGAGATTCCTTTCCATACTCTGGGTTCTTGCTGCCACCAAGTTAGCCCAAGAGTGAGTGATTTTGATCAAAAAGGACTCCTAGGCATGAAAAACAGTCAACCACCTCAAAATTCTTTGATGCCAAACTGAAGTTGGGGTGTTTCTCTCCTCTGGTTCCTCCTGCTACTATTTAAAGGACTTTTGATTAATTTACTTTTAAATCTAGGGAGGCCATGAATGTTGTATAAGCTGTAATTTGGGATTGTAAAGCTATCCCCGTTCTGGCCATAAGTACTGCGTCGTAAGCGTACGCCAATATCGCAAGGGGGCTTTGATTATGAAAGAAATTATGAAGAAAAGGTTAACTGAGCTATTTTTGCAGAGAGCAAAGGGCGCCCTAGGAGGAAGGTTTTTATTATCTCATGTCTATTAATAACACCCAGCAGAGATTCATCCTTCTATGTTTTCGAATGAATTTGATCCCTCTAATATTAGGGTACCCGGAAAAAAGATACACATTTTCAGATTTGCCACCTTGCCCATGCAATAATTATTCCCTTCAGTCAGACCTTAACCTAATAATATACTGCAAGTACTACACTGCAGAAAGAAAAAGATTAATTCTTCCAATTTTGAGGTACCACAAATTCAAACAATGCAGGGTGGCCATGTATTTTTTAAAGACCCTCCGGGACCCATTTGTATGTTTTTCCCTAGCTTCTTTTTGATGGGCATGCATTAAAAGGAGGAAGACTGGGGGTCGCAGTCTAATAAGTACAAATGAAGATAGAAGTGGTCTATTTCTATAACACGGGCTTCACTTGTTAGTAAGAGATTCATATTATTTTAACCATTTATATATTGGAGATTCCTTTCCATACTCTGGGTTCTTGCTGCCACCAAGTTAGTCCAAGAGTGAGTGATTTTGATCGAAAAGGACTCCAAGGCATGAAAACCAGTCAACCACCTCAAAATTCTTTAATGCCAAACTGAAGTTGGAGTGTTTCTCTCCTCTGGCTCCTCCTGCTACTATTATAAAGGACTTTGATTCATTTACTTTTAAATCTAGGGAGGCCATGAATGTTGTATAAGCTGTAATTTGGGATTGTAAAGCTATGCCCGTTCTGGCCATAAGTACTGCGTCGTCGGCATACGCCAATATCGCAAGGGGGCTATGATCGAATTTAGGCACATCCCTTTGTGTGGCAGAAAGGGAGGCCCCTACCAGTTTGTGTAGATAGAAATTAGAAACGGTGCGAGTACACCCCCTTGCTTCACTCCCTTTTCTATCTTAAAGGAACGTGTACACTCCCCATTCCTGCAATACTGTAAACAAGCGGTGGCATTGGCGTACAGCTGACGAATAAAACTTATTATCAGTGGGTCAATGCCCATTCCCTCCATCATAGATCACAGCCTCTAGTGCTAAACATAATCAAAGGTTGTGGTCAAATCTATAAAGGCCCTATTGATTATCCCGCCTTTTGCCTTGGTGTATTTTCCTACGGATAGAGAAAGGTTTCTGCATTGATCCACTGTCCTCATGCCCTTTCGGAAACCATATGGGCCTTCATAAAGATGCTATGATTTTTAGCCCAAACCTCCAGTCTAACTAATAAGAGCCAATCCATAAGCTTGGCAGTAGTATCAAGGAGAGAAATTGGGCTGTATTTCATTGGGGATCCCCTGTCACCCTTCTTGTATATTGGCACTATTACGCTCTGCTTCCAGGATGGTGGTAGACCCTCTATCTGGATGGAATTAAAGACATTAGTTAGTAAAGGGACCCACATATCATAGTTCTCCTGGAAGAGATCGATTGGAATGCCGTCGGGCCCCGGTGCCTTTCCAGAGTCACATGATTCCAGCCCCCCTCTGACCTCTTGTATGGAGAAAATTAACCCACCCTGAGATGCAGCCACTGAGCCAAGAGATGAGGAGATTAAGGTGGATGTGGGACAAAAAATATTTTTGAAGTGTCCCACCCCATACCATAGTTTATTTTGAAGGTCACTAACTAGCAAAACCGGAGGGCAAAAGGTTTAAAATCCCTCCAGTGCATGAGATTCTCATTACACACAGGTCTGTCTTTTTTCTCATCATCAGACCCCGTTACCAAGTAAGGTCCCAGTGCATCGGTTCTCTTGCTTCATCACACTTGCTCTTATTAAATCAGACATCTGCCTCTAGAAGAGAAAATACACTGCACATTCTTGCCACAATTTCTGGCTGTTACATACCGGGGTTACCATCGGGTCCGGCATATCCGGGGTCACCCGGTCTTCCGGGTATGGTTGAAGGAGTGGAGAATCCTGGAGGCCCAGAAATACCAGGAGGACCCGTTGCACCCGGTAATCCTACAAAACGAAAAGTGCATTCCATTATAAAACCTAAGTATTCGCATTGGTAGGTGTCCCTGGGTATAACTTTACCCTTATCTCTTAAGTGGAAGTTTCAAACCGCAGCTCCGCCTCCCATGGTCAGCTGGCCACACCTCCTTTTAGGAGAGGGTATCCTCTCACCCCCCCCCCCCCCCCACCAAACCCTGAGGAGCCCCCCGCAGCCCACTGTTTACAAATGCGGAAAACTATTCCCTTTTGCTGGAAAAGCTATTGAACTAGGCAGGCAGCTGGGTTGTAAAACAGAGCTGCAGTGCAACATTTTTGAAGTGCGAGATTTTGAAAAGAAAATCAAGGGTATACATTTCCCCATTGGGTTATATTGAAAAAAACAACATTTTAGGTGGGAGACACCTAAAATAAAGCCATGGTTGGCTTAAAAAAATCAGGTATATTGGCATGTATGGCAGTAGAAAGGAGGAGCAGGTTACTAAGCGGATACCCAAACGTGGTTGAGCTCATGACATCACTGGGCATATATCTTTAGACTTGCTTCTTTTCCAGCAGGAATAGCAAGGAGTCAGAGGTGACATTGTATTCTGGAGGGAAACTGGGTCAGATTGGCCTTTCTACCACTCGGGCAGTTTACCGACGGGCTGCTGGCTGCATGAGTGAACAACATCGGGGCCATGATTATTCCAGATATATATAAATCCTTCACTAGCACTCACCAGACTCTCCTCTCGATCCCTTCTGGCCGGGAAATCCTGGTTGTCCAGATGCAAAACCTGGAGTTCCCGCTTCACCTTTGGGGCCAGGGAACCCTCGAGACCCTGGGCGGCCTGCTTCATTCAAACCTTTCAAAAGACATTACAATGTATTTCAGTACAGAGTAGAATATTGATCTGTTTTTACGCCAGAGGGCTGAGGACCTGAGGTAGACTTTGGCAGATGGGTTACTGTCAAAAACGTGATTGACATCACAACAGCCTAATTCCAAGTTCCACAGGATATAATCAGGGCCACCGGAATTATGCGGCAGAGTTGAACAAATTATGAGTTAGAGTTCAACAAATTATGTGGCAAGAAAAGGCATATTATACGGCACATTTTGTGATAGTATTACTTCATTATTTTGTCATTTTTACACTTAGTAATAGTATCTGGGAATCGAGTTCACCTTATTAGTAACAATTTAACACCCAAATACAACAGTAACTGACTTAAAGATGACCAGTCCAACTTTGCAAAAAGCATTCCGGGACGCAAGAACCTGAGCAGCCATATTTTTTGTAACTTTTGATCTGTTTGAGATAAAATTTGCAGATTATATTTCTGCTTGTAATGTATTCATTTCTCTGCTATGAATTGTTACATGTTGAATGCTATTATCATTATTGTTCCTGTGAGGTATTTTTACAACAATGCTAATAAAAAATTACAAAGCAAAATGATGGAATATGTCGCAAATGCGGCAAATATATAATTATACTAAAATCACTGCAGAATCAAATATTCCATTGGCCCTGATTATAATGCACTTGTAATAAGGCAGATGGGATATGCGTCACATTTGTAACTGAGTTATCTTCTGCATACGTTAAATCAGGTTTTATTTTATAAGTACTGGGTTAAAAAAAAATATCAAAGGATTAAGTATTACCTGTGTTCCATTGAAAATCATGCATGCCCTATAAAGAACAATCTTTGCACAACTTAATGATTTAGACAATGGAAATTACTAGTCCTCCGAAGGGCTGTCCTCGTGTAATTTTCTTCATAAGTGCAGATTCCATGGGAGGATTCTCCACTGGGACAAATTACCACCACTATCCCTTGGCTTGGCAGTTGTAAATCCAAACATATTACTCTTTACTTTATACAGTTACATTCAGACTGGCTGAGGCCTGTATAAAACCAGCAGTCTGGTAAATTGACACAGATGGACCCTTCCCTTCTGAAGTAGCGGCAGATTTATGTCAGCTTTTATTTGACTCCCTGCTACAGCTGAATTAGCCCACATGGAGTATCACAAGACCCTCATCCCTACCTTCTATGCCACCTGCAATACTTCCCTTGCACTTTACTCCAGTGTTTTTTCCAAACTCTTTACTCCCTCTTCCACTTTACTCCTGTTTTTTTATACAAATTCCTTACTCCTCCTTTCAATATACTTCCTCTTTTTACCCACTTACCTCCACTTCCTGCTTTACTCTAATATTTTTATCAATACCTTACTCCCACTTTACTCCCCTTCTTTTCAAACTCAAGCCTTACTACTTTTTATCAAACCCTTTACTTTCCCTCCTGCTTTAATTTAATTATGTTTGCAAACCCCTTACTCCCACTTTACTTCTTTTTCCAACCCTCTTAATCCCCCTCTAGTCTTACTCCTGTTTTTTAGGTCTCGCCTAGCGTTGCAACGCATGCGCTGTCCCTCGTCGAAACATATTCGGAGAGAGGAGATTTTAGAAGGGGACTTAAAGCCCTGCCCCTCATTTTCATTGGATGGCGTCCCCGGTTCCCGGGTTCGCACCCACCCCTTGCCCTGGCAGAGTCCGGGGTTTGCGGGGTCACTCTCCTGCACACGTACCGTGGCTCCTAGACTCCGAGACCAGCAGAGATCCGATCTGGAGATGTGAGTGCCTGGGCCGCCTCCAGCTGTAGTGAGAACTCTCGGTGGAGGTGTCGTCTCTGCGTAGCACTCACTCCCTTCCCTCCTTCTCTGTCTCCTTCTCTCCCTCGCACACCACAACTCCCCCTGGAGGCTCCTCTGGGGAGCACTTGGTTAACCTTCTGCACCAGGAGGCTGGTGAAACCTCTCTTCACTCCCTGTTTATCGCACTTCAAACTATCTTTGGAGCGAGGCAGAGGTTGCCTGTGTACCAGGGGCAGAGGGCGCCTTTTACACCCTCTTTTATTTATTTTTTTAAACAAACTGTACTTGCAAACGCTGCTGGAGATATAGTTAAAACAAGGCAAACATTACATTTTCTATTTTTTTTATTTTTTAGATATTGGTGAAATTGGTCCAAGGCACTAGAGCGCTTTATCAGAGCACCAGATAACTTTGCATAAGGACACATTTTTGTAAGGCACGGGTGGAGTCAGAGGTTAGCCCAGGATCACAGGATGTCGATCCGAGACAGGGACTCCGCAGAGCGTCAATTAGGCCACATACCATCCCTGAGAGTTCTTGATACCGCAGATGTATTTTGGAAACTATGATAAACATAACAGAACAGTTCTGCACCCAGGCACTACAATGTAGAACTCGACTGATAGAATATATGCACCACCCACAGATGCCAAGTACAGCCATGTTGTGTCAGTCCACCGGCACAATGCATTCTGGATCTTGTAGTTTAACTTTATAGCAGTGCAGCCAACCACTGCCTGGCCAGGAAAGCGCTACACCGAGCACCAATTTATTGCGGCAACATTTTATTTGTTCGGAGACACTACATTGTTAAGTCGAAAGCGCTTTATCTGAGTACCCCACCTTAACGCCGACCACAATTGCAGGCACCTGGGGGCACTGTTCTGCATAGAATGATGGATGGCTGATCTTCCCGTAGGTCTGACCCGGTTTATTGAGCATTAAATTCTTCTGTACCTGCCCTTCTCCCTGCCGATTACTGCTCACCGTAACTCCTGTGGTAGAGCCCTAATGTACCTGTGACTAATTTGAAGGTGCTATTGTGGAACCTCCCCTAACTGCTGGTATCACTATAAGTACCCCCGAGGATGGTGCAGTGTAGATCCAGGGACCAGGCGTCATCCTTCCAATCCAACATTTTGCTGCTGTACTGTCCCTCGGCCAAATGTTTGCACACTCTGCCGCCTGTGTGTTCCCACGAGTGTGCCACCCAGTACTGTGCCCACATTGCCGAACTGTCCTCTACTCCCCATGTGTAAATTATTCTTGCCATTGTAAGAAATGGAGCCAACCCATGATTTCTCGTTGTTGCGCACTATAGTGCCTGGTGCCGCCCCCCCTCCTCCCCCCACCCCGATGTCGGGGAACAGCCAATGTACTCTAAAAAAAACACTCCATTCTTATCTGCAAAAGCCTCCTCCTGCGCAGCCTGGTCCCCCGCCTAAACCTTACAATTGGACCCTTTGCTGCCCTTCCTTAAGCCACCGAAACGAGGGCTCCTTCTTCCTGATCCTCCGTGCGTCACCTCAGGCCAAATACCTCTTCTGAGAAGAGTAAATCATCTGCGCAGGATCACAGGATGTTGAGCCACTCCTAAGTCGGCAGCTCTCTGCGCCACCCGCGCAAACAACCCTTTGCCCTCCATTCACTTCTCACCGCAATAATACCCCTTCATTCCTCCCCAGACAGTGCTTCACCCCCCGCCCATGTCTCCCGAGCGCCTGTAGGCACCGCGGTTGACAAGGAACTGCAACCAATTTCACTGACCCCAGAAGGATGAAAGGCAGAGGGTATGAAGACTGGGCCTTGAACCGCTACACAAGGACACCAGCCGCTCTCTAAGTCCTCTCCCTATGCGTGTGGGTTAGAGCCAAACCAGCAATCACCTCGAGGGCAGCGGACCAACAGCCTTCCCTTGTGCCTGTGCAAGGCGACAAGCCCCCCCAACCATCTGCTGGCACTGTGATCCACGCTGCCTCCCCTCCCTGTGTGCCGTGCCCCCAGTACCACCGGCCCCATCAGCACACCCCATCGGCTGCCCCACACATCTTTCCCACCCTCTCCTCCTTGGGCAGCGGCACCTCCTCCCTCCCAAGTCCCACTGCTCCCTGAACCTATATCTGCACGAATACTGATCTCACACCTATATATGCAGTGATAGTAATATGACAACTATATCTGCAGTGACAGTGATCTCACACCTGTAACTGCAATCATTGTAACAATACATGGGTATATGTAATATCCACTCAGAGTCCATATTCCAAAATGCCTGGGTATTAACATTTTGAATGCATTCGATTAAAGTGATAAAAAAACATTAATAAAAGCCAGCACTGTTTACAATACAAAACTCACACTAGTACAGATGCAATGCGATAGATTTCAAAATTACAACAAAGTGAGCTATTGCCATTTTGAATTACATTTGATTAATGCTTCACAAAGGAAAAAAAACACAATAACGTTTACAATGCCAATAGCTCAAAACAATGTAATTGCGTGACCTATTGCATTGTAAATGCTTGTTTTTTTTTTTACAAATTGTTTACTCCCACTCCTACTTGACTCCGTTTATTTTTAAAACCCTCTCTTCCCACTTTGCCCCTCTTCTCCTTTATTCCGACTGTTTTTTCGAACTCTTTAGTCAACCTCCCACTTTACTCACTTTTCTCAAACCCATACTCACTCTCATTCCCTTTTTTAACAAATCCCTATCTCCCCTTCTGCTTAGCTCCCTTTTTAAAAATCACTGCCCCACCTCCTTCTTTACTCCCTTTTTAACAACCCCCTTACTCTGCCTTTACTCTCTTCATAACAACACCCTAACTCTGCCTTTACTCTCTTTTTAACAAATTCCTTACTACAACTCCTGATTTACTCCTTTTTTTTTTACAAGCAGTTTACCTCTCTCCCGCTCTACTCTTTTTTTTAAATAAAATACTCACCTTGCTGCATTATTTTTTTATAACCACTCACCCTCCCACCCTCTCGCTACCCACTGATATGTATACCTATCCCTGGCCCCTTCTTACCTCTTTGGCACACTGTCCTCTTTTTTCTCCACTGAATTATTTTCCATAAAAAAATAATATTTTTGTGGATAAGATATTTAGTCATTGTAAACTTTTCCTAAAATGAATATTCATTAGCCTGTTTTTGTCAGGCTGACTTTCTTCTTTTTAGGGATTTGTCAAGTGACGGATTACCAGAGATTACACTTTTATGTTGACCTATTCATGCAATGACAGTGCGGGCATTGCAGACCTTTTGCAAAAACATATATGGCCTCACTTCCTCACAAATGCTATTATAATGTATATGGAAAACTGTTACATACATGATAACTATCTGTTTGTAGCTTGAAGTGTTGTAGATTCACCAGGTGTGCTCAATCCTGCCATCTAGTGTTAGGCAGTGATGTTGCCAGTTCTTTGAAGTACACATTTCTGTTTTGAGGACACTTGTGATCCTTCCTTGGGACCAACAATGCACCAGGACAAAGACTCCACAGAGCATCTGAGGCATAGGCTTGCATCCTAAAAGATGGGAGGTCACACGTCAAGCTTGCGGCTCTCCTTATTTTGGAGGCACAGCATCTTCAGTTCCATAGTAAAAGGCTATCACCTCCTAGCTGTGTGTACAAACAGAAAGCCAGGTGGCATGTGACCCCTAGATGTAGAGTGGGTGATCAGCGTTTGTTTACATTTCTTCGTTACCACCCTCGCTTATGTTCTATGCTGCACATTTATCCGCGAAGTTCAGCGAGGGCAGAGAACTCCATTTTAGGTAAGGGCTCCATGGAAGTCATCCTCTTCCTCGATCACATGCAGTTCCACCTTATGATGATCTGCTACTCTCTGAATGACTGCATAGTACGCGGTTGTGTCATCTGGTGGGGAAGCCCCACTGGGTAGGGCTTAAAGTATCGTTCTGAGAATCCACATCGTATACCTGCTATGGATCCTTTCTTTCATCAATAGTGAGAGGCTCATAGTATTGGTCCTGGGGGTCAGACTCAATGTCCTGCTGTGAATCAGTGCGTGTTGGGTGCTGGGGTGAAGGTTGTGGTGGCTGGGGGAAGGCTGAGGAGCCTGGCTGGTGTTCTTGTGTTCCTTCTCAGAGATCGCCTCCTCGAATGTTAGTCTTCTCTACGTTAGAGGGCTTGGATCCACAGGATCCCTGACTGAAGGTGGATGCAAATTTTACTTTACCTGACATCAGGCTGATCACCATAGGTTCGATTGGCACTGATACAGGCATCAGAGTCGACTTTTGGAGTTGGTGGTTCACTACCTCCTGCTGAGATGGTGTGGTCTGGCTTTGAACCTCAGAGCCCACGGTTCTAGGTTTTTTCTGGAGCGAGAAATGATGTTGGTGGCAGGCGGGCTTAGGGACATCGGCTGGAGCTGTTGTCGAGGCCTCGTTGGCACATCCTTGAGGTTCAAAGCCTGTCTCTCTCCCTAGAGTCAGGTAGGTAGGTAGGTCGGTCAGTCGCTCTCTCTCTAGGGAGAGAGAGAGAGAGAGAGAGAGAGAGAGAGAGAGAGAGCAAGAAAGAGAGAGGGAGAGAGAGAGAGAGAGAGCGAGATAGAGAGAGAGCGAGATAGAGAGAGAGAAAGAGAGAGAGCGAGAGAGCGAGAGAGATAGAGCGAGACCGGTGGTTGCCCTGACTTTGAGACTCTTGTTGAGATAGAACCCTGGAAGAATGATCCTCAGATGGTAACTGCAGTCTTTAGCGCAGTCTGTGTCCTGGGTGTATGTTTTACTGGATCAAAGTCCGTCCTCTGAGGACAGAGTTTCCAGCTCTGATCTATTAGGCCTGCAAGGTACTGGGGGCACCTTCCTCTAGGAGTAAGTTCCTTCAATTTTTTCGGAACCAAGAGTAGTTGATGGCTTGGTAGAGTCTTGGTGCTGCATTCCATAATGTGTTCATCAACGATCCCTCCTATACTGTCTTCTTATTTTCAAAGGGCTGGCAGGCTGAACAGCTTGAATTTGCAGTATACGCTTCGAGGTTATCCACAAAACTAACAATGCACCAGGACAATGAGTACACCTCATTTTTTCTGTCATCAGATTGGCTAGTACTTTGGAACTATGACTGTTGAGGTACAAAGAACAGTTGTTTGACTCTAGAATCATCTCCAACAACTACAAAAAACTGCTTCCATCTTTAACGATTGGGATTTAATCCAGATCAGAGGTCTTTTTTCACTGATCCAGGTCGTATGAGAATGACTCAGTGGGAAGTAGAGGGAAGGGGTTATGGAGAACACACACCTTCAGTTTTGTCTCAAGTACAACAGTACGTTCCTGTGACAGTCACATGTTTTGAAATCTCTGCTTGACCAGAGACCGCAAGGAATAACACAAAAATTGCAACATCTATGCCATTGGATGGCAGGAGTGTACAACTTGATCTAAGGCTAAAAATGCTAAAAACATTCAATGGCATTAAATCTAAAAGCATAAATCACACTATAGCTTATATGGATGCAAGTGACAATGATGCCTCCTCACAAGGAACTCATCAGTGCCAATAAGGCAGTTGTAGAAATTTATTTCACAAATATTTGTAGCAGAAACAAATGGATCGAACAAATGGTGAACCTGAGCACAGTCCTAGGTGTGTTCACTAGCAGTAGGCAAACACTATAGACAAACCAGTAAATATTTGTATTCTTGCATTAGAAGGCACAAAAGTAAATTTTTGATAAAAACGCTGAGTAGTCCCCAAAAAACGTAACTGCAGCAGAATGTTTAGATTACCTTCCACAAAGAGTATTAGTGCCCAAAGTACCATAAACCTGTCAATTTTTGGCATTTTTCTATTTAAACAAGGCAAAATAGACATTTATACTACTTCTATTTACCTGGTGTTCCCGATAATCCCTTGGTTCCTGGCAAGCCATTTAGACCAGTCAGACCTGAAAATCCTGGATAACCTAAAATAAAATGTGATAGAGAATATTAAAAAACAGAAACACTTATCAACTGTTGTGAGACAGTAAATTATTAGCTGAGGTGGATGGTAGTCCTCTTCAAGTAATAATGGCTCAATCCTTGGTAGCTGTACGACAGGATTAGCTTAGGAGATATGTGCAAATAATTTATCAGTACCAAAACAGTTCAAAAGTAAAACACACAACACCAAAAAATCTCTCACTGCAATTTAAAAAAATAGAGAAAATGTTAAGGTGTGAATAGACACCAAAATGGCAAAAATCTGAAGTAGAAACCAGACATGTGATTTTTCAAAGTTTTTGCTGTTTCTAGCACCAAGAAGCACAAAGCGCCACCTGAGGGTAGCTGGTCAAGCTAGATCGGCTGAAACTTAAAAGTTAAGGCCAACCGCAATGGAGTTCATGTTGCATACTGGGACCATGTTCGTACCCATGGAAAGTTCTGACTTCTTCATTTTTCTGGAGGAAAGTCCTCATCGACAAGGATGTTCAGGGGATTGGGGTGAGAGCTGAATCCGAAGAGGGTTCTTAAACGGCAGCTGGATGAAGGGCGAGATCTCAGTGAGAGCCTCGCCGGGAAGTTTAAGGCTCGGACATTGAGAAAACTTCGAGCAGGTGTAGTCTGAATTCTAGGTCCAGGAAGGTGTCGTCGGGTGCGGGGTGCTGCTGCATGCTGTTTGCCCTTATGAAATCCTCTATGTTCAGACTTAGAAACTTTTCTGGAAGTCAGGATTCTTTCTGTGGGATAAACCATCAAGTTGACTCTGACCGGCAGTTGGATGTCGGTTGCTCTGGCTCGGTAGCCTCTCGTTCTTTTTGATGAAAGTTCAGAAAAACTTTCTAAGTGTCCAGTCTCAATTTGTAAGGGGCAGGGAGGATACTCAAACACCAGCCAAGGATCCAGGACCTTTTTGGCACAGCTTGGGGTTTAGGACTCAATTTCCCAGAAGCCATTAGCAGCATCCAGAGCAAATCCAGTTGGAACTAGTCAGCTGGGCTCAGTAGAGATTTGGATTTCTTGCAGCATCTATGTACCTGGAGCAGAATAGTAGGAAAGACAACTAGCTCTTGGAGTTCAATCTTCTGTCCTGGGTGCACGTGGGAAGCAGTTTCAGCCCTTGAAATTTCTCTCCACAGGTTCAACAGCATGTGCAGTCCTTCTTCTGTCTTCCACAGGTCCATGGTGTTCTGAAGAGGGTACTAAGGGTGTCTCTTTTATGTCCAGTGCTAGCCTGTGGATAGGGATAGGGAATAGGGGAAACTCCTGCCCCCTTCCTAAGCAATGGGATAAATGTTCCCAGGACCCTGGTCCTACCCACTTTTGCAGCATTCCCGGTGTGTTTTACTTTAAACTATTCCACAATGCCACTTTCTACCTTAAACCAATATGGCAGAACCTTTCTTCCCTTGTGATGAAGAGCTCTGGTACAACCATAAGTGTCTAGCTAGACAAATCAGCCCCCCCCCCTGCAAACCAGTTCTGAACCCCCCCTCTCTCCCCCCTCCCCCGCCCCCCCCAACACCACTGGGACCTGTGCCACTCTGGCTACTTGGACAATGGCAGGGTGTTTGTTACATCTGCCTTTGACAGGGGATGCCTCTTTGAAGTTCATTTAGTTGGTGGACACAGCCTCCCCCTCTCCGCCATCCCAGCCAAGTCCTCTTTTGTTCCCTTTCCTGGGAGTCATTCACACCTTCTTGCAAGGGGCCAGTAATAATAATAATAATAATACAGCATTTTGTAAAGCGCGAACAGCTACCTCACGAGGAGGTGTCCCGGCGCTAGGAAGAACACAGTTGACCTGGAGAGTTGAAGTGAGGGAGCTTAGCGTGGTTGGGTAAAGAGGCAAGTTTTAGCAACCGCTTGAAGCAAGGTTCAGAGGGGGCTTGCTGAATTGCTGGGGGCAGGGTGTTCCATAGCGTTGCAACATTTGCCGAAAAAGTTCGACCCCCCAATCGAGCCCTTTTTGCTCGTGGGACGACAAGTTGAACACGGCAATTGGAACAAAGCGCACGGGCCTGGAAGTATCTCGGGAGCCGGGTTTTCAAATACTTAGGACAGGCAGTGGGGCATTAACTCTGACAAGGCTACTAGAGGATTTAGACAGGAAAATACCAACTTTCTAAAAGTGGCGTTTTCAGAATAGTAATTTAAAATCTGACTTGACCAGTAAAATGAATTTTAATTTACTGTTAATTTGTGTCCTTGATTCATTGTTCTAGCTATTCCCAAAATGAAGTTATACAATATAAATTGTTACACTGTAACCCAGTGCTTTTCTATGGGAGAGCTAACCTTGCCACAGTGAAAAAGACTTTTCACTGTTAGGACATGTAAATAGTAAGTACACAAGCCCTTTTTTTGTTTAATACCATGCAGCTTGTTCTATTGCCATTTAGGGCTTGCCATTTGGGGTGACCTATAATTATTAGAAAGAAAGATTCAGGCTTAGGAATGGGTTTACTTTTCCAGGTTGAATTTTATAGTTTTAAAACGGCACAGTGAAGGAAGCTGGCTATTTATGTCACAAACTATGCTGACGACACGCAGCTCATCCTCTCATTGGAGGGGGAGCAATCTCCTTCTATTTATGAGTTTCACTGTTGTCTGCGTAATACGGCACAGCGGTTGAAAGCCAATTCATTACAATTTAATGCCGGTAAGACGGAGATTCTTTTCTGTCCGGTTGACAGAATTCCTTCACTGCTGTCTAGTAACTTCTGGCCTAATGAAATGTCAACTGCACTGAGGCTAGTGGAGAAGGTTCGCAATCTGGGTATTGTGTTTAACAATAAGCTGAACATGGAAGCCCAAGTCACTAAAGCGGTGGGAAACTGCTTGGCAATCATCAGATCACTACGCAAAATCCTTCCTTTACTACCATCTCAAGTGCGGGCCCTTGTACAGAGTACAGTCTTGAGTAGACTGGACTACTGTAACGCCCTCTTTGCTTGAATCTCCTAAGTTCCTGTTGGACAGATTGTCGAGAATCCAGTCCGCCGCAGCTAAACTTCCTTTGGGATGGCCGAGACGGTCCTCGTCCTCCAAGGCCCTTGCAGAACTCCACTGGTTGCCTGTGGGACAGAGAATTAAGTTTAAATCTCTCTGTCTTGTGTTTAAAGCTTGGCACTGGATGGGTCCTAGCGTGTTAAAGAGAAAGTTTGAGTGGTATGCCCCAGCTAGAAATCTTCGCTCTACTTCAGCTAGATTGGTTAAGGTAGCTAGGTTTAGGAAAGCCAGAACCGGCGGCAGAACTTTTGCGGTCGCTGCGGCCAAACTGTGGAATGGACTGCCTCTGGAAGTAAGACACATCAGTGAGCTCCTACCCAATGGGATACTTACACCTGGGGTGACTACCTCTTTTCGTGTCCACATCAGGTGGCCCACCTTGGGGGGTGCCTAACTTGATAGTGAGGCATGCCTATTGACTAGCTAATTTTCCCTCCTGTTCTAGAGCTAAATGGGCCCCAGGGCAGGGGGGTGGCATGCTTCATGTCTGGAGGAAGCCGGGGTTGCATATCAAAGATGGCAGAGGCTTTGAAGCCTCTGGGCTGGGTACATGAATTCACTAGACACCCAGCTGAAGGAGGTGTGATCACCTTTCTCAGGAGCAGGCATTGCTCCTGATTACTGAGAGCTTTGGCAGTCCCGAGCATGAGGTCAGAAACTCGACTGGGGTGGCTGGCTGGAAGAGTCCAGTTAGCCAGCACACTAAAAGACTGGTAGGTTTCAGGGGGTACCTCGAAGATGCCCTCTGGTTGCATGTCAAAATAAATCCTACACGGGCATCAGGTTGTGTAGCTGGGTGACTCATAATAAACAGGGCCCAGTGCATGGCCTTAAGATGGCTACCTGATCACTTGCAATGACCAGCAATAGAACTGGGTATCACAGGGGCATACCTGCTCATACAGATAAGTCCTCACCTATAAAATAATGAACCCTGCCTTAGGGCTGCCCGGCCTGCTGTAGGGTGACACATAGTATACGCAGTGTCTTTGGTAATGGCACACAAGCAGCGGGTCATGCCGCGTTTTCGAAAAAGGTTTGCACCGTTTCATGCAGCCTGCCATGGCAGGCTAAGAGTCATGTTTTCACTTGTCACTTTAGTGGTGGCATAAGAAGTGCTTCAGTCCACTAGTGATATTAAATTTACAGGCCCTGGTCACACAGAGTCCCACATACTAGGAACCTATAGGTAAGTGAAATAAGCCAATCCGAAATTAGCCAATTCTACATGTTTTTAGGGGTCAGAGCACCTACACCGGGCAGCAACACCCCAGTGTTCAGAGTCCATACACCAGCAATAAAAATCTAGGAAAAAGTGTGTGCTTCTGAGGGGGGGGGGTTTAGGTAGCGGTTTCACCGACGCAAAAAGGGCATTTTTTTTTACACAATTACATATATCTTTGACAATCATTACTTATCAAAATGCAATGCGGATGTAATGCCTGCAAAATTCTGAACCATTGGCAATCACTCTGGCTGCGATCCAGTACATTGCTTTTCACACACTATGTCACTTGAGATGTAGACCAGCCTTATGAAAATCAGTCTTGGTCCTGCAGAATAAGGAGCAGTCAAGCTCAAACTGCCAGCCCAGATCCCCTCTGAAAGTAAACAAAAAACATCCATGAGAAGAAAAAGTTGCTTACCTGCGATTAAGATCTTTCGGGTGGATACACTATCTACCTACAGATTCCTGACGTGTAGAGTAATCCACAGGCATCAGACTGGATCCCCAACTCAAAGCAATGATTTCGCTGTTGAGGGCGCCAGACTCAGTTGGTACTGGAAGTGACATCAGGTGATATCACCAGGGCCATATAGCATCCACCCCAGCGCATCAACATCCGCGTCCTCTGTTTTTCCCTAGCCTTCCAGGTGAGAGGGCAGATTGACTTTGATGAAGGATTGCAGTACCAGAACAATGCAAGATGGGATCTTATTAACTTTTCCTATGACACATCCATCAAACGGGGAAGCGAACGAGTCAATAAAGAATCTGAAGGTAGAGTAGCCACCAGAAAGATCATTACTGCAGGTAAGTAATTTTATCTTATGATGAATCCTTCTCTCTGCCCAGATTGATGGATGGTTAGACAAGAAAATCCTGCAAGGCTGATCTGGCAAAGTGTCAATCCATGCGCACCTCCTAATACAGACAGTAGTATTCTGTAAGGAAGCCCATGTTGTTGCCGTACAGATTTCTGCAATCAAGACTCCCTGAGCAAGAGTAGAAGTGGTTGATTTAGCCCTTGTGGAATGGGCTCTAATTCCAACAGTAGGCTCTTTCTTGGCTAAGGCTTAGCACTTCATGATGCAGAGGAAGATCCACCAAGACAGAGTCCTCTTCTGCACCACCTTACCTTTTTGGCACCACAGTATCTGACAAAAAGCTGGTTGTTTGATAGTGTGGTCCAGGTGGTAGTTAATTGCCCGCTGAGGATCCAACCAATGCAACCGCTACTCCTCTTTTGCAGGATGAGGTGGAGGACAGAAGGTCAGAAGAGTGATAGAAGGTCCAGCCTGAGTGGAAGGCATAGCGAAGGAAATGTGGAGAAGCGCAGAATGTCTGTATATCGCACCCTTATAGTCTGTCCAGGGGCAATGAGAATGACTTGTGTCCTGCCTTAGCAAATCTTACTGAGAAGTCGAGGAATCAAGAATCAAGTGTAAGGGGGAAGCTCGTAATGCAGCTGAAAGTTCCACCTCATCTCACCATGGCTCACTCAACCGATACTGTAAGGAGCAGAACAGATGGCGTTAAGTATTTTCTGAGGAGGCAAATAAGCCCACCTGAGGAGTGCCTCACTGGGCAAAGAAGCCCCAGATTACAATCAGCAGAAGACGTCACTTGTAACTGGCAAAATTATGTCGGCTCTGGCTGTTGGCTCTTACATTTAGAGACCCCGCTAGGTGACTGGTGGTGAGCCCAAGACCACAGTCTCAACATTTCCAGCCAAAGGAGGTGAGAACCTACCCCCCTTGCTTTTTTACATACCAGTCTTGTTGTCCATCAAGTTCTGGTGGGATCAATTTGCAATGGAGGCGAGGTAGGCCTTGAGTTCCAGCCGAATAGCGCGCAGTTCTCATAGATTGATATGAAGCACCCACTCTTCCGGAGACCAGAGGCCTCTGATCTGCAGAACCTCCAGATGGGCTCCACAACCTAAAACGGAGGCATCCATCACCTTCATAGTCACGGTTAGAGGGTGAGTGAAGGCCATCCTGTGAGTAAAGTTGGCCTCAATACCCCACCAGGCCACTACGATATAGCACTGGGTGAGATCAAGATGGAGTCTGAGAGGTGTACCCCATACTGGAGCCACTGCCTGCGTAGGCACCACTGCAAGGCCTTCATGTGCCAATGTGCATGCATGACTAAGAGGATGCAGGAAGCCAGCAGACCTACAAAAGGCAGAACTGTCAGGATTGTAATAGTAGTGCCCTGCTGGAAATATGGAACCATCTCCTGGAAGTCTCTGATTCTCTGAGTCGGAGGAAAGGTGCAGAGAAAAGTGGAGTCCAGTACTGACCCTATGAACTGGAGTCATTGGGAGGGCCACTGGTGAGGTCTGGGCTCGTTGATCGAAAAGCCTGGGTGAAACATCAGAGCTGCTGTTGTCTGCAGATGGCGAAACACCACCACCGGTGAGCTGACTTGTAGGACCCAATCATCCAGGTATTGGAAAATTGTGGCACTCAACTGTTTGAGATGGGCCACAACCATTGCCATCACCTTTGTAAAGACTCGAGGTGCCCAAGTTACACGAAAGGACAGTACTACAAATTGGTTGTGCATAGAACCCTCCACAGAAGAACAGTCCTTAAGCAGTTCCAGGCATTTTATCTGTGTTGCAATGGTTTCCTATGGTGTGGTCCTGATGCAAGGGATGAAGGATGCTGAAGATGCTCCAAGGATGCTGTGGATGTGACAGCGTCTACGGGGGTCTTCCTGAAGAGGTTACTTAGTCCATAAAGATGGTGAGGGGGGTCCTACTTGCAGGGTCAATGTACCACAAGGCTCCCACCGGTCTGGCTGAAGTCTAGTCCCCACTGGACCACCAGTTGTCTGGTGTTGTGATCACAGGCCATACCTTCCTGGGTTGATAACTTGCCTCGGTCTCTGCAACTCTCCGACAGCACTCCCAGGCTCAGCGAACTCGGGAGCAACTCTGTGTGTCGGGTCTTGGTCCTTGGTGCTACATGGCAGCAGTGGTAGAGGAGTGAAGACTTTGGGCTATCAACTTGCCCCAGCAGGCTTCTTCAGCTGTTGTGTCCTTGTGTTGCCAACAGGAGTCCAGCCAGCTGGCCCTTGGTGTTCTTGTGGCATGACTGGGCTCGGGAGGCAGGCACAGTCCCTCTCTTCCCTAGCCACCAGGTGCAGTTTCGATTGTGCAGCCTCTCTTAGCTGGCAGTTTGATGCAGCAAGGCAGTCCTTCTTCCAAGTCGGGTGAATTCGGAGTTCTGGGTGCCAAGGGGGTCATCGTTATCTTAGGAAAATGCTCTGAGGGAAGGATGCAGTTAGTTGTCAATGGGCTACCAGGTTCCCTCACACCTGATGACCACTTCCTGGGATGTGTGGCATCTGGCTATTCCAGGATGCACAATTCTGCCCACTTCCAACATGGCAAGACACCTCTCTTGACACTCAGAGCTCCTTAGCCCACTCCCTAAGGTGTGGTTACACGCCCCTTGACAAAACAGTTTGACAACTGGCTTCTCCTCTCCTGTACACAGTGCCAGCCTGCATGCCTAAACAATAGAGCACCCCTCTCCTAAATGTTATCCACTTGCCCTTCAAGGCGGCTTCTCCTTTGAAGCTCACCTTTTGGGCTAACACCTGTGTGGATCCCTGCAGCAGGGAGGTAACACATCTGTCCCACACATCTGTGCCACCCTGTTGTGTCTTTTTCTGAGAGTCATTACCACGTTTCCCCAGGGGTACAGAAAGCTGTCTGAAGAACAAGCCCCGTGTACAACAGTAAAAGGGCACTGGAAAACTTGGACAATTAAAGCCCAAGTCTAATCTAAATTTGTACTTTGCCGACCAGTGACATTAAGTTCGACTTAACCATTAAATCAGAGAGAGGGGAAATGGGGAAAGGGAGAGGAGGCACCTGAAGAAAGGGAAGGGTGTAGGCCCACTCATTTGGCAAAAGTCTTTTTAAAGTGCTTTGAGGGGATTTGTGGTTTGTAGGGGTGACAAATGAACAGAAACACATTAAAATAATTTTAGAATAATATTTTTTACAAATATATTTTTGAAAACGATATTTAAAACAATGATTTTCTTGAAAATTATATTACTTACCTACAAAACGATATTCTTGACAATATTTTTGCATCACAATATTTTGGTCACAACATTTCTTTTCCAATATGCCGAAGAAATCTCTGCTAAACCAAAGGACAGGGGTGTCTATACTTTTCACAACAGGCTTATCTAGTGTTGTAAAAGTATACAGGAGGTGTTTGCGCACGTGGGAACTAGCATGTCCAAAAGGAAAATACCAGTCCTGCATAATGGGAGCCACCATCTTGTGCAGCCCACACACATGGAGCCCAACGGGCTCCAACACTCAATGGTCCAGACAAACACCTGTGAAATCAATTCCTGCAGGTACCCCTTGTACAAGACTTGATGAAGAGCAAGGACTGCATTTATCAGAGACTGAATTAACGTTTTAAGGCAGATGCTGGTAATATAAAAAGGTCTGTACTCCTGCCTAGAAATACATGCCACCACCCTGTCAGTACCACTCCATCTAGTAGACAGTGCAGTAGCAAGTCTCACAAAAACTGTACACATTGGGGTGATCCCTGACATCAGAGCCTAGCGCAGAAGTTGAGAATAATAAAGGGAAAACCTCCAGCAGGCTCAAAGGAGAGTCACAGCTTCACAAAGCAATGCAGAGGACTTTTCTCCAACAGGTAGGGAGGCTCTCAAATCTGTAACTTTCTGAGTATTCAAAAACATTTGCAAGAGCTCTCCATTCCTAAATGTATACCCAATCATACTTTAAAGAAAATGTAATAATAAGTGTGACATTAATGTGAATCTCGGGAGATCTAGGAGAAAAGATTTTCCCACACAGAAACATGTTTATATTTGGTGAAAAATGTTGGAATTCAATTACAGTCTAGAGATACCATGCACAAGAGCCTACGATTTTGTTAAGTTTAAAAAATACTAAGCAGGTTTGACAAGCAAGTCCCTTGCGATATAGAAATAGGAAGAATGTGGGAAGTGTGCTGCTTTTCTCTTTAACCTAATTTCCAGGGAGATAAAATTAAATGTGTGTCCATCTATTCATTTAGGGGTAACCTTCATTGAACTAGGAGGTAGTTTTTTCAAAAGAGGAAAACAGCATGTTCCCCTCATTCATACTATGGATACTGTGGTTTTCACCACATGCTCTGGTCCCATCACTGACCACGAAGAGAAGATGTATACACTAGATTTAAAGAGGTGCATACAGTTGGTACAAGTCCGCAGCCTGCACCTTCCACACATTGTACTCTCTTTCTCAGAGGTCAAAGGTTTCCGACTGCGACCAAAATGCGTCAACAGATCCTGCTTCGGAGAAAGGGGTCCTTAGCTTACTGTGTTTTCAGTGAAATAAACATCCCTTTTCCTCTCTGCACATTTAATGCATTTATGTAATCCTATTTATGCAAAAGAAAATGAATGTGTTGCAAATATCAGAACGCAGAGCCTCAACACAACATTAAAATCAAGTATCTTTAAAACTGCCTCCTTGTGCATTAAGCAATCTGCGACAATCAAATAACTTCACCTGCTCCTGCTGCCAGAAGCGTGTCTTATTTTTGCTGGGCTAAATTTTTATAAAAATCACTCACCTTTAGTCCCCGGAAAGCCAGGTGCCCCTGGAAATCCTTGTGGTCCTGGCAGTCCTGGAGACCCTGGGAAGCCAGGGTTCCCTCTCAGTCCAAGCAGCCCAGGTATACCTAGAAACAGAGCATAAATATACTGGCTATGAACCACCCTTGCTTGAGAATCCATTCTGTGCAACAGTCTAGAGAACATTTTCAGCAATCACTTCGGGACCAAAGAACCACGCGCAACAATACCTACACCTACAGCCATAACATTCATCACCATAAATGTTGCATTGTCTTTTTGAAAAATGTTTCAAGTATTTTCATAAACATTGCTAAATTGGCAAGCTTTGGAAAAAAGCCTAATGTTTCAACGTGAAATGTTGGATTTGGTTCACCCATCTACTGGAAGTTTTTAACAAGGAAATATAAGTGGAAATACTTAAAAACATTTACCCAGAGGACCTTAGTAAGATGATTTATTTTTTACAGCTAGGTGAAGTCTAACAAACACTAGTAAAATGGCTTGTCTAATGAGAGTGCCACACCATTGGTTTTCCAATAAATACAAACAATCTAAATGGTTGCCATGTATGGATGCCTAGAGCATCTAGGAATGCTTTTTGTCTGAGGAAACCTGCTCCAAGGAGGCTACTGGTGCACGACAGCAAATGTGCACACATGGGCAGCCATCTTAGAATGGGTTTTCAGAAACAAAAAGCATGGCTGCCTAAATAACAAAAATATTGTGCAGAAGGGCAGAAATCAAAGAAGTGGCACACTCATAACTTTGTTGCAGTTGGTGGGTTCCTGGAAAAAAGTTAATTTTTTAAGAATTAAAATTAAAAATAAGTCGGGGAAAAGTTGGAATGCAACACACAAGCGTAGATGTAAGATGAATGAATTGACAGCGGAGGATGTACAGCATCGAAACACTTTCCAGCAGTGTGCTATAACTAAAAGAAAACATGAAAACTAAATGGCAGAGCAGGGAGAGGTGAGAGAACAATGGAGGAAGCAGGGAGAGAAAGCAGCATACACAGCACAAAGGGGGCAAAAATGTAAAGCAAAACCAGTACACAAGGGAAAGAAGACAACATATGCACTCTCTTGAAGTGCTGAAAAAAGAAGAAAAAAGTAAATCCCTAATTGTAGGCAAAAAAAGAAAAGATACAATTCTTCCAATCAAAAACTCTGTAAACAGCTATTGTCTCAGGAAGGGACAAACAAAGAGAGGAAGGCAAGCCATTAAAGTAGAAGCAAGCACATGATATAGACAAGAAAGCCAATGAATGATAAGACATGGGCTGACCCAAAGGGCAGTCTAAAAATTGGTATTGTACACACTAGTTCTTTTAACAGCCGACAGCTATAGCAAGCTCTATCTACAGGAGAGACCTAAAAATGGGCTTTAAATTACTTTGTATCACTTTGGGGGCATGACCATTTAAGGAACATAAGAATTCATGACTGACGGACAACACTGAAGCTTCCAACCCCTGCATTATCTCGTCACCAAATGCACTGTGAGGAAAAGGTCAGAGTCAGTGCAGCTTTACACCTCACATAAAGCTGATAAGAGTGGGCTAGCTCATGAGTGGGCACACACTGCAGAGCTAAGAAGTCAGAGCACCAGTGTTCGGGAAAGGCAACATTTCCAAAATGGCAACAACTCTTAAAATGATAAAAACATTCCTGGTCGAAGGTTTAAGATTTAAGGCCAACAGTAGTTTCTTTGTGTAAGCACTGCCAATATATGTTTGGGCTGGAATTACATTTTGTTCATTAGACAAAGCAAAACCTAACTCAAATGATGGCTACATCATCAGTTGGACATAAGTAAAAAAGGAATCAAAACGATTCTAAATTTTAAAAAAAATGTTACATTCTTTTAAGCAAACACAGAACATGAGCGTAAGACTATTTATGTTTACATTCAATATGCCACAAGTAAAGTAGGTACAAATAAAGCACTCTGTATACACAATAGAGTAAAGAAGGACAGTACATAGCAGGGAACATGGATACAGGGAGGATGTGGTGGATTTGGTGGTGCAGTTATCAACAGGCAACAGGCAACTCCTCAAAACCAGCAAGAAGACCGGAATAATTCCCTGCCTCCCTTTTCTTTACTACACTCCGATGTCTCTGCGTAGACTATGAGTGAAGTCAGGCGTATTGGGGGAGGGTAGAAAAGCACAAATGCACAGTGTGGTGAACTGGACCTCAATGATCCTATGCTAAAGTAACACATCTGGCTCAGGATTCAACAGCATAATTTCTTTAACACTAAAAGATATCCATGTGTACGCTAACGTTCAGTTATCCTCTCACACTCATATCAGCTCTTCGCCTGACACAAGCATTTATTGAACAGTACCTGTTTGTCCAGCTCGCCCTGTTTCACCCGGAGCGCCTTTAGTAGAGAATCCAGGGAATCCTGAGGGACCTGGCTCTCCGGGTAGACCGCTCGCTCCTGTTACCCCTAAAATATCAGTAAAAACATCAATCACACTTTGTATCTTCTCCAAATTCTTTGTAATAGAGATAATACTGGACAAATGAAGAACTTTGATATGGAGAGCAGGCAGGGTATATAGAAATTCAACACTGAATAGCAGGGCTAGAAAGAATATAGTGCCCAGTATCATGAACCAACATGTGGCTAAATTGCATGGCTAGTCCTCTACCCAGCTAACAGTCCTTGGGAGAGAAAGTGCAAACATGACATTATGGGAAGACAGTATCCTGAAATGCTGCAAATAAGATAGTAGTGTTGATGGCTGACACAGCAAGGTAACAAGCACGATACTTCACTTTGGTAATGCTTTATCTGCTCAAGACCCCATCTAGCCCAGATTTCTTACCATAGAATAAACCTCAGGGGCTAGATTGGATCCAAAATGTATTCCTGAGCAGTACCCCTGCATGCTGGTAGGTCTCGTCCTAAGTGACGTGCGCAGTGCTTGTAAAGGCGCCACCTCAGCAAGCTGACATCAGTTTCTTTTTGCGACCTTCCACTGCAGAAGTGAGGAGCCACGAAGGACAATGGCTGCTCGTGCGTAAAACTAGAGTCCCTAAAAGGGAAGCAACCCTTTACACTGAAATCTTTTTGCAGAGCGGAGAGGACAGGTTGGTCGGTAAGGACCTACAGCTAGCTAGAGTCTCTAGCAGATAAGGCGTTACCAAAGGTAAGTAACTTGTGAATCTGATAGAGACTTCTAGTAGCAAATTCCTTATCTTAAAATAGATACCAAGCAATACCGCCTGAAGGTGAGTCTGCAACATGGATTAAACTAGAAAATCCTGTTGGACCGAACGGACAAAATGCCCATTTCGCTGGACCTGTCTGTGCAGGCAGTTTGATTCCTAAACGTGTGCAGGGAAGAGAAAGTTGCTGCCAGACAGATAGTCAGGACAGGTACTTTGCGAGATAACAGTGTTCGCAGGCTTGGTGCTGCTAGAATGAGCTTGCAACATTCAGCAGGTTGCTTTTTGGCCAAGTGTAGCAGATTTTGATGAAGAGCACTATCCATCATGTTCCATTTCTGTGCCGCCTTTCCTTTTTTGGTTCCGACGTACCCCACAAAGAGTTGATCATCCACCCAGAACTCTTTTGTGTGGTGAAAGTAGAACAGCAATGATCTTTTTGGGGCCAGCCGATGGAGGCCCCCCCATTTCTTTAGAAGTGTGAGTTGGAGAGAAAAAGGTGGGCAAAGCGTAGGACTGGCCTACATGAAAGGGAGTCACCAACTTCGGTGGGAAGGATGCTTTAGTGCGAAAGACCAGTTGGTCTGGTGCGGAGGCTGTGATGACAGTGGCTGTACCTCACTGACCCTCATGGTAAATGCCTGAGGCGGCATTTGTGTAGCATTTCAAAGGGAGCACATATCAAAAATATGAGAACTAAGTTGAGGTCCTATTGCAGCATAATGAAAGGAGCAGGTGGAAGCATATATTGAAGACTGTTGAGAAACCTATTTACAATAGGTGATTTGAAAATTGATGGTTGATCTGACAACTGCAAAAATGCAGATATGGCAGACAAATAAGCTTTCAATGTGCCTAAAGCAGAGCCTTGTGGGCTAGGGTAAGAACAAACAAAATAACCTGGAAAAGGGGCGCAGATAGAGGGTCAATTAGCTATCTGCACACCATGACACAAACTTGATCTAATGGCATGCATATACCATCTTGGTGAAGGGACGCCTGGCTGAAAAGATAACAATGCACACTTCGGGCGGAAGGTCAAAAGCTTCCACCTCGCCCAGACAGCTGCCCTAGCACAGAAGTGATGCATCTGTCAGGGTCTGTTACTGAACCAATCAAGGTTTGTTAGGCACCACTGCAGGTCTTTTTCAGTTCCCTTCAAGATCTAGACCACGTCATAAAGATTCCATGTTGCTGTGCCCACTGAAACTTCAGGTCCCACTGCACACACCTCACATTCCAATGCGCATGTGTCACAAGGAGGATGCAGGAGGGCATGAGACCCAACAGCCTCAGAGTGAGTCTCACGGAAATCCTGGAAAGAGGCCGAAACATCAGTTTCGTCACCTGAATATCTTGGACTCGCTGCTCAGGAGGATAGGCCAAAACTGCACTGTGCCCAGAACAGCTCTGATGAAAGGGAGCATTTGAGAAGGAGTCAGGTGCGACTTCGGCAAGTTTATCCCAGAGAGTGCAGGTTTGCTGTAGTCTGAAGAAGGGGGATGACTGACAGGGGCAAGCCTGCCTTCAACAGCCCTTTGTCCAGGTAGAGAAAGACTGGAATTCCGGACCTCCACAGATGAGCTGTGACCCCCCCTTAACTTTTGTGAACACCAACATACGACCGTGAACCGCAGGTAACAGCTGTGGGCAGGCAGGGCAGGGAAATTCCAATAAGTGTCCTGTAAGTCCTGAGATACCATCCAGTCTCCTGGAACCAGGGTGGACAAGACTTTAGGGAATGTGAGAATTTCTTCTTTTTCAGGAAGAGATTGTGCAGGCACAGGTCTAGAATTGGACTTCGGCCTCTGCCCTTCTTGAGCACCAGAAAATAGCACAAAGAGCAACCTAGACCTACTTCTGATGCCGGCCTCGTTTCTATAGCTCCCCTGGCCAAGAGAGCTAACACCTTCTGATGGAGCAAAGAGATGGTCCGCAGTAAGCTTGTCGTAAGTGGGTCGAATGGGTGGGGGATTGGTCACAAAGAGGAAGGAGCAGCCCCTTTGGACGAGCTGCAAAACCAAACGGTCTGATATTATTAACCTCCATTGGTGCAGGTGATGGCGTATCCTGCCCTCCACCGCCTTTTGTTCGAAGGGCATACTAAAGGGGTTTGGAGGCTGCCGAGGGGTGGTGGTCCGCCTTGACTTCTGGCTTCCTGTCCCACGTTACCTGTGGGAACTGCATCCTTGACCACTAAAAGATTGCTCGGTTTGCCATCCATGGTGGCTGGGCATGTAAAGATGCGGTTGTAAGCTCCTTCTGTGACCCCGACAGGGGCAGAAAGTGGACTGGGATTGGCGAGGGCCATGGAAAGGCCCAACGACATGGCTGTAGCTCTGCTGTCCTTAAAGCTCTCTAGCGCTGAGTTCTCCTTCTCTCCAAACAACCGACAGCCATCAAAATCTTGGATATCCCCAGAGAAGCCAGTGGTTGTCGACCAGGTGTGGCATCTAAGGGCCACCGACGATGAAATTGCTCTGCCCAGTGAGTCAGTTCTGTCCAGCCCACATCATATTAAGAACTTGGCTGCAGCTCTCCCATCAGCAATTGTTTGAGAGAGTATGGTTAGGGCCTCCTCCGAGACCAAGGGCCACCTAGCCCCGGATGGTATGGGAGCATCGGCCCAGGAAGCTTGCAATGTTTACTGATAGCAGTGCCATGCTGTTGGAAAAGAACAGCCTCTTCCTTAAGATATCCTGCCTTTTGGATTCCCTATCCAGTGGAGTGGTAGGAAATGAGCTGGGATTAACTTTGGAGGTGGAGTCCTGGAAGACCATTCTCTCCAGGTTGGGGTGTTGGGTGAGGAAACTGGGTTCCCCTGGGGCGGGGCGATGGTGTTATGGTGTTGGGCAATTGTCCTATGCACAGCAACCTCTGTGCAGGGCTTGGACAAGGCCCGAGAAGAATAGTGGAAAGGTCTTCAATGAATGGGAGTAATGGTTCGGTGGGGGCAACTCTCGTCTGAAGCACCACCGTCAAGACAATCATCTTGACTGCCACTGAGGGTAACTGCCAATGAGGGTAACTGCTACAAGGTCCTCCGCTGCCCTGCGCACCACCACTGCGTATGAAGCACCATCCTTCACAGCCAGACTAGGGGTAGGTACCAGGTCAGTTCTGGGCAAGTGTCCAGTCTGCTGGCAGGCACCATATCCTCATACTAGTTGTCCTCTGGATCGTCTAACTGGTATCCATAAGGGTCCTCAGAACCCCCCCCGCCCCCAATCATCAACCAATCCAGGCATATCCACAAAATAGCTCACTGGCTCCGGCATAACATAAAATAACATAACAAAACATAATATAATAATATTTGTAAAGCGCATGTTCACACAGAGGTCTCTTGGCGCTGAATAACAGATGTTCATACCCAACTCAATGCTACTCAATTTATCGACCTCAGATGGATGAAAGGCTGAGTGGACCCACCGGGATTTGAACGTGTGACCATGAGGTCGAACACAGGCCCCTGCAATGGACGCATTAGTCCACTGAGCCACCAGACCCGACATGAGGGGTCTGTACCCATTAGTGCTGGAGCCAGGCATGGATGACGCCCGTCTGGTTCTGTATCAGAGTTGAGGATGGTGCCACCGGCAGCCGCGGTCAGTAGTGAGAGTACCTGCCGGGCGGTGACGTCGGGAGGGGCAGAGTGGGGGGGGGGGGGAGTTGCGTAGTAATCTATGGATTACAGAGCTTTACAGGTAAGTAAACATATAAATAAATAAATAAATAAAACAAATTTTGTTGCACCCACTGCATCGCATTTGGGGATGCAGTGCAGGCAACAAAATTCGTTTTATTTACTTATATGTTTACTTACCTGTAAATCTCCGTAATCCATAGATTACTAACCCCCACCCTGCCCCTTCGCCTCCCCACGTCACCACCCGGCAGGTACTCCCACTGCCAACCGCGGCTGGCCACCGGGTGGTGGCGGCACTGGAGCAGGTGCCGGGTAAGGTTGAGGTGGCTCGACCGGATTCATCAATAGATTCAAGGGGTCGGACGGGCGCCGGTGGCGAACCCGCAGACGGAAGAGCAGTAGGAGCCGTCGGGCCCGAAGGCGCTCCAGCAGGGATGTCCTACCCACATATGAGGTGCATGGCCTCATAGAAATTCTCGTAACTGGTCGGGGGTTGCTGCGGCTCCTGAAAACTCAGAGCAAAGATGGCCCAGGCTCCACCACAGAGCTAGCCCTCGAATGCCGATGCTCCCTCGTCTCGTCAGATGACTACGACCGACGTGGTGAAGTCGGAGATCTCTTTGACTTCTTGCTCAACTTGTGCCTGTGGAACTTACCTAATTTCTCCAACTACTTCGATTGATGCGATAAGTGCATGGAGTGGGTCCGCAAATGCTCTTGGGACCTTCCTCTCAACCGAGATCTTGAGCTTCGTGCTTCGAGCTTCGAGAGGCGAGGAGCTTAAAGGACTGCTCTCTCAAGGGTTTGGGGTGCATGGTACAGCAGTCGATGCAGGTCTTGGCATTGTGGTCATGCTCCAAGTACCAGAGGCCCACCAAATGTGGGTTTATCATAGACATTGGACGTTGACATGCGCTATACACTTTAAGAACAGCTTTCCTAGCAGACACCTTGATGCACCAGGAGGCAAGGTCCTAAAAAACCTCTATAAAAAGCTGAAAAGCGTCAGTCAAAAAAGACTGGTGGTAGCTCTTTCTGGATCTGGGCTAACTGGCATGGAAAGAAAACATCAGCACACTAGGGTGGCGCCAATACAGGCCTCGCGCACGTCACTCCTGGCGTTGACCAAGCCGGTGACGCCACATGAAGCTGAACGACACCTCCTACTGGCGCGCACAATAAATTTCTAGATCCAGTCTGACGCCTTAGGATATTCTAAGGTAAGGATTCTACAGCTAGAAGTCTAAAGCACATAATGACTGATAAAACTAAACCAACATATGTTAAATCATCATTTCAGATTTCTCTCATGTGCAGATGCTCACAACAGTTACACATCAGTAACCCATGATAAATGCATTTCAAACTATATACATTGAAAGTAATAGTTTCAAACAACACTGATCATGTACCTGGAAATCCAGACACTCCACGCTCTCCTTTAGCCCCACGAGGCCCCGGACTTCCAATAGCATCCCCTCGCTCACCTGCAGAAAACAAAATTAAACTTTCAGTTTAGACTTTTAAATGTATTATTACCGCAAGATCTTGAACTACGCTCTTTATGGCCGAGCAGACGGCACAGCTTATTCCGATTTAATTATTTATAATGACAGAAGAAGTAAACAAAATGCTTTGGGAATAGCATATCCAACCCTGAAGGGTTTGTTTCTCTGTTTGCTTGTGATTCCAGCTGATCTGAGTCTGCCAACTGTTTTGTGTTTAATCTGAGGTATGTTTGACTGGGGTGAGCATGTTTAGATGTGTTGTTCTACAGTACATTAGCCCCTTCACTGCGGCGGCTATTCTGCCACAGTGCTAAGGGGGCGGGGCGGAAATGCAGTGGGCATATGCTGGTGACGGAACCGCGCTGTCACCAGCGTCGGTTGCGCTGTGCTTATTACGGAGCGGTTCCGTCATAGCCCCGCCCGCTCAATAGAACGCTCAGCGCAGGCGCGGAATTCGCGCCGCGCAGGAGCGTCGGGCGGGCCATGACGGAACCGCTCCGTCATCAGCACAGCGCCACCGCAGCTGATGACGGATCGGTTCCGTCATCAGCATGCAATGGGTTAACCACTAAGAATATATTGTGATATCATATTAGAACAATCAGTCTGTATCACACTGCATTTCTTTTGGGAGGAAAGTAGAGTTGAATTGGAGACCAGGACAAGGAAGGCCCTGGTTCATCAATGTGATGAACTACCCTGACATATTGTCTGTGGGAGGTAAAGGTTCAGGAAGATGGGCCAGGATAGCTTCTGCTGAAAGACACCTTAGAGGGACCCTTCTATTTCTCACTCGGGAGGAGACCCAGGTTCCTAGTTCAGACTCAAGCAGGTGCAGTCATTCATTGAGGTAGGGTAATCACTAATGTTGAGACATTATCTTTTCTAGAAGAGATGCTAGGATCCTTTACACATAGTAGCCGGTAGGAAGATCGGACCAGACATGAGTGCTGGCTGAGTGTTCCATGTCAGGGGACAGGGTGCCACTCCACACCTGGTGTGTGACATCAAATAGTTTTATTTCCGCCAACATTGGGAGAGAAAAATCTCTCACAGTGCAGTTTATTTAAGAAAGCACCAGAGATGGTAATTTACGCATATAATGCTTCACAGATCTGCTGCTGGTGGTTATTTCGGGGGAATGTAAAGTTGAAGACAAACAGGGGCTCAGGGTTTTTGTATTTAATATTCATTTGTTGCTGATTTAACAATGTCAGACAGTATCAATGCAGCAGATGATGAACAATACAAAAATATAAATTAATAGGTAGAAAACAAACTACAACATCGCATGGACGATACATGCCACCTGATGAGCACAAAAAGTGCTTTTTCAGATCGCCTTTAAAAATCTATACATTCTTAAGATGCTGTAAATCAGATGGATGTTGACTCTAAAGCTGGGCACAGGATGCACTGTGGTTCTTTACCACCTACACTCTAAATACTCTAGTTAGGGGGGGGTCAACAGATTGGGTGGGTCTGTGAAGGATCGATGATGCTAAACATGAAGCTAGAGAGCCCATGATGGCATTCTATACCAAACACAGAGTTAGTTTAAAAAATACCCAGCCTAGATGGGCAACAGAGACAATCACATGATCTTGCATCTTTAGGCTGAATATGACCCTTATAGCACTTCTAGAATGATGAACCACTAGGACCACAGTATTACTTAGACCCCACAGGGTTGATGACCCACGAGACAGGGAGAGGGAGGGGACACAGCATTATGGGCTGACAGTGAGGCTCTTTAGTAACATAGCAGGCAAGTAATTTTCGAGATTACTAGGCTTACACAGAGTAGTATACCTATATACTACTCTGGTACATTTCCTGAAAACAAGTAAGTAGAATAGTTTTTGTTAGATTATGCAATTTTAAAGAATTTCTTAAGTTTTTCAAACTCCATACTTAGAAACTTTTCATAGAAGTACAGTCAATGTCAAAAAACTTTTCATAGAAGTACAGTCAATGTCAAAAAACTTTTCATAGAAGTACAGTCAATGTTATCCTATGGAGGAAAATAGTGTTATTGGTTCTGAGGTAAGTATTTGGTAGTGGTAATTGAGGTTCTGGGGGTAGACTCAGTGGTCCCCCAGGGTCGAGGATGCAGGTCTAGTTTCACCCTCTGCAGCAATAGGGCGTCCGGGTGCAGAGTGCTGAGGCCAAATGTTATCCAATGGAGGATAGGGGGCCTCCGGTTGGTGGCTTCTGACGAGTAGGCTACAAGCTTGTGGGAGTCAAGCTCCTGGTATTCGGCTCAGGGCACCGGGGGATCCGGTTTAGCACACAAAGTGCACCCGCAGAGGCGGCTGGGTGCAGGGTGCTGTTTTGGCGTAGGGTGCCCTGTTATTTTCAATGGGGATTTTTGGTTGTGGCTTTTAGCAGCAGGCTCGCTCCAGGAAGACTTCCGGGAGGAACCAACAGCTGGGAAGGTAAGTTGGAGGGCTCGGGGACGTACGTGCACCTCGGGTTCTTTTCTCCAGGATGCAGGGCAGCTGGATGCAGGGGTGTCTTTTGAGGTCGGATTTCACCTTACCCGGCAACTCTGGTTGAGGGGGGTCTCCGTGCAGAGGCTGCAGGCGACGTCAGGGAGTCCTGCAGGGGTCAATCCACGGTGTACTCGGTCTCTGGAGCGCTGGGGGACCACACAGGGACCAGTGAGGCACTCAAACTCGGGCTGTAGGTGACAGGTGGAGTGGTGGTTCCAGGCGTCCGGTTTTGTTTTCCTCAGCAGGCTCTGGGGCTTTCTTTGGTGTTTCTTCTGAACAGAACTGCTGTTCACAGGAGATCCGGTCTTTGTTGAAGGCAGTCAGTCCTCCCAGGGGTTCTGGAGGCAGCTGGCTGCAGGACATGTCGATTTTTGGTGTCTCTGGAAACTGCAGACGGGCCGGTAGGACTGGGGCCTAGTCAGTTGTTCTCTGCAGTCTCCTCTGTTGGTCGTCTTCTTTCATCCTTTTTCTACTAAGGTTGCGGGAATCTGCCTTCTTGGTTCAGGGCTGCCTCCTAAACACTGTATTTAGGGGGCGTTTTAGGGGTCTCGAGGTCAGTAGCTAAGGGGCTACTGACCCTAGGGTGACTACACCCTTGCTGTGCTCACCCCATGTGGGGGAGTGCCTGCCATCTGCAAGATGGCGGGCACTGGAGAGTGGGCTTCACCTCGCCTCCCCACCTAAGGGGTGGGGTTTGCAGAGGTGGGCATACGTTCTGGGCTGGCTAATTTTTCCCGCCTGCCTCTCGGACGAAAAGGAGGGGAGACAGGAAGGGGGCTGGCTCCTGAGAGCAGGAGAGGCTGGGGGTCGCATTACAAAGGCTGCCAGGCCTTTGAAGCTCCCCTGCCAAAGATGGCTCTTTCTGGCCTGTGGGAGGTGTGAACACCTCCCCCCAACAAAAAGCTTTGTTTTTGGGCTCAGGGAGCGAAGGCTCCCACCCTAGGGGTCCAGAGACATGTCTTGTGGTGGCAGGCTGGTGTGTACCAGTCAGGGAACCCACCAGAGGCTGGCCGTTTTTTCAGGGGGCATCTCTAACGTGCCTATGAGTGCATTTTTCATTAAATCCCACACTGACATCAGTGTGGGTTTAATGTGCTGAGAGGTTTGATACCAAACTTCTCAGTTTTCAGTGTAGCCATTATGGTGCTGTGGAGTTCGTAATGACAAACTCCCAGCACCATATACTCTTAATGGCAGCACTGCACTTACAATGTCTAAGAATGGACTTAGACACTTTAGGGGTACAGGGCTCATGCACCTGTACCCTCAGCACTATAGGGCACCCAGCTAGATGGGTGACTGGTCTATGCTAGGGCAGTGGGTTGTAGGTATGGCACACGGGGATGGGTGCCATGTTGACTCTTCACTTTGTTTTGCACCAAAACACACAGCCTGCAATGGCAGTGTGTGTAACGGTACAGGGTCTCTAAGGGTGGCACAATAAGTGCTGCAGCCCTTAGAGGTCTTCCCTGGTCACAGTGCCCTGGGGACCTGTGGTACCATTTACCAGGGGATGACCTGTGGCCAGAGATGCCAATTCGTTTTGGGTACAGTTTCAAAGGAAAGAACACAGACCCTGTGAACCTGATTGGCAGGGACGGCAGACACATCAAGTCAAAAGTGCATCAGTAGTCTGGCAAAAAGTGGGGGCCGGGGTTGCTGCAACAGAAACCCAGCTTCTCACAGTAACCCCTTGCAGCAACCAAGGATTGTTGTGCCGAGCCCGGACACCAACACTGAGGAAGACTCAACTGTATTCCAAGGGACTTTATGGACAGTGAGATCCACATCAAGTGGACCAGCTGTCCTGTTTGCCCCTTTTCTGCAGAACCAAGAGAAAGAGTGAGCCTCCGACCGCCGCCAACCGACACCTCTAAGTACCTCTGCACCCGCACCCCAAAGACTGAGTCCGAAGGAGGTGACGGTGCCAGCGGGATCCTGAGACCCTCAAAGGCTTAGTACGACCTTGAGGTTGGCTAGACTGGACCCCCAGTCACAGCATGCAGCCTTTTTTTGCATGCACCCTCAATCCGCGAGGGTCTTCTACAGCGCAACCTGACACCTAAAAGCACCACTGCACCGGAGGCACACAGATCTAGAAAAAGTGGGCCAACGGTGTCTCTATGTGCCGAAGCATCTCAAGGACTGAGTCCCCCTGTGGGTTTATCCGGACTGCCCCCACCAGTCCCAGCTTATAGCGTCTTTTTGACCCGACCAATCCCTATAGACTTAAACAGGGCCCCCAATGCCAAAAGGCACTTCTGCACCTGGCCGCCCAAGACCTGCCCGAGATGACCTGTTGGTGCTGCTCTGGACTCCCATACTCACCTTAAGTTAAGAAGAAGAGTCCCATAAGTCACTGATTAGTGCCAGAATGCAGTTTATGTTTTCCCCCCATTAGATAATATTATAGGTCCAGAATTTTCACTGTATGAACTTTTGAAACCTGTAAAAATTCATATCCTAGTATTTACCCGATTTGGATGACCTTGGTATCTCAATTCATATAAAACTATGTGGTATGTTTGTTAACTGGTGTTGGATTTCTTTACTGTGGATGTGTCTCACGTACTGCCCTTGTGGGTACAATAAGTGCTTAGCACTACCCTCTGATAAACTGAATGGTGAGAAGACTGAGGTGATGGTGTTCGGGGGGAAAGAAAACATCTGGTCAGCCAATTGGTGGCCCGACTCTCTAGGAACATGCCCTTCCCCTACAACTTCTTCCAAGAACCTCGGGGTGCTGATAGACCCTGCCCTCGACTTAGGCAGCCAGGTGAGCAGAACTGTTTCCACCTGCTGGGGTCTGATCTACACCCTACGAAGGATCAGGAAATATCTCTCCCTCGAGGCAAGAAAACAAATAGCTGTTGCTCTCATCGGCTCGCGCCTGGACTACTGTAATGCGCTGTATGCTGGGCTTAACAAAGGCCAGCTGCAGCGCCTACAGGTAGTCCAAAACGCTATAGCTAGATTTGTTCTGGATATTCCCAGACGCTCTTCGGCCACTGCAGCCAGGAAAACGCTGCATTGGCTGCCGGTAGAACACCGAATCCGGTTCAAAGTTCTATGTATGACCTATAGAGCCATTGTCAAAAACAGCGACACAGGAATCGGATCCATCATTTCCCACTATATTCCCGGAAGGAACTTGCGTTCCTCTGGAAAATTGCGTCTGACAACCCCTCGTGTACGAAGAGCCAAATGGGGTGGTAGAGCTTTTTCCACTCTTGCTCCTAAGTGGTGGAATGACCTTCCCCTGGACCTGAGATCTCTCCCGTCTTTACAGCACTTCCGCTCTGCGCTAAAAACTCTTCTTTTTCGGCAAGCATACATGTAAGGTTTCCTGTTTCTTTCCTTTGCCCCTTTTCTGATCATTTTGTTAGGCGCCTTGATACCTGCGGGTCATTGTTCTGCGCATTATAAATCACCATTCATTCATTCATTCACTGCTCGCCAACCTTAAAAAAAAAGAGAGAGCAATTGGGTTATCATTTGTGCCTCTGTAAACCAACGGGGGTTTGCCTTGACTCTTTACACAGTGTACCTCGATTTGGTGCACTATATAAAGAGACAGCTTCCTACAGAAAGAATTTTATTTTGGAAACTAAAATAACTAATGCTGCTATAAATCTCTCTTATGGGAGCTACCAGTGTGAAAACACAAAATTGCTTTGTGGAAACAATGAATAAAAAAGGTTTCTAGTGTACAAGAAATCATTCATTAGACCTTACATAGCGCACTCACACTATTCCCTTTCAGGTATGCGTAGTTGATGCATTGCATTCTGAAACTTTTAGCCCTGTCTATAATAGGAAATGCAAAATAACAAGGACCAGGTTTCAAAAAAAGATACATTTGACAAGAGAAAGGATGAGCTGTCTGCTTTAGAATTCTGCAATGTGGTTATTTGAATATTTAATTCACTGAACGGTTTTATGTAAGAAAAAGGCAATCTGCTTTTTTCACTTTACTCTGGTTTAAAAAATACATGAAGCACTTGAAAATATTTCAGAAAAGCTGGTCAGTTTCGTTTTACAATGCTGTGCTTTTATTGATATATATATTTGGCAATTATTTTTAAACATGTTATTCAAAGTCATTTAAAGCATGTCCAGAGAAACAAGAACTCTCTCTCTGGATTTTCATCCAGATCCTTTTATGGAAACTTTGTGAACTCAATAGCATTTAATGTTCTAGCGGGCAGGTTTTTCCTCCTATCAGTACACAATTTAAACAGTTGATGTAAGCCAAAGACACTTTAGAATGTGTTCCACAGCCGTCATTATCACCCCCGACTGATAACTTGAGTAAACAAAGACAGAAAGGGCATGTGAAAATGAATATAGATCATTTTTTATAAAGTTCTATTTAACAATCATGTGCATGCCTTTGCAGATTCGTGTAATGTGAAGAGCGGGCTGTGTGATGGTGGCAACGCTGCCTCTACTCCAGTGAGTTCTGTCTGCCTCTTCCCTCTAAAACGAGCAGTGCCCCTTGGAGTATGCTCTGTCTCAGGCCCCCACCCACTCCCTGCCTGGCAGGCTTAGACGGGAAAGAGACAAATACGTTATTTTCTTTCTTTTCGGCCCTTGGCCAGCAAGGCACCAGATCAAAGCAGGCCGCACACTGCTGCTGCTTTAGAGACCCTGCACAGACAGGCTGAGGGGGCCCCCTTCGCGCAGAGAGACTTGGGGTACCCCCGCACCGCCTCTGAAGTGAGCCCAAGTCACACAGCTCTGTCCGTGAGTGAGTGGATGTGTCTTCAACCAGTCTTAGATGCGAGTTACAGCTCAATATCCAGGTCTGATTCGCAAAGCATTTTCTATGAATCATTTCCAAGATTGGGACAGGCTTACTCCCTGCGTACTATCGGAAACCTTATGTTAACCTTCACTACTCTTTCAAATTCATGAGAAAGTCACACTTAAACTTAGAGTAATGCACACTGACTCCATGAATGTCATTTAGGGGTCGACAGCGGTTACAGCTGCGACCCCTTACTTGCCGCCGGCGACCCCCAGCACCGTGCCTGCGACCCCCTGCACTCAGAGGACAGCAGCTAACTTGGAAAAGAATCATTTGTTGTTCCAAGTGGAGTAGATCGTCTCCGTGCCTCCTGCTGCCCCATAGCTGGTGGAGAGAGGAAGAAACACATGCAGGAGAGAGAAAGAGAGAGAGGGGTAAAGGTAAAAGGCTCAGAGGCGAAATGAGGAGAATAATGAAAGGAAGAATTCACTACAGAGAGGAGGAAGCGAGATCAAGAGACAAGCCCAGGAGGATGTATGTTTGAGAGAGACAAAGAGGGAGGAAGGAGACACCAAGAATACTGCGACACAAACAAGTGAAAAGGGACAGGAGAGGTGGGAGAAAGGTGAAAAAGAGACAGAACAGGTAAGAAAGGAGATCAGTGAGAGGGAAAACATGTATTATAAGATCAGTGAAAAAGACAAAGTTAAGATAACAGGAGGGGTGAAAAAGAGACAACAACAACTGAGAAAGACGTCACATATAATAGAAAAGTTAGACAGATCACAAACAACTGAGGGGAGGGTGACAGCGTGTCAAAAGTCATATGGCATCACTTCCTGTGACATCATGGGGGTCAAAACATTTGATGTCACTTCCGCCACCCCAGGTATTTTGTAGAATCGATGCCCATGACAGGCTAATAGAATATGATTTGTGAATCAGGCCCTTTTGCTGATGGGAAAAATTGTTTGTTGCCAAATTATTTTACCCATTAAAACCACTCCAAGCTTTATTTATTGTCCCTTCCCCTGAAGGGCGAGTGGTGTCTTAAAATCTTGTAGTCATAAATATTTGCCATCCCAATAAAATCAAACACATCAGCAAAACATATATTTTTTTCTCAATGAAAATGATACCATCACTAAATGTAGCAAATAAACAATATTAATTTCCTACCCTTCACTCCGGGAGAACCTTCAGTTCCTGGAAAACCTGGAATTCCAGGAAAACCGGAATCACCCTAAGAAGCAGAATGATTTTGGTTATCACAATATGTTCTAAAATATACTTTTAATTGTGTTCACAGCCAATCTTCTGTGTACATGAATGATTATATTTAGGAAATAAAGCTAGAACACGATTCACACAAAATTTGCACTGAATTATAGCAAACCATTTTTGCCAACTGTAACCTTAGATTCCTTATATGCTTTTTTGAAGGAGTTTTACTGTTAAAAATCCTAAAAAACACAAGGAACATTTGATAAAACATTTAAATACATGTGTTTGGCTGTGGATTAAGACACCTGAATTCTGAATGAATGTTGCATCTTACTTTATAGGTCTTCAACAAAATGTAGGGCTCACCACTGGTAGGAGCACCTGTCATGATCAGCATCTAATCCAACACTATTGCAGTGTAGATATTTACTTGTGATACGGCTAACAAACTATTCTAGCACATGGGTTCCGCCAGCTACGGTCAGTCCATTGGGGCTGAGGGGCCACGCCCACCAACCTTTTGCCCCTCACAAACAGTGTCAATCAGGCTGAACAAAGGTCAGCCTGACAGACACTGTTCGTTTTCAGGTCAGACAGCCAGAAGCCAGACATGCGCTAAATGTGCAGGCTCCTGGCTGCCTGAGCTGAACTTTGCTGGTTTGAGGAAGTCAGAGCTCCTGTGGCCGTGACCTCCTCAGCTCAGCAAAGGTCCCTGAGGCCCTCCCCTCAGTGACGAGGGGTAGCGTCACTGATTGCCTCGCACCTGTCCACTTCAGTTTTAAGCCCTGAAGCGCCCAGGGGCGAGTGTCAATCAGTGACGCTTTATCACAGAGTGCGGTGGGGTCAGCAGTCTCACTGACCCTATCCCACTCTGTGATGACGTTGAGACTGCTGCCTTCCTTCATTGGCTAATATTTGAGCACTGGTATCCTGTCACAGAAAGGACTCTTCAAAGATTGGTACTGACCTGTGGTAGGCCTTCATAGTGTAGGTCTGTAGTGGTTACTGAAGGTCTCTGGTGTTATCTGTCTTTAAATTGTCTCTTAAGTGTCTTTGCAGTTCTGCATTTTTTGACAACTTAAGAGATTATTTTTGATTGCTCCGGGGTCCACGCACATGGGCGGGACTATTCACTAGATTATGACTATACACAGAGATCCCCTACTACAGAAGTTTGATACCAAACTTCTCAGTCTTCAGTGTAGCCATTATGGTGCTGTGGAGTTCGTAATGACAACCTACCTGGCACCATATACTCTTAAATGCAGCACTGCACTTACAGTGCCCTGGAATAGACCTGGGTACTGTAGGGGTACAGGGCTCATGCACCTGTACCCTCACCACTGGCATAGGGCATCCAGCTAGAGGAGTGACTGATGTATGCCAGGGCAGTGTTTTGTGGGCATGGCACACAGGGATGTGTGCCATGTCGACTCGGTTTTGTTCTGCAACAAGACACGCAGCCTGCCAAGGCCGTGTGTGTGTGTCAGGGCACAGGGCCTCTAAGGGTGGCACAATGAGTGCTGCAGCCCTTAGGGGCCTTCTCTGGTCACAGTGCCCTGGGTACCATTTACCAGGGGCTGACATGTGGCCAGGGATGCCAATTGAGTTTAGGTTTCAATGTAGTTTTAGGGAAGGAACACAGGCATTGGGTACCTGATTGGCAGGAGCCCAAGGCACACTTGGTCAAAGCACATCAGCAATTCAGCAAAAATTGGGGGCATATCATGCAAGAAAGAGGGCACTTTCTCACACAGGGAAACTCAGTAAGCCACTGGAATGAGGTATCTTTCAATACTGCTCAACCAACGGTGTCCTACAGGCAGCAACCAGCAAAGTGGCCTTCCTTAACCTCTACGTACAGCAAATAATTGCCAGATTTACAATAAAACCACAAGGTCTAAGCTCCTTTACGGGCTGATATACAAACTCAAAGGTTCTTTTAGTTACTTTAAGCCACACACTCGATTTCATACGACACTGACCTGATGACTATCTTAAGTGATCTTCGTAACTTGCGAGGAGTTTTCTCGAAGCCAATTCGTCCAACTCCTCAGATTCCTGATTTCTCCGACCCGCTCCCAACCACTTAGAAGGTAAATCAGTAGTAATTTGATCCACCATTAAAGTACAATTGAATATATAACTCTCAAATTCTGTATGCTTAAGTATATTTTTTCCCAGAAATATTGGAGCTGGAAAGATATTTCGGAAACCTTATGCCCTGTGGCTTGAGAGCTATGTAACACAAAGGGAAAGGTGGAGGTACGCCCCCACACACCTTCCACAAAAATCAAGTTAAGTACATCAAAGTGCAATGGTCAAAAGTATCAAGTCAATATTGGTCCCCCATCCAGGGTCGCCAATGATGAAGCATGCCACAACCTGTTGATGAGGCTTCTTCATCCAATCCAACTGGCATAAAGATCTCTTGTGATCCTAAGTGGGTGGTTCTTTCAATATTTGTTCCATCATTGTCTTGGTAGGGACCAAAATTGGCTTGATACTGTTGGAAATCGCACTGTGACGTGATTACCCAGTTATGGGTTGCCAGACATTGTTGTTTTAGGAGAGCCAGCATTGTGGTTTTGGAGACCAGCAATAGTGGTTTTGGAGTAATCCACAAGAAGAGCATTTTGCCTATTGAAAGCTTTAGGAGAGGCCAAATAAAATGTGTTTAGTTGGAAAAGCACAGCAGCCCAAAGTATACTGATATTATAAGCAGGTATTGACAGGTACATTGCATACCCGGTCTAGACTCTCCTTCATCTTTTTGACATTTGTAATTTATGGACTTGGAGAAAATCTGTTTTGGTAGCAGACGGCAGCCAGGGGGTCCTGGTACACTGGCAACTAGTGGAATCTCCTTTTTGGAAAAAGCAAGGCCATTTTCCTACGTGAGGAGAGAGCCTATTGTTCCATAACCATGGTCAGTCATATCTGAATCCATGCTAGGAAACAAAAGTGAACACAGTAAGCAGGAACTTTCCCAGTTATGCGAATTTTAGAAACATGAATCCACAAACACTCCATAAATGTTGCCACATAATAAAGATTGTTAAACAGCGCTGACATCTGGCCTCTCAAAAATAGGCAAGTGTTTACTCAAAAAACGCACCAGTATAATATAACAATTTTCATTGGGAATATACAAAATCTGGAAATGCAAGAATTATCCACAGGGTTAACAGATCTGAACCCATGAGAGTTTGTGGAATGTCATAAGTTATCATGAACTGCACAACAATATTTCTAAAGTAATCATATAGAACATATGTGTTCTGGCAAGATTCACTGGTAAGTTTTGATTTCCAACAAGACTAACTGGTGAAGAAAGCTGCCACTTGAGGGATTTTCTGAAATTTTTTAAGTTAAGTTTGTTTTCAAATGTTAATTATATGTAATCCATTAAATGTGCATTCATTTAGCTTTCAAAAATTCTTATGAACGGTCAGTGGCCATGGTTTATGCTATAATGTCCTGCCTGCGCCCTAGAAGTCAGCATAGAAGGCTATCCAATGTTGGCCAGCCCTTTGAAGGACTCCAGGTGCTTCCTGTCTATTGTACATAAATCCTCTTCTGTTTCATATTATGCTCATAATGGCTAAATATACAGAGTTGAGGGACCCAAGATCTAGCAACCACACAGAAAGATACCCACATACTGGGAGAATAGAGCACATTTTAACCCGTGTTCAGACCTACCTTCTAAACTCCATTGGATCCCCTGTCAGTCAACCATCTTGTATGGGGTGAGGCACTGCTCTTTTTAATAATTAATTTCCACTAACTATTGAATATCATGCTCCTGGTGCTAACATAGAGGCAATTCTAGGTGTCTGCTGTAATGTGCCTTTCCTGAATTTTCTAATTCTCCAAAGAAAAAGTTGCTTACCTTCAGTATTAATCTTTACCTGAGGATTCCTAACCTCTTAAATCTACTACAGGTGCTCTCTGGCATAGGTAGGCAAAGCATCAACTCTATCTCGGCTCCAAGACCAACCCTGTCTATGACATCACTAAGTCATATGAGGTGACACCCCAGCTCATTGATCCCAGCTCCTTTAAATTCTGCAAGATTTGACGCGGATCTGGAGTTGCTCTCCTTGGAAGAGTACCTTCTCAAATGATAGCACTGCAATGTTTTAAGGATATCTCCCCTGAAAATATCAGGGTTTAAAACCTATCGTTCCTGTCTGCTCTTTGGGACCCAATAGTGACTACAAGTTATGTGCAACGTTTATCAGAATAACTGATACCTTTTCTTCTGTTCTTCCTTGTAGCTCTTAATTTAAAGTTGTTTTTGTCTCTGTTTTTGCTATCCCTCCCCTATGCCTTTGTATACCCACCCTATTCTCACTTTTTAGCATGATGGATAAAGCCTGGACCATTCTATATAAAAACTCTGAATCAATAAAGTCTACTCCAAGAATAAAATCAAATATAGGTTGGGAGATAGCATTGTTTGTTTGGTCATGAGTCAGTGGACAATGTGGCTTTTCATTTCCTTAAGCAATTTAGCTATATCAATTACACCAACTGTCCACAATCAACACCGGCTTCTTGTTAAATTTCTGACACAGGACAATCCGTTTAATGCACAGTTTGGGGCCTACTTAACAACCAATTCTTCTTAATATGCCAGGATCAACAGGTCTTTCACAAACCAAAAAGAAGGGGTCGCGTTGGGTTTGACAGAATGGGAGCCCTGCCAAAAACTGTCTGGGTTTGTGCTCTATGAAACCTGCAATTCTCTTACCTTAGCTTGCTAGCCTGTAAGTAATCTAAAACCAGGTATCCATGCCGTCACAGGACCATCAGGTCAATGTGTTGCAGGACCTGTCCTAAGTTCGGCAGGTCTTCCAACATCCTGAGACCATCATAGGACTCTGACGTGCAGGGAGATACTTTGCTGCATATCAAAGCTATTGTTTTTTATAGTTCACAAACAAACTGTTGGGGTTTACATGTGAAATATAAAAATGCAGTTAGGCCGGAATAGCATCTCTCATCAAAGCAATCATTCAAAAGCAGGAGGGGATCTCAAAATGAGGCAGACAATAATTCACCAGGCAAGTGGAAAGCAGCGGCTTCTGCTGCACAAGTGGGCTGGTCAGCTCACCACCAGTCTTAATAACTTTTGTATAGTAGCACCTTTGAAGTACTGTAGAGATCTGGAGAGGTCTAGATCAGGATGACTAAAATGCACCAAGAAGCCTGTGTGAGGCCTACATTTTCCAGCATGGCCTTCACTCAAGTTACTAGTTTATGGTGGCATTCACAGTATGATAAAACAAGGCTATTGTCCGATGGGTGATATTTAACTAATGTTTTCAAAGTAGTTAGGTTCCAAAAAACATATGTTAGGGTGGGAAGTGATTGTGATAACTAAAGAGAAGAATAAAACATCTGTGTATATTTACAGGCTCTCCGGGCATCCCAGGGAATCCGATGATGCCAATATCTCCTTTGGGTCCTGCAAAGCCTTGACGTCCGACTGCACCAGGAAAACCTGGTTCTCCCGGCCTTCCTTTCTCTCGGCCTGGAATCCCTGGCATGCCGGGGAGGCCAGACACACCTGGCTGTCCTTGCTCACCTAGAATTAGGTAAAACAACAATAGGTTACATTTATATTTATTTATTTTATTTATTTATTCAAAGTTTTATATAGCGCGAACAGGATCCTTACAGATATCAGAGCGCTTCACAAAGACAGGGAAGGGGCAATAGAAGTAAACAGAGATAATGGGAACAGTATAATAGTCAGTGACATGGTAATAACATGGATGATAAAAACAAACATAAAACCAATCCATATATGATCAGGTAAATAACATGGTAACATGGTAATAACATGGTAATAACATGGTAATAACATGGTAAGTAACATGGTAATAACATGGATGATAAAAACAAACATAAAACCAATCCATATATGATAAGGTAAGGGAGTAGTATAGAGCAACACAGGTCATTGATCCGACTACAATGGCGTACAGGTGGATCAGTAAACCAACGTGTATCATATCTTGGTCGGTAGTAAGAGAGTAGCGTAATAGTGCCCTCAACAAGTCGAGTATAGTGCCAGGGGATAGGCAGAGCAGCGGTACAAGCAATGCAGAGTCTCTGACCCAACATCTGTAGCGATCAGGAGATCTTGGCCAGAAGCATTGTTTTCACCTCTTTCTTGAAGAGTGCAGTGGAGGTGATTAGCCTTGTTTCAGGAGGGAGCGCATTCCAGATCCTGGGTGCCATTCCTGAGAAGGAGCGTTTGTAAGTCAAATTAACATTATGTAAAAAAAAAAAACATAATCCGAAACATCTTAACGATTTTGGTGGGCTGGGCCAAAACTATTTTGGTGGCCCCTGTTCACAACAACTTTGAATTTATTATCCATTTTCAGCTAAATCACACCCATTGATCCTACCTTAGAAGTTAAGTAATAGTAAAAGAAAGAAGAAAATTGATAGGCAATTGCCTATTTAAAACCAGCCCCTTTAACATTCCTCTTTTTCTCGAGGTACGAGGTACCCCTGCACTGCCTTGACCCACATATAGCACACAGATTTGCAAGAAAGTGGACCATGAGGCAGCCTTGTATGAGGCTGTGGTATACTTGCCAACATTCTATTGCTAAAAGAGGTTATTACAGCTTGACTATTCGTATAAAATAATGAGGGGCCCGTACTGATCAAATAACAAGATCCTCCTTTGAAAGGTGGAGCCCTGGGCCAGAGCCCACTTTGCCTAGGCCTTAAAACATCTCTGAACTTAATGAAATGTCACCCTCACACACGTGCGGACGGTCTACTGAACAGTACTGGGAAGTCGAGACTGAACATATTGGGGAGCAGATCCATTTGGCTCCTGATTGCGTTCCAAGGTTGGAGAGAAGGAGAATGCTGAAAAGCTAATACACATTTTAATTTTATTACATGCACCAAACAGCACTGTCAAATATGGATACAAAATATTTTAGGAATCACAAAAATATGAGTATTCTAATTTCCTATATGACATTAGGCTAAATGATGATGCAAGCTTTTAGAGCGCACAGATGCTCCTACGAGTGTCCCAGCACTAGTCTAACAGCAAGTCATCTATTACAGGGTGAAAATCCATGTTATTAGTGTATTTTTAAAATGTGCTCAGAGCTCTCCTGGCTCAAATGCAGGGGGAGTTTATTCCATTCAACAGTGCCCAGGAAGGAGAAAGAGTGCCCACTAGTCCTTACACTGTTGACTCGGCACATCTTTGTAGGCCTGCTTCGAGGTTTGGAGATTCTTAGAAGGGTAGCAGAAATGGACTCTTCAAGACAAGTAGCTTGGGCCAATGATATTTAAAGTACGGAAAGTCAGCAACACGGTCTTGAACAGAATTATCTTCTTAATAGGGAGCCAGTGCAAAGGATTAGAGGTTCTGGTTCTCAGAGGAAGATTGAACAACAGTCGTGCTGCAGCATTCGGCACCACTTGAAGCTTACGGATGGCATAAGATACAAAGCAGTAGCATAATCTAACCGAGGAGTAATGAGCGACTGAATAACAGTTTTCCTGGCAGAAAAAGACAGAAAAAACAAAAACTTTTTCAGTGCCAGTAGTAGTCCAAAACAAATTTCAGCCACTAAACTAATCCGTGGTTGGAAAGTTAGCCGATTTTTGAACTTAACTCCAAAGTTCTCGGGCATCTCTGTATGAGAAACTGGGGGAGGGAGGGGGGCTTCATCAAGCCAGGCTGCTGGCCAGTTGGGGTACCAAAAAGAGTATTTCTGTCTTGTCAGTGTTACACAAAAGCTGTTTCTGATATATCCAAACAAATACAGCAGCACAAGCAAACACAGCAGTCAGGCAAGGCTTGATTGAATCAGGGGCAAGATCCTTGCGACTCTCGAGGATCTGGGCATCATCTGCATATGGTATGATCTTGGACTTGAAAGACTCTACCAAAAAGGCAAGAGGGTAAGATAGATATTAAACATAGTAGGGCTAATGGCAGAACCCTGAGGCAACTCAATTGAAATGGCCTTTTTGTCAAATTCAAAGGTAGAACCATACCTTCTGTTCTCTCTTATCCAAAAAGAAATCCATCCACTTAAGTGCCATCCCCTTTACGCCAATCCTCAGGAGGCGGTCAAAAAGAGAGAGATGAGGAGCTGTGCCAAAGGCTGCTGATAGATCTAACAACACCAGCATAGCCTTGCCACAAGTATCTAACATAAATTTAATTTGCTCAGTGACCTCCAAAAATTCCATCTCAGTACTCAGGCTCTGCATAAAGCCTGACTGACTAGGATGCAGGAGATGGTTGGTCTCCACGTAGGAGAGTTGCCTATAATACATTTCTTCCAAATTTTAGACAATGCAGGGAGGAAGGAAGAGGGTAGTTACTTGTCATATTGGGGTGATCCGAAGGCTTCTTCATGACTGGAAGAATTTTAGACTGTTTCCAGCATGTGGGGACTACCGTCGGCACAAGAGACTCGTTAAGCACTTTATTTATCAGTGAATTGATTACATCTGCTACTATAATTAGCAGACTAACGAGGCAAGGGTTTGCTGGCGAGCCAGATTTAAGGCTCTGGGTGGCTGTTAGAGACTCCACTAAGTAAAAGCAGTTAAAAGAGGAGAGGGAGCAATCCACCTCCTTGGTTACTATCTAAGTAAGGTGAAGCCTGCTGGCATCCCTAATGGACTCTTCTAGGCTGCTTTGAATTTAAAAAATCTTATCTCCAAAGAAGAAGGCTAAGTTATTACACCATTCTAAGGAGGGTAATACACCTCTTGAGCAAGGAATAGGGGTCATGAATTTGTTCACTATCTTATGAAATGGATGCCTAGGCATTTGCTAATAATGGTTATTGTTATTAGTGGCATAGTAGTGCTATTCTATCTCATTCAAGAATCATGAGCATCTTTCCTAAAAGAAGCCCTGGCTTAGACTTTTTTCATATGGGGTCTTGGTCTTCTTGTAAAAAGCCCAAATGTATCCATTGAGGGGCAAAAACCTTAGGGAATAAAACCATCGAGACTTTACATTCTGTATATCATACGGCTGTTGCTTGGATCAAGCTCTGGTGGGCATGGGAACCCTACATGGTTTTCGGTATGGAACATGAGTATCTATGGGGATATGTGGATTAGAGAAGGGTTAGACTGTGTGGACTGCTTTTTATTTATTTATACTGAAACAATGTGCTTTACACATGGATACAATGTGTTTTAAGAAGATAGGTTTGAAGTAGATTTAGGTGACACAGATTTTGTGTGTTCAGAAGCACAAAGCTATTCCAAAGGAATGCTCTGCCATACTTAATTATTTCAATATGGTGTGAAATGCTATAATTTTTTGAACAGCATGTAAAACATTAGCAAGCCAGACATTTAAATGACTGAAAACATAAAAAGGTATACCAACAGAGTAAAAACTATCAAACAAGTATAAGACCACACAAAGTGTCAAGATGTAGTGAATTTAAAACGAATATTTAATTATCTTCTAACATGAGCATACATAACATGACAATGACCTTTAGGCAGAAAACTTGGTGCTAATGTGCACTTAAGATTAATGGTGTTTCATACCTCGTGGCCCTGTAAATCCAACAGGTCCCTCAGTCCCAGGATCACCTTTCACTCCCTTAGAAGATTGTGGGTTAGGACTTGGTGGACCTGGAGGACCCACTGCACCTCTTTCACCTAACAAGAAAAGAACAAAAGTATTAGAACATTTGCATGATTCACAGTTGTTGATAAATATACTCAAGGAAAAACGCTATGGATTAAATAATTAGCAATAGTTAGATTAAAGGACCAAAGACATTCAAGACTCATGCTGTCTAACATTGTTTTTCTATTGGAGGTTACCAGTGAAACGTTAAACTTCTGCTTGTTGCCCTATGTTTTCTGGTATATGTGAAGGCATTAAAATACTCACCTTTAACCCCTGGGGGGCCGGACATACCAGGACTGCCATCTCGTCCAGGAGAACCTGGAAAGCCGTTGAAACCATCAAGTCCTTTGGGTCCCACTAGGCCAGGCATTCCAGGGAATCCCAGTACACCAGGAAAGCCCTTTTCACCTGCAAGATTAGTTACATTTTACAGTATATACATAACTGTGAAACTACAATGGTGTTACCTACATACACCACAGGGTGACTGAGAAAGAAGAAAACAAGTTACTTACCTGTAACTTTGGTTCCCCAGTATTGGTAACTTTCATAGATTCCCATGCTTTGTATCATTCCCCGTCGTCGGAATGGGAGCCTCGGTACATAGAAAAAAACCATAGTAGTAAGCACAAAGTGAAAAAATAGGCCTAGGCCTCATCTCATTTTGTAGCTTATCCACCTCTTTTTGTAAAAGAGACCAAAATTCTGCAGCAGCCAATCAGAGCAGCCTCACCCCATAGAACCTTCCTGAGAGAAGCTCAGAGCCTCAGATTTTCGTAGCCGTTGTAAATAGCTATCCATCAATACCAGAAGACTGAGCTTTCCCAGGGGAGGTGGGTGGGCGCATGGGAATCTATGAAAGTTACCAATACTGGGGAACCAAAGTTACAGGTAAGTAACTTGTTTTCTTGCCCCAGTATTGGAACTTTCATAGATTCCCATGCTTTATATCAGAGTAACCAACAGTAAACAGAAAAGCATATTTTGCCATACATGAACCTGAAAATCCTAAACATCTCTGAAAAGAACAGCAGAACACATAGGATCATAAAGTCTGACAATAATGCAGTGACACAAAATATGCAATAGGAAGGCGGGATAGAAAGGAAAGCTCACCGACTCATTGGAAAAGATTCCTCAGGACTGCTTGGCCCACTGCTGCATCCTCCTTCACAGAAGAATCCAAACAGTAATGGCGGGTGAAGGTGTGGACACTGCTCCACGTTGCCGCCCTGCAAATGTCCTTGATAGGGACTCCTGCGAATAACGCCGCAGATGAAGCCATGGATCTGGTAGAGTGAGCACGAACTGCTCACTGCAGAGGTTTCCCAGCCGCTTGGTGACAAAATTGTATAGCACTGGAAATCCAACGTGAAATACAAGCTTTAGAAACTGGACAACCTTTGCGTGGAGCGCTGAAGGAAACAAACAGCTGAGAAGATTTTCTGAAATGCTTCGTTCGCTCCAGGTAGAATTTCAGGCATCTGTGAATGTCCAGAGAGTGCAAAGTTCTTTCCGCGGGTGAAGAAGGCTTTGGAAAGAATGGTTTCAAGACTACGGGCTCATTTAGATGGAATTCCGAAGGTACCTTCGGGATAAACTTAGGATTTGTCCGTAGAATCAGCACATTATTCTTAAACTGGAGAAATGGTTCCTCAATCGTGAAAGCTTGGAGCTCGCTTACTCTGCGAGCCGATGTCAGGGCCAAGAGAAGAGCCAGTTTCCAGGAGAGAAACTTAAGGTCAGACTTATGGACAGGCTCAAAAGGGGCTTTCATGAGAGATGACAAAACTAGATTCAAATGCCAGGCCGGAGGAGGCGGCCGGACTGGAGGAAAGACCCTGAATAAACCCTTCAGGAATTGTTTGACAATCCTTGCTGACCATAGGGAAGGACCTGAAGATGAACGTCTGAATCTAGAGATGGCTGCCAGATGGACTTTTACAGAAGATGGAGCCAACCCAGATTTCGCCAGTGAAAGTATGTAAGGCAAGAGTTTGTGAGGAGAAGAAGTATATGGGTGCAAACCTTCCCTCTGGCACCAAACACAGAATCTCTTCCATTTAGCACGATAGGTCTTGTTGGTACTAGGGGCTCGAGCCTGAGCCAGAATGTCTCTACATTCCCTTGAGAGATCTAAACCCTGGAACTCTCTGAACTCAGGAGCCACGCTGTCAATCTCAGTGACTTCAAGTCCGGATGTAGAACCTGACCGTGAGACATTGTTAGCAAAGTTGGAACAGGATGCAGGAGAACTGGCTGGTCCTGGGAGAGGAGAAGAAGTTCCGAGTACCAAACCTGTCTGGGCCATGCTGGAGCGATCAGAATCATCCTGCACGGTTCCACCTTGAGTTTGCTGATCAACTTCGGAATCAGTGGAATGGGAGGAAAGGCGTAAACAAAGGCGCCTGACCAGGCAATCAAAAGCGCATTCCCCAAGGATTCCCGATGGTGAACCCTGCTTGCGAAGGATAGGCATTTGGCGTTCTGGGGAGTCGCAAACAGGTCGATGGATGGTGTCCCCCATCGCGCAAAGAGCTCCTCCAGAACGGTCTGATCCAGTTCCCACTCGTGAGAGACTGTTCTCTGACGACTCAAAGCGTCCGCCCTGACATTGAGTGTCCCCGCTAGATGTTCCGCTGAGAGGGAGACATTGTTCTGGATTAACCAATTCCATAGCGTTTGGGCTTCCTTGGAGAGGGTGGAGGATCTTGTTCCACCCTGTTTGTTTATGTAGTGCATGGCTGTAGTGTTGTCCGTACGAACCAGCACTGTACGGTTCTGAATCCTCGGAAGAAAAGCCTGAAGCGCCAACCGGATAGCGAGAAGTTCCAGGAGGTTGATATGGAACTTGCTTTGCACTGGACTCCAGTGACCGCTGACCTTCAGCTCTTGGAGGACCGCTCCCCATCCTTCCATGGAAGCATCCGTTGTTACAATAAGGGGAGATGGTGGAAGGAGGAACGACAAACCCTTGGAAAGATTGCCTTTCTGCAGCCACCAGCTGCCTGCTTTCCTCATTTCCTTGGTAATGACAATCTTGTCGTCGAAGGATCCTGTGACTTGCCGCCACTGTCTGTCCAATTGCTCTTGCAGTGGACGCATCCTGAGCCTGCAGTGCGGAACCAAAGGAATGCAAGATGAAATCGATCCGAGAAGCGATTTGTACCTGCGAACTGTTAGTGTCTTTCGAGATTGGAGAAGACGAGCTGAACACATTAGTTTGGTCTGGCGTTCCTCCGATGGAAGGGCTAAGCAACTGTCCGTGTTCAGGATGGCCCCTAGGAATCTTGCTGACTTGGATGGGCATAGGACCGATTTCTGCCTGTTGAGTCGCAGACCTAGTCGCTCGAACAGATCCTTGCATGTCCGGACTGCACTGGACGCTTCTAGAACAGATGGAGCTTTTAGCAGCAAATCGTCCAAGTATGGAAACACTTGAATAGCTTGCTTCCTGAGAAAAGCTGCCACCGGAGCCAGAATCTTTGTGAAGATCCGTGGGGCGGACCGGAGACCAAATGGCAGTACTTTGAATTGAAAGTGGCTCTTGCCCACTGTAAATCGAAGATATTGCCTGTGAGCTGGATGAATTGGAACGTGGAAGTATGCGTCTTCCAAATCTAGGGTTGCCATATAATCCCCTGGATTGAGTAGACGAAGGATGTCCTGAAGAGTGACCATCCTGAAGGACAACTTCACGAGATAAGTGTTGAGCTGCCGTAGATCTAAAATTGGACGCCACTTGTCCTTTGTCTTCCGAACCAGGAAGAACCTGGAATAGAACCCTTTCCCCTTTTGCGAAAGGGGTACAGGCTCTACCGCCCCCTTGGTGAAAAGTTGGTGGGCTTCGAGATGAAGGAGCCTGAGATGTTTTGGAGGGAAGGCATCCGGCGCTCTCGTTGGAGGAAGGTCTTGAAACTCCAATGTGTGTCCTTCTCTGACAATCTGTAGGACCCACTGATCCGATGTAATAATCATCCAGTTGTGTAGGCAATGGGCAATCCTGCCCCCCACTGATGTGAATGAGGGAACAGGAACAGTGGAAAGAGCCACCTGGCCGCTATTGTTTCCTGGTGTTGTCTCTTCTTTGCTGCCCCTGACGTCCTTTAGGCTGCTGGCGAGAGAAAGAACCCCTTTGCAAGTATTGAGGCTTATACGTTTGGTTGGACTGAGATCCAGAAGAGTAGCGATTTTGATTTCCTCCTCGATAAGAAGAAAAACCTCTACCTCTAGCCCCTCTGAAAGGCACTTTACGATACTGTAATGAACCCAAGGACTTAGCTGTATCCGTGTCCTTTTTGATGCCTTGCAGGGCCTCATCGACGTGCTTGCCAAACAGCATCTCACCGTCATATGGCAGATCCAAGATCTTATTCTGCACCTCCTGCCTGAACCATGTGGCCTTTAACCACCCTTGGCGTCGCAGAACCGCTGAGCCAGCAAGTGCTCGGAATGCGGTGGTTGCTATATCCATTGCCACATCAATCACCTCCGAAGAGGCCCGTTCCCCTTCGAGCAAAATCTTCTTCACCTCCTCCTTAGAAGAATCCTGCAGTTCTTCTACAAATGGAGCCAGGTCGCACCACATTTGCCGATCATAGCGTCCCAGAATCGCTAAAGCATTGGCTGCTCTAACCAGGAGACTGGCCATAGCTGAAAATCTTTTGCCTACATTGTCTAGGCGCCTGCCCTCCTTATCCGGCGGTGTAGTCATCGGCGTAGAAGGATTCTTGGATTTGCTCTGGGCAGCCTGCGAAATGACCGAATCCGGTTTCGGTTGGCCAAGCAAACATGCCGGACTGCCATCAGGTGCCTTGTACTTCTTTTCCAGTCTCGGAAGCACCGGGAGGACTGTGGCCGGATTATGCATGGCCTTCAAGCCCTCAGACCAGACATGCTCAATGATCGGGATGGACCTCACCGATTTTCTGAATGGTTTTTTAAAATCATATAAGAAGCAGTCCGATTGAACCGTGGTCACTGGGAGACCAAATCTTTTAGATGCCCTGTCCATTAGGTTGTGAAACCCTCCAACGTCCGCTGGAGGCGAAGTAATGTTATCTGGATCGGTGTTGTCCGGATCTATAGGGTCAGTAGTATTCCATGGCGCCTGTTGATCTTGATCAGGATCCGCTTGCTGGTCTGCATCTGAAGACGCAGCGTCATCATCAGTGTCCTGCACCTGTACCACCTCTTGTGGGTGCACATCCGGCGCAGTGGCCCGCTCTCTTGCGGGCAAAGAATGGTCTGCCACAGGTCGTAATGTCTGAGGCGGAGGTGTAGGGGGGCGCACCTGTTGGGTGTCTGGAGGCGCAGGGAAACGTTGCCGGTAGTCCTGCAACATAAGTCGTAAATCCGCCACTAAAGTGGACGGTATTGCCACCATCCCTTCAGGAACCTGACGTATAGGCTGCTGTGGAGGCATGTGCCTAGTAGTAGTGCGCTCCTCTTCATAATAATGCTCTGGAGCATAGTGCTGTCGTTCCAACTGCTCTTCCTCAGAGCTAACGTCCTGCACCTTAACCTGGAGGTCAGAAGGGCTATAGGCCTGACCAAATTCACTGAAAGTCTCTTCATCAGAGTCCTCTTCTAATAGCAGGCTTGGAGGTAATTTCTGAACCTGGCGAGGAGACGTCATCTCTGGCGTTATTTGCCTTCTTTTCCGTGAAAAAACATGTATTTCAGAAAATTCCGTCGTCGACGAGGTCGTCGTCGACGAGGCCGTCGTCGACGGCAAGCTCTTCTGGGTCTGTGTCAACGGTGGAAGTGCAGACGTAGGCACTATATTCATCGCCGAGGGCTGCGTCGTCGACGAGGTGAAACACGTCGTCGACGATGGTGGTATCGTCGACGGGACCGTCGACGAGCTCGTCGTCAGCAACATGGTAACCGGCGTCGTCGACATAGTCGTCGTCGAAGTCGTCCTCGTCGTCGACACCGCCGTCGACGCCAGCCTTGCAGTCATCGTCGTCGACGTGGAGATGGTCACTCTCGTCGACGACGAGCAGGATTCTGGAGCCTTGAAAACCGTCGACGGTGTAGGCGTCGTCGACGAGCCCGTCGACGAGGCAACCTTGGCAGAGCTGTCCTTTTTAACACTCGTCGACGACGTACCTGAGAGTTTGGTCGTCGACGACTTCTGCTTCTTGTCTGAAGCGACCTCCTGAGCAGGAGTTGAAGGCTTCTTGACCCCTCGATCTTTTTCTGAGGGAGGTGAAGAGATTGTAGAAGTCTTTCTCACCTTCTTTGAGGGCTGTTGCTCCTCAGGCTTACCCTGCCTCTCCTTTTCACCTCGGTGAGGAGATTTTTGGGCAGCAGGCCTGTCAGACCTATCAGAGGTCCCTGGTAAGGCCTTGTGACGGGACTCGTCTGAAGCAGAAAGGGGGGACCTACCCCTCTTCAGAGACTTTCTGGATGACACCATCGACGAGGAGCCCTCACTGTCCGAAGAGATAATTTCTTTCCGGTCCTTCATCTTCTGAAGCCATGTGAGGAGACGTCCTTCCCTGTCCCTCAAGGTCTTTGCTGAGAAGGATCTGCAAATCGGACAGCCTGTTGGTTTATGGTCCGGATACAAACAGTAGATACAATCATCGTGTTTGTCATCGACAAACAACCTCCTCTTGGAGCAGGTGGCACAGGCTCTAAAGAGGGCTTGCTTCTCCGACATGATGAGAAAATATCCAAGTAGTTGAAGAAATAACAAGAAAAAACTGAAGAAAACTGAGCAGAGCTCAATGGAGACTCCCTTGCACAACGTGCGGTAGAAAATCTGAGGCTCTGAGCTTCTCTCAGGAAGGTTCTATGGGGTGAGGCTGCTCTGATTGGCTGCTGCAGAATTTTGGTCTCTTTTACAAAAAGAGGTGGATAAGCTACAAAATGAGATGAGGCCTAGGCCTATTTTTTCACTTTGTGCTTACTACTATGGTTTTTTTCTATGTACCGAGGCTCCCATTCCGACGACGGGGAATGATACAAAGCATGGGAATCTATGAAAGTTCCAATACTGGGGCAAGAGACAAACAACAAGGGTAGTAAAGTGAGACTAGAGACAAAATATATAAGAAAGCACAATACTCACAGTCTTTAAGTTATAAATATTAGCTACATTTAACAATTACCACCACATTTCTAAAAATGATGTTACATTATGCAAAACATAGTCTTGATTTGACAATTTATTAATCAAAGTAGCTCTAATAAATTTCATGGCTATTTAATATTTTAAACAACACCTGCAAATAAATATCCCAGAAGAGGATTCGCCAATCTTAAATAAATATAGGGTACTGAGTTTAAAGTTCATTCAATGAAGTAAGTGCCAACTAGAAAGTTCCACATGTGAAAAAGTTAGCAGAGGGGCACAATTGCACACAGTGTGTAGACTGCTGTCTGATGAATACCGTTTTTTAGGTCTCGTTTGAGCCAGCGCATGTGTTGCCCTGCGAGACATTTAGTAAGTGAACTTTTAAAAGTGCTACCACACGCTTTCGCTGGCCTCAAGCTTGCGGTTACGCGCGCGTGCACGCACACTGCCACCATCTGGCGTTCCATTATGGCTCATTAAGCCTTACAGTGCGCAAATCATTTTTACTACCCGCTCCCTTCTCCTCCCCCCTCCCTCTCACTATCCCCTCCCTTCTCCCCCTCCCTCCTTGTTAGTCACCGGGCTGAATCCGGTGCCGGTTCTCTTATCACAAGCTTCCCGTATCGCGCCCCTCCTTCGCTCGTCTTCCTTCTCAGCCCTGCCTTGTCCCCTATTGTTCCTGTCCGATCGTCTTACCAAGGATCAAGTGACTCCCTCTCCGTCACAAATACAAGGGCTGGTGTTCCTTTCCAGGCCTTGTCTGATCACCCAGGCTAATTGGCTCAGGTGTAAACCAAGCCATCGGGGTTGCGACTTTGAAGTGACACAGTAGAGCGCTGCACCTGGTAACATCCCTGCTTGTGTGTCAGGTGAAGTTACACCAAGTTTGCAGCTGCCTTGTAATGGTTGATGGAAGTGGGTTCTTAGACATCCCAAGGCACTGTCTTTGATTTGCTTTGAGGCGTTTTGTGTGACTATAATATAACTATTTGCCTCATGATAGGCACTGCTTTCCCATGGTCCCCTCTTGTGTGTACATAAATTATTGAATACATGGAAAAAACAGAAACTTGGGCAAAAGAGCGCTGCGGTCATCGACTGCCCCATCCCACTACTATCTTCGAAAAATCAAAGAGAGGTTAAATTAAGTGAAGTTAGCAATACAGATACAATTCCTAGTTTCAAACATGAAATGAAATGATGAAATGAAAAGACGATTTATATAGCGCAATGGCTACCCTAAAGAGTCCCAACGCTGCAGAAGATTGGAGCAGAGACAGAGCCGCAGAGAGTTACTGAGGTTTGTTAAAGAGCCAGGTTTTCAGGTGTCTACGGAAGGTCAGTAGTCTGGGCTCTGATCTGAGTGTGAGGGGGAGCGTGTTCCAGATCTTGGCGATGTTGTAAGAAAGTGAACGGCCTCGCACCTGGCTTTCTTAACTCAGGGTACTGTGGTGAGGTAAGAAGCCCCCGATCTGAGGTGTCTGTTAGGGTGGTAGGCGGTTATAAGGGTACGGTTGATGGTGGGACCTGTTCCCTAGTAGGATAGCTGGGCGATGCACATAGCCTTGAATTCAATCCTTGCTTTTACTGGGAGCCAGTGGAGGTCCTTCAGTTGGGCTTTAACTGAGGTTCGACGAGGGATTTGGAGAAGGGTCCTGGCTACGCAGTTCTGGATAATTTGTAGTTTATTAAGGGTGGACTGTGGAGCCCTGAGGTATAGGGCGTTTCCACAGTCCAAACGGGATAGAATGAGGTTTAGCCGGCTGTTTTAGGCTGGCCAAAACATCATGCACACTTAGGTTTCTCCAACCCAGCTGTGTTGCACAGCTAGGTTGGAGAAACAGCACAGACTCCCAGGCACTGTCTGAGCAGCAAACCAAGCCACTTAGACCATTCCTGAAGCTGCTCTCATGCTATTGAGAGGAGCACCGGGACTGCTTGTGGAGACTGTTCTGGTGTCCCAGGGACTACTGGGACACGAGCAGGAGTGAAAAGGAGCACTATGGCATACGGCAGCATCAGCAGCAGAACAGGTACTTTTTTCATTCTTATTATTTCCCTAATTCCCCCGTCCCGCCCCCACTTGAGTTTTGCACTACCTGTCACTCCTTCTAACACCCCTAAATTGAGTATTTAGGTGACACCCCAGTCACCAGGAACTCCGATTCGAGGTATCAAGAAGAGAAGGACACCGAGAGCCTCAAGAAAAAGCAAGAATTGAAGACAGCTTTGGATGTTTGGCACCAAGGCCTGCCTGTTGCACTAATTCTCGACAATTGTGACCCAGCCACTCATCCTGCAGCTGACCAGCTTCCAAGAATCCCATGAGATTGGCAGCCTTATCAAATCACCAGGCAATCTCCCTTGGAGTAGAGGAGCTGCTCCCCTGCAGTCCACAGGCACAGAAACACAAAGTCTGGTTTACTGTGTTGCCGCTCCCCAGCTAGCCCCCAGGAAGAGTAAACTGTGCTCCTGAAGGTCCTATCTGTCCCCCCACCAAGTAAGAGGGCAACAGGAGCCACACAGGACCAATACCTGGGTCATCGGACCCTTTACAGCAAGCAGAGACCGTGAAAGTCCAGTCGAGACTCCAACAACTCCAAGACAAAACAGCCATCGAGGGACGTCAGCACTGCTAGACCCACTTTGAGAGTGGCCCAGCTGTCCTGATTTTTCACCCTCGACCGGAGAGACTGACGAGAATGTTTCAAGGTGCACAGAGCCTAGTCAACCTTTCCACTCTGGACTCGACTGCCCCAGCCTGGGTACCGACGAACCGACGTACGCCCTTGTCCCCAGGACTCTTGTGGCCTGATCCCCCCCCATTGGGAGCTCCCGGACTTGTGCCTAAGTAAGTGTCCTTCTGCAGCCTGTTTGTAAGTGGCCCACCTTCTTCTTACCGGCGTAGGTCACACAGCTAGCAACCCGATCATCACCTCTGCAACCAGATTCCCCAGGGCATGTAATGAATGACTGCTGGTGGTACTTTGGACCGTTGCCCCCTGTGACCCTATTCCAAACGCAGACCCCCAGGAACCAAACGCAAATAACCTTATGCTATACATTCCTTTTCTCCCATAGGAAAGCATTGTGCATAAAGTCGCATTTAGGATTGGATCGTATAGTATTTATAGAGCGCACCAAAAACAAAAAGTGTCAAGGCGCTAGGCGAGCACAAAAGAAGAAAGACTAGCAACAGCCAGCTAGGAGGCAAAGAGTCAGGTCTTCAGAAGTTTCATGAAGACCGGAAGCGAGTCAGCCGTGGTGATAGAAGGGGACAGTGAGTTCCAAAGTTTAGCGGCCACCACTGAGAATGAGCGGCCATCCTATTTGGACCTGTGAAATCTGGGAGAAACAAGTTTTTTAAGTGTGGAAGATCTCAAGGCTCTCCCTGGAGTGTACCACTGAAACATGGTTTTCTAGGTGTGGTGAGCCTTTGCTATGCATAGCTTTGTAAACCAAGTTCAAAACCTTGAAGGAGATGCGCTTCCTGATGGGAAGCCAGTGCAAGGCACTGATTCCTTCCTGGCAGACTGGTGTTTCGGGATGTTAAGAATCAGACTTGCCGCAGTGTTTTGCACCACGTGGAGTTTGTTCAGGGAATCTGTGCTGATCTTAAGGTACAGAGCATTCCAGTAGTCGAACCGGGACGTGACTAGTGTAATGATGGTGGGCAGATATAGCTCCGAAGGGATATACGGCAAAACTGTCTTCAAAATGTTGAGACTGTAAAAGCAGGTACTGACTTTTCGGTTCACCTGGGCGTAAAAAGACTGGCCCTCATCAAAGAGGACACCCAGATTTTTAGCCATTTTGAATGGAACACGATGGGGACTGCAGTCTGCGGGCCACCAGGCAGCAGACTAAATAGGGGTTCGAGGGCCAAAGACCAGAACCTCGGTTTTGTCCGTAGTGATTTTTAATGAGTTGTCCTTCATCCAGCATATGATGCTAGACATACACTGATTGAACTTTTGGGCAACTGATTGCAAATCATTAGAGAAGGAAATTATGATTTCTCTGTCATCTGCATACGAGAGCACCTGAAAACCGAATGATCTTACCAATGAAGCCAGGGAGGTCACATAAAGATTAAAAATGGTGGGGCTGTGCGAGGAGCCCTGGGGGACCCCACACAGAAGGCCAAAGGCCTTGGTTTTGAAACCGCTACAGCTGACGACATTGGTTCTACCATTCATAAATGAGTGAAGGAGCTGCAGGGCCTTCCCGGTGACTCCTGCTTCCCACAATCGCTTAATCATGTGAGCTGGGGAGATGGTATTAAATGCAGCTGAGAGGTCGAACAGAATCAACACCCCAGATCCGCCTTGGTCAACCTGCATGCAGATACAGTCAGAGGCTGCTATCAAGGAGGATTATGTGCTATGACCTGCCCGAAAACCGTTCTGAGAGCTATCAAGTACGTCATGAGATATGTTTCATATGCTCAACATTAATGAATTTTTCAAGAATCTTGGCAGGGGCAGGGAGGAGGGAGACAGGCGGCAAATTCTTCAACTCTGAGGGATCGGCGTTGGCTTTCTTAAGGAGCGGTGAGACAATAGCGTCCTTCCAGATATTGCCCGGACAAAAGTATGACCTTGCACAGGAAGTTAGCTATTAGGTTGGGAGCAAGTCTGAGCGTAGATCGCATGCAGGGATCTATGCGAGCTCCCGACTTAAGGCCTAGTAAGAGTTCCTTGATACGAGGAACTGTGTGTAGGAGGAAAGGACGACAGAGCCAGCATCTCAAAAGCCTGGCTGCGTTTTCCCCTTCGGCTGCCTATGCGACGGGGACAACTTCCTCGGTCAAGGAGAACTCGTGAAAGATTTTAAGGATTTTCTCCTGGAAGTAGAGTGCTATTTTATCACAAAAGTCTTGGAAGGGGTTCAGGAGCTTTGATCCCGGGGGCTCAGCAATCTCCTTGATGAATTTGAAGAGCATGCTGGAGGAATTGTCAGCAGACACTATCTTTTCAGTGAAATACTGAGATTTGGCCTGGAAGATGGCGAGATTTCTGCTTGGCTTTTTCCCGAAGGCAAGGACTTGCACGACATCTCCGTTCTTACCTGTGGCATAGGCGCCTGAGAGCCATGAGCTCTTCTGAGAACCACAGAGCTGAGGGCGTAGCTCTTTTAATGTCCCAACTTTTGACTGGAGGTACAATGTCCAGGGCGTTAGTAATCCAGTTGCGGAAGCCTTCTGCCGGGGGGGGGGGGGGGGGGGGGGGGGGGGGGGAGAGTGGTGTTGTTACCACCTGAGAATGAGACCAAGGCAGCCTTCCAGTTCATGGCAGTGACCTTGTTCAGTCTTCTACATTGTATGTTTTTTGGGGGGGGTGGGGGGTGGGGGGGGGGGGAAGACCTGTGTTGGTTTTTATATCTCTTTACTATACAGTTAATTAAAACCGTAACATACAAACATCTCATCAATAAAAGTTTTAAAAGCACATTGTTAAAGCAAGCAGTCAAGATAAAGATAAATGACAATTCCCTAGCAGCATTTCTGGTTAAAGGAAAGAATGCCAAATGTAACCATTTAGAGCCAGAAGAAAAGTGTGAAGTGCAAAAGGCAATGTCAGAATGTCCCAGAGTTTGTTACAGCTGCCAGTACCTGACTTTCAGCATAGTCCTTTTGTACAGTGGCAATATAGAAAGGGACTTGAGAATGTTTCAGCAGCTCTTAGTGAGTTATCTCTGTAAACGTGTTGCTGGGCCCTGCAAGGTGATCCGATTTGACCCCCTGGATGCTGTCTCATGTTCTTTAGCTGTGTCTTAGTGCTGAGCTGTGTGCAATGTTGTTAAAATAATGTTAATAAACTTCCCAGCCCTTGCAAGAACTTGAGCGGAGTTGTTGCTAAAACACACGCCAGATGTTTCCCTGCAATGCCTCAGCAGCTTGTTCCGATAGACTGGGAACAGTAGCCGACGACGGTCGTGAGCAAGGCGGGGACAGCAGCATAGAAGGTGAAGCCAAGACTCATCTGGGTAATTACAAAGCCTACACTTTCGCTGTCCAGTCCTCTGAGCCCAAGCGGATTAAAATCGTAGATTGGAAGGGCTAAAAGCTTCATATAGATAATTTTATTGCGAGTCTATGGTTGAAGGAAGTAGTTGACATTTGGTTGATGTTTCCCTTTGATGTACGAGGCATCCAGGGCTGTAAAGAGTGGGTTTTTAGAAAGCCAAGCAATGTCTCTCTCAAATGACACTTTGCATTTTATGGGGTTTTTCCACGTTGTCAGAGGAATAGCAGGATTAGAGAGGTTTGTAGTTTCAATCTTCAATGTGGAAATAACCAAATGCAGCTGTCTGTACCAGGGGGAGAGTTCGTCCATAAATATAAATTGAAGTTGTTCTTTCAGGGATTGACCTGAGGCGCGCAGGGTGTGGATGTAAAATGTCATTAAATCGCCTCAGCAGTGAAAGTCTGCACTTGCCAGGCCCAACTCGAGCCTCAGCCTGGCCCTTCTTGCATGCTGTGGAATGGAAAATATTTTCTTATAGGCCATTATTTGAAAGTTCGCAAGAAACAGGTCCATTTTACCTGGAAAAGCCAGGTGGCAATAAGATAATGCTGGAAGCAATTTGGTGTGTAAGACCCTTAAAATTGGCTTGGCAGAGGGGCTGTGCAGCTGCCGATTCAGGCGCCTAAGGCTATGTATAACCCCAGCTCCCTTGGACCAAAGATGTTTAAGGTGGGCCACTTTATTTGCCCTTTCATTGAACCAGACTCCCAAATAATTGTAGCTGGTGCGGGTGGTTATTTCTGATCCACCGACTCTCCAATCCAAGATTTTGTTTCTTTGATGTTTCCCAAAAATCATGACTTTAGTTTTTAACTCATTCATCAGGAGTTTGTTCCTTATTTTGTATGTGTTAAGGACAGTGAGTGCTCTTTGTAGACCCATTCTTGTATGGTCCATGATGACAATGTCATCGGCGTATTGAATAATTTGGAGCCGTTCGTTGCCCAGTTTTGGGGCAACCAATGTTGCACCAGCCATTGCTTTTGGTAAGTCGGCAGTATAGAGATTAAAAAGTAGCTGGGCTAATACGCAGCCTTGTTTTAATCCATTTTCTGTTGGAATTTTTGCAGATACTGTTATGGCGCTGGTTTTAATCCTCACCCAGGTTTTCTGATGTAGTTACATCAGTGCAGAGAGAAGAAAGGAGAGTATCCCCCAAGAATTTAGCTTATTCCATAGCATTCCTCGATCGACTCTATTGAATGCTGCACTGAAGTTCACAAAACAGCAGAACAAGGGTGGATTGTTGGCGAGAATAGCCTTCCAGGACAAATAGGCCAGTACTGTTATATTGCCTGTTGTAGAACAGCCCGATCTGAAGCCTGACTGGGTGTGAGGGAGGATGCTATTTTCTGTGACCCAATTTTCTAATTCAGCCAGCAGGACACGAGCGTAAGCATTGGGTTCAATATCCAATAATGCAATTAATCTGTAATTATCTGGGTTTAAGCGGTTGCCCTTTTTGTAAATTGGGTGTAATATTGAGCCCTGCCAAGTAGAAGGAATTGTGGCTGTAAGAAAGGCTTGATTAAAAAGCGGAGTGAGAAGTTCTGCCCAAAAGGATCGGTTTGATTTAAAAACTGCAGCGGGTATTCCATTGGGCCTGTCCCGCCGCTGTGGAGCTATATAATATGATCAACCCAGACATTCTCGGGTACCCCATTCTCCTTAGACTGGCCATTGTTGCTGAGTTGATTTACATATTTCCAAAATGGAGCTGGATTTTTTTCTTTAAGAAGGGAGAACATTTTGAGCCAAGCATTGTCTATTCGTTTAGTACGTTTCTCTCATGCAAGTTTCTTATAGGCAGCTCGAAGAGATCCAGTGGCAGCACCCTGAAATGCTTTGTCCCCTCTATTTTGCGTTTGGGGCCTTCTAAATGTTCTGTTTGCTTTCCAGCATTTCCTAATTCTGATGCCAATTTAGCTGGGTTAGCCCCTGGTTTTTATATTCTACCAGGGCAGTCAAATCTAAGGATAGTATAGCCTTTGGGGGATGGGGTCTGTCAAGTCAGGACCCGAGTGCTCCAGCGCCCAGGTCTCAGTAATAAAAAGGCAGTGAACATTTTTCTTGCCTGCTAAAATCTAAATTTTTAAAAAGTACTTACTTGGTAGCGAAGTTCTTGGTATCAGAATTTATATATAATACAACTTATTTTTCTAAAATGGTCTTGGATTTTTTCTTGAGTGTGTATCTAATTTATTGCCTGTGTGTACGCCAACAAATGCTTAACACTACCCTCTGATATGCCACACTGATGCCCACACTACCACAAAAGAGAGCATTTGGGATATCATATGTGCCTCTGTAAACCAATTGGGGTTTGTGTGGACACTTTACACAGCGTACCTCTTTTTGGTCCACTATATAAAGAGAGAGCTTCCTACATTAATGGTTCAGCAGTGGCATACAAGACTTTGCATGTGTTGAGACCACTTGGTCAATAGGTGATTCCACAAAGTAAATCCACAATTGTTATTAGGTTAAGGGTGATTTTTTTTCAATGTAGCTGATTTTTACAAATTATTTAAACTGTGCTGTTTAAGTCCCCCAGTCCAATTATTTTAGAATCTTAAAAGTATCCTAGACAGTTAGGCCTTTAAAAAGAATAGTTTGCTAGATTTGTCTATCTTGCTACAAAGGTCTCAACTGATCTAACACCATGTCTGAGGCAGAAAGTAATACTCAGGCGCTCAACCTGGGTCCTTACAAGAAAGTTATGTTGTCTCAACTTAAGGACCTTCGCAAAGCATAGAACTTTGCAATGGGGTCTAAACCTAACAAGGCTCATTTACAGGCCCTGCTTGCTGAGCATGATAGAGCCGTGGCAATGGCAGAATGCTCTGAGGATACAGGGGGTTGAGATGTATGTGAGGATGACAAATCCTCTGCAGTTCCTCCACTGCGCTTACTTCTGGTAGTACCCCAGATGAAGTTGAGGAGGACGATTCTGAACTTCGGGAACTAGCTAGTAGAATAGCCCTAGAGGCTATAATCTTAGTCCTAGAAAAAGAGAGAGATGCGATGGGCCTAGCACCCATCTCTGGTGGCATTAAAATTTGTGATAGCGAGAAAGAAGAAGCTTTTGACCCTAAAATCCCCAAAGGCATTGTCTCCAAACATGTAGCGGGTGATGATATCACCAAGTGGTTTACAGAATTTAAGAGGGCTTATAAGATGAGGAGACTCAGCCAGAAGTTCTGGTTCCCTCTACTTTGACAGCTGTTTTCAGGCAAGAGAAGGGATAGACTCCTGACACTCAATGCGGTAGATGCTGAGTCCTATGGCCTCATGAACGATACCTTGATTGAGGGCTTTGCACTCACCACTGAGGAGTAGAGTATCAGGTTCAGGGAAACTCAGAAAACCTTGAGTCGGACCTATGTATATTTTGTTGACTTCTTAGGCACACTAGATGGCTGGTTAAAAGTAACAAGGTGCACAACTATGATGGGTTTTATAATATTAGTATGAAAGAGCATCGGTTAAAAATTAAAAACTGCATCAGGACTTGGATGGCCGAGGTCCAGCCTCTCCCCAAGAATTGGGAAAGAAGGCTGACCACAGGGTCAAGCCTAGGGGTAACCAAGACAAATCACAGTGGGGGTGACCAAATGAAAAGTGTTGCTAAGCACCCCCAAGGGAAGATGGTGAACAGTCTAAAGACAAAAACAAAGAGTCCTCTAAAATCCCCCCCAAAGCCTGTTTAGGAGGGTGGGCCCGAGACAAAACACAGACCAAAGGTGGATACCAGGGTTAAGAACTGGGATCCTGAGAAGGTGCTTTAATTGCAAAGACAATGGGGGCCACACTAAAGACTCCCCCTAGTGCACTTGCAGCTCATACTGCAGTGGTGAGTCTCCAGATGGGATACTTAGTGTGTGCTTTGACCAAGTCAGAGAGCAAATTGAAGCCATTTTAGTTTCAGAGGATGGGGTGGATGTAGCTGCCCTGGCTGTCTGGCCCAGTAATCTGGAGAAATACAGACAACATCCTCATACTAATGCAATTAGAGTGGAATCACTGAGAGATACAGGTACAAGTGTCACTGTGGCAACCGAAAAACTGGTTTCTCCAGAACCGTAGCTGACTGGACAACGTATAGTTTCTTACCTGTCGGTGTAGTTTTGCGGCTTGAAGAATTTCGGGAGTCACATGATGTGCATGATTCCGCCATCTATTGGTTGGGTTCAGAATTGTAGTATTTCTTTCCTTTTTTTTTGTTGTTGGTAGGTGTCGACATACCACCATTTGGTGTCCTGTGACGTTGACGGGCTTTGTCTGGAAGCATCCACCTTTGGTCATCATCTTCGGATTCTTTTTAAATTTTTTTCTTCTCCCCCTATTCTAATCCTTCCTAGCAGAGAGGGATGGGTTTGGTAGTGAATCCAGAAAATTCTTTAAGCTGCAAAACTACATCAACAGATAAGAAACTATTTGTTTGGCAGCGTGAATTTTTTCTGGATTCACATGCTATGCATAGACTTCGTAGCAGTTTGCTAGTTTTGTGGTGGCTGGGTGGAAGATGAACTTTGGTTCGTGAATAGATGTTGTAAGACCTTTTTTCCTACTTGTGCTTCTTTGTTCATTTGAATGTTCACACAGTAATGTCTTGTGAATGTGTGCACTGAAGACCATATTGCAGCCATGCAGATCTCTTGAATTGGAGTATTAGCTATAAAGGCAATAGTTGCTCCTTTCTTTCTTTTTGAGTGTGCCCACGGGGCACCTTGTAAGGTCTGTCCTGCTTGCCTGTGGCATAACTGTATGCGCTATCCATCTTGCAATAGTGTTTTTGGTTGCTGGTCTTCCCAGAAAATAGATAAAGGATACAAAGAACTGTTTTGTTTTCCTGGATCCTTGGTTCTTTCAATGTAGTACATGCCCACCCTTTTTGCGTCAATTGTGTGCAAAGCTCTTTCTGCTTTTGTCCTTGGGTTTTGAAAGAAACTTGACATTTGTATACTCTGATTTATGTGGAATCTTGATAATACCTTTGGTATGAATTGAGGATCTGTCCTCATGACAATCCTGTTGCTATGCATTTGGAGTAAGGTTCCTGTAGTGCTAGGGCCTGTAGTTCACTAACTCTACATAAGGATGTTATTGCCACTAAAAAGGCTGTCTTTAGTGTGAACATTTGTGGCGTTGCTTTGTACAGTGGTTCGAATGGTGCTTTCATCATTTGTGCTAGAATTATGCTCAGGTTCCATGTGGGTGCTGGCGCCATTTTTGGAGGTGCAATTCTTTTTGCTCCTTCTAGGAATCTTTTGATCACATGTGAAGTGAAGAAATGTTTACTTGTTGTTCTTCTTGTATACGCTACAATAGTTGCTAAGTGCACTTTCAATGATGTATAGCATAATTTACTTTCCAGTAAATGTATCAAGTACTTTAGCACTGTTCTCTCCTTTGTAATCTTCTTTGAAAGACTTTTTTTAAGCCACCATTGTGTATATCTCTTTCACTTCACTGTATAACATTTCCTAGCTTCTTTTAGAACAGCCATTGTACTTTCTGGTAGTTTGAGATGTGAAAATTCTAAGTCCTCAGGAGCCATGCCGCTAGGGCTAAGCTCTCTGGTTCTGGGTGAAGTACTTTTCCGTTTTGCATTGTTAGCAAATCTTTCTTTCTTGGCAGTTTGTGCATTGTCCCTTGCGACATCTCCATTATTTCTGAGAACCAAGTTTGCCTGGCTCACTGTGGTGCAATGAGAATCATTGTCATTTGGCTGATCTTGCATTTGTTGAGCACCTTGTTCAGTAATGGTATTGGGGGAAAAGCGTAAGCAAATATCCCTGACCAGTCTATCCATAGCGCTTTCCCAAGGGACTGACTGCAAGGTCACCCGGATGCGAAGTTTTGGCATTTTGCATTGTGGGGTGTTGCAAATAGGTCTATTTGTGGTGTCTCCCATTTCCTGAAAATCTTTTGGAGTTCTGCTTGATTTAGTTCCCACTCGTGGGATGATGTTCTTTGTCTGCTCAGTCTGTCTGCTTCTACATTGTCCTTCCCTGGTAGGTGTATTGCTATTATGTCTATTTCCCTTGGAATTGCCCATCTCCAAATCTCTTGAGCTAGCTTTGAGAGTGCTACGGACTGAGTTCCCCTTGTTTGTTTATGTAAAACATTGTGGTTTTGTTCTCTGTTTTATCAACACCCTTTCCCGAATAGTTCTTTCTAAAAGGCTTTTAAGGCTAAGAATACTGTTTTTAACTCGAAGATATTGATGTGTTTCACTACATCCTGCTGTGTCCATAATCCGTTGACTTTGAGGTTGTTCATGTGTGCTCCCCATCCCATTAGGGACGCATCTGTTGTTATGGTCACTGTCGGAGTTGATGTTGTGAAAAGTCTGCCCTGTGCTATGTTAGTTTTGTTCCACCATGCCATCTTTCGATGAACTATCTGCGTGACGACCACTAGATCCTCCCAGCTCCCTGTTGCCTGTGACCATTGCTATGAAGCCATTACTGGAACGTTGCATTTGTAGGTGAATGTTGGGGACTAAATGAATGCATTAATCCATCATTCCTAGCAGTTTCCCTACTGTCCTCACTGTCAGAGCTTGCCCCATGAGGTATAGATGTGTCTCCTTCAGTAGTGCTAATGTTCTCTTCTCGCTTGGTAACACTTTTCCTAACATTGCCGTGATTTGTGCTCCTGAGAACACATTTTGTTGTTCTGGTTCTGTTGAAGATTTGTCCCAGTGTATTGAGAAACCTAACTGAACCAGTGTCTCTATTACTCGTTCTATATGCTGTTTGCATAGATTGCAGGAGCTTGCTCTTACTAACCAGTCATCTAAGTACGCATTCTTTAAATCTATGGTTGCCATGTAGTCTCCTGTTCGCAGCTGAGGTATTACCTCTCCCAGTGTTCTCGTCTTGAATCTTTGAGTCTTTATGAATTTGTTGAGGAACCCTAGGTCTAGTATTGGTCGTAAAGTTCCGTCCACCTATGGGATAAGGAAGTACGTGGAGTAAATGCCGTTGTTCCTTTCCTTGCGTGGTACCTGCTCTAGTGCACATTTGTTTTGAATTTCTTGTACCTCTTGTAGTAATTGAGATATTTTCTTTTTGGGATGTATTTTTGCTTGATCTTTTGTTGGGAGGTTTCTTTGCTAGCTCTATGCAGTAACCATACTGTTTTATGTTTAGCATCCATTTGTCTGTAGTTATCTTTTTCCACTTTTTGATGAAGTATGTTAACCTGCCTCCTACTGGTGTAATATGTTGCAGGAACTGTTTTGTTTTCTGTTTTTGGTTGTCATTGTTTTTCTTTTGTGCAACTTGATGTCTTTGGAGTGTGCACAAACTTTTGAGGGCAGTCATTTGATGATTGTTTGTGGTCCCCCTCCTTGTGGCTGGCCGCTTCCCTGAGGGAGCCCATGAAAGGATTGCCTACTCTGTTGGTAGTGCCAGTTCTGCTGCTGTCCTTGTTGTTGTCACTGGCTTACTCCTTGGTAAGTCAGTTGAAAGGCTTGGTGTGAGGTTGTAGGTGGGTAGTTATCTCTGCCCATTGGCCTCCGTGAGGGTTTGCCTCTACGCATGCCTATGAATTGCAGTGCACCCATAGACCTTGTTGTTTCATTGACTTTCTTTAATTGGTTTAGTTTTGCATCCACCACACTTCAAACAGCTGTTCTCCATTGAAAGGTGAGTTTAGAATGTTGTTTTGTACCTCCGGCATGAAACCAGAGATTCGCAGCCCTGCATGCCTCCTTTCGGTAATACCGATTGCCATTTGTCTGCTAGCTGTTTCAGCAGCGTCTAGGTCCGATATTAGACATGTGTTGGCCATGTTTTTCCCTCTTCCACTAAGTGGCTTGCCCTCTTTTGGAATTGCTCTGGCAGGTGTTTTAACAGCTTTCCAACTTCCTCCCAATGTTGATATGCATGCCTGTTGATCAATGCATTAGCATTAGCTATGCGCCAATGAATTGCCACACTTCTCTCAACCTTTCGTCCCATGAGATCCACCCTTTTGCTCTCTTTGTCAGGTGGAGGGCCAATATTTGTGGGTACATTAGCTCTCTTTCAAGCTGTTGAAGCTATAATTGAGTCTGCTGGCACTGAGTCCTTGATGTACATATGATCCTTAGAGGAATGCATGTATTTTTTCTCTCCTCTTGGCGTGACCGCCTTGCATGTGGCTGGTTCTTTAACCACATGGCTGCTGGGCGTTTCCCCCCCCCCGTGCTGGAAATTGCCATTTTAGTGGCACCATGACGAGCTCAGCTCGTCATCAGCACACGACACCCGTGGGTGATGACGAGCTGAGCTCGTCATCAGCATCGAAAGGGTTAAAAGCTTCCTTACCCTGATCCAAAACACTTGGCAACATGGGAAGGAATTGGCTCCTTGTTTGGGTAGGCAGTAAGGCTTCTACCAGAAAACACGATTAGGGTTTTTCTTCCTCCAATTGAGCTCCATAAGTATCTGCTGCTTTCTTTATGACTTGGTTATACATTCCAATGTCATCTGGTGGTAAAGGCCTCAATGGATATGTCTCCACTGCTTCTTCTGGCGATTTGGTGTGGAGATCTTACCATTGCAGGTCTTGAGCCTCCGAGGTCGCCGAACCTGAAAAAGTTTGCTCCTCTTCCTCTCCTCTTCTTCATCTTCATCTTGTGGTTCGGGAGTTGTTGGCGGCTGTAATTCCTTGGCCTGTTTTTCAACGCCAATAGAAAATTTCGGCAGAATTTTGAATAATTTCATCCTTTTGTCGAAATCTTTTCTACTTTGAGTTTCTTTTTCTTTTTCTCCATCTCTAATGCATGAGTTTCAGCGGCAAGACTTTCCGCCTTGCTTTTGGAGCTTGACGGCACTGATGCAGCTGTTGATCCTCTCTTTTTTGGACGTCGAAGCGTCCTTTTCTTGACTGTCTTTTGACATTTTTGAACTTTTGAGTCTTTTTTGCTGTCTTGGAGTACTTATCTAAGGAACCGACGGATTGTTTTCCACTGGACGCGCTTGCAGACGTCAAGTGTTTCGACTGCCAAGGCTCCTTTTGAGGGCAGAAGTCAGTTTTTCTGGACTTGCTTATCTTTTTTGAGGTCGACGGTTCTCTTACCTCCTTTGGAGCATTCTTCTCGATCTCTACGACAGACGCCTGTGTCCCCTTCGATTTCTGGACCTTCTTTGATGTTGTCCTTGTCTTCGCTGGAGAGGCCCAGGTCTCGAAACTATGGTGGCGGGCCTTGACCCTGCATAATATAGTTGGCTCTTCTTTGCCTCTCTCTAACCCTCAAAGTCTTTGGGGTGAAAGCTAAGCATGCCTTGCTGTCGTCGCTGCGGTGTTCCAGTGGCAGGCAAAGGTTGCAGACTGGATGCTGATCTTTTTGTGCGTATTTGTGATGACAATTGTTACAGAATTTGAATGGTGTTTTGCCTGTTACCGTGCACAGGGAGCCCCCTGCATGCGCATTCTTTGTGCGTCGTTAAAGTATTAGTTTTCCCTCTTCGTCGTGCTCCGGCTCCTAGGATCGAAGTCCGGTACGTCGAAGAACCTTTTTTCCTGTTCTTTGGATAATTTTCGTAATTGCTTTGTCAATCCTTATCCAATCTTCTGGAGCTCCTTCCATCTCGCTCCAGACCCAACGGTGGAAAAAAAAGAGGAATCCGAAGATGGGGACCAAAGGTGGGAACTTTCTGAGAAGCCCGTTGACGTCACAGGAGGACACTAAATGTTGGTATGTTGACGCCCACCACCAACAACAAAAAAAGAATGAAATACTACAATTTCAGACCCAGCCACTAGATAGCAGAATAATGCAGAGCATGTCAATCCAGAAAAGATTTACGCTGCAAAAACGGATCTAGTCACCAATGCTGATAACGTCACCAGGGTTAATTCCATGACTATGGTGTCCTTGGAGTGGGGAGAGGTTACTGGCCGGAAAAAGGTGGTTGTGTCCTCTGCAATTCCTGTTGAATGTGTGCTAGGGAATGATCTCAAGTCCTCAGAATGGGATGAGGTAGAGCTCCAAGCAGCCATGCTGGGGATCCCTGAATGGGTGTGCGTAAAACCTGAGCACAGAGCAAACCCACGGAGAGGTGCTGGAGTCTGAAAGAGTGTCCCAACCCTCCAAGAGAAAAGGTAAGTAGTCTGGGAAGCCACCAGCTACCAGCTCAGGTCCTCTCTTCTCAGTTAGAAGACCTGTCAGCCCCAGAGGGAACTGAACCCCATGTTGTTGGGCCTTACCTGGCAGAGCTCCAAGATTCAGGGGACATTGAAACCAAATGGCTACTTGCCTCAATTGCAACATTACAGACATGGGCTTTGAGAGTGATCTATTGAAATAAATCCCAAAATCCTATTAGCAAAATTCCTGTAGTGTGCTGCACTGATATATAATCAATATGCAGGCAGGAGCCACGTGGACATAAGTGCAAAGAATAACCCCTCCGCTCACCATGCTGCACTCCTCACACTTCAGTCAATGCCAGTATCTCAATCAAGGTGTGTGGTTTATTTGAAAACCCTACCAAGTGGTCTATCGATCCCATAGGAGCTATTCAAGAGCTTGTTAAACACACAACTGAAATCACCCTTTCACAGTACATTGTGATCATTATTTCTGCACAGGACTGATCCAATGTCAGCAAAACCTTTGTCATTGTTTATAGGCGGGGCATAAAGACTCAACAGCAGGAACAATTTTCCATACAGCATGCCACATTATTACACTGGGGTCTATTTTTCAAGTCTGCAAGCCTTCCCTCATATTTCGTCAATGTGAAGCCCATTGCTGCCAGAGCTTGTGCATATTCAACCATTCTGTCTTCTACATTTCAAATACGCACTTTAAGCAGGACTATCTCTCTGTCCATGTCTTATCACAAGACGTTAACTAATGGTGAGCGTCTCTATAGCTTCCATTATTTTTTATTCTTCACAATTAAATGTTTCAGCTTTGTACTAGAGTAAGCCAGTGACTCAGGAATCTTCAGATCCCCCAGTAGTTGAGATGTTATAACCATTTGCAGCATCTGGAAAAATTGTTGAGTGGTGGCAAGTGCTCGCTGTGGCTGTCCCCCTGCCTTTATTGGGAATATGGGACAGCCTGGAGCTAACCTCTCAGCCACGTTTTGTGTACTCTGTGCATTTGTAAAATAACCACAGTGCTACAACACTACTAGAGAATGACTTTTGCACAGTCTGCAATGAACACCTCGCCTCGGGCCCACAAGTTAATGTGCATTTGTGCTCAACTAATAGAATAAACTGCTTGCTTCAATTGCTCATAACGTTCAGTGTGCAAGCACTGTTAATCTTTTAAATAGCACACTGAATGCTTATTATAAAAATTCACAATGCGGTAAGTCACTTAACTCCATATTGTGGGCAACTCTGCAGACTGCAAAACCTGGCCGGTCGGAGACTGCTGCTATATGGAGTCTCTAGCAGTGTGGCTCATACCAAGGTACTGTCCTGCAACACTCTTCCTCTCCTTACTCAACGCAAGCAGCACTGCCACCTTGTGAGATAACAGCCTTTTTGCAGATCCACCCCCAGTTTAGGCCCCCATTTTAAGTACTGGGAACAGGTGTAATAGCTCTGAAATGCCCTCAGCCCTGCTAATCAGCTTCACAGAAAAGTGTCAACTGCCATTTTGTTTCTCGGATCGGCCCGATGCAGGGAAAAGACAATTTAAAAAACATACAAGCGGTCAGGATGTAGGTATTCTGTCTCCAGAGAGCACACAGAGGGGTCCGTAAGGGACCCTTGATGAGCCCAAAATTGCATATTTAATTTTATTTCGCCGAAACCTTTAATCGTGGGCCCTCCGCAGCTTTGGCCCTCAGTAGAAAAAATATAAAACATAATAATTTACTGATAAATTCAAAGGTTACATGGTCGTTATTGTTAGGCTGACATTTTACCCATACAAACCATAGAAATTCAGCAGTGTTAGTTATACTTATAGTTGGGAAACAGCCTTTACAACAAGGTTTTACCAAGTTGTGCCTTTACCATGCATTTTTTGCGTGCATGTTTTTATCACATGTATGTCTTTACAGCGTATGCCTTTCCCACGCATTTAAGGTATGTTGGAGGTTGTGGGGGTTCACCCCCAACAAATAGATAATTTTTATATATCTATAAATAAAGCAAGGTAAGGGCATGCGATGTAAAAAAAAATGTGGGGTAAAAATTGCCTGGTTAAGGCATGCAATGTATTTCCCTGCGTTGTCCGGTCGGACAATCCTTAGCTGAAGAAACTATAACTCGTGCCATTAAGTAACTTAAAGCAACGAGTCATAATTTTTTAACATAAGTATAACTATAACTGCTGAATTCCTATGGTTTTGTATGGGTAAAACGTCAGTGTTGCAAAGTCATCCTGTGCCCTGGGCACCCCCCAACTTTTTGCTGACCGGAATTGGTGGTAACTGACTCTGACTGACCCTGGGCTCTGTTTAACCAGGCCCAGGGCAAGTGCCAAGCTAAAAGGAACACATTAGAACACAGTTAAGACACCCAACATACACTAGGGTACACTATAGTATGGTGGGGTATCCCTGTAGTTGGATGACCTACCACCTAAGCCCCTAGTATGTAATAGGGCAGGGGATTGAAACTACCTAGAAGTCTCCAGTATCCTGGGGCATGGCAGTTTAGAGGCCAGCAGATTCTCTGCACCAGCATGTGTGCAGTGCTGAAGCCTGAGGTCAGTTTAAAAGCTGCACTAGTGGCCAGGACAGCTTTTAAACCTTAAATTGTGCCCAAACTCGACTTTGGGGGTAGGGGCCCTTAAAAATTAAAAACCAACCATGTTTTTGCATATTTGGGACCCCCAGGGTCACTCCTAGGTATCCCAGGGGTGGGGGGTCAGTTATCTATAAGGAGCGCCCTAATAAAATGAGTTTTTATAGGCCTGGGTAAAGTGAAATTTTACATTTCACTCCCCACATTGTATTAAAGAGGTGCTCAAATTCGACTTTGATGCTGGAAGAATTGGGTAAGGATGATCTGCAATATTTCTGCAGATTCAGAACCCCTGAAGTCTCCCCTAGTTGCACAGGGGGTGGGGGGCCGGTAGAAATTAGGGAAATACTTATAAAATATGGTTTTATAAGCCCTGGTGCTACAAAAGTGGCGCAAGTCATTTTCCTCATTGCAAACCCCATGGCCCATAGGTTAACATGGTAGGAAGTGATTGATTAATAAATATTGATAGGAGAGGATTTGCCGGACCATTCAAATACTTCCCAGAATGGTCGTAGTAAATCCAACAATATTAAATTGTTGAATTTCTCTTAAAGTGTACATACAATAAGTTATGAGACTTTCTTGTTTGTAAGTCCAAATTCAGCCTTTCAGTGGTCTGCCCTGATTGGTCAGTTAAGTGGATTAGCCAGGCTGCTGGGAGGGCAGTGATCTGTTCTATAGGAATGCCAGGCTACATTCTTCAAAGACAGAAGGGAGGCTTGGGTTTCAATCCACTAAGACAGTCGTGACCCAGAGTCAGGGCTAGGCTTAAGAAAGGTATCTGCAGACGTTAGGGGGTGTGTTTAGCCAGGTCTTACCTCCTTGCTAGAAAGTCAGCCATTATGGATTTGGAAGAATGATGCACTCTGGGACAAACTAATGCCACACTCCACAGGATGTGGTCATAACCATGAGGAGTTGCCCTGATCTCATTGGTCAGCAGTGACCTGGTGCTTGACCCAGAGAATTTTGAATACGTATCTGAGAGGGGCAGAGCCCTCCAGATCTGCTGCTTGAAACTGAATGAAGCAAGAAGTGACCTGCTGAAGTTTGCTGTGCAAGAAACTCTAAGGCGGCCTGACCTATGAAGACTGCACCATTTGAAACTACAGCCCTTGCTGCCAAAGGACTAAGAGTGGACTCCCTGCAAGCTACAGGTTAACAGAGCTCACCTGGACAGCCCCACAAAGAATCCAAAGCCTGGAGTACCAGTGGATTTGTAAGGGTTTTGTTCAAGTGGATTGCGGAATTGAAGTTTCACACATTCAAGGACCCTCTTGGAGATTCCAGAACCTTGGATTGCGTGTTGGATACTTTGGGACCTGCAAGCAGAACGCCAGGAAGGTGTTCTAACTGGACCCTGCTTGCTGAAGAAGGCGGCCCACTACAGTGGTGAGAATTCTTAAGAACAATTTATAAAGGTGTGTCCCTGACAGAGAAAACGAAATGACTTAAAGGGGCACTGTTGGTTTCTAAGTATTAGAAAGTGACTAATCTTTAAAAATTCATATCTCTGGTTCCCTACAGTGGATTATTTTCGTTTTGGTGTCATTTAAAAGATAAAAATATTACCTATTTTTATAAATTGGTGTTGGATTTTTATTTTGTGTAGTGTCTTAATTATTTACTGAAATGGTGTTTTTAAATGCTTTACATACCTGTCTTTGAAGTTAAGCCTGTCTGCTCGCAGCCACGTTACCAAGGGTTGAGCAAAGGAATACTTTTCTAAGACCTATGCTGAGTCCTATCATGTGTTATTGGCCTTATTGCCAGTGGCAGACCTACATTTGCCCCTACCAATAACCCACTTTCCAACAGTCAGTCTGACTATAACGATATATATATATATATATATATATATATATATATATATATATATATATATATATATATATATATATATATATATATATATATATATATATATATATATATATATATATATATATATTAATCACACATTCTTTTACCCTTGTGGAGACGCCACTCGCGGAGAAGATTCAACACCTTTAATGGCAGACATCAGTACAGCAGCATCTAAAACTCCTTCAATTAAAAGTCAAATGCCCAACGCGTTTCGAGCACCGCTGTGCTCTTGTTCACGGGCTGAAAGGTGAGTAATCAAATCGGCAAGTTACAAAGTCTCCTTAAACTGATAGAAAGTCCCGCCCCAGTGGGCGTATGCTCAGAGGCATACTGGTCTTCGTGGTCCTTTGCATATGCTTCCCCAGTGGGTGCCGATTTGCCTCTAGTGTCCTGCAGTATGCCGCAAGTGGGTTTGGAGGGGTAAAGACACCACTGCAACTGTGAGTTATCACGCCCTGCCACACGGCTTTCTCCGCTTCTTTTTGCTCGGTATTTGCCGACCAACAGATCCGCCTGCTTGCAGAAGGGCATCTCCGCGACTAAGCGAGCCGCAAAACATTAATCACGCATTCTTTTACCCTTGTGGAGACGCCACTCGCGGAGAAGATTCAACACCTTTAATGGCAGACATCAATACAGTGGCATCTAAAACTCCTTCAATTAAAAGTCAAATGCCCAACGCGTTTCAAGCACCGCTGTGCTCTTGTTCACGGGCTGAAAGATGAGTAATCAAATCGGCAAGTTACAAAGTCTCCTTAAACTGATAGAAAGTCCCGCCCCAGTGGGCGTATGCTCAGAGGCATACTGGTCTTCGTGGTCCTTTGCATATGCTTCCCCAGTGGGTGCCGATTTGCCTCTAGTGTCCTGCAGTATGCCCCAAGTGGGTTTGGAGGGGTAAAGACGCCACTGCATCTGTGAGTTATCACGTCCTGCCACACGGCTTTCTCCGCTTCTTTTTGCTCGGTATTTGCCGACCAACAGATCCGCCTGCTTGCAGAAAGGCGTCTCCGCGATTGAGCGAGCCGCAAAGCATTAATCACACATTCTTTTACCCTTGTGGAGATGCCACTCGTGGAGAAGATTCAACACCTTTAATGGCAGACATCAGTACAGCAGCATCTAAAACTCCTTCAATTAAAAGTCAAATGCCCAACGCGTTTCGAGCACCGCTGTGCTCTTGTTCACGGGCTGAAAGGTGAGTAATCAAATCGGCAAGTTACAAAGGCTCCTTAAACTGATAGAAAGTCCCGCCCCAGTGGGCGTATGCTCAGAGGCATACTGGTCTTCGTGGTCCTTTGCATATGCTTCCTCAGTGGGTGCCGATTTGCCTCTAGTGTCCTGCAGTATGCCCCAAGTGGGTTTGGAGGGGTAAAGACACCACTGCATCTGTGAGTTATCACGCCCTGCCACACGGCTTTCTCCGCTTCTTTTTGCTCTGTATTTGCCGACCAACAGATCCGCCTGCTTGCAGAAGGGCGTCTCCGAGACTGAGCGAGCCGCAACACATTAATCACACATTCTTTTACCCTTGTGGAGACGCCACTCGCGGAGAAGATTCAACACCTTTAATGGCAGACATCAGTACAGCAGCATCTAAAACTCCTTCAATTAAAGAAAGCCGTGTGGCAGGGCGTGATAACTCACAGATGCAGTGGTGTCTTTACCCCTCCAAACCCACTTGTGTGATATATATATATATATATATATATATACAGTTTAATTGTTTCACGCTATTGTATTAACAGACGGAAGTGTGAGGCATCTGGAATGGAAGGTTGATGTAAAATGTTTCCATACAAATATCAATATTCCATTCTAGTGTCAGCAATTCCAGGGTGCACTTCATGTAAGATACTAGCTGTCAAAGTCCCAAAAAAGATTCTCAAGTTCACTTATCTGCCTGTCCTGTAAATTGTACCACACACAGTACACCATAATCCTATTCTCCACAATGATGAACTATAAAAGCAACTTCTCAACCGTTAGGGCAGGGACAGGTGAAAGATGGGGTGCAGAGGAGCATTTACTGCTTTGGTAACAGATTCCCTTATGGAAATTAAATGTAAATGTAAATGTATAGGCATTTATATAGCGCACTACTTACCCGTAGGGTCCCAAGGCGCTTCGACCGCTGCGAAACCCTTCCTGGCTTCCCTGAGAGATAGTCCCTTAATGGGTATCTCCAGGGTGAGACCAGGCATCCCCGGCGGTCTGGTGGGGTCGTTAGTGAAGATGAGGCAAGCTAATGCCCAGAGTTGCCGAGTGTGATCGCTGATCAGAGTGGGCACCGAGGCGAGAGAATTATCGAGTCCGCTGACCCTGGTCCAGAAACCTGCCGCGCCGGGAATCGAACCCTGGTCCCGGGCCGTCCTCTGCTCTCGGGTCTGCCGCCTCTAACCAGTGAGCCACACTACTGTGGCTCACTGGTGCAAAGCATGTATAATGTGTCAATTCCTATTATTGTTGTACCTGCCATTCACTGAGTTGTCTACTTTAACTATGTTTATGGCCTAGTATACTTTTTTCCCCCCATACAGTGACAATATTTCCTAATGAGTCCCAACTGTTGCGAAAATTCTTTTTCTAGTGTGTCAACTTCAAAACAGCTTTTCTTGCAGCTCTGAAGAGGAATGGCTAATAGCAACTTTTTTCTTCAAAGAACTTAAAAAAGGGGTGCAAACATTTAGATTTTAACACATAGAGGAGTCTTTACAATTGTAAAGATATCAATCACTAGAATTTCTGTAACGTCGCAAGAGAAAAACTTTGCAGTGCCCTAAGGAATATGAAATATGGGAATTTGTTTGGGCTACAATAATCATGTCTACTACGCCCAGGAACTTGAAGCTTTGCCTTCTACATCAACATCAGATATTATGGAAACTGGTATGGAAAGCACATGCACCAACTCTTGTTTCCTGAACCATTAGCTTAAACACAGAGTTGCTGCACAATGACTCTTGAGCAAGGGTGACGTTTATACAGAAATGGACAATTTGTTGTAAGAGAAGAAACCAATATACACCTTCATATGCAGTGAAGTAATCATATCATGTTGTGTTATTTCTTTACACTGGATTCTACAGTAAATCGTTTTTGTATATGTATATGTAGACATCTGTATGAAGTGAGTCCTCTATGTGTCTTTGATTCATTAAGAACATATTACAGTGACAGCTTCCGGGCATGTCAGTCATTCTGTAAGTTACACGTTGCAAGACTACAGATGGAATGCTATTTTCACTTACCCTTGAATCCGGAAAGTCCTGGAAGCCCATCTTGACCAGGACCTCCAGGAGGCCCTGGTGGTCCTAAATCGCCGGGACGACCTACTCTGCCAACAGAGCCAGGCTGTCCTTTCATGCCAGCGGGACCAGGGGGTCCAGGGTCCCCAATGAATCCTTTTTTCCCAGGAAAACCTGCAATTGTTGTAGAGTGGAATTAAAAATGCATGCTGCGAAAGCAGAGCACCTGTCGATCAGAACACTTCACCAAGCGCAACAACTTTGCACATTTGTTAAGCCTGAAGATGGACAACGAGTTATGCTACAAGCAGCTTAATTATAACAGACAAAGTTTAGAAACTGCAAAGCATTAGTTGTCTAACAATATAATATCTACACAGATGATTACTACCTAAGTCACTACAAAAACTGGCCATAGTGAAACCCCTTATCATTATGAGTACTTATTGTGTACGTGATAGCTTTTAGCCAACATGACAGAGCTACATGACATGCAGGTTATCATTATTAGAAGCTTTTTGAGAGCGATCCAATGATTTGTGATGATGGAGTTCATGGAGAGAGCAATGGGTCAGGTAAAGCAGTGGAAGCTACATTTTATACCGACTACCTCAGTGCACTCTAGTTACTTCTTGCTCCACAGGTTAATGGGTGCTCAATGCACCTTCCCATTAGAATTGGGAAACGAATTTAGATCAGGAAGGAGATCAAAAGGAAAGGTGGAGAGTGAATTTACTCACGCAATTATCTGGTCATGCTCCAGTTAAGTACAATTATTTGGAGCATGACATTCTTATGTGCAACTCATTGCACCCAAGGCTAGGAACTTCACAAACATGATAAGAACTATTTGAACTGTTGAGTTAAGATATGTGTTGCACAATCCAGAGCAATTGTACAATACCGGACTTACAGTTATTGGAAAGAAATACACCCAATGTGTGTCACCATTTGTGCTTCATCACCTAGTGACAGGAAGTCCAAACCTATAGTTAATTAACGATTTATTCAACACCAGTTATTTACAAGACTGAGGTATTGAACACACAATAAAAATATGTATTGTTATAACTCTTAACAATATTATGTAAGCAACCTAAGGATCTGAGCTATTGTCGAGGGAATGCACAATGGCAAGCCGACTTGAAGTTGAGTAATCTTGATGCAACAAGATGGCACACTAAAGATCAGGGAACGGGAGCGTGGCTCACGACAAAGGCCACTGGTTAAGGCAAGGAAACGCAAGAAATGTCCAACATACATTGCATGTTTCTGTGTTGGCTGTCTTGACAAGTGCATTCCTGTCCTAAAAGGGAAGGGTTCTTAACAATAATATTAGATGGCACTAACAGCAAGCCTTGTAGCACCGTTAAAGCAAGGATCATGTGTACCACTTTCTAGTAGCAATTGTTTTGTTGCTATTTATAGAAGGTGGAGTAGCAGGAACAGGCGGTTTCACAGAATCATAGCACTGTATATGCCCTGCTGTTTCAATCTGTCAATCCTGACAACTATTGATATGATATTTTTTCTGCTGCATTACGATAAGGGGTGTCACTGACAGTCAATGCAATCTTTGTAGCATCAAAAGCTAGGCAGTTAGTCCATAAGCTTTTATGCTACACTGCATCTTCTCACCTTCGCAGCCTATGTGATGAACCCAAAAGCAAACAGTGTGACATCAGACATGGAGAGTTGATGGTAAATGGAAGAGAGGCGTGATGAAGGAGAAACAGACAACAACAGGTGATAATTGAAAACATAAAGGTGGAAACAGGGAGTTAATGTCTCAGGCAGAATGCTGCAACCGAATTCCAGAGATACTCATCAAAGGCCATTGTCCAATTAGGAGCCGTGCTCACTGACAAGTCCATCACACCAACCAAAAACATGCATGCACTCAAGAAGTCACTGTCATGCCAATTCTGTAGATTTTAAAAATAATCATCTCACTTTAGTGTTTCATGCTTGCAGCTATTGGTCTGGTAAAAAACAAATCGTTTTTACTTTGAACATCACCTGCGAGTTATATTTTTATTTTGTAAGGAGGATTTAGGGTTTAAAGCAAAAATTAAACATAAACAAATGCATTTCATGTGTTAAAGGTTAAACGGTCCAAAGATAAGTATTTTGAGAAGAAGCAAGGATTCAAATTAGTTGGAAGGCTAGAAAAAGAATATAACACATTCTGAAACAACCTGGAATAAAAAATGTAAGCTTGACGATGTAAAAATGATACAACCACATTTAAATTTCTAACTCATCGTTATAAAGTCATGCACATTGGTAAAAGCGGGAACGTCTGTTCTGAGTGTACACATGCTGAAAATAATGTATCTTTTATCATTAAATAGTTGATGGAAATTACCTGGTGATCCGGGATAACCAAAGCCCCCAGGTGAACCTTGCTTTCCTCTGATGCCAAATTCCCCGCTAGGTCCTGGGGGTCCCCTTGAACCAGGAATTCCAGGAAATCCTGGATCACCTCGTTCACCTTTGACACCCATTAAACCCGGCCTTCCGTCATATCCTGGGGAATAAGAAATTCATGTTTATGGAGGAAAAACACATTATAAAAATTGAGAGTAGATAAATGGTAAGAAGCAAATCTGTTAATTGTGCAAACTATTTGGAGGGGAGAGCAAAATGGGGTTAAGTACCATGCGCTTTTCTCACCTATCTGTAGGAAGCTGGCTCATTATTTAGTTTACCAAAATGAGGTATACTGTGCAAAGAATCTCTTATAAGTGTACAAGGGCTTGCTCTAGCAATTCCAAGGTGCTCTCGTAGGAGGCAATGTGTTCGAGCAGCCGTAGGCTTATCAGAGAGGAGTTTTAGACATCTGCAACACACACACAGTCAATAAATGGTACACACGACTCAATAAGGTGATTCAAACCAATTTATAAAAATAACGTATCTTTTTATATATTTAGGCACCAAGATCAGCAAAATCAGGTAAGTACGTATCGAGATAGAAATGTTTTTACTTAAAAAAAATGTAAAAAAGTTACTTACCTGTACACTGTGGTTCTCCAGTATTAATATCTTTCATAGATTAACATGCTTGAATCTTCCCCGTACTCAAGCAGTCATTGTAAATACATTAAAAGACATAGAGAAAGCAATTGAGATTGTTAATCTAATTCACACTGTTTTAATAGACTCAAACTTCCGCCAATCAGAGGCAAGTCCCAGGACCACTCTTCCCCTGCAGGGCCACCATACCTCAGATTTAAAGCACAAGTGTAAATATGTATCCATGAGGTATCTAAGAGGTGTGCATAAACGGGGAGGAGAGCGGGCTGCATGTGAATCTATGAAAATATATCAATATGGGAGAACCATAGTGTACAGGTAAGTATCTTGTTTTTTCTCCAGTATTGAATCTTTCATAGATTCACATGCTTGAATCAGAGTACCTAGCAGTAAGCAAAGAACACATGGGGGAGGGTTAGGCGAAAACCACTCTACATACAAGATACCTTCTGCAAATAATGTTGATATCAGCATGAACAACAGACCAGGAAAAAAATTGCAGTGAAATAGAGAAATAACAATCTGTACCTTAATGAAACAGAGGACACAAAACTGCCTTTTCGTCTGCAGCATCTGCTTTCCGCGCTGAATCCGAACCGGAGTGTTTGGTGAAGGTATGAGCGTTCAACCAAGTTGCTTCTCGACAGATGCCTGGAAGCGATACTCCAGCTAAGAAGGCTGTTGCCATCTTTCTCGTAGAATACGCAGAAACATTCTTGGATAGTGGCCTTCCTGCCTTGTTGAGGCAAAAAGCAATCGCCTACATCACCCAATGAGCCAAACTGTTTCTTGAAAGTCAGCAGCCCTTTCTGGGAGGCGCAAAAGAGATGAAAAGATGATCCGATTTCGGACAGTCATAGTTCTGTGAATGTAAAAGTTCAAGCACTGCTTGATATCCACAGAATGGAGCGCCCTCTCTGCAGCTGAAGAAAGGTTCTTAAAATATGTTGAAAGACTAATGGGCTCATTCAGATGAAAAGAAGGTGGAATCTTCAGGATGAATTTTGGTTTGGTTCTCAAAAACACTATCTTTTCTAACCTGTAGAAAAGTTTCTGTGACAGAAAACACATAAATCCCACTGATCCTTCTGGCAGATTTGAGGGCCAATAGAAGGGCTGTTTTCCATGAAACATATTTCAGATCTGCCTTGTGTATTGGCTCAAAAGACAGTTTGGGAAAGGACCATGTTTAGCTGCCAGTATATTGCTGGATCGGTCGGAAAGCCAGCAAAAGGCCCTTTATGAATTCCTTTATCAGCCTGGTGAACCACAGTGATCTTTCACCAGTTTGTGTTCTGAACCTGGAAATTGCAGATAAACGCACCTTAACTGAAGAATGTGCCAAGCCTGACTATGCCTGGTGAAGGAGATACAGCAACAGTTGCTCTGGAGAAGAGCTAAAAGGATTACTATTGTTTGTGAAACGCCAGCAACATAATCTTCTCCATTTTGCTACATACAATTTGTAAGTTGAACCAGCACAGGACTGTTATAGGATAGATCTGCATTCTGCTGGAAAATTTAGAGATCCAAACTCATGTTCATGAGGTACAATGGCCAGCTTTGGCTGTTGTTCATGGAAATCAGGTACTCCATCGGTTGAAACCGAATGGGTGGAGATACAGACATCAAGAGCAGTATTGTACCAGCCATGCTGGGGCTATGAGAATTAGATGGCATTGTTCCATTTTCATTTTGCATATCATACTGGGAATGAGATTAAAGGGTGGAAATGCATAGGTGAACATTCCTATCCATTGTATCTGAAGAGCATTCCCCCAAGACCTTTTCTGATGGAAACTTCTTGCAAACACTTTGCATTTCTTGTTGTGACTTGTTACACAAAGGTCGGATTTGTGTGTACCCCACTTCTTGAAGACTTGGGATAGTTGTTTTTAGCTCATTTGCCATTTGTGGCATTGACTTGTTGTTCTGCTGAGAGAGTCCACCCATTTGTTTTATATGCATGGGACATGATTGACTTGCAGGAAAATGCAGCTCTGCAGCACCATTTCTAAACTTGTTGGGCTTGAGATGAGAGACTTTGCAGCACCATTTCTAAATTTGTTGGGCTTGAGATGAGAGACTTTTCGATCTTGTTACCCTCTGCTTGGCTAGGTAGAACATGGTGGTGGTATTGTCTGTTCTTACTAAGACAGAAGGATTGTGAATTCTAGATAGCAACGTTTGGAGACTTAGGAATACAGCCTTTCGCTTCAGAAGATGTATGTGCATCTGTGATTCTTGGAGCGATAATTTTCCATGGATTTCTCTCTCCTGGAGATGTGCTCCTCAACCTCCCAGGAAGGAATCCATTGTCATTACAAAGCACAATTATGCCAATCAAAAGAGAGACCTGGAGAGATGTTGACCTCCTTACTCCATCATGGCAATGCTTGCTTCATTGCAGGGGTGATGTTGACGATATCCTCGAACGACCCATGGATTTGAACCCATTGCGCATCCAGCTGTTCTTGCAATGGCCTCATGAGTAGCCGACAGTTTATTAATCAATGGGATACACAAGGATAGCAACCCCAGTAGGGATTTGAACGTTCTTACTGAAGTGGACTTTCTTTTTATCAGAGAAGTAGCCATATCCATTATCTTGTGGACTCTTTCTGTAGACGGGAAGGCTTTGTCGACCTTGGTGTCCAGAATTGCCCCTAGAAACAACAGTAACCTTGTTGGTAGGAGACAAGACTTTCCACCATCAATCTCAGCCCGAGAAAGTTGAATAGCTGCTGACAAGCCAAGGTAGATTCTACTGCATAGCGGAACGAGAGTGCTTTGACTAACCAGTCGTACAGGGTGGGGGAATACCTGATGGCCATTTTTTCTCAGGAAAGCAGCTACTTGTGACATGCACTTTGAAAAAAACTCTGGGAACTGACCGTAGGCCAGTAGGAAGAAATTTGAATTGGTAGCGGTACCCTGCCAACTTGTACCTCAGGTACCGTTGATGTTTCACATGAATGGGAATGTGAAAATATGCACCCAAGACATCAAGAGACGTCATGAAATCCACTTTGTTGAGTAGCAACAGAATTTCCTAAAGTGAGAGCATTATGAAAGGTTGCTTCTTTATACATTTGTTTAGCTGTCTGCAGTGCATGACCTGTCGACCTGTCTCCATTTCCCAGACTTTTTCTTTATGAACAAAATGCTCGAGTAGAAACCTGTGCGCGCTGGTGGAAAGGAATTTCTTCTATGGCCCCCCCTTTGGGAGAAGCAGAGATATTTTGTTTTTCAGGAGAGAGATGTGTTGATGCTTCCTTTTTGGAGGTGGCTATTCATGGGGCTTCGGGGGGGGGTTAAATTGGAAAAAATTCCAGCCAGTAACCCGGATGTATAATGTCTAACACCCATTTGTCTGTGGTGATGCTCTCCCACTGATAATAAACGCAGAGATTGTGGATCGACTTTTGATGCCGCTAGGAGGGGTTTGGTGCTTGGGAAAAACTCACTGTCCCTTTGCAGAGCCTTCGGCTTTTCCCACAGCTGAGGTTCGCCTACGAGCCGGATGTCTTGTGTAAACCGTAATGGAAGACCTGTACTACTGCTGTTGTTGTAGCCCAGCGCACTAGGATCAATAGCCTTTCTGAGCATATGGCTGGAATCTGTAAGACTGATACGAAAGTCAATGAACATATTACCCTCTTCCTCAACAAAAAGGCTGTAAACATATCGATTGCAGCGTTCCAAGGGAGCGCGTCATTTCAGTATCCGCTTTGATAGTCTGAAAAGCATCATTCAAATGTTTGCCAAATACATTTTCCCCATCAAAGGGCATGTCAAATATCTTGGCTTGAACCTCAGGGCGGAACAAGGTGGCCTTCAACCGGACCTTATGGCACAACTCCCACCATCGGACACAAAGCAATGAATGAGGTATCCATGTCCATGTCAATAATCTGAGAAGACGCTTTGTCACTGTCTTGCAAAATTTCTCTTGCCTCTTTTTTCTTATCCTCTGAAAGATGATCCAAAAGAGGAATGAGGTCGGTCCACAGTTGGCAGTAGTAACGACCCAGAATGGTTAAAGCATTTGAGCCCCTGACGGAAGTGGCTGCAAAATGTTTGCCAATATTATAAGCCTCTTCCCTCCTTGTCTGGAGGTGGTCAACAAGGGGCAGATGGATTACTCGAGCGCAGCCTGCATTATCACCGAATCTGGAATGGATGCCGTATCAAGAAGGCTGCTGACGAATCCAGTGCTTTATAGTTTTTGTCCATACATGGGACTATAGCAGCGACCGAAGCTGGATTTTTATTAACTTAAGACCTTCTTCCCCTATGTAGGTGACAATGGGTATCGATCTGACAGACTTTCTTGCAGAGTCCTTAAATTCATACTGAAGACAATCTGTTTGCTTTACAGAGAGATGCATATCGAACCTCATTGATGCTTATTCCAGTAGCTCATGAAACCCTCCACTGTCTTCAAGTATGGAACTTGCTGAAGAAGGCTCTGATGAGGGCGAAAAAGGAGTCAGAATCATCCCATTCCTGACCCACTGTTCCTTGATCTTAAAAAAGTTCAACCTCTTCAGGTTGGTTGTCCAGATCACTCTCAATGTAATCTCCTCATGATGGTTTTGAGAGGAAGTACTATCCAGGACTCTTGGGTTTGCACAGGAGCAGGACTTTTAGGTCGAGGTGTCACCTCCTGCACATCTGCTTGGACTGGAAGAAAAGGAACTGGCGCCGTTGACTAAGGAAAGCCCTTAAAATTGTCATTGATCATATGCCTTAGATCAATGACCAAGGAAATGGGCACCAAAATAGTGTCTTCCCTCAAACTCTTGTGTTCATCATCTTGGTCTTCAAAGAGATAGTGTTCCTGGAAAGTATCATATCTATGGGGAATCAGTAGCTGGAGAGTAGTGGATGAGAAATCCTCTTCTAGGAAAGTAAAAGTGTGCCTGTTATGATCTTCGTCATCCCCTGAATCTTGCCATTTTACTCTCAGTTGAGAAGCGATGTAAGCAGGGCCGAAAAGGCCTTCATCACAAGACTCTTCAATGTCTAGCAGGTGAGCCGGAGGCAGAAGGGAGACCTTACTTGGAGAGGCGATGTCTGGTCTCAATTGTGCTGATGGACCTTCTTTAGAGAGTGCCATCTTTTTATGCCTCGTTGACGGGCTCGTCGACGATGCCGTCAACGTCAGGAAGATCTTCTTCCAAATAGAAAGGGCCGTCGCCACTATCGTCATCGACAGGATTACTGTTGTCAATACTGATGATGGGGTGGTCGTCGGATCTGTCGACGACGAAGCCATCATCGACGTGGTAGGGGTGACTGTCATCCCTAAATGACCGGTCGATAAACGTACTGTCGACGATGTTCCTGTCAACGCTGGTACCATTGTCGACAGATTGATTTTTGTTGAGGTGTAACTGGAGCAGAGGAAGCCAAGGTGTTTTATTTGAATATAGGAATTTTCAGAGGCTGAAGTATCAGATATTTTTCAGCAGTCTTAAATGTCTTTCAGTCCTTAGCATATGAGGTAGAGCTCTCATTTTTTTGCTTTCACTCAGTTGGGGAGCTTTTTGGACTTTTATCCTCCTCATCATAGCCGGAATGTAATCAGGACTTTTTCCTCTGAAATTATAGTAGAAGTCTGGCTTTTCTGTCGTTGAAGGTCTTGGCAGAAAAGGTTCTGCAGTGCTTACAATCTTTTGTTCTATGGTTCGGATGCAGACAGTATAAACAATCTGTGTGAGGCTCTTCATAAAAAAGTCTAGGCTTGCCACAAGACTTACCTGTCTTGAAGAGTCTTTTCTGGGGTCCTTAAGACATATTTGAGAAAATATTGAAAATGCAGTACCTCAGAGTTTTAGCTGATAAATACTTACATCCTTGAGAAGAGGAGACAAGGTCAAAAGTTCACACCTGTAACAAACTGAGCCAAGCTCAGGGAGACTCCCTTAACACCATGTGCGGTTAGAAATCTGAGGTATGGTGGCTCTGAGGGGGAAGAGTGGTACTGGGTCTTGCCTCTGATTGGCAGAAGCTTGGGTCTATTAAAACAATGAGAATTGCTTAACAATGTCAATTGCTTTCTCTATTTATTTTAATGCATTTACATGAGACTGATTATTTTAAATACAGGAGTGCTTCCACCATGACAACAGGGAATCTATGAAAGATTCAATACTAGAGAAGTTGACAATTTTAGGAGGCGGCAATATTATCCTACGGAGGAAAAACAAAGACTGCATACAAGTTCTTTACAGCGACTTACAAGACCAATCTACTGGACTTAAGGTGAGTATGATGCAAGGTCTAAGGCAGCCAACAGGTCGCCTTGGGCGGCACAGGGGAGGCCAAGTGCAGAGGTGCAATATAGTATCAGGTACCCCGTTGAAGTCCCCATTGAAGTCAATAGGGATCGGTCTTGTCAAACAGAGGCTGGAGGTTTGGACTGGGGGCCAGTCCAGCTGAACCAATATGGGGCTCAGATCTCAAGATGTTCGGGGACATGCTGACACCATTGGTTCTCTTCTCCTCAGAACGGGGCGGCCAGGTGCATAGGTGTCCTGAGAAGTCGGGTTTCTGTCACCTGAGACACTTGCAGTAGAGCAGATCTGTACGGCCTCGGGAAGTACACAGCTAGGAAACCCAAGGTGGGCTTTGAGTCTGGAGGTTCTTGGGACTACGCTGGAACCTTTGGCCCACTTCAACTGAGGCTATGTGGCACAAGTGCAGTGATGCTTTCCGGTGTCAAGTTGTTGGCAGTCCTCGCAGCTCTTTTGGGGTGCCTACAGGATGCAGGTGAGAAGCTCTGCTGCTCCACGTGAGTTCCTAGGTCTTTAGTTGAAGGCTGGACGTCCTCCCAGGCTTTTGGAGGCACAGGCAGCTGCAGGGCGAGTTGTCTTTGGCACCACTGTTGAGGAGAGCAGACAGGCCAGCTGGGTTGGCACCAAGTCAGTTGCTGGTCTTCTTTTCCTGCTCGTAGGGTAGTAGCCAACGGGCTATTTACCCCTGGGGTCACTATGCCCCCTCTACAACCACTTCCAGTGGGAAGCGGTCATAAAGCTGTCCCATAATTCCTAATTCTGCCATCACAAAGATGGCAGACTCTGAAATTTTGTGTCCATGATAGCTAGCCCACTAATAATTTTCCCGCCTGCTTATGCGCCAAATGGGCCCTCTACAAGGGGCGGCATCCCTCTGAGGGACGCCAGAATTGCATACCAAAGGCTGTGGGTAATTTTAAAGCTAAAATGTGAAAATAACAGGATAGTGCTCCTTTTCTCATTCAGTTGCACAATACATAATTCATAACTAATCGGTTTACCATACATTCAAAATGAGTGTAAAAGCAATCCCCTTACCTTTAGCGCCTGGAAACCCAGGATCTCCTGGTATGCCTTTATCTCCAGGGCATCCATCTTGACCAGGGTTACCAGGAGAGCCAGTCTCAGCACCTAAAATGTCTCCTGGGGCTCCTGGTGTACCTGGAGGTCCACGAACTCCCGCTTTCCCAGGTAAACCGTCTCTTCCATCCAGTCCTGGAGGTCCTTGAGGACCCTGATCACCTCGAGGACCAGTAAATCCTTTGAAGAGAAAAAAAACTTTAAAAATTTAGAATAAAAAGTAATATAATTCTATTTAGACTGACATCATATATTTGTTAGGGCATTTCAGTGTTTCTGGCCACACAGTTCAATTACAAGACATCATAAATGTTGATGGGATAGATGCACGTTTCCCCCATAAACAGAACATGGACCATTCAATCTCCTTGAATGTAACCTGAGATCATTTACTGAATTTCAGTTATAATAAAAATGCAATGGTATTACTTTACACAAGCTGCCCTAGACATTATTCCTTTAAGTCATAACTGACAATGATCTTTTCTTTTATTTAAGTATAAATCATTTTTATTTTTAACAGGAAAGAGTCAGTACAGCAAGCAGACATGCATGGGGCAAAAACAACAATAACAATCTAGAAGGTAGTAATTCTTTTTTTTAAAGTGATTTATAAAGCGCATGGTTACACCTCTTCAGTATGTCCCCATGCTGGACACGGGAATTTGGCAAAGAGACTGGTAAGGCAAATAAGGCAATGAAGGACCTATCTTAATATTGAATTGGGGTAAGAAACACCCAAGCTTAAGTTTCCTTCTGAAATCAGATTCTTTGGGAGAGGCTCTCAGGGCATTCGGCAGAGAATTCCACATTTTAGTAGCTAGGTATGCGAAAGTTCTAGCACCCATTCTAGCTTTCCTGATCTTGGATTTTACAGCAAGTTTAGCCTCGGACGATCTAAGATTCTGAATATACTATGACAGATTTTCCTGATGTTGTGCCCACTGAGATTTGAGGTTGCACTGCAGAGCCCGCATGTGCTATCTGCCATGGGTCACCAGCGGTATGTAGGAGGTTACAACGCCAGCAGCCTCATAATCATCTGCATTGAGGTCCAGGAGAGAGGCTAAAACATCAAGATCAGAACCTGAATGTCCTGGACACATTGTTATCAGGGGAAGGCTAGAAACAGTATTGTGTCCAGAATATCTCAAGTGTAAGGGAGCATCTGCAAAGGAGTCAGGTATGACTTTAGCTCGCTGATCGTGAACTTCCAACTATGGAATGTCTGCAGGTGGTTGGCGGCACCCTGGGTCGAGCACGCCTTCAACAGCAAGTCTCTCAAATAATAAGAGGCAACCCAGTAACCTTGGGACACAAGTGGTCCCTATGGGGGAAGAGTGGCCCTTGACTTCCCTGGCAAAAGTTTACAACAAGCATTTACAATGCAATGGTCTCAGCATTATTAAAGGTAGAGCTATTGGCATTGCTCATGACTTTTTTTTTTAAATCATAAAAAAATAGCATTGTCATTTTCATTGCCAATAGCTTAATCGTTAAATAAATGGCATTGTCATTTACAATGCCAATAGCTTAATCGCTCGCATATACATGACCTATTGCATTTACACCCACACAGAGACACACACATACAGAGCCACCCAGTCATTCACATAGAGCCACCCACACACAGAGCCACCCACACAGAGCCACCTACAAAAAAAGCTATCCACACACACAGAGCCACCCACACAGAGCCATCTACAAAAAAAGCTATCCACACACACAGAGCCACACACAGACAGAGCCACACACTAGCCTAGTGACAGTAAGCACTTCTGAGCCCCCCCTCCCCCGACACAAAATAGGTATTATCTGTTCATTTCAACTTCCCAAATGCCAGATCACACACTTTCAGAGATTGTTACAATGTCATATTCGCTGAGCAGGTCGTTATCTGTAAAATGGCCTTTTGGTAAATGGCTGAGGAGGAAAATGAAACAATAAAAGGATTCCCCTGTCCCTGCAACACAATCAATAATCTACAGGCTTACACAGCAATGCTCATCTCTGAGGAGATCATTTCACTAGCAAATAAAGTCCTACCCGTCCACCTGGGGCAGACCTGCTGGTGCTCACGCATGAGGAAGGTTGTGTAAATGCCTTTCAATCATGCCAGATAAACAGCTGGATCCTTGAGGCACTCCCTGGAATGTCGAACCACAGCAGGGCACAGCACAAAAGCACGGTCTGTATGTGGGACAGGGGAGCACAGCGCGCTGTTACTGTGATCAGCATGCTATCTCTACTACACATTCATTTGTGCTTAATACTTTTTCCATACAGCAGAGTGCATGCCAAGCAAGGCGCACGTGGCTCACAGATGTATTGCGCCTTCCCCTCTGAGGGCATCCTGTTTGGACTTCTCATGATCGAGCACTGGAGTGTGGGCAGGAACCATCACTGCACTTCCTGGTGAGGGCATCTGTCATCGTTAAGCACTGAGGCCAAGACGTGAGGAAAATGAAAGTTGAACTTCTCTTAACCCCATGCATGAATACCGAACCAGTCCACCTAAACCCCGTGAAGAGCTTTAAAGGTAGCAGTGAACCACTGAGGTGCTAGCTACCTCTATAGAGAGGCCATGGACTGAATAGGAACATATGCTGCATGGGTAAAGTCTTGTATTGTGAAAATAATGTTATAGGTGTGGTAATTTATGTACATTGTGACTGGAATTATTAACAATCGTGAGCTGGCACAAGTAGAAAAGAATGCAGGAATCGTGCACTGCCGCAAGGGGCGCCATGAGAAAAGAATACAGAAAGTGTTATCTTCCTACGGGGTTGCCACTAGTGCAGGTATGGGAATACCCGGACCTGTGAGCTGCCACAAGGACCCCTGGCACTGAGTACGCGCAATCAAAGAAGTTTGAGCTGCCTACAACCCAGCAGCTCACGCGTGCATGCTGGAAACGCTAGAAATTGTGAATTACACTGGGAGACTAGGAGAATGCCAGTGCTGCGAGGTGCCGCCAGGGCCCAGATGTTAGATGCTACGAATGCCAGGGGCTGTGCTGCCACCACAGCCCACACTGTTGTAGGCTGTGAAAGGCGGGGGCTGTGAGCTGGCACCGGGTCCTCCTCCGTGCCTACGGGTGGTGTCTATTTCTATTACCCAGTCACTCACAGTGATGGCAATGGCTGATGTGGGGTGACCGTCTGCCACGTGCCGAAGTGGGCAAAGAAAAGATAAATATGAATAGGGCCAGGGTAAAAATTGACAAAAAATACACGGTGAAGGGAGCAGCCTCCCCAGAGAGCTCTGGCTGCCAGTCCTGCATGGCCTGGAGCTGTGCTTCGGAGTCCTGGGTGCGTGGCAGGAGGCGCTGCTCGGGCTCCTCTCCCAGCTGCCGCTGCTGCTCGGGCTCCGTGTCTCACCGCAGCCTCAGACCCTCCCTGCACGACCTCTCACACACACTCCACGCAGGCACGCGGGGCTCTACTGCCTGCTCTGACCTAAACCTATTATAGAGCAAAGACGGTGATGAGGCGAGGCGCCGCCCGACTGGGGAGACATGTCGGGGACAATCCCAAGGGGAGACATGTCGAGGCTGCTGTAGGTGAGAAGAAAGGAGGGGGCGGGGGGGGAAAGGGCGACACAAAGAGCTGCTGGAAGCTGCGTGACTCACCTGCAGCCTTCAGTCAGTACCGCGTCCGTGCTTTGTGCTTCGGTGAGAGAGGAGCACTCCAAATTACCACGTTTCTCCAAGGTGAGGCTGGAATGCCTCGGAGAAACACACAGCCATTTTCGGATTCGGGCGTGTATTTGTTGTTCTGAGTGACGGATGACGTCACTGTCGAAAGAACAGCAAAATGTACACCCCCGAATTCGAAAGAGACGGAGCTTCATTGGAGTGACGCCCCTCTCCTCCAACGGCTGGCCTCCGTTTAGGAAGCCAGCCAATGGAGGAGAGACGGAGGAGAGAGGCGGGTTCAAACAACGTTCTAAAGAACATTAATTCTCCTCCCGGAGACTGCGCAAGCGCAGCCTTCTCGGTCCTCGACCTAAAAAACCTTTACTAGTAAGGCTTAGGAAGCGATATACAATGTTATTGTTATTTTACAATGAGATTGTCTTGTTGCAAACAAGAACTCTGTTTTATGAATCAATTTTAAAGCTAAGGTGCATCAGAGTAAAAGTGATATTGTGAATAATTTGTGCCCAAGTGTTATACATTATGCAAGTATTTACATGTGACTGAAAAGGCCATTCAGATGGAAAAGCAGACACTTCCATTGGGTGTATTCAGATCCGAGATTAATTTAAAAACAGTCCACTGTAGTAGTTGGCTGTCATCATTTCGACCCACGAACACAATTATTCAGATTAAGGTCATCATCAGAACAGAAAATATATACAGAGGAGTCACTTGCGAATAAAGGAATATGATTGACATATGATCACTTTTACTGCGCCATCACACACTTTTGCTCCGTTTTCAAAGACAGAGGACAAAAGTTAATTTGTCTTCCTACTCGCCAGAAAGGGCGAGTAGGACCTAAAAATAACTCGTCCTCATCCATTCTCCCTCACAAATGCGAGCGGGCGAGTAGATTTGTCGAGCCCTGGACACTCTTAGGAGCACCTTACTAGTGAACATTTGTGTAAAAAATTGCAGTGGAAGTCATGGGTTTCACTTCCCCAAGAGGGACTACTTGTGTCTTTATAACTTCAACAGCAAGTCGTCATTATAGGTAAAGCGTGTTACCCCCGACCTCTGTAGATGTGCTTTAACCACCTCAATCACTTTCATGAACCCCTAAGAGGCACTGGGGGAGCACTACAAACTGAAAATGCTCCAAGCCACCATGAACACCAGTACAGAAATAATGGTCACAGTGGAATTTTATATTGACATAGAATCAAATCATCACCTTGCTAGATCAAATATTACAATGTATTCATATTTATAATGTACTTGTGTTCATATTAAATGACAGCACAAAAATCAGTACATATTTTCAGTCAGTCAGTCAGTCAATCTTTATTTGGGTACCACAGTACCCATAAAAGCACAATATAAAATGCATTACATACATATTAAAATGTTAACCGGTCAAATAGTCTAAATACATTCATTATACAGAACATAAGTGATTTAGTGCAAAATTTAGGTTCATCACAGAACAAAACTATTTACATTACTCTCAGTCTTCAACCATGGATCTGCGTGCCCTTACTGCCATTTTTAGGAAAGTGCAAGTCCGAAAAATAAGGTCCTCATCATCTAAAGTTAACATGGAATCAAATGCTACCTCTAAACTAATTGGTCTTCTCTTATTAAAATACGAGCATAAAAACTGTTTAAAATATTTGACATAAAATTTGCAGGAGAATATAAAATGCTTTACAGATTGCTCACTCCTCCCATCGCACGGACACAGGATTGAGTTTAATTAGAACAATAACCAAGTGGGAAGGAGAGTACAAAACAAATTGTGCCAGCCCTTAAACGGAACAATAAACTGGTCTCCCAGCGAGTCATCGGTAGTAACAATGTGGAGTGGGTGCCTATAATGTTCAATGGCCATATAGTTACGCACAGTAGTTTTACTGACCTCTACTGCCTCACGCTCGGTCTTATATAAGGAGTACAGAGCATTCTGCATATCCTTTTTTGCGACTAAAGCAGCAAGTGAAGGGTCCCAAAAGATGCTTTCCATATTTATACTGCGTAAACTGCTCAACACTCCACCCAACCACGAGATATCTAGGCCCCTAGCACAACCTAAGCAGCCCTTAATGATTGACTGGGTCAGGGTGGATGCTTCGTTCTTCCATACAGCAATCCACATAAGTGCTGGACGAGCCCTGATAAAATCAGAAATAAAATTAATATTGAGCTCTTTATGAGATATGTAATGGGAGGTTGAAATAGGGACATTCAGTATTTTTCTGTGGAATCTATTCTCCTCCTGCTGTATAGCAGAGCAGCTGGCCGTCCCCCATATCTCAGCGCCATAGGTACACTGATGTTTATAAATCCTTTCGACAGCTAATACTGCACCCATCGTCTAAGGGCGAGGGATGCTTAAAATCGAGTTAATGGCCTTTGAGAACTTGCTCCTGGCGCGAGCTAAGTGCTCACTCCAGGAGCTGTTCGCAGCAAAGGCCAAACCCAAATATACAAAGGATTTTACCGCCGTCATCGTATGGCCGTCTATTGCAATCGGGCGTATAGCCCGTTTTTCTGGGCCACTGCTCATTAAAAAAATTTTTTTTTTTAAATTGACTTGTAAGTCTAGATTTTTCATGAAAATATTAAAATCTTCGACATGTGCCCTATTAAAACTGCGTCATTGGCGTAGAGCAACGCAGGAATGGGTACTTTGTTAATATATGGGACGTCTTGGGTGGCCAATTTCAGGGAGGCGTTCAGGTCATTGATATATATAATGAAAAGCAGAACACAACCTTGTCTGACCCCCCTGCCAATATCAATAAACCCTGAGACCTCTCCTCCCACCCCCATTCTTACTTGGGCCTTAAGATCTCTGTGCAGATAAGCCAGGAAATTGACCAGAGTTTCGTCCAGACCCTTTGATAGAAGGGATGCCCACAGCTTAGACCTATTTACTAGATCAAAAGCTGTGAACAAGTCCATGAAGGCCATATAGACCAGGGATTTCTTAGCAATAGCATATTTACTAATAATTAAATATTTTAAAGAAGGTGCTCCAAGAACGGGAAGGAAAAAAGTGCTCAAAAAGGGTGTGCAATTGTGAGGGTTATAGAAGAAGAAAGGCAATGTGCCATATATACATCACAGATTAATAGTGACCTATCCAGCCTCTTGAAAGCTTATTTATGCAAGAAACATAGTATCCATGTGACACAGGAAATCTATTTCTGTTGTCAGTACGTGAACCACAAAAAAGACAGTTGACGTTTCGACCCCCTTAATATGATTGGGTTATTGTGTCTTTAGCCTAGGGTCTTCATCAGGACATTTGGAGACACCATGAGAACCACTTAGATGAATGTGGCAGAATCTTGGAAATAAGGGCCCGTAGGCTCCAACGTTGTGGAGACAAGTAGAGAGGACTGACAGCATGTTAGTTATGAGTTGGTGTGGAATCGGAGTTAATCAATCGAGGCCCCTCTGTGTAAAGTGCTTTGGTACAATGTGGATAAATCGCTGCCTGTGTCCGTGTGGCAATCTGTCTTTCTAAAAGGCTGACTTTTTCCTGATTGACTCAGAGCCGGATGAACAGGATGCATTGCATGCTCAACTGTTTGACCTCATAATTGCTACATCACCGCGTTTAGAAACACAGATTGCCAGACGGACACAGGCTGCGGTTTATCCACATCGTGCCAAAGCACTTTACACAGAGGGGCCTCGATTGATTAACTCTGATGCCACACCAAATCATAACTAACATGCTGTGAGTCCTCTCTACTCTCCTCCACGACTTCGAGCCTACAAGCCTTTATTTCCAATGTTACCGCCAGATTTGTCTAGGTGGTTCTAATGGTGTCTCCACATGACTTGATGAAGACCCCAGGCTAAGGACACAATAACCCACTCATATCAAGAGGGTCGAAAGGTCAACAGTCTTTTTTGTGGTTCACGTACTGACAACAGAAATTGATTTCCTGTGTTACAAGGATACTATGTTTCTTGCATAAATTTACCTTCAAGTGGCTGGATAGGTCACTATTAATCTGTGATGTATATATGGCACATTGCCTTTCCTCTTCTATAACTCTCACAATTGCACACCCTTTTTCAGCACTTTTTTTCTTCCCGTTCTTGGGCACCTTCTTTCAAATATGTACAGATATTTGTGCTGTTTTTTAATATGAACACAAGAACATTATGAACATGACTACATTGTAAAATTTGATTTATCAAGGTGAGGATGTGATTCTATGTCAATATAAAATTCCACTGAGATCATTATTTCTGTACAGTATATTACCCAGTCCGGTGGAAGTTCGGGTTTCCCCATTGTTTTGTAACTCACCATGAACAACAGTTACCCGACTCAACTAGCAAACTACTTCTCTATGTCCCTTCCAGCATTCCCAGCCAAGGCCACGAAAAAAGCCATTAACAAACAACTCACTCACTACCTCAATGCCCACCAGCTCCTAGACACCATGCAATCAGGGTTTTGGCCCAATCACAGCACAGAGACTGCTCTCAAAGCAGCCACATACTTCCTTAGGCTGAACCTTGACCCTAGAGATACAGAGGTCTCATACTTCTTGACCACTCAGCAGCCTTCAACATGGTCCTCCTCTCCACCATGATCAAAAGACCACAAGAAACCGGCATACAAGTACCTGCCATCAACTGGTTCTGCTCCTACCTTACAGGGAGAACACAAAAGTTCAGCCTACCACCATACACGTCGGAGGCCAAGAACCTCATATGTGGAGTTCCCAAGGATGATCGCTCAGCCCAACGTAATTCAACTTTGTTGGACAGGCCACGTGAAGGGCTTGCTCCCTCCCCGCACGACCGAGCCCGAGCCCGGCTCCTCAGGTGTGACACGCAACAACCACCCGTTTCCCGTCTCATATGGGACCCCTGCCCCTGGACATCTCCACATCGTGGACCCGAATCACTACCGGCCCCCTCGCCCAGCTTGGGTGCCATCTTGGACACAGCACCACAAGGCCGCGTGGCCTCCGATCGACCCTAACCCTGGGCCTGGCCAGGCCCCGACATCCCGGCACCACCATCCACCCAGGAGGTGAGCGGACTACTTGGCAGGTCAATGGGAGAAAGAGGTGTCGATGGCTCTCCCCTGCCAGGTGCCGATCGCCCCCGGCTCCCCCGGGCACTGGCTCCACCCCCCTGCTGGGTGTCTGGACTCCCTCATCCCGGACCTCCCGACCTCCAAGTGCGAGGGTCCGGACATCAAAGGGGACCAGACCTATAACTGGGGCAGCTCCAGAGCAGGAAGGCAGTTGTATCCTGGAGTCGAGAGACGCAGTGAAGAACTCATCCTTGAAGGACTACTGGCGCTGCCGTAGTCCTGCCTTGCGAACTATCGTCCTGCCTGCTGGCGCTGCCGCAACCTTCTGAAACCTTCATCATCGTCGGGACCTGCTGGCGTGGCCGCGGACCGTTTGTAACCACCACCTTCATCGGGACCTGCTGGCTCCGCCGCGGACCGTCGCTACCTTCAACCATCCCGGGACCTGCTGGCTCCGCCGCGGCCCGATCATCTAGAACGCCGAGCTCGAGGATTGCGAGCTATTTCATCTACCAGATTGGTAACAAGACTGTCCCGCTACCCTTTTCCCAATCAAGAGACTAGAACCGAGGGGACCCCTGAGTCCAGACCTCCTTGTACCATTTCACCGTACTTAAAGAATTGCTTATAAAGAACGTTAAACCTTATCCTTGTGTGGTGTACATCTGTGGGGGGGAAGTTACTCGTCTGTACGATCGCTGGAGACGGCTCTCCCCGGAGACCTCTCCCCTTATTCTCGGCCGACCCTCCCGGTCCGTCTAACAAACTTATATTGCGAACCTAAGACACATCAAAATACTCTCCCTATGCTGACAACCAACTGATGCTCTTCATGTTGGACAAAGCCCCTGCAGAAAACTGGATTTTGCTGCAACAGTCCCCCCCACTTTTTGCAAGGTATTTGATGCAATGTTGACTGAAGTGCACTGGATTCCTGCTAACCAGGTCCCCCGTGCCTGTGTTCTTTCCCCAAAACAAAACAACTGGTGACTTGATCCCCAAGTAGAGAGGAATTTAGTTCCTCTGTAAGTCCCTAGTAAATGGTACCCTTGGAACCTAGGGAATAGGTAATAGAGAGGGCTAAGACCTGCAGCATATTGTATGTCACTCTAAGGGACCCAGCCCCAACCTCATACAGACTGCCACTGCAAGATATGTGGCAAAGTGCTCTAAAAAGTGAAAACATGACATGACGCACACTTGAGGTTACTGCAACAAGAACCTTGTCCCTGCTGTCCTCATGGTCTCTTGGATCTGAAAACCTCTGTCATGAATGGGCTGAAAAGACTGATGTGGTAGAGGAGGGGATTGGCACCAACAAACTGGGATCTCTAACGTAGCGAAGCTGGTGACATTACCTTCTTGGGGCAGAAATGCACTACTGGTCTGCTTCTGCTATCTTTAAAGCACTCAGCTGCAAGGTACCCTGTTATATGAAAGGATGACATTTCCCTTACACACTGGAGACATTTTGTTTGAAATAGAATGGTGAAAGACCATGGAGAAGCTCCAGATCTGCAACTGAAGTCGTGGACAGAAATCAACTGAAGTCAACATGCAGGGGTGGTGCTAATGTACTGCTTCACTCGTCACTGCTGGAGCATAACTACATTGGCACAGATTTGAATGAATGAATGATTACGCATTTGTATAGCGCATGGCTACCCTTAGGCATCCCAGCGCAGTAAGCCCATAGTCATTCCTCCAGCTCAAGAAAACAAGAAGGTTTTAAGCTGTTTCCTGAATGTGAGATAATTAGATTCACGTCGGATGGCATCGGGAGGTTGGTTCAAAAATTTTGCAGCATGAAGGGAGAAACGGCCCCCACCCATCCTAGTCCTTTTAATCCTGGGGATTGTTAGCAGCTTCTTATGGTTAGATCTGAGTGTCCGTGGAATATGGTGGGGCTGGAGCAGGGCAGGCCCAGAGTCAGAAATGGATTTATGGACAGTGCACCTAGCTTTGAACCAAATCTTTTGCTGCACTGGAAGCCAGTGCAACTGATGTAATGCAGATTTGGCTGAACTACCTTTAGGCACATCCATAAGTAGGCGAGCAGCACAGTTTTGTACTGTTTGCCGGACTTTGATAGTTGCACAACGCCAACTGGCAACATGCAGGAGAACGACTCTGAAAGTTTCTGGATCCAGTCTAGCAGAGTTGCAGGGAGTAGGCACTGTTGCCAAGGTCATGAACTCTTTATGATAGATTTATAGTTCCATCTACCTTCACAGTGTATCAGCACAAAAGCCTGGAAATATTAGCATAAGTAGAGTGTGTTTTAGTTCCACCAGTTTCATAACTATAGGGACACTGTAACCGAGGTGTTTAAGCACTATGATGCTGGTCTTCAGCAGCCGATGTAGAAAACACAGACCTTAACGGCATCCTATATGCCCTTTTCACATCTTTATCTTGCCTAGAAAGATAGAGGGATGAAAGACGCCATTCAAAACAATACATCACTCCTGTGAATGGCATCTCTACAACTGGGCAAAAAACTCTTCATCTTGATGTTCACTGTTAGGCGTGTGTTTCCCATCACCACCATCTTGCAATCAAGCATGACCAGAGCTACTCATTACTCTTCTGGCACTCCATGACACCGCAATTCTCCTTTTCCAATTGCTTTTAACATCTTTCTATTTCCAGAATACCAGCTTGCCCGCCTTTACTGCTGAGTTGAGGCCCATCACTTTTTGTTCCACTACCAACATTATTCCGCCATTGCAGAGGATTTCTGTGCTTTCTTTAGCGCCTTTCTAAGGAAATCAGATACTGTCATCATCTCCTTCTGACCCTAAGCTAGAAGCTAGCTCCCAGTCATACCAGGCATAGAATCGCCACTGTCTTCGTCTGTGTCCTGCTTGCGGGTGAGTGGGCATAAACAAAGTCCTTTAATGTTTTAACATTGCTTTATTAGTGTTCTGGTTTTGTCATCACTAAGTGGTCTGGGTCACAGCAGGGTTTGGTTAAGGCAACTGCCAACTTGGGAAGCATTTCATGCTCAGCCCAATCTTTCACCAACTGAGGATACAGGAGTATTGTTGGTCCTAGTCCAACCACTCTAACCAGCTGCTCCTGTCCATCAGGGCTTCCTTGAGGATCTGTATGTCGATGGCTAAAGGCCTGTTAAATCCCTAGAGCCAGCTCACTCCCAGTAAGCTGGTATGATAAGTGTTGCCTACATAACAGTGGCCACTGTGTTTGCAGCTAATCACTTCCAATCTTATATTTTTTCAACTTGGTAATTACTTCAATAAAACATGTTTATTAAACTATAACATAAAACAAACCATAACAGAGATAAAGAGGGGTGTTTGGAAGATAATTTCTTAGGATCACATTTCAAATATTAGTGCAGACATGGTTGCAGAGTTGGAAAACCAAAAATCAAAGGTGGAATTGATATTTTACATTTAGACCCAGAACTGTATACTTTCAGTCTGAAAATTAGGGGACGATTGATAGAAATATCTACAACAACTTATCACTTGGTGGTGATCTTCATACTAACCTGGAGGCCCTGGTATTCCGAGAAGACCTGGATCTCCTGGCTGTCCTTTAGATCCGCCAAATCCTGGTAGGCCTGGAATGCCTGGAAAACCTTTGCTACCCTTCGGGCCTGAAGGAAAGTAAAGACACAAGCTCAGTCAAGGTGACTTTTTAATAATTCACATGGACTACAGTTGATTATCAATCAACTGTATTTCATGCAGTGGAATTGTCTGCTTTCATGTTATTCTCCTGGTCTGCTAAATATGCTTACAATGCTTCTAAACTGCATTACAGTCTCCAGCCTCCACTGAAGCTGTACAGCTCATTACTAGTACCTCTATGGACAGTTTCACACTGCATTAAAGTCCTCTGTGCAAACGTTGGCCAATAGCACTGCTATAGGAAACCACCCTGTCAATGCTATGAATATTATGTAGACTTTTCCTTTAAATTCCTATACAAGTGTGTCTGCATTCTTATGGAACTTTTCTATTTTTATTGGGGTGTCTAATGAAAATAAAGACATGCATGCAGATACATTTATGATCATATCAATGATATTATTTATACTTATACTATTATTATTATTATGTATTATTCATACTCCTACTATGGCTGCATGATGTTCCCTTGTGAGAAACATAAAATGCAAATAGCTCCATTTGAAACTGACTAACATTTCTGGTCCAACAAATTTAGTACAGCTTAACAATCTGTATGCTTCTAATGTACAGTATATACATACATTAGCTTGTTATTTAAGGCAGCTGTAATTCTCTAACAAATTTTTATCTAACTAAATGTGGAAAACGTTTTAATGTTTCCCTCATTATGTAGGTGCTTCCAATACGTGTTCATACATTTGATGACAGATCATATAGATGAGACCTGACAAATTATCTATTTATTGAAACAAGTCGACACAACCTGGAGATGTCTATGTAATGCAAAAAGGATCAAAATTAGGTGCTCCAAATCCCTTTGAAAATTAAAATGTTATATGATGATGTCAACTGTATGTAAGACAGACTTTGAATCCACTTTTAGTCACTGGATGTACAATGTCATCAAACAGTTATATTTCTTTTACACAAGAAAAAGCGAATATATTTATTAAAATTAAATTATCTATCTTACAAGTACATCTAAAGAAATTGCATTGCATCATCTCATAGTGCCCTAGTGTTTGTAGTAAAATAAACATTTTCTCAAGCAAATTGTTTTGAGGACTCTGACTATTCTATACCCCAAATTTTAAAATGAATAAATCCGTAAATGTCCAAGAATCTTTTCTCTACTTAATACATCCACGATCTGTTCATATGATCACTGTGCTCCCTTATATTTTTAAGAAACATGAAATACTTGGAGCATTGATTGACTATGTGACGAGCTAAGTGCACTTAAATGTATTAGAAATGGGGCTACATATGTTTACTTATAGTTTCGAAGTCATTGAAAAAAAGTGGGAGCCCTCCTGTAATTCAGTGGTCCCTGTTCACCGCCAGTTTAAGATGATCAAGCCATGAACAGAGTGAAGAGTATCCTTAATTAAGTATTGTCTAAGCAGCACAGTTCAAAATGTGGTGAAACGATGTTTTCACAGATATGGATCTATCAAAAAAACTTCCTAAGATACAAGAACATTGTAAGTAAAAGTGTAAGACAAAAGTTCAAGTAGAAGGTACTGAGGTACTGTTAGGACGTTTCTTAACTCTTGTATGTTTTTTTTTCATATTTCTGCCCATGATATTTGGTATGGTATGTTCTACTAGAATGTGGAATTGTTTATGTTAGATTGGCGAGCAGGGAAGACAGTGGCTGTTAGGAACCGCTACAGCTGGCACACTGTGGCTGGAACTTCTCTTTCTTTAACAAAGAGCAATTTATTTTTCTTCAGTCTGCTTTCTTACTTTTGCAGAAATCCCAAGACATAATTGACTTAATAAGACTCACCTGCAAAACACTACAAGATTCAGTATACACGCTTTGAAACAGGGAGGGCGCCCCTGTGGAACAATCTCCCTGCCAAAGGGAAACTGATGAAAAACCTTTGCCATTTTTTTACTGCCATTTTATTCAAAAAGAAACTTTCTCAAGTTAATTTTTTGGGACATAATTGTTTTTACCTATAACTTTGTACCATATAATTGCCGATTGAGTAACACTGTGTCAACCATTAGTGCAGCAATTTAGGGTTTTCGTTTTTCTGGGGTGCATGACATTTAAATATTTCTGTCTTCATTAACTGATATTTTTATATGATATATGTTGCATATTGAGTTGTCAAATACACGGTTTGCTGTGTAACTACTTGCTATTTTCTGGAGCAATCTGAAGGTTTTATTAATTTTATCATACAGATTATAACACACTATAAACACTAAAATCTTACATTTTTAAAATCACACATTGAAGGAGTGGTATGCAGTATCATAGAAAGTAGTAGCCCAACGATAACTAAACAAGATTAACAATAGGATGCCCATAAATGCAAAACACTGTAAATGAGAAGACATAACAGCTATTGACACATTGGCATACCTGGTGATCCCGGGACACCTGGTGATCCAGGCAAGCCAGGTTCTCCAGCAATAACACATGGCAACGTGAAACCTACATAGAAAGCAGTAAGTTAGCATATGCTTGTAATTCATCATTTCACACCGGTATCCATGAATAGAAAATCCAACAATCAGAGAAGAAGGTATTGGTACAACCAAATACAAAATGGTTTTAAGCCATGATATAAAAAATTGTTCTAAAAGTGATTTTCACAAGACTGTGTATGGTCCAAAACTGGGAAATCCAGTCACAGGATCAACTATGGCTCAGTGTCAAGAAGAAAACACTACCGTGCATTAGAAGCCAGTTTACTGCTTAAGCCCCTAAATGACCTTGAGTAGCTTTAATACTTCCATGTAGTGTCTGCTGTTTCATCTCTATTGTGAGTTTATGTTTTAATATTAAAACTGAAAGCAAACTGTATGTAGGGATTTGCAAAGTTTTAACTTTTAGCAGGAAGACATGAACTCTTCCCTTACTTATCTTCATTGGCATTCCTTAGCAAACAAGTTGGGGTCCATCAGGTCTCTTGTGCTTTACTTTCAGTGAGAATAACTCCAAGTGATGACGTAAATACTCTGAAGAACCTGCCTTTAATATTAACTGTTAGGTAACAGCCACTGGTTTACTTTACGGGTTACCCAACTACAACTTGTAATTTGCACCCATGTGCCTTGGCTTAAAGTATACACATATTAAGCTTCAAATCAAAAGGGTAGAGAGTAAGAGCAGCTTTAAAGGACCTCGCACGACCATAACAAGCAGCACACATGGCATTGGCTCGAATCAGAGAAATGTGGGTTCCTGAGAAGGTGTGAAGTCCTCCACAAAGACTCTGAGGATCATATAAAAGTATGCAAACAGTTCCTCTTAACTGTAAGTGTTGTGGTGCACCAAGAAGTCACAATGTTTGCGCTATCCAAAAAATGAGCGGCTTGGATCATATGTAAGTCTTCAAAAAGTTCCTCTTTTGGCCGTAGACATCAATGTGCATAAAGAAATTGTAATGTTGGTTTTCAACCAATGAACGGTTTATGGTAGGTTAAGTCAAGAATACCTACATCACTTTACTCATCCCATGAGGAAAGGGGACTAAGGACTTGGACAATCCATCTCTCATTCAGAGCTGCCAGCGCCTGCCTTCATCATGTGTGAATTCAGATCCTCTTTGATGAAGCGCCCCATTTTTGGGCTAGAGAATCTACTAGCCTGCTTGGCAAGCTAATCTAGGCAATGTCATCTCATTATGAGCAGATTAACTTTATCTGTGAGATCTCATAAGCAGATCGCCATTGTTGTGAACTATTCCATTCATCATTATGCAAAACATAGCATTTACATTTCCTATACTGGGTGCCCCCTTGTACTGAAGAAATTAAATAGTACATACAATAATCTGGCCAGGTTGGTGAGCTTGGTAAACAGATAAAGGCCACTTACCAATTGCAGCTCACAAAATACCCATACCCAAACAAATGTGTCTTTCGTCAACATTACCTGATGAATGAGACATAAAGGGTTGTAGTATTTTACCCACAAGAGTTTAAATGTAACGACTAGAGGCAAAACATTCATGTCACAGGGACTGGCTAGGACAGAGGTTCCACCATACCTGAGATAAAAGCACCCCTTGGACTGTTCAATTGTTTTTGGAAGGCAATGTCATAATACTACTACTACGCAGTGATGGATATGCTTTTCTTCTACCAAATATTTACATTTTAATTTAGGCACAAGTTACATAACTTCCTCACTCAATGAATCAAGGAAATATTGAAACTCTAAAATGGCACTGGATTGAAAGCTATGCTTGTAAGTCTTTAGATCATTAGCTTTACATCATCAGTGTTTCTTACTTTTTCAGAAATTTGTGATTGACATGATTCATGGTTAAAACCCCAGGTGAAATAAAATAAAAATGTGACAACACTCTCTTGACTAACAGTTTGCGGGCAAATACAACCCAAAAATGTATTTGACCACCTGCATTTCCCAGTACAGATCGCAACCTGGTGTTGGGCTCGGATGATTGCATGTTGTTGTCATCTTGGAAGAAGTCTTTGTAGTCACGAGATAGGTGACTCCTCCCTTGGACGATAGTGAGCATGGGCATCAACTCCATCCTTAGATTGTTTTCCGCCATGATGGGAAATGATGGAGTTAGTAGAAATAGAAAAAGGGATATCCATGTGTGTGTATCGAATTAAGATAGAACTGGAACAGATAGAGGCCCCGGGGAGTAGGGTGGGCGTGTGAGACTCTGCAGCTCTACATGCCAAGAACAGATGCACACTGGTAAGTAGCATTTTCCGTTCGAGGCATATGAGCTGCAGATCTCACACTGTGCATCGATTGTACAGCAGTGTCTCCCCTAGCGGTGGTCACTTGTATCACTTGTATCTTGTACAGCAGTAGTTTGAAAGAGAGTTTTGAGGACAGCTTGGCCTACTGCAGCTTGCTGCTTGGCTTGCACATCAACACAGTAGTGTTTAGTGAAGGTGTGTGTTGTAGACCATGTTGCTGCCTTGCAGATGTCTTCTAGGGGAATGTTCCCTAAGAAAGCCTTAGAGGCTCCTAGTTTGCGTGTGGAGTGCGCTCTAGGAGGAACCGTTAATGTACGTTTTGCTTTGTGATAGCATATTTGTATACATTTTACAATCCACCTTGCAATTCCAGCTTTAGAGATGGGGTTGCCTTTATGTGGTGGAGAGAAAGCTACAAACAGTTGCTTTGTTTTCCGAAAGGATTTGGTCCTATCAATGTAATAGAGAAGAGCGGAGAAGTGTGGCTCACTGGTTAGAGGAGGCAGACCTGGAAGCAGAGGTCAGCCCGGGACCAGGGTTCAATTCCCGGCTCAGCGGGGTCTTGAGTCCTAAAAATGTCCATGGACTCGACAATTCTCGCTCCGGTGCCTACTCGATTCACGGGTTCACACTCTGCGACTCTGGGCAATAGCTTGCTTAATCGCCATAACGGCCCCTCGCAGCAGGATGCCTGGCTTTCACCTTGCGAATACCCTGCCGGGGTTATCTCACAGGGGAATACCAGGACGGGTTCCCTAAGCAAGCGCTTAGAAACCGCTCGGTGATTTGCGCTATATAAATTCCTGTACATTTACATTTACATTTTTACATCTAGTGTGTGTAGAGCTCTTTCTGCTACAGAGTCTGGGTTTTGAAAAAACACTGGCAACTCTACTTATTGATTTAGATGAAAAGGAGTAATTACTTTAGGTAGGAATTTGGGATTAGTCCGTAGAACCACCTTGTTATGGTGTATTTGTAAAAATGGTTCTTGTATAGTGAAAGCTTGAATCTCACTAACTCTCCTACGAGAGGTAATAGCAATAAGGAAAGCTGTTTTCCATGTAAGGAATTGCAGTTCACACTTATGTAAAGGTTCAAAGGGGAGCCCCATGAGCCTGGTAAGAACAATGTTTAGGTTGGACTCTGGAGAGGGTGGTAACCTGGGAGGAATGATTCTTTTTAATCCTTCCATAAAAGCTTTGATTGCAGGTACTCTAAATAATGACATATGTTGTCTATTTTGTAGATATGCTGCAATTGCTGCAAGATGTAAACGTATAGATGAATATGCTAGATTACATCTTTGTAAATGGAGAAGGTAACAGATGATATTCTGGAGGGAAGCATCTAGAGGATCAATTTGTTTATTAGTGCAGTAAATGGCAAATATCTTCCATATTGCAGCATAGCAAGCTCTAGTAGTAGGTCTTCTGGCTTCTTTATTGATATTCATACAGTCGGGTGGCAGGTTAAGGTAACCAAACTCTAAGACTTCAGGAGTCATATCGCCAGATTCAATTGACTTGGATCTGGATGTCTGATGTCTCCATGGTTCTGCGTTAGCATGGATGGTGTCAGACACAGTCTTTGGTGTGGAACTAGAGAGAGTTCTAGCAGTGTGGTGAACCATGGTTGGCGTGCCCATGTGGGAGCTACCAGGATCAATTTGAGAGATTGTTGTCTCAGCTTGCGTACTACTAGTGGTATTAGTGGGATTGGCGGAAAAGCGTACGCAAATTTGCCTGACCAGTTCATCCATATCGCATTGCCCTTGTACAGCGGGTGTGGAAACCTGGCGGCGAAGGTTGGGCATTTTGCGTTTTCGTGTGTGGCAAACAGATCTATGGGCCAGATGCATCAAAGTATTTTGTCCATTCTGAGTCTATGGGAAAATGTGTTCCTGCATGTGGCCCTATGTCTGGATGACCCCACTTGTGAAAGAATGGTAAAAGAACTTTCAGATGTAGTTCCCATTCGTGAATCTGTTGTGTCTGTCGACTTAACAGATCTGCTATCTGATTGTGAACTCCTGGAAGGTGTTCTGCAAGCAGATATATATTTTGTGGAATGGCCCATCTCCAAATGTTCTGTGCAAGCTGGGACAGTTGCAGGGAATGTGTGCCTCCTTCTTTTTGAATATAGTACATGGCTGTCATATTGTCCGTCCGGATCAAGACCGCTTTGTTCTGTACTTGTACTTGTAAGGATTTTAGTGCTAGGAATATTGCTAGCAGCTCTAGGTGATTAATGTGAAGCACCTTTTGTTGAGCGTTCCATTTTCCCTGAGTTGTATGGTGGAGCAGATGGGCTCACCATCCTGTGAGGGATGCGTCTGTTGACAGTACTGTCTCTGGCACAGGTTCGAGGAACGGCCGCCCTCTGGACAAGTTTTTGGTATCCCATCACTGCAGAGAGCGATGTGTGCAGCTGTCCACCAACACTGTGTCTGTAAGTTGTCCTTGAGCCTGACTCCACTGATGTGCAATGGGCACATTTGCAGTCTTGCATATGGTACAATAAAAATGCAAGATGCCATCATGTCTATTAGTTGCATGAACACTCTGGCTGGGAGAGAGTGTTGGTTTTGAAACTTTGTGACTACGGCTTGAATGCTCTGTATCCTGGCTGGACTGGGATAAGCTAGAGCTGTATCAGTGTTTATGGAAGCCCCTAAGTATTGATGTACATGAGAGGGCTGGAGATGTGACTTTGTGTAGTTGATTGTAAACCCAAAGTCCTGCAGTGTTTGAATTGTTTGAGATGTGTGTTGGACACACTGATTGAATGACTTGGCTTTTATGAGCCAATCGTCTAAGTATGGGAAGACGTGGATATGTTGTCTTCTGATATGTGCTGCTACTACTGCTAGGCACTTTGTAAACACTTGTGGTGCAGTTGTGACACCGAATGGAAGGACTTTGAACTGAGAGTGTTGTCCTTCTAGTACAAATCTGAGCTACTTCCTGTGAGAAGGATATATGGGAATGTGGAAGTATGCGTCCTTGAGGTCTAGTGTGGTTAGGAAATCGCCTTGTTGCAACAATGGGAGCACTTGAATTGGTCCTTTTGGGTATTAGGAAATAGAGTGAGTAAACCTTTTTTCCTTGATGTTGCAACGGAACTAGCTCTATTACATCTTTTTGCAGTCAAGTCCAGTCAAGTCATAAAATTTGTATAGCGCACTACATACCCAGAGGGTTTCAAGGCGCTTAGGAAGGGGAGGAGGATTATTTGTCAAATATCCACGTTTTAAGCTGCTTTCTGAACGCTAGGTGATTCTGGGTGAGGCGAAGGTAAGCGGGGAGTGAGTTCCATGTTTTGGCAGCCAGGTATGAAAAGGATCTGCCTCCCATGGTGGTCTTGTTGATGCGAGGTACAGTGGCGAAGGCTTGGCTGGAAGAGCGAAGTTGGCGGGAGGGGGTGTAGAAGGACAGTCGAGAGTTGAGGCAATCTGGACCGATGTCGTAGAGTGATTTGTGTGCGTGGGTAAGCAGTCGGAAAGTGATCCTCTTATTGACGGGTAGCCAGTGGAGGTCTTTAAGGTGACCAGAGATGTGTTCGTTGCGTGGGATGTCTAATATGAGCCTGGCTGAGGCGTTTTGGATTCGTTGTAGTTTCTTCTGGAGTTTAGCGGTGGTACCTGCGTAGAGGGTGTTTCCGTAGTCCAGTCGGCTCGTGACTAGAGCGTGGGTGACTGTTTTCCTTGTTTCGGAGGGGATCCAGCGAAATGTTTTTCTGAGCATGCGAAGAATGTTAAAGCAGGAAGAGGATACGGCGCTGACTTGTCTGTTCATTGAGAGTGAAGAATCCAGGATGACGCCGAGGTTCCGTGCGTGGTCTGTCGGGATGGGTGCTTTTCCGAGGGCTTCCGGCCATCAGGAGTCGTCCCATGCAGAGGGGGATGTACCTAAGATGAGGACTTCTGTTTTGTCTGAGTTCAGTTTCAGACGGCTTTGTTTCATCCATTCGGCGACTTCTTTCATTCCTTCGTGTAGGTTAGTTTTGGCGGTGCTGGGGTCCTTGGTGAGAGAAAGGATCAGTTGAGTGTCATCCGCGTAAGAGATGATGTTGAGGTTGTGTTGGCGGGCGATGGCCGCGAGGGGGCTCATGTGTACGTTGAAGAGGGTGGGACTGAGTGAGGATCCTTGAGGTACGCCGCAGATGATTTCAGAGGCCTCGGACTTGAATGGTGGGAGGCGGACTCTCTGGGTTCTTCCGGTGAGGAACGAGGTGATCCATTCCAGTGCTTTTCCTTGGATTCCGATGTTTCTGAGGCGTTGTAAAAGGGTGCTGTGGCAGACTGTGTCGAAGGCTGCAGAGAGGTCGAGGAGGATGAGGGCGACTGTGTCTCCATTGTCCAGTAGAGTTCGAATGTCGTCTGTTGCTGCGATGAGAGCGGTCTCAGTGCTGTGTTTGGCTCGGAAGCCAGATTGTGAGGGGTCGAGTGATTTGTTGGCTTCGAGGAAGGCGGCGAGCTGGTTGTTGACAGCTTTCTCGATGACTTTGGCCGGGAAAGGAAGAAGCGAGATGGGGCGGTAGTTTTTGAGTTCGGTGGGGTCTGCTGTTGGTTTTTTCAGAAGGGCGGTGAGTTCAGCGTGTTTCCAGTCTTCTGGGAAGGTAGCGGAGTTGAAGGAGCAGTTGATGACGTCTCGGAGGTGCGGAGCTATGACGGAGTCTGCTTTGTTGAAGATGTGGTGAGGGCATGGGTCTGTGGGGGATCCAGAGTGGATGGAATTCATCAGGCGGATGGTGTCCTCAGTGGAGATTGTGTTCCAGGCGTTAAGGGTGTTTACGAGGGGAAGATGGTCAGCAGATGGTAGGGTGGGTTGGCATCCGGGTTGGTTGTCAAAGCTGTTGTGGATGTCAGCAATCTTGTTGTGGAAAAAAGAGGCTAGGGAGTCGCAGAGGGTTTGAGAGGGGGTGATGTCGTTGGAGTTGGCCGAGGGGTTGGAAAATTCCTTGACGATGTTGAAAAGTTCCTTGCTGTTGTGGGCGTTGTTGTCAAGTCGATCCTTGAATGCTGTTTTCTTGGCTTTTCGGATCAGTTGGTGGTGAATACGGGTGGCGCTTTTGAAGGCGTCCTTGTTGCTGGTGGATGGGTCTTTTTTCCAGGTCTTTTCAAGGGAGCGGCACAGTTTCTTGGACTTCTTGAGATCATCGTTGACCCATGAGGCCTTCTTGTTGCCAAGTTTGTGTTGACGTTTTTTCAGTGGTGCTAAGGTGTCGGCGGTGTTGGATAACCAAAGGGTGAGGTTGGAGGCGGCTTCGTTGGCGTTAGAAGAGAGGGCTGGGGAGGTTCGAAGGAGCGAAGTGGAGATCTGATCCGTGGTGATTTTGTTCCAGTTTCTTTGTAGAGTTGGTTGGAGGTGGATGATGGGTTTCGGCTTGTTGTAGGTGAAGTGAACGCAGCTGTGGTCAGTCCAGAGGAGATCCGTAGTGTGGCTGAAGGAGACATGGTTGCTGGAGGTGAAGATGGGGTCGAGTGTGTGACCTGCGATGTGGGTGGGGGAAGTGACCAGTTGTTTAAGTCCGAGGTTGGCGAGGTTGTCTAAGAGGGTGGCGGTGTTGCGGTCGTTGATCTTTTTGAGGTGGAAGTTGAGGTCTCCCAGAAGGATGTAGTCTTTGGAGGGGAGCGCGTGTGGGGTGATGAAGTCAGTGATGTCTTCACTGAATTTTGCGCGGGGTCCTGGTGGTCTGTAAAGGAGGGTGCCTCTAAGAGTTGTTTTGGGGTCGATGTGGATCTGGAAGTGAAGGTGTTCGGAGTTGGCGAGGTTGACATCGGAGCTGGTAGAGATGCGGATGGATTTCTTATGGACGATAGCGATTCCTCCTCCTGTATGGTCGGTGCGGTCTTTGCGTGTGATCTTATAGTCATCAGGGATAGCGATGGCGATGTCAGGGGCGGAGGAAGCGTTCATCCATGTTTCCGTTAGGAAGGCGACGTCGGGAGAGATGGTGTCTAGTAGGTTCCAAAGGTCAATGGCGTGCCTGTGGACTGATCGGGTGTTGAGAAGGATGCATTGTAAGTGGTTGGCGTCGGGAATCTGTGGTGTGGTCGTAGCGGAGATGTTGTCGGTGCCGCTAAATTTGCAGGAGAAGCAGGAGAACGGTCCATGGGTGCGTCCAGGAGCGGCTTGGACGCAGTTGGGGGCGCGACCGGGGTTAAGGGCTAGGAGGGTGGCGGCATCGTAGGTAATGCGAGAGGGCTGGGAAGCGCGAGGGGCAGGGGGTCTGGCGCTGGGCGCGGGCTTGGCGCGGACGGGCGTAGACGGGCTTACCTTTGGCGCACCTTCGGCGCGGATTGGGCGCGGTCGCTGCGCGTGGACGCTGCACGCGGGAACTACTGTCATATATGGATAGTGGAGGGGGAGGGGCGAGGGCGGCTCAGCTGGGAGGCGTGGCGGGCTCAGGGGAACACAACAACAGCAGGATCAAAATGGAGGGGAGGTCAGAGCAGGGCGCCGGGGGAAATCACACACAACAATGCAATCAAAGCAATGTAAGCGCTGTGAGATAATAGCGCTATGAAATTACGAAGCTTACAAAAAAATGGCGCTATGCAAATATTACAACTTGGTTACAATGCGCTATGCAGATATCACAACTTGGTTACAGTGCAGCAATACGATACCACGCTGTGAGGAGCAGCGAGGGGAGCGATCACTCAAGGCGGAAGCAGCGAGTGAATCACAGCGCTGCGAGGTTTGGGGAATGCTTTTGAGTGCTTGTGGGAGGGCGGCTCAGCTGGGAGGCGTGGCGGGCTCAGGGGAACACAACAACAGCAGGATCAAAATGGAGGGGAGGTCAGAGCAGGGCGCCGGGGGAAATCACACACAACAATGCAATCAAAGCAATGTAAGCGCTGTGAGATAATAGCGCTATGAAATTACGAAGCTTACAAAAAAAAAAAAAAAATGGCGCTATGCAAATATTACAACTTGGTTACAATGCGCTATGCAGAAATCACAACTTGGTTACAGTGCAGCAATACGATACCACGCTGTGAGGAGCAGCGAGGGGAGCGATCACTCAAGGCGGAAGCAGCGAGTGAATCACAGCGCTGCGAGGTTTGGGGAATGCTTTTGAGTGCTTGTGGGAGGGCGGCTCAGCTGGGAGGCGTGGCGGGCTCAGGGGAACACAACAGTAATGAGAGGACCTCTTTTTGGAGCAGCGTTGAATGTTCTGTGGACATTGGACGCTGTCTGGGTGGTATATGTGGAGGGGTAGCCGTAAGCTCTAGGCAATAACCATACTGGATAATTTGTCTTACCCCCTTGTCTGTTGTGATGGAATTCCAGACAGGTAGGAACTGTGTTAGTCTGCCCCCTACAGGAGTGGAATGCTATTGGGGAAGCAGAAGGAAGTCACTGTTTTGTGTTGGGAGAGGTTTGATTGTTATTTCATCAACCTCTTCCCTTGTTGTTGTTGCCTCTGTAGCCTCCTCTAAAGTATCCTCTATTGGAGGATGTTTGTGTATTTGTTTTAAAGGAAGCTGAATTGCCTGCTCCAGCTTGTTTGGAGCCTCCTCTGTAGAAGGAGCGGCGAAAGGAGCCTCGTGCTTGGGTGGACTGCAGAGCTCCCATAGACTTGGATGTGTCAGTGTCTTTCTTAATTTTGTCCAGGTGCTGTGTCTACCTCTGGACCAAACAATTGTTGTTGGTTGAATGGTTGATTTAAGATAGTAGTTTTCACTTCTTGCTTAAATCCTGAAATGCGTAGCCACGCGTGATGTCCAAGGAGGACACTGGTGTTTATTGCTCTGGATGCAGTGTCTGCTACATCTAGTGCACATTTAATGGAGGCATTTGATATAAGCTTACCCTCTTGTATGAGGTCATTTGCTTGTGTCTTATATTGGTCAGGTAGATGTTGTAAGAGCTTCTCTAACTGATTATAGTGAGCCCTGTCGTATGTTGCGAGGAGGGCCTATGTGTTAGCGATGCGCCATGCATTGCTAGCTTGGGCAGCTATTCTTTTCCCTGAAGCGTCTATGATCTTTGATTCTTTATCAGGAGGTGGTGCTTCACCTGATGTTTGGGAATTTGCTCTTTTCCTAGTGTTTGAAACTACTAGGAAGTCTAAGGGTAGCTGTACTTCAATGTAGCAGAGTCCCCTGGAGCTGCTCTGTACTTTTTCTCTATCCTTGGGTTTATGAATCTAGCTCGTACAGGATCTTTAAACACTTCTGGTGCATGCTTAATGACTCCTTTAATCATTGGCAGTATTTGCACAGATTTTTGAGAGTGTTCAAAAGTGTCTAATAAAAATTCTTCCTCGGCCTCATGCATGGTGACATTGTGATAGATGGCAGCCCTATTAATTAAGTGTCCAAAACCACCAATATTGTCTTCTTGAGGAGAAAGTTTAGATGGATATAGATGTGGGTCAGGAATATCTGGTACATCCTGTGGGTATGGATACTCCCAGTCTGGTGAACCTGTTGGGTAGGGAAAAGGGTCACCTGGGTCTCTCCCTCCCCCATGCTATACTCATTATCATCAACATCCTGAGGAGGTGTATGTGGTGGAGAATGAGGAGGAGAATTTTGAGGTGAAATGTTTAAAGGAAGAGGAGGAGAAGGAGATACAGGTGAAGAAGGGTGCATAGGAGATGTGGCAGAGTCCTTCTTCTTGACAGGCACTGGAGGTGTAGGTGCTGTATCTGACTTTCTCTTCCTGTGTGGAGTAGTGGAAACATGTCCTGTTTCTGGATCAATGTAGATCCTTTTTTGTAAAGTATCTGGGTGGAAAAGCTCCTCTTCTTGAGGCACAGCCTTCGGCGCCGATTTTTTCGGTTCCGAACCTGTTTGTTGCTCGTCTTTAGCCTTAGGAGCTGATGTTGAGTCCTTTGGCTGTAGATTTCGGCACTGAAGATATTGTCTTTGGAGCCAAAGCCTGTTTCGTGGACTTGGAAGCATCGGAAGCAGGCTGTGTCTGTTTCGGTATCAAGGGTATCGGCTTCGGAGAGGAAGCTGTTTTCGGGGCACCGGATACCGGTTTTGTTGTTTTCGGAGCCGCTTTGTCTCTCGGAGTCGATGGTTTCAGAGTGTCTTTCGGAACTGGGACTTCTTTTTGTTTCTGTGCCAGGGGAGCAGGTGGTATTGGCACATGCGGTTTGCTCAGTATAGAGCTACCGGAAGGCTTCATTATTTTCTACTGCCTCGGATACGATCTGGAGATCATCTGAATCTTCTTCTGGGCGGCATTGGACCTTCGTCGAAGATATCCACCGGTTCCGGAGCTGATCTCTGCATATCACATCGACGGGCCCTCCGATCTCGAATGGTCTTTTTCGATCGAAAGGATGCACAAGATGTGCAGCTGGATTCATCGTGTTCTGGTGATAAGCACAGGTTACATACCTCGTGATGGTCACTGTGTGGAAATTTTGCTCCACACTCGGGGCATCTTTTGGATGGCGTCCTTTCCATGAGGTGTAGGCCTCACAGCGTGGGTAAGCCCAACGGCCCGCGTCGACGACTGGAATCGAGCTGATGAAGTCAAGTTGATGTTTATCGGTATTGAACGTTGTTTGGTAAAGTTTGAAGAAAATTTTTACGCGTCGAAGTACTTGAAAAGTAGATTTCATACTAGAGCGGAAAGGTTTCATCCGAACCCAGTGGCGTAAAAAAACTAAGGATGGAGTCGATGCCCATGTGCACTATCGTCCAAGGGAGGAGTCACCTATCTCGTGACTACAAAGACTTCTTCCAAGACGACAACAACATGCAATTATCCGAGCCCAACACCAGGTGGCGATCTAATGCACAGTGTGAGATCTGCACCTCATATGCCTCGAACATATGTTTTCACCTCATGGATGAGTAGGAAACTGAATTAATGCCACTGTGTTACAAAAACGATGTTGGAAATACGTGTTCACTTCTCAATTGCCTACCAACAACGGACCAGCAGTATCGCAACCGTGATGCCAGAGTAGTGATATGTAAACGTGAGTTAAGGTAAATGCTTAGTACTAAGTGCACACAAATGAGTACATCAGCTAAGACCTACATATGTTCAACTTCCTTCATATGGGAAGATCACAAAATCATATGATTGCTAAGGGATGGTGCATCTTTTCCTTTCTAAATACCATTAGTTTATTATCAATCATCATCTGGTTGATTTGGCATTCCAAGTCATTTGCTAAAGAACATACAATTAGACTGGTGTACCATCTTGCCCCTGTAGAACAAAGCATAGGGCTCGGAAGGAGTAATTTGAAGTGACCACTTTATGAGTGGTGTCAGAAATATAAAAGAAAAAAAACACATCTTTTTAGAACATGCACCATGACATTTGCTCAGTCAGCAGAGCCACACAGCTATTTTTATTTTTCAACCTACTGCCTACGAGTTTTCGACTACCTTTTCGCTTTGAAGATCTGTGTTTAAATGAGCTAATTCATGTTTGCAGAAAGTCTTACTGTTTCCATTTCTTATCAATTTAATCCAGTTACGTGTTTTCCCCTTTTTTCTGTTCATTCTTCTTCAAATCCAAACAAGACTCCTGTGGTTTTTCCAGTCATGACAGGTTTCCCTATTACATTTCAAAACAGGTTCTCAATCCCTTTTGTCCCTGGCTCTTTGGGGCCCCTAAAGAATACATTTTGTGTTTCAACTAGTAAGGCAACTTTCACTATCTTGTTATTGCTACAAGCAGGATGCTTCATTTCTCCTCTGGTCTCAGACTTTAGATCTAGGTCCTCTGTTTAATCTTTAACAAAGCCCTGTGCTCTCTGCCAGGTTTGGGCAGCTGACTAGGACTCCGCGGGCCACCCTTGATTATTTGAACCAGTAAATTCCTTGGATGTGGACTTTGAACCAGATTTCCAAATAAGGCTGTAGTGCTCCTTTTGGGCCAGTTCATAAGCCCAACTACCTCTATGTTAGGTCGTCAATCAATTAGGATCAGCACTGGGATCATTTTGTCTCCTATTAGTTACACCCACATGGATTTCCCATAGCTCGTCTTTTCTCACCTTTGCGGTCTTTCACCCACAAAAGGGTATTCAAGACAAGTTTATGTGTGTTTTGATGTGCTGTATATACTGCAGTATCTCTTCATAGTTTAAAGATGGAGGAAATCACATTCTGAGGAGAACAAAAAGGCACATCGTGCAGCGCAAAACAACTATTATAAACATATTAAAGCTGCCCGTAAAAACAATATTGCTCTACAGCTCATAGAAGCCGGTAATTCCCCTAAAGAACTGTACAGGATTCTTGAAACTTTCGCTAAACCCACGGCATGTATAAGTCCAGATGACTTCTCACAAAGTCTATGTGAAGAAGTCTCATCATACTTCGAAAATAAAATAGAAGCCATCTATGAAAAAATTCTGGCATCTCAACCAAATAGCGATACCTTGAATGTCTCCTCCCCTAATAAAAATACCAACTTCACATTAACCACATTCCCTCCTGTCAATACCGAAGAGCTTTACACAATAATGACCCAAGTAAAATCTGGATCACCGAATGACCTTATTCCTGCTAAAACCCTAACCTCCCTCCGCACCCTGTTAGCCCCCCACATTCAGGATGTGATCAATCAGTCTCTTAAAGAGGGAAAAGTACCAGCAGAGTGGAAAAATGCAGTGGTGAACCCCATCCGCAAGAATGCGGCGCTCCCATGGACAGAGCTCTCCAACCTCCGTCCCATCTCCCTTCTGCCTTATTACAGCAAGATGGCCGAGAAGCATGTCAATGCACACCTGTCCAGTTACATCGAGGCAGCGGGCAGCCTAGACCACTCGCAATCTGGTTTTAGGCCTAACCATAGCACCGAATCAGCCCTCCTCTCAGTGACAGATAACATCAGAATGTCACTTGACAGGGGGAGCTCAGTGATTCTGGTGCTATTGGATTTGTCCGCTGCCTTCGACACGGTGTCGCATGGTATTCTCCTCGACCGTCTGAAGGCAGTGGGAGTAAAAGGGACCGCCCTTGCATGGCTTCAAAGCTTTCTTGAAGACAGACATCAAGGTGTCAAATTAGGCTCCCATAAATCTGTCTGCAGGAAGCTTACCAAGGGTGTGCCACAGGGCTCATGCCTAAGCCCCACGTTATTCAACGTATATGTGGCCCCTTTGGCAGAGATTATAAGATCTTACGGGTTCTCCCCAATCTCTTACGCTGACGACACTCAGCTGTTGTTTCCCTTTCAGACCATCACACCTGCAGTCATGAAATCCTTTCAAGACGGCATGAGAGCAGTGGCGGGCTGGATGGCCCAGAACTTCCTCCAATGCAATGTGTCCAAAACGGAGGTCATGTTGTTTGGAGGGGCCACCCTGCTCTGGTCGCCGGATTGGTGGCCACTTGAGCTAGGACCTGTCCCAGCGCCCAAACTGACCATCAAAAATCTGGGAGTGCGCCTGGACCAAGCTCTGATTATGAAAGATCACGTCAGTCAGGTCACAGGAACGTGTTTCCGTACAATTGGTCTCCTACGGCGTATTTTCCCCTTCCTACCTAACACCCATAGGAAAACGCTGGTGCAGGCACTAGTCCTTGGACGAGTGGACTATTGTAATAGTCTACTCATCTCCGCCAACCAGGAACAACTACGCAGACTGCAGGTGGTGCAGAATACTGCGGCAAGACTCATACTGAATGCCCCTCCCCGTACCCCTTCCCGCCCTCTTCTCTCCCACCTTCATTGGCTCCCAGTGCAACAGCGAATAAACTTCAAAATCTGCTGCATTATGCACAAGTGCATATATGGGTCTGGTCCCAAATATTTAAAAGAGATTTTTCTTCCCTATTCTCCTGGACGTGCTTTGCGTTCCAGCAACACCATGCTACTGCATGTGCCTAAAGTTTCCAGAGCGAGACAGGGGGGGCGAGCACCCTCCCTTAAAGGCCCCTTGTTGTGGAACTCTCTTCCACCCCAGATGAGGCAAATCCCAAACCTTTTTTCCTTTAGAAAAAAACTAAAAACTCATCTGTTCGCACACGAATAATTTGGCTACTCTCTCTGTTATCCTCCTCATTACAGTTTGTTCAACTCATGCAGGAGCAACGTGCAGAGATACCCCTTCGGGGCTGATTCAGGCGCGAAACAAGACTATAAATAAATAAATAAATAAACCCTTGCTACATCTTAGTAACTGATACCAAGAGCTGCTAAGAGTTACAGTATCAAAATAATAAAGCTATATTTTGTTACATGTTTTGTTCGGCTACATTTAGTGCACAAAATGCAGTGGTATAAACACGGAGCCATGAAATATAGTAAATATTTCACAGTTGACGGTGAAATACTGATTTCAACATCATAATGACAGCCCAAAAACCACTCTGTGGAGTTTTACTACTGTATGGGCTACTACAAATATGGGAAACGGAAAAGCAAATTAGGCGGCATGGTTTTCTAAACTAAGCGGCAAACATGCAAATTGAGTGGTATATTCTCTGGTAGCATTATTTTCAACCATTTTCACTAGAAATGTTTTTGTGAAATCCTCAAATTATGTGGCAAAAGGAGTAAATCCATAATTGTGCTTTAAACTCTGCAGACAAAGAATCGCATTAATCCCTTTGCCCTCACCGTTGTCCATTGTTTTATCAACAAGTTATTCATCAAAGATAAACCAATACATTCTAACTCAGTTAGTGTCCATTGTTAAATACACTTTGAAGAAAACAACGTTTTCAAGCTAGCAACTCCAAACACAAACAATATAAAAAGATACGTAACTGGAAAGATGTATAATATGGTTCTATATTGTCATCTCAAGATTCTGTTGGCATTTACAAATCACTAGCACCCATGGTTTAAGATGTGACCAGAACCCCTCAAAGGCAATATTGCACCATATTACATGGTTATCTCTTACGTACACTATATACATATATAAATATATAACAATACCCTGTCAGGCTTAGAGTGCTCTATAAATTATGCAAAAAAGGAAGTAGGGAACTATGAGAAGTTCCCAAGGTTTAGGTGTAGAGCAGCTTCTTTATATAGACCACTCGCCAACACCACCAACACTCTCAAACTACACAACTTTAATGTCTGTGCCTGGAGTGGTAAAAGACTTTTATAATTTTTTTCTCTACGTGGATGGCACTAGCTAATCCTATACTTAAAGACTTGGTGCAAAAACGGCAAAAGACTCTGTCACTTTTTACCTTGTTGGTGGTGTTGTAGAGTGTTCCATATAAAGAAGCTACTCTTCACTTAAAAATTGGAAACTAAATATATATCCGAAGAAAGAGGGTTGCGACATGCTTGCGTGCTGCCAAATCGCTGCTGGAGGTCAGTGCCAGCGCTAAATATTTCAAAATACCTGTCAAAACTCCATTATGAGAGAGCCGGCACTCTAACTAAGGGGAATAAAACGTTTTAATAAATAAAAATTCCCAGAGCAGGAACACATGAAAACATGAGAGACACATTGCAGTAGTGTTTATTCCCCTGAGTTTGAGTGCTGTCTCTCTCTCTTAATGGAGTTTTAAGAAGTATTTTGATGGGAAAACAAAAAGAAATATATATATATATATATAAAGTCGATAATAAAAAGAAACATCATTTTAGATGGGAATTAAATGCACTTATTCACTTTCAATGATGGCGCCGCTAAAACAACAAACAGGACCACGATGTAAATGTAGTCCTCTCTTGCTTGCCATGACATAGAAGCTGAGCTTCTTGAGCTATTTAAACCGTGGAATATGAACAATCGGTTTTCATCACACAGCATTTGATAAAGGCCTGGCGGCTGAAACGCGTCATGCGAGATGAAATAAATGTGTTATAAATCAAGCCTGCTTGTGCTCCTGTGGCGTTCATGGGTGAAGGGACAATTGTAAAGAAGTTAAACACGTGCAAGCCAAATGCACGAAGGAGGCACCCGTCACGTAAGGCGTTCAGCAGTTTGTTTGCCATTTGTATGAACATATATATATATATATATATATATATATATATATATATATATATATATATATATATATATATATATATATATATATATATATATATATATATATATATATATATATATATATATAATGCACAATAATCAGTAAATTCTTTTAAATACCTAAATACGAATCCATAAGATGGATACTTAGGATGACAGGAATATGCAGTTTTAAAGAAACACTAATTAGCACTTAAAATATTATTTCATTTACTGAAATTCAGAAAGCAGGTACTTTAATCTAACATTACTAATCATGTTATAATTGATACAATTTACACTGCCAGTCGACAACAATTACAACACAAAGAGTGGTGTGTGAATAATACATGGCGCAGCCTACAACATGCCTTCACAGTGCCCAGCATAGCTTTAAATGAGTACAGTGAACATAAAGCTAATATCACATTTCATGTGTGTTCTACCACATTAACTAGTGTTTAATGTCATCCTACAAAAATAACTACAGAATATCGACTATCACTATATCATCAAGGTAAGTTTATATGGGTAAGCATAGATTTACTAATCTTAACTCCACTTCAATAAAACAATTACATATACATATGCAATTAAAGTTTGTAAGTATGGATTTAAAATAAATCTATACACAACTATATATATTTAACTTCGTCATATAGAAGCAGTTAATAGTCTGGAGTCAACATTTTTGCAGCACAATACTTCTAAATGTTGTGGCAGAAAACCAGTGAGCACTTATTGCCTGTAATTGCAGTGTGATGTGACTTGGGATTTAGCAAGCTTGACAAGATCAATTGAACATTGAGACAGTTACAAAAACAAAGCTTTGTAAGCAAGACATGGTTGTACATTTTGTCATCACATAGTAATTATGACAGCGTCAGTGGTTGGTGTTGTTAGGAAAGTAGGTAAGATACTAAAATTGACCATAGTCACACCAGTGCAATCGCCATATGCATTGATGCATCCACACTGAGATGGGATAATCACAAAGGTTCATGCAGATCTGTGGTCCTGAGCCTTGGCGAGCACAAGTGCACACGTGCATCTCACCATCGTTTCACTGACACCAACTAAAGCCTAGCCTCTCACCTCCCTCTGTGTCTAAGTCTCCATTACCAAGAGTGTCCCCGCAGCAACAGGCACCTATACCAGGCAAGCAAAGGAGCAAAGGGTTAAAAAAAAGTCGAAGGATTACAAGATTGGCAGAGCTTTGATCTACAGGCCAAACATATTCACAATCTTCTTCCTAAATTGTTACCAAGGGGGCCATTGGATTTGAGGGCCTCTTTCTGCATACTGTGACTATAAGCAGATACAAAAGATTACTGAATAGAGAAACCAATTGCTGAAACACAGATAATGAGGTGCCAGATTGGATCACAAAGAGATTAGGTTCTTTAACACAGATGGCACTGCATGTTTTGTGGAAAAAGGGCGATATTACCTTTTCTGACTAGATGTGAAGCATTGTGAATATATTTGGCTGCATAATTACAACTATGACAGGCATGAAAATAACAATAAATAAAGAGCACAAGCAGAAAGAAAAAGGTAACATATACATTGCTTTGCCTAACAGTAGAACACGAAGCCCCAGACATATATTTTATAAGTCAACCCACTGAATTAATATACTGCAGAATCTAGAGGAAGGAATGGATCACCAAACACGTCAGATGTGAGCCTGGATAAGGGGCTCGAATTGAAATCCTGGGATTAGTGACGGTGTGAACAAAATTAGTTTTGCCCACCAAAGTAATTGGTAAATATATTGTATTTATAAGTGATTGAGTTCAGCACAAAGGATGCACAAAGTGAGTGGCAGCAGCATATATAATATGAACTGTGCCAACCATAGGGTTGCTCTCCAATCTGTCCAGCACCAGAGGTTTTCATATAGAGCTAAGTAAAGGTAGGGAACATTTCACTGAGAGACCACTGCTATCCCCATTTGGTAAAATGCCTGTCTGCTTTTTTAACGATATTTGGGAGCGTGACATGTTTTGAGGCAACACTGTTTTAGACACAGTTCCTCAAGCAGAGTGACCTCTGGGAAGTTCAATTATTTTGGAGATAGTAAGTGGACTTGCTTCATGGTGGTGATGGTAATGTTAAGACAAAGTGGGACTGTCTACTATAGACTGCCATGCTAGACAAAAGTCATCTTAAACTCTAAGACAGATGTCAAGGCTTGTTCGGAGGGGACCAGTGAACGAGGAGCAATTTGATGCAGATGGACAAACTCTTACATCTTGGGCCCAGACTTGATTTACATCTTAGCTTAGCTTTAGAAAGAAAATGTTAAACAAGAAACACATTGCAAGAAGCAGAGAAAAGTCAAGAGCAGGGGCTGGCCATCCCTATAATGAGATTCAGTTTGTGTCAATAATTACAGTAAAAACAAAAAGTTTAGTTCCTTTCAAAGTTGGCCAACGTGCATGATACTATACAAATAGCTATGTTTAAGGATAATGGTAAAAGTGAATTCAAATGATTTAATGTTCAATACACCCTATAAATTTGCACATGCGTGCCAACCCAATTTTATTTTAATTTTCATTGAGGCATCAGTAACTAGAGGAGGATGATGCAAAGATGCAAACAGCTAAAACGTAATTCTATTCTACTTTTAAAAGTAGATTATGTACATTTGTTTTTATGTTACCAATTAGGATGCAGCACAATCTGGTAATGTCATTAGGGACCTACACTATGGTACAACAGATAACCTGAAAAGACTCACTTGCTGTACAACAAAGTAACATGACATACCTCTTTGACCTTTAACTCCGGGTTGCCCTTCAAGACCAGGTGGGCCTGGGCTTCCTGGAGGTCCACGTATTCCTATGGGACCTGGGAAGCCAAACCCTGGAGGACCAAAGTCTCCACGGAGACCCTTTTGACCCGGCAATCCAGGAAATCCTTTATCACCCGGAAAGCCAAATCCACCATCACCCTGTGCATTGCGAGACAGTAACAAAAATAGTAAAGAAACATGCAGCAGGTATCACACACTTCATAAAGAATTGGATTTCAAGCAGATGCATACTTTGAAAGGCGCTAGTTACTAACCTGTGGCTACTGTTTTGAGCCTTAAGGATTATAGATTCATAAGCTGTGCATATGCTGCCATTTAGTGCTTGAGTCTCGAATTCCACTTTGATGGTCTTAAAGGTTAAGATTTTGGGTGCATGCTTTAAAATAAATGTGGTTATTTGTTCATTATTATCTAAGCATATAGTTCTACATAGACTGCTTATGTAGGATGTATACGCTAATGTCCTACTGCCTGCCTGCCAAAACTGACCGTGGTGCAGTAAAAAGAGAAAACAAATAATATGTTTATGCAAACTCAATTAAAAACTTAAAACAATGTTTTTTAAATTGAGTTTTAAACAAATATATATTTTTTCCTACAACGAGACAGAAAGGCAATTTACATTTGTTTTAGATAATAAAACTGCATTTTATTTTAAAGAAGTGATTTTATTTGTCTAATAAGGATGTTATATGGAACTAAGCACAAGAGGGTAATAACTTTTGCTTGTTGACAATATAACCTTGTCTCTTTTAGCATACTCTCCCCTGTTTTTGGAATTGTCTAGCAAAAAGAGAATATTAATTGTTTTAAAATACAGTGCGTATTGTAGTACACTTAGTAAAGCGGAGAGGAATGACTAACGGTAAGCAGAGCACACAAGCTTAAAGATGGAAAACACTGGACATGGACCAGAAGGGGTTCCTCTATGCTGTTGCACTTAACAACGGATGTTCGATGAGGGTGGCAGGAACGTCAGGATTGAGTATTTATATACAGTTTACCATAAATGTACGCAAATGAAAATTTCAAAATGTCCTGAAAGCATCAAAGTAACATAGCTAGGCTGATGATCATCCACATTTTTCATGAGCTAACTAATAAATTCAAAAAGTGCCTACATTTGTGACATGAATATTGTGCGCATCCAGATAGCAATATTTTATTTACTAGCCTAACCCCTAGTCTTGTTGGAAAAACACAATTGGTTGTGCACTATAACAACGCCTATAGTCTCACAATACGGAGAATATTATATCTGACCATAACAATTAGTTATTTGTACTGTGCACTTATACCAACGGGCATTGGTTCCCAGGAGTCCAAAAAACCGACAACTGCGGTAGGGTGGGGCGAAAAGTAGGTCCTCAAGCGTCTTCAGAAAAGCACAGAACTTCTAGGGGAAAGCAACGCCCAGATTTGAGGGGCCTCACGGGGGACATAGAAGTCCAGCAATTTGGATAGAAATGTTGAGACCATTTTGTGGAAGGCACAGTGGACAATACAAAGGGGTTTGAACTGAATGTAATACTTCACTGGGAGCCAATGATGCAGCCAGTGGGCGGAAAAACATTACTATATGTGCACAGTCCACAAAGAAGCTTCATAGATAGGTTGCAATGACGACTGCCATTTCAATAATCCAAGTTCAACAGAACTCAAACCCTTACCACAATGAAATGCATTGATGCAAGCGAAAAAGAAAGTACTTTTCAGAACAGTCTCAACTGTAGGACTGCCAGGGCCACACCTCGTGAAACTGGCCGCTAAAGGAAAGAGCCTGCTCAAAGAAGATGTCCAAGTATATAGCTTTTAGAAGGGAGTGGAGGTCCAGCTAATCAGTGAGATGTGTTCTTGCCAGCAATAAGGAGCTCTCTCTTTTATCTATTCAGCTTCAGGCAGTTGTCTCCCATGATTTGCTGGATACCTCTAGGGTATTACCCCAACTTGCTGAGTGTGTTTAATGACTACTAATCAAATTTCATCAAAATCTGTGCGTCATTGTCATACGAGAAGGACATAAAACCAAAGGAACACACAAGCTTCCCTTGCGGATGGACATGAATAAGAAAAAGAAAGGGGGTGAAGGCCGAACCCTCATTACTCCGCAGGTAACTATGAGTTTGACAGACATGAATGGAGGCAGAGGAACAAAGTGCAAATGAAGCAGATAAACAGACTGTTTAAGGTGGTTCTAATCCACAAATATTTCCAAATATTTTCAAGATCACAGGTGTCATCTCTGAAAAATGGAGTTTGGCTAACCTTTCCAGATCTCTTCGATCCAGTTCTGCCCTGCTTATCACTGTGCCTAGGTTTCGCTGTGCCAGGATGGGTGGCCATTCCTTTATGGTTCTCGCCAGCATTGAATGGAATTGACTTCTGCACACTTTGTGAGCAATTCATCATGAATCATCTTTTAAGAAAGCTCTTAAAACCTACCTGTTCACTGCACTATGCTTCTGCTCTGCCACTTGTACCTGGACACTCCCCGGAGTAGCTGTGCGCTCCATAAATTCTCATTTGTTCATTCAGGTTTTCAGAGCAGAATTCTATATACTCTGCTAAACCTTTCTACATGAGAAAGTGAGAATTTTTCAGGAGCTTCTCAACCAAAAAGCTCTCAGATGTTTATAATTGTAAAAAGATAAGCAACCAGCCTCCAAATTACAGCAGGATAATGGAGAAAGCACTCCTCAACAGAGAAAATAAATATTTTTCCAAGTGTAGTAGAAACAGAAAAAGAGTGCAAATGTTAGCTTTTGAATAACTGTAAACAGATGATTTTTCACGATAGAAAATTGCCTTTGCTTTGAATTAGGGTTTCCCTGTGTAATCCTGGAAATCCATGACTCACAGATATCTGTGCCTAGCTAAAACAAAGGCTTATTATAACCATAAGTGTTAAAAGAAGAAAGGAGAAAAGGAAAATGCTACTTACCAGTATGTTCTTGGCATGTAGGGCTGCAGAACCACACACTAATGCATTAGATCACCATCTGGTAGTGGGCCCGGATTATTGCACTTTGTTGTTGTCTTGGAAGAGTCTTTGTCTGTTGCATGACTCCTCCCTTAGATCGTAGTGCACATGGGCATCGACTCCATCTTCAGATTGTTTTCGCCATTGGGCAAATGATAGAGTTGTATGAGTACAGATAGAGATGACCATGTGTTGTGTATCTAAATAAGATAATACTGGAACAGGTACAGGTAGCCGGGGAGGCGGGTGGGCGTGTGTGGTTCTGCAGCCCTACATGCCAAGAACAGATGCATACTGGTAAGTAGCATTTTCCATTCGAGGCATATGGGCTGCAGACCACACACTATTGCATAGATTGCAGAGCAAGTTCTCCCTTAGCGGCGACCACCCGCATCTGTTGCAGTAGTTTGAAATAATGTTTTGAGTACAGCCTGGCCCACACTTGCTTGTTGTTTTGCCTGCATTTCTACACAGTACTGTTTTGTAAATGTGTGCGGAGTAGACCATGTAGCTGCTCTACGGATGTCATCTAATGGTATATTTCCTAGGAATGCCATATATGTCCCTAATTTACGGGTAGAATGAGCCCTAGGGGGAATGGATAGAGTGCGTTTTGCTTTTTGGTAACAAATTTGAATGCACTTAACAATCCATCTTGCAATACCTGATTTTTAAATAGGATTTTCCTTATGTGGAGGAGAAAAGGACACAAACTGAAGCACTCTTTTTAAATCTAATGTATGTAGAGCTCTTTCTGCAACTGTTTGCGGTTGAGGAAAAAATACTGGCAACTCAATAGATTGGTTGAGGTGGAAAGGTGAAATGACCTTTGGTAGAAAGTTTGGATTTGTTTTAAGAACCACTTTATTGTGAGGAAGTTGTATAAATGGTTCTTGAATTGTTAATGCTTGGATCTAACGTACTCGTCTAAGTGAGGTAACAGCTATTAAAAAAGCAACTTTCCATGTAAGGAACTGTAATTCACACTTATGTAATGGTTCGAAAGGAGGACCCATAAGCCTTGTGAGAACAATATTTAAATTCCACACTGGAGAGGGTGGTATTCTGGGAGGAATTATTCTTTTGAGTCCTTCCATGTGGAGAAGTGTGAGAGTGGAGAAGTATGGCTCAATGGTTAGAGCGATACAAAAGTTTTGCATGTGTCACCCCGAGTGGGATGGGTATGCTCAGACGTGAGTCCCATGCTCTCCACACCACTGGAGTCAAGCTATCCTGGCTGAAGACGGCTGATAGCCAGAAACCGGTCCTAGGATGCTTGATTCCAGTCCAGGAAAGACATGGCTTGGCAGTTCGGGCTGGACTGTTCCCATGAGGCACAGGGTCAAGGCTGATTTGCATATGGCCATGTCTGAACTGGGGTGGTGTGGAGTGCAAAAAAACGATGGATTTAGGCCCAGATCTCTGTACTGGGGTGAATGTATGACATTGTTCTGCATTCTTTCCATCAACTGTTGTTTTGCTTTTGTCACCCCGAGTGGGATGGGTATGGTCAGACGGGAGTCCCATGCTCTCCACACCACTGGAGTCAAGCTATCCTGGCTGAAGACGGCTGATAGCCAGAAACCGGTCCTAGGATGCTTGATTCCGGTCCAGGAAAGACATGGCTTGGCAGTTCGGGCTGGACTGTTCTCATGAGGCACAGGGTCAAGGCTGATTTGCATATGGCCATGTCTGAACTGGGGTGGTGTGGAGTGCAAAAAAGTGCAAAAAAAACGATGGATTTAGGCCCAGATCTCTGTACTGGGGTGAATGTATGACATTGTTCTGCATTCTGGCCATCAACTGTTGTTTTGCAATGGTTTGAGCGGCAGACCCTGATGCCTCGGCGGGTCTTGGGCTCAATTTCCTCAGACCTGATAATTCTCGCCTCTGTGCCTATTCTAATCATGGGCCCCACTCTGCAACTCTGGGCAATAGCTTGCTTAATCTCCACAACGGCCCCAACAGTGCTAGGATGCCTGGCTGCACCTAGGGGGCGCCCAGGAGTGGGCGCATCACAGGGAAAAAGAAAGGAAGAGTTCCACAGCGGTATTCGTACAAGCGCCGGCTAGACCCCATGTGGGGTGATTCGGGCGCTATACAAGTAATACAACATTTACATTTACATTCCATAAACACTTTGATTGTAGGTACTCTAAACAATGACAAATGTTGTCTGTTTTGAAGATATGCTGCTATAGCAGCAAGATGTAACCTTAAGTTAGATCTTTGCAGATGTAACAGGTAGCATATTATGTTTTGTGTGGAAACATCTAAGGGGTTGATGTTGTTTGTGCAGTATGCAGTATACAGTTGCAATATACAACAAACCTTTTCCACTTTGCTGCATAATATGCTCTAGTGGTAGGGCTTCTTGCTTCTTTTATGACATTCATGCAATCTGGTGGTAAATGTAGATATCCAAATTCTAAGACCTCAGGATCCAAATCGCTAGATTGAGCTGCATTGGGTCTGGATGCATAATCTCTCCATGGTTCTGTGTCAGTAGATGTGGGGAGAGTTTTAGTTTGTGATGTGGTACTACTGAGAGCTCTAGTAGCGTGGTGTACCAGGGTTGTCTTGCCCACGTTGGTGCTCCGAGAATCAATGTGAGAGAATGTTGCTGTAGCTTGCGTACTACTAATGGAATTTATGGGAGAGGTGGAAAAGCGTACGCAAATGTGTTTGACCAGTTCATCCATACCGCATTGCCTTTGGATAATGGGTGTGGGTTTCTGGCGTCAAAGCTTGGGCATTTGGAGTTGTGGTTTGTAGAAACAGATCTATCTCTGGTTGACCCCACTTTTGAAACAATGGTTGAAGAATTTGATGATGAAGTTCCCATTTGTGTCTCTGACGACTTAACAGATCTGCAACTTGATTGTGAACTCTTGGTAGATGTTCTGCTAATAGAAAAATGTTCTGAGGAATGGCCCCTATCCATATGCTCTGCGCCAGCCGGGAGAGCTGTAGGGAGTGTGTTCCAACTTATTTTTTAATGTAGTACATTGCTGTCATATTGTCCGTCCGAACTAGTACAGCTTTGTTTGATAGGTAAGGCTGAAACGATTTCAGAGCTAGAAAAATCGCTAGTAACTCCAGATGATTTATGTGGAGTAGTTTTTGTTACAGTGTCCATGTACCCTGTACTGTGCGTCTTTGTAAATGCGCTCCACATCCTGTGAGAGATGCGTCTGTGTTTAGTATTATTTGTGGAACAGGTTCTATAAACGTCCGGCCCTTGGAAAGGTTTTTGGTGTTCCACCGTGGCAGAGAGCGATATGTCCGGTCATCTACCACCACCAGATCTGTTATTTGTTGCTGAGCCTGATTCCACTGACTTGCCAAGCACTCTTGTATGGGGCGCATTTGTAGACTTGCATATGGTACTATGAAAATGCAAGATGCCATCATTCCTATTAGTTGCATGAACACTCGAGCTGGTAGTGAGTGTTGTGGCTGGAATCTTTTGATAAGATCCTGCATACTTTGTATTCTTGTTGGGTTGGGGTACGCTATTGCCTTGGAGGTATCTAGATACTGCTGAGACAGGGACGGATGGAGATGTGACTTCTTTTGATTTACAGTGAATCCCATTTTGTGTTTCAGGCATATCGTTTGATGCGTGTGCTGTACACATTGGTAGTATGACTTGATTTTATTAACCAGTCGTCCAGATATGGGAAGACATGAATGTTGTGCCTTCTTAAGTGTGCTGCTACTACTGCTAGACACTTTGTGAACACTCGAGGTGCTGTAGTTACTCTGAAAGGGAGTACCTTGAATTGGTAGTGTTGACCTTCTAGAATGAACCGTAGGTACTTTCTGTGCGATTGATGGATGGGTATGTGGAAGTAGGCGTCCTTGTGATCTAATGTGGCAAGGAAGTCGCCCTTCGAACCTGTTGTAGTGTGACCATATGAAAGTGGCCTGATTGTATGTAAAGGTTTAGGGGCCTTAGATCTAAAATAGGTCTGAGTGACCCGTCCTTTTTGGGTATGACAAAGTATAGAGAATAAACTCCTGTGTTTTGATGTTGTTTTGGGACTGGTTCTATTGCATTCTTTTGCAGTAGAGATGCCACCTCTAGTCTTAGTAGTACAAGGTGTTCTTGAGACATGGGACGCTGCCTGGGTGGTATTGTTGGAGGAGTGGAAGTGAGCTCCAGGCAATAACCTTACTGAATTATTTGTCTTACCCACCTGTCTGTGGTGATGGAGTTCTAGACAGGTAGGAACTGTTGTAACCTTCCCCCCGACAGGAGTGGAATGGTCTGGGGGGATGGAAGGGAAGTCACTGTTTGGGAGTAGAGGCGTTGTGATTGTTGTTTCCTCTACCTCTGCCCGTATTGTTGTTTCCTCTATACCCTCCTCTATAATATCCTTTACTGGGCGAGGTTTGGTTGGGCGCTTTGTAAGAAGAGGAGGTATTGTCGGTTTGGAAACCCTTAGAGGCGCCCCTATATGAGGAGCGACGAAAGGAAGGTCTATGGGCTTGCGTTTGTAAAGCTCCCATGTATTTTGCCGTGTCTGTATCTTTCTTCATCTTTTCTAGTGCACTATTGACTGATGGACCGAAAAGATGTTGCTGGTCAAATGGGTGGTTTAAAACACTGGCTTGTACTTCTGGTTTGAACCCAGAGATGCGTAGCCATGCATGTCTATGCCACATACTCCTGTATTTATTGCTCTAGAGGCTGTGTCTAGTGCACAGCGAATGGAGGTATTTGTAATGACCTTGCCTTCCTGTATTAGATCAGAAGCCCCGATTTTATATTGTTCTGGCAAGTGTTGCATGAGTGACTCTAACTCATCATATCTTGCTAACAAAGCGTGAGTGTTAGCAATCCTCCAGACATTGGCTGCTTGTGAAATGGTGCGTTTTCCTGAAACATCTAAAAGCTTAGACTCTGTGTCAGGGGGTGGAGCATCCCCTGTTGTCTGCGAGTTAGCTCTTTTTATCGCATTTGACACTACTAGAAACATTTGAAATGCAATACGGGCAAAACAGAAATCATTCCAATGGGTGCTCATAATGACTTTGTCCTAAACATCTGTGGCCGGCTAACGCAGAGGTACCCCCTCATACCACCAATGTGGCATGTAATTTAGGCATCAAATTTGACTCAGCTCTGTCTTTCAAACAACAGGCACTGGCAGTAGCAGGGACGTGTTTCAATGTCATCAAGGGACTAAGGACATTTTTCGACCTGATCCCCCTGGCTGCTAAGAAAATGGTAACGGTCGCTCTCGTGACATCTAGACTAGATTATTGCAACAGCCAATATGCAGGGACCACTAAAGTAGTCACGCACAAACTCCAGATGGTGCATCATGCTGCAGCTAGGCTGGTGTTGAAACTGCCAAAGAAATCCTCTGCATCTGCTGCTTTAAACCTCTTGCACTGGTTACCAATTATCAAAAGGATCCTTTTTAAGATCCTAGTTATTACTTTCAGAGCCTTCCATTCTCAGGGACCTAAGTACCTACAAGGGAGGTTCTGCTACTACCACCCTGGGCGTAACTTGCGTTCCTCCAATGCCAACCTGTTATCTGTTCCTATGTTCAAACTAAGTTCAGGGGGGGGGGGGGGGGGGGGGGAATCTTTGCCTGTATTAGGGGCAAAGGCATGGAATAAACTCCCCCCCCCCACCTTCGAGCAATCGAGCGGGAACTAGAATTCCAAAAGGCTCTATAAACCTGGATCTTTAAGCTTCCTGACACCTGTGCCAGAGCACTAGTATGAAGGAGTGGCGCAATTACTAATAGCAGTATGACCAGTGTTTACACCATCCTGGCAGTGGCACCTAGATGCTCCTTGGAGCGATTGCCGCGCGGTACAAATATTTGTTTACATTACATTAGTGAGTCCAATGGAAACTGTCCTTTAATGTATGCTGGATCAGTCGGAGCCGATTTGTACTTCTTTTCTAGTCCGGGGTTAATTACCCTGGCTCTAACTGGGTCTTTAAATATTTCTGGTGCATGTCTTACAACTCCAATATGTATTGGAAGTGTGGTTGTGGTCTTATGTGACAACATTAGTGAGTCCATTAGGAAGTCTTCTTTCACTGTATCTGTGTGGAAGTCTACTCCATGGAAAGTGGCTGCTCTATGAATGAGCTGCGTAAACCCAATAGTGTCATCTGGGGGAGATGTTCTAGACGGGTATACATCGTCTTGTGGCCGATCTGGTGCATTATAATCTTCCCATGGATCACCTGATGGCCCAGGAATATCACCTGGGTCATTAATGTTGTCTATATGATGTTCACTCTCTACCTCTTGTGAGTAGCTATCCCCATCATCCTCATCTTGTGGTATAAGACTTTGTGTACTAGATGGTGAATGTACAGGAGAAATATCTATTGGTATTTCTACTTCTGGTGAAGGAATCCTTATGGGGGAAGTTTGAGTATGCTTTTTTAGAGGAACTGGCGGTGGTTTAGGATAGTCCATTTTCCACTTTTCAGGCACTGAAGTGATATGTCCAGTCTTTAGATTAATATGAAGAGTCTTGCTTTGGGTCAGGTTTGAAAAGCTCTTCTACTGGAAAATCCTTTTTCGGTGCCAATTTATTTGGTTTGGGGCCGAAATGCTTAGCTTTTACAGTGTCTATTGTCTTTGGAGCAGGTTTTGGTTTCGGTTCCGAAGACTTTTTCTTAGGATCGGTGGTCTTTGGATCAGATGTTTTTGTTCCCGGAGTACGTTTTGACTCATCTACCTTCGGAGCCGAAGTATGTTTCGGTGCCAGAACCGTCTTCGGGTCCACTTTTTTCGGAACCGGGGTGGTTTTTGGTACTGTAGCTTTGGGAACCTCTTTCGGTGCCGAACTTGCTTTCGGCTCGACCGCTTTCGGTACCGAAGGATGCTTTGGTGCCGGTGTTAATTTTGGCTTAAGGACCTGCTTTTAGTGACCGACAGACTGACTCAAGCCCGAATCGACTGGAGGCTTTTTTATATTCTTCGCTGCCGAGCAAGAAGGCGGGCGTCGGAAGGTTTTGGTCGGTGTGCACCTGGACCCGAAGGTGGAGGTGGAACCGAAGCCTGTCCCAGTATGGTGGGGTGAACAGGGTTGACGTCTGTACTCACGACCTGTTGACCAGCTGGAAGATAGTCATCTTCGGATTGATCCTCAGTTCCAGAAGTTGAATCCTCTGCTTTGGAAGCGATGTCTCGTGAGGCTGTTCTTCGGCGTCTACTTCAATCGGAGCCTCGTCTATGATGTCTGGTGTCGATGAAGATGACTGCGCCATTACTCTTCGAGCTCAACGGTCCCTGATGGTTTTCTTGGACCGGAACGAAGCGGGGGCCTCACAGTCTCGACGCTCGTGCTCTGGAGATAAGCACAGATTGCAAACCTCATGAAGATCGGTGTGAGGGAATTTGTGTCCATACCGAGGGCACTTCTTGAAGGGTGTCTTTCCATGAGCCAAAGGCCCAATGGCGCAGTTGGGCCTCACAGCCCCGACGAACGCTGGAATTGAGAAGTGAAGCCTTTCTTCGTCGCTGGTAACCGGAATCACTGTCGAAGACGATGCCGATGGTATTATGATTGATTTATGAATTCGAAAAGAGATCGGTAACGGGACCGAACGATGAACACATCCAAGCCCGATGGCAGAAAAAAACAATCTGAAGATGGAGTCGATGCACATGCGCACTACGATCGAAGGGAGGAGTCATCAACAAAGACTCTTCCAAGACAATAACAAAGTGTAATCATCCGGGCCCACCACCAGATGGTGATCTAATGCAATAGTGTGTGGTCTGCAGCCCATATGCCTCGAACCTTAAATTTTCTTTCTAAGAAATCCAACTCTGTGAATCGGGCCCGCAGTGCATAAATGAGTATACTAAGGCCACATAAGACAGCCAGTCCATTTTATGTGGCCTATGTCAAAAATGCAACCTAGAGTGATCTGGACTACACAATCAAGTTAAACAAGGAAAGATGTACATAAAAGTGGACCATAATGCATTGTTCAGCAATAATTGCATGCCCCATTAAAGGAAAAATAGCCACTGCTTAAGAACTTATTTATTCTTTGAAGGCCTAAATACCTAGAAGAAAGGAAAATGAGTTGCCAAACCACCCTTTCAATGTGAGCTTTTGTTACCATTTAGCTAGCTCCAAACTCAGACAAAACTCACAGGAGGGCCTTGGCGGCCAGGCAATCCGGGAAGGCCATCTCTACCAGGCTGTCCTGGAAACCCGGATGGTCCTCTTTGCCCCTCTGCACCTGGGTCACCACGTTCTGCAAAACCGGTTCCAAAGGCTGGCTCTCCCTTTTCTCCCTTGTAACCAGCAATACCTTTTGGTCCAGGAAAGCCCTATAATTAAAACAATATAAAAATATCATGTGAAACAGGAACTTTTACAACACAGTCAATTATGTGGCGAGGATTTGAAACAAAATATAATATGCTCACAAACATTTACTGCACTAGACTTCTTAGGCCCTGGGGACCCCCAACCGCCAGGACCTTTTTTATATCAAATGGAGGAGGCCGACTGTGCCACCCCCCTACCCAGAGTCATGGTAAGGCATGGGGACTCCATCTCCCAGGGCCACTACTTAAAATAAAGGGGAGAGGGAGCTGCGTGGCCACCCTCACTGAAACTGTTAGGCTCTGGAGACCCCATCCCCTTGGCCTTTTTTTTTATTAAAGGAGTGGGGGGGCACCTGGCAATCCTCCCCTGGCCTTGCTTGACTCTGGGAACCCCAACCCCAGGTCCGGTTATCTAACTAAAGGGGTGGGGGCTGCGTGGCCCTCCTCCCCAAGCCTTGTTCGGCCCTAGGGACCCCATCTCCCAGGGCCACTACAAAAATTAAAGGAGAGGGAGGCAGCGCAGCTTGGCTTTTGTTGCAGTAGTCCCCCCCATTTTTTGCCTTGTAATTGATGCAATTTTGGCTAAAGTGCACGAGTTTCCTGATAATCAGGTCCCCACTTCCAGTATTCTTTTCCCAAACAAGGAAACTGCTGAATTGATCCCCAACTGGGTAAACTTTATCACCTCAGTAAGTCCATAGTAAGTGGTACACCTGGTGGCTAGAGCTTAGCTACTAAAGAGGGTCCCTAAGAGCTGCATCATATTTGTTGCCACTCTAAGGAACCCAGTACCAAACTCATGAAGACTGCCATTGCGACTGCATGACAAGGTGCTCTAAAAAGTGAAAATATGACATGGCACACACCTGTATGCAATGTCCCCCATCACTGAATGTAATATTTGTAAGTCAACCCTACAGAAGGTTTAACAGCCCTAAGGCAAGATGCATTATATTACATGTGAGGACATATCTGCATGAGCAGATATGCTCCTGTGCTGGCCAGTTGATTACGGACAGAACAAGTGAACAGGGAAGCCACCTTAAGGTATGTACTGGGCAGTGGTAAAAACGAGTTACCCAGCTACAGAATATCTTCACTGAAAAATATGGTGTTTGGTATCAAACACCTCATATTAATAAACCTACACTGATTCCAGTGATGGTTTTGTTAATACCTGCATCCAGAGGACACCTTGGAGGTACCCCCTGAACCCCACCTCAAGTGCACTGGCTGACTGGTCCAGTCCAGCCTGCCATCACAGACGAGTTTCTGATTTCCATGGATGTTAGAGTCATGTTCTCAGAGGTCAGAAACAATGCCTGGTCTGGTGAGATATAGTTTACACCTCCTCCTCCTGGAAAGCTAGTAAATCTGTATCTCGAGGCAGAAACCTACAAAGGCCTCTGACGAATTTGCTATGCGATCCAAGGCTACCCCAGACAGGAGAAATTACACCCCCTGCCTTTGGCCCATTTGGCACCAGGGCAGGCAGGAAAATGTGCTATGTAGGAGGCTTGTTGCACTGCAATGCTAGACACAACTTTAGGGTGGGCAACCTGAAGTGAACACGAAGATACAAATTCCACCGTCTTGTGCGTAGTAGAATTCTGGGACAGGGTGATGCCCACTCCCGAAAGGAAGTGGTCATCCAGGGGGTGTAGTGACCCCAAGGATAAGTGGCCCATTGCCTACTAACCCTCAATCCCCTTAAATGCCCCTAAATGTAGTATTTAGGGGATCTCCTGATAGCAGGACTTCAGGAATGCTGACTTGAGAACAGAGGAGCAAGACCGACTTGGCGCCAACCCTGCCAGCCTCTCTACAGCACCCGACCCTCGTGTAGCAACAGACTCGACCTGCTGCTATGCAGAATCCAAGAAAGGGCTTCCAGTGCTTCCAGAAACTCCCTTGGAGTACAGAAGCTAAGCCCCTGCAGCCGCAGACACCAAAGAAGCAAGACCCGGTTCACCGACCTGCCACTTACCATGACTACTAACACAGCAGCCACCCAGGAAGAGGAAGCTGTGTCCCAACAGGTCAGATCCGTCCTCCCTTCAAGTGTGGAGATGCCAGGACTGACCAGATCAGCACAGTACCCATACCTGGGGTACCAGACCCGTTGCACCAACCAAGGCTGGTTGGTCACAAACGGCAAGGAAAACCAGACTGGACACAAACGGCAAGGAAAACCAACCTGCAAGTCAAGGGACTTCAGGAACAGTGAGACCCCCATCGAGAGTGGTCCAGCTGTCCAGTTTGCTCCTCTTATTCAGAAACAAGGCAAAGCGAGAGCCTCCGACTGACGCCACCTGACCCCTTAAAGCACCTCTACACCCATGCCCCACAGCCCAAGCAGTCTACACCTGCAGTCTCTTTTTGGAGACCTCCTCCTACTGCGAGGGACTCCAGCACGTGACCAGATGCTAAAAGACACCACTGCACATGAGCCCCAGGTCTGAGCATCTCACCACCAGTATACCTACACGCCCGAGCCTCTCTAGGTTTGAGCCCCCCTGTAGGTCCAAGTTAACTGGCCCCCCAGTCTCTACTTGCAGCCTCTTTCCAACCGAACCGATCTCCATTGAAGTAAATGGGACATCCAACGCTGTCACACACCTCTGCACCCAGATGCCCAATAGCTTTCCAAGGTGAACTGTTGGTGTGGCCTTTGATCATGGCCCATACTCCCCTTAAGTCCTGGAGAACAGTCCCTTAAGTCACTGACAAGTGCCCGAATGCAATAAAGGTTTTTCCCCATACATTACCACTTCAGAAATTGCTCTGTGTCATCTTTTGAAAAGTATACAAATTTCTACCTCTAAAAGTACTTTCCTGATTCCGATGATTTTGGTATCTAAATAATAGAAAAATAATTGTTATCTTCAAAATTGGTGTTTCTTTATTGAGTGTGTGTCTCACTTACTGCCTTTATGCGTGCAATAAATGCTTAGCACTACCCTCTGATATGCCTAACTGATTGCCCACACTATCACAAAAGAAAGCATTTAGGATATAATTAGTGTCCTTGTCAGTCAATCGGGGTGACCTGGACTCTTTACACAATGTACCTCAATTTGGTCCATTATATAAAAAGTCAGCTTCCTACAGCTGCCATTTTTTAATGATCTTGAGGGAGTCCATAACAGTCCATATTAAGATGTAACTTCACTCACAAATACACTCTCCTTTTCCTTTTTTATTTGAGGAGGGCTGACACTCTGCAGGGGTCACATTATATCACACACCACCCACAGTCACCTGGTTTTACATATTTAAAGATGGGATTGGCATGTGGGTAAACAGACACATTGGTATTAAAAGTGCGATAAAATGGTAGCTGTAACTCAAGAAGCCATTCACTAAATAAGGGGAGTGGGTGAGCCAAGCTTTCTTTTCTTAGTATTGGAAAGCATTACACGTTTTCACAAATAAATCCAAGGCCTGCTAGTGAATTCCCAGCTTCTATTTAATATTCTTCAATGTTTTCGAGTTGTACTTACTGGTGATGCTGGAATTCCAGGAGGGCCCATCACACCAGGATCACCTCGATACCCTTTGAATCCAGGAAAGCCGGAGATGCCAGGTCTGCCGGGGGGTCCCTCGACTGGCTCACCATTCTCACAATCACAGTCTCCTGCATCTCCTGGAAGGTAAAGGGAGGATGGAAATGCGTCAAGATAGAAATGCAACAATTCGTATTCACACTGTCTAACGAGGTCAATGCAATTTTATTTCGAAATGAGGAAGAAAATATAGGAACAGTTTGAAATATCGCGGTCATTACGATCAGAGTGCACTGACATTTAAAATGAAGCACTTCTTTTATGCAATGCTCTGGCACAACAGACATGGTTAATGATAATCTTTATAACCTTAAGTATGGTATGGAAGGTGAAGATGTATGTTTGCTGTTTGAACCTTGTATATTCATAGCAGCAACTATAAACTGGGACAGGACACAAACTGAACAGAGGTAATCATTCTTTTGTCCCCATTTTCTAATTTTAAGATCGCTTTTTTGGAGAGCCAGCATTCAACATTTCTACGCGTGTTTGATGCTAATGACACATCATCATGCCAGTGTGTATCTTAGACATTCTGGAATACTATAGTATCAATATTCAATGCTGCCTTTACAAGCGAGGCCTTTGCATGACTTGAGATTGTGCCTAGGGCACATGAGGAATGACTCAATTCCTGCTGAAGAACTCTACAATGGAAGAAATGTTAGGGGCACCAGGGCTCCAGCAGATAGTCTGATCCCCGCCTAATCCTCTTGTGTTCATTCTGTGTTCATGGAGACAGGTTAGTCAGAAATATTTGAATGTGATTCATATGGTCATTTCTCTTAGTATCCAATACTTTATCATGACTAACAGGCCAGGCGTTTTGGTGTTTCTGATGGTTATTGCCAGGTTTAAGAGGGGTAAAACATCGACTGACCTTGCCATCTTTCAACACCTACCATGTTTAAGTTGCATGAAGAAATAGACAGTTCAGTCTTTAAGGTTTATCTTGCACCAGTTGATTACTTTATTAGCCCTGTATACACAAACCTGCCCCATTTCTGTCTTTTATAGTTGTATAATTTCGGTTATGAAAAAGGTTTATTGCTATAAAGTCTACAAGAGACATTGTTACATTGCAGGTGCCTGAGATTTAAGTCCTTAGTTCTGTGGTTATTTATTCTTGGCTCCTTCATAAATAATAATTGTAAGGAAATGCCTCTATTTGTGTGGTTTTTCGACTCTATGAGTGCTCTGAGCCTTCTAACCACACCTCAGTTCTAGTGCCTGGACCCTAAAGTGTCTGTAGAATTGGCAGTATCCAATTGCAAATGACTAATTTACCTGTAACTCTCTACTATATGGTACCCAGACACCCGGGACATATAAGTTGGAGGGGTACCTCAGGGATTGCAGCACAGGTGGTGCCAGCCTGGAGGCCCCCATGGAAAATATTCATATACTTCCAGTGGGGAAAGGCATGCAGGCATTGTACTACTGGCGCTTGTGCTGAAGGCAAATAAATCATTGGTTCTCCTTCTCTTTCCTGGACATAGGCAAATCTTGTTCTGCTCACAGGTTGGAGTGATGCACGGTTTAGCACATTTAATTTACAGACGGCCAAGAAGCCAGTTGTTTGAGTTGGTCCATTAAGAACTAGCTGATGGCTCCCAAGATTAGAGTTTGTCAAGAACACTTTGTTTTTATCTAGTTGCTATTTTTAGGACTGATGCTTACACAAAATGCTTGAGGCTCACAAGACAGGTATGAAGGTGGGGTAAATTTAAGCTCACTATCAATCACAATCATTTGACAGTATGTACTTACCTAAAACTGTTGACTTTTTTTGTATTATTAGTTATCATTTATATAGTGCAACTATCACCCAAAGGGCATATTGGTGCTGGTAACTCTCAGTAAAGATGGGAAAGTCTATTAACAAAAGGTAGCACTGTGCTACTGTACTTTAACCCTCCATTTCCAGGGGAAGAGCCAGGTCTTTAGATTTTTCCGATGGTGGTTCTTAGGGAGAGTAGAAGGTTATTGTATAGCTGAGATTCTTTTACCTGGAAGGCTCTACCTCCAAGTCCTGTCTTTCTGAAAGAAGGAACAGATACTAGGTCGGCATGGGATGATCTTAAGGTTCGTGCCAGACTATATAGATTTCAACTTCCTGTTGAAGAGCTCTGGTTCCTGTGCCATTTACTGGCCTATGTAGTATGCATAAAGCATTAAAGATGCACCTTTTTTTTACCGGCAACCAGTAAAGTTTCTGCAGTCTCTTAGTTGCGGAGTCTGGTCTTCCTTTGTTTAGTGCAAGCTTGGCAGCCAAAACCTGAATCCTCATGAGCCGTTTGGGGCCAATTAGACATACTCACACCTTCCTCTGTGAACTGGCGCTGAAATGTCCAGCTCTCTTTTAGGAAAGGTGCAAACAGGGCACAGCCCTTACCATTTGTTCTACATGTGTATAAATATTCCATTTTAGAATTTTGAGACCAATTTATGAAGGCATTTAGCACTATGACTGCACTACTTCACATACTAATAAATGCTTTTGTACACTGCTCCCCATGTGTGCTAAGATAGCACACGTCAATGTCAAATATTTAAATGAGACGTACCTTTGAACCCTGATGGGCCGCGGAGTCCGGGAAAACCTTGAGGGCCCGGTGGGCCAGGAAGACCTTCCACTATAGATCCAACTCCAATGACAGGACCTGTTTGATAATATGCAACAAAACAAAATATTCAAGGCTTCATTTGTTTTAAGAACTCCACTACATGAGCAAAATATTGTCTCAAGAAGAAAGCAAAACATGCTTTTAGAGGCTTAAGACAGCTGTTATCTGGGGGGAAATGGTAGGAAAAGCCTACATAACAGGTATTTATTTTTGGAAGGAAACTGAAATATTCCTCATAAATGTCTTTAGCAATTATGGTGCAAAGAGAAATTTCTAAAAGAATGTATCACTCTGAATAAAGCCCAAGAACATGGTAAGACTGCATAATTATGTTCTAACAATGCACTGAAGAACAGACTACTTACCTTCAGTGACGCCTTTTATTGCAGACACTCTCTTAGACGCAGCTTCCTTACCTTTGAATTATCCGTAGGATCGCATCTGGAACTTTTTTGTGAGCAGTATCCCTGCGTGCTGGTTGGTGGTGTCGGTCGGCTGCATGTGTCAATGTAAGCGCGGGAAGTGACGTGCGAGGTGTCAATATAGGCGCCACCCCTGTGTGCTGACGTCAGATTCTTTTCAAGACTTTCCATGCCAGGAGCTTGAAGCTACAAAGAACACTGACCACTGGTGTGGAAAACTAGGCCCTGAAAGGGGAAAGCCCTGTCCCTAGAAATGTGTTCGTAGACCGAGCTGATTGAGTGTGTTGGTAAGGAATTTGTGGCTGGCTAGAGCTTCTACCAAGTAAGGCATTATCAAAGAAAAGTAACTTGTTCATCTGATAGAGACTTCTAGCTACAGATTCCTTACCTTAGAATAGATATCCAAGCAATACCTCCCAGGAGCTGGGTCTGCAAAACAATTTCACACTAAGAAGTCCTGCAGGACAGAACAGGCAAAATTCCCAACGCAATAGACCTGAGTGTCCAGGCAGTAGTGCTTGGTAAACTTGTGCAGAGACGCCTATATTGCTGTCTGTCAGATGTCCAGGACAGGAACTCGACATGCTAAAGCAGTGGTCGCAGCCTTAGCTCTGGTGGAGGATTGCTTCTTGGACAATGTGTAGCAGATTTTAATGCAGGGCATGATCCATCGGGCGATGGTCCGCTTCTGCATGGCCTCTCCCTTCTTTGCTCTGACATACCCATGAGGAGTTGGTCGTCCACCTGGAACTCTTCTGTGCAGTCAAGGCAGAACGATATTGGTCTTTTTGGTTGCTTCAGTGAAGTCGCTCCTCTTCTTGGAGGCATGTGGCAGAGCGGAAAAAATAGGCACAGTGATAGATTGGCCTACATGAAAGGAAGTGAAAAGGATCAGCAGAAAGGAAGCTCTAGTGTGAAGAACCAGCTTGTTTGGGTAGATGGTTAGGTACAGAGGCCTGAATGACAAAGTTTGAAGCTCAGTGACCCTCCGGGCAAATGTTTTTGCCACCAGGAAGCCGTCTTAAAGAGAAAGAGTCTGAGAGGACAATTGTGCAATGTCACAAAGGGACCGCACATCAGAAAAGTTAAGACCAGGTTAACATCTCACTGAGGCATGATGAAGGACGAAGGTGGAAATGTGTTGCAAACCAACCAAGAACCTATTTACAACAGAGGATTTGAAGAGGGATGGCTGCCAATCGCAGAAAAGCTGAGATGGCAAACATATAGTTCTTTAGGCAGAGCCCTGCTGTGCAAGAGAAATGATAAAGAGAAGGACCTGAGAGGGGAGCAGAAAGAGGGTCAACTTGTTTCTCTGGACACAATCCCACAAACCTGCCCCAGTGGCAGGCGTATACAGTCTTGGTGGAGGAACGCCTGGCTGCCATGATAACAGTGCAGACTTTGTGCGGAAGGTCGAACCGCACAACTGTCACTGCTCAATCTCTAAGCATGAAGTTGCTGCATTGACAGGTTCGGGTAGAGAACCCTCCCCTGCTGCTGCAACAGAAGACCCTCCCGGAGGGGCACCCTAATTTGAGGACCAATGGCCATGCTCAACAGCTCGGCATACCAAATTCTCTGAGCCCAGTCAAGAGCCACAAGAATGACTTGGGCCCTGTCGTTCCTGATCTTCTTGAGAACTGTAGGAAGCTGGCTCTTTATATAATATATACAATAACCCTCCACTCATAACAACAATATATCAACAAAGACCTGCTCTGGACATAGACCAATACTTTTTCAGAGACTCACGGGCAAGGTACTCAGCTGTCGTACTAGCGAATAGCTTCTAAAAATTGCTACTCGGAACCTGGTCTAGCTATCCAATTCTAAAAGTTTGTCAACCCCACTTATATCCCAATATGTAAGTGCACATAGAGAAAAAAGGTGTGTGAAGGTCTTAATGTACCTCCCGTAGGCATCACCAAGGGAGCTGCTGGTAGGTACTCACCAGTCTGCTCACGTATTTATCACCATTGAAGACCAAGAAATGAAATCAGTGAAAACATGTGAAACAAGGAAAACCTAGTGATGTGCAAAGGGATGCACCGCAAATACTTGTCATGTGCTATCCCACTGTGGCCCCATAGTGAAAAGAAAATGGAAATTATCACTTCTCCAAGCTAAAAATTAGATAGGACCCACTGGCAACAATGCCAACTTTAATATATGCCGTGAGCCTACTCAGATTGATAAATATATAATAAAAAACAAACGATGTTGTAAGCCACTTCAATTAGGGAAGGCCAACATGTTTCATTGTCAAAGTACCTTGAGGCAATTTCGTCAGGGCTTGGGGTCAGTCTTCACCTCACTAGTGTTTCATCATGAGCCAGGTGGTTGCCCTTAATGATCCTACCGGCAACCAACCTCGTGGGGGTGGATGTGTTCTGCAATAGTATATCACACCATCCCTTTGGCGTTCACACACGGTTGCTGCTCGTCAATCGGTACGACTCCTGTGTGGTTTTACTCCTCTTTAAGGGGCATATGTAGGTAATTTACATTTTGCAATTCTCAAATAGTGATTTTTAAGGAATCGCTATTTGAGAAGAGGCCCATAGGAATGAATGGGGATACATTCTCAAATTGCGATTTTCTATGAGAAAATCGCAATTTGAGAATCGCAATTCCAAGGGGGCCAGGGTGTCCAAAGGACACCTGTTGCACCCCTGGAATGTACCTGTAAGTACACGTGGCGCACATACATGCCCTAAGGGCATGTCTGTGCGCCATATGGCACTTTGTTTTTTTTTTTATGCATTTTGACGGGAAATCGCAATATACCATCTACTTGGAGTAGGTGGTATTTTGCGATTCCTTAAGCCAAAATCGCAATTTGAAAGGCACCCCTACATAGCATTTAAGGAATCGCAAAATTGCGATTCCTTAAATGTTTGAGCAAAAAAAGGAATCGCAATTTTTGCGATTCCTTATTTTGCAATGTGGCCCATACATACCAAAACGCCGTTTGCGGTTCGCAAACGCCGGAATTCTGCTAATTCCGGTGTTTGCGAATCGCAAACGGCTTCCTAGATATGCCCCTATATGATATACCAAAAGAGTCCAGATGTTACCTTACTAGTGAGCAGAGGCTTGTTCTAGCAACCCCAAGGTGCTTTTCTAGGGGCTAGTGTGGTCAAGCAACCTTAGGCTTATCAGAGAGGAGTGTTAGAGATCTGCAAATACACACAATAGTCAATAAATGATGTACAAGACACAAGTAGGAGGTCCACACCAATGTATAAAAATAACACATATCTTTTTTTATATTTAGGGAAAACAGAACAAATTGGCTGGACAGGAAAATTGACAAAAAAAGTTCTACAGACACGCAGTCAATATGTACCACGTGACCACAGGGTTTATATCCCAAACAAATTTATTTTCTTTTTTACTGAAATTGTCAAAGTTTCAAAAACACGAGCACAAACAAAAAACCATCACAACAGTAAGTTCATGTGTACAGTATCTACAAATATACAAATTTACAAATGTACAGTACTTACAACAACGAGTCAAACGAAGCAAATAATAATGACACACCAAGGAACAGTAAAACATACAGTGATCCAAATAAATTGCAGTTATATACAGTGCAAAATTAGTGCATGAAACAGAGGAGAGAACCAGTCCTTAGAACTATGAAACCAAGGGACAAGCGGGATAGATGGAAAGGAGTGCCTGCCTCTCTACCAAAACCTGTGGTCAAATGTTTATATGGGGTTGCACGACTAGGGTCCAAAGTAGTAAGGTGAATTATATCCTAGAGGCACCCTTTGAGGTTGCCACAGGGTGGGAGTGTCGACGCGTTTCAAACCTAGATGTTGTAGGTTCTCTTTAGGACAGGGACTGGGGACGGTAAATCTGTAACGATATACGGAGTTGGTGTCAGAATTGTATATCATAGTACTATAACGGTCTACTCTGACTCCACAAGAAAGAAAAAATGATTACCTGCACAGGGGCACACAAGATGCCGTAGTGTCGGTAAATCTCACTGAGCAGTCAATTCTGAAAGAACATACAAAAAAGTACTCAGCACGATGACAAACCGGGGTGTCTGGGATGTTTAGAGCAATAGCGCAAGGCCTTAGAGAATGTGAATCATACCTGTAATTCACACAGTGATGGACTGAAGACGTGATGCCCGCCAAGCGGTGCACACTCAGGATGGAGAACGGCTCACATTTTGCAGCGCAGGTGTTGTAGGCTGAGTGAGTAACCACAAGAGAAGGGTTCCCAAGGTTAGCAAAAATTACCTTTGGACCCTAGTCGTGCAACCCCATATAAACATTTGACCACAGGTTTTGGTAGACAGGCAGGCACTCCTTTCCATCTATCTCGCTTGTCCCTTGGTTTCATAGTTCTAAGGACTGGTTCTCTCCTCTGTTTCATGCACTAATTTTGCACTGTATATAAATGCAATTTATTTGGATCACTGTATGTTTTACTGTTCCTTGGTGTGTCGTTATTATTTGCTTCGTTTGACTCGTTGTTGTAAGTACTGTACATTTGTAAATTTGTATATTTGTAGATACTGTACACATGAACTTACTGTTGTGATGGTTTTTTGTTTGTGCTCGTGTTTTTGAAACTTTGACAATTTCAGTAAAAAAGAAAATAAATTTGTTTGGGATATAAACCCTGTGGTCACGTGGTACATATTGACTGCGTGTCTGTAGAACTTTTTTTGTCAATTTTCCTGTCCAGCCAATTTGTTCTGTTTTCCCTGTTGTTGAGATCCGGGCTGGGCAGATGTAGGATCCAAAACCTTCACTGTTCTACAGTTTTTGTATATTTAGGCACGAGAATCAATATGATCACGTAAGTATGTTTTTCAGTGGAAATACTTTTGCATTGAAAAAGTCGACAGCATTTTTCAGAAGCTGCAATGTTATCCTATGAGAGGAAAAACAAGTACGCCATTCAGGTACAATACAGCGACTTACGGGGCCAATCTCCAAGACTTAAGGTGAGTGGTGAGCAAGGTCCAAGGCAGCACCAGCAAGCCTCTACAAGCTGCACTAGAGCGGCCAGGTGCAGGGGTGCAAAACAGCGTTGGGGGCCCAATGTTAGTCTATGGGGATTTTCTTCGCCTAAAGAGGCTGCAGGCTTGGAGTGAGAGGCCAGTGTGGCTGAACCAACAGAGAAACTCAGGCCTCACGATGCTCGGAGACATAGGGACACCTTTTGCCCAATTCTCCCCCCGTCAGCTGCGACAGGTGCAGAGGTATCTTTAGGCATTGGGTTTTCCTTACCAGGAACAGTCATGGTAGAGGGGGCCTGCGAACAGAGGCTGTAAGTGACATTAGTCCATTGGGGGTGACACCACATTGGACTCGTCTCTGGAGGGCATCATTGGCCCACTTCAACTCGGGCATGCGGCCATGGGTTCAGTGGAGTCCTTAGGCGCAGGGTTTTCGCTGTCTTGGGAGTCTTCAGTTCTCTTTGGATGCCTGAAAGATGCAGGGAAGCAGCTCCTCTGCTCTATAGGAGTTCCTGGTGCCTGGGAGACGTGCTGGCAGGTCTCCCAGGCTTTGGAGACGCAGCAGCTGCAGGACAGGTCATCTTTTGCTGCAAGCACCAAAGAAGCAAACCCCGGTACACCCGCCGCTTTCAAGGACTACTGAAGCAGCAGTGCCCAGGAAGAGGTAGTTGTGCTCCTACAGGTCAGATCCATCCTTCCTCCATGTGCAGGGAAGCCAAGACCGACCAGAACCGGACAAAACAAATACCTGGGGTACTGCAACCCTTGCAGCGACCAAGGGTTGTTATACCCAGACTGGACACCAAATGCCGAGGAAACCCGACCTGCACCTCGAAGGACTTCAAGGATAGTGGGACCCACACAGAGATATGCAGCTGTCCTGTTTGTCCCTTTTCTGCAGAACAAAGACAAAGAAGTGAGTCTTTGACAGCTGCCACCCAACGCTTCAAAGTACCACTGCCTCTGGCTCCACAGCCCAAGTCCAAGGGAGTGACAGTGCCAACAGGGTCCCCAGACCCACAAAATCTATGCCAAGCCTCTCTCTGCAGGCCTCCTCTAACTGCAATTGACTCCAGAACAGGAACCCTATGCCAAAAGACACCACTGCACCAGAGTCCCACAGCCTGAGGGGAAGTGGACCAATGGTGTCCCCGTGCCCAAGCATCTCAAGGGTTGAGCCCACCGTAGGTTCCCCCGGAATGGTCCCCCAGACCCTGTTTGCAGCCTCTTTCTGACCAGACTGTTCCCCACTGAAGTGAATAGGACACCTAACGGTGTAAGACATCTCTGCACCCAGACACTCCAGAGTCTCCCAGGTGTCCTGTTGGTGTGGCCTTGGACCTTGCCCTATCCTGATCTCAAGTACCTGAGAACAGTCGATGTAAGTGCCCGAATGCAGTACATGTTTTTCACTAATAGGTCAACATTACTGCTCCCAAAAACTGCACTCTCAACTTTTAAAAACTGTACAAATTCATACTTGAAAAGTACTTATCTGATTCCGATGATCTTGGTATCTACACTCATATAAAAGGATGTGTTATTTTGGTGTCTGATTACTTTATTGAATGTGTGTCTCACCTACTGCCTATATGTGTGCAATAAATGCTTAGCACTACCCTATGATTAATATTGTGAATAAATAAAAAATTAACCAAGTTGAATATTCATTGAAATAATGGGAAAACTAGTTGTGAAGCCTATCTTGGGGTCCTGGTGCAGTCAGAGACTACTGGACACTGTCTGTTGTGGCAATGCCAGTGTCCTTGGGCCACAGTATTACTGCACTCCAAACTGGATGACCTTTTAGGCACTTACCTCTTTCAATATAGTATGGCAGTGATGTGTATTCAAAGTTGAGTGGGTTAGAATACAGTAGGAAACAACAGATAACAGTCAATTACTTCAAATAACAAGCATTGGAAATGCAATAGGTCTCGCCTTTGTTTAAGTTAAAGCCATTTGCATTGCTAATGGTATTGTGTTATAGCTATGTATTATTGATTGTATGTATGTGATAAGAGAGCGCGCCTGGGAGGTCGCTCCTTTGGACTACTGGCGCCACAGTTGTGGAACTCTCTGCCGCTCACACTACGGGGAGCCACCAGCCTGCTTGCTTTTAGAAAAGGCCTCAAAACCTGGTTGTTTACCCAGTAGGCCGCCGTTCTGTTGTATGTCCTCTCTGTCTGTGGTCTTTTTCTTCTTTTAACTGTGTTATGTTATCACGCTGTAGCCCTCCTTACTCAAAGCGCCGGGACACTCTTTTTGAGTAGCCGCGCGCTATACAAAAGTAAATATAACATAACATAACATAACATAACATAACATATGCAGTGGTTGTATGTTGTTAGAAGTGTATTTCTTAGCTGTGTAGTAAGTTAAAGCATAGCGTTAGGAGGACAGGAACGAGAAAGCAGCGTGGATTGGGAGTGCACAAGGGCATCATGGAGGGGGCAGGGAGAAGCGCACAGGCGGGAAGAGAAGCACAATATAGGGAGATAGCTGAAAAACACTGAAAAAGCAGCAACATTGTCGTGGTGTCACCAGGGCTTTAAGTGGAAGCTATTTCAATATTATTTACAAGCCATCGTTGCTGCCAGCTAATAGTCCTGACTTGTAGTAGGTATGATGATACTTGTTGTATCATATATCTGGATGTAATGAAAGAAAAGCTAAATAAAAGTTGGGCAGCAAACTATGCTAAGCACAGATGTTTAGCTTATGTGTTTTTAAGCCACGCCATTAATTACATTGGCCATGCCCCTCTGAGAGACCCCCCCACAGTTTTTTAATCCACCTTAAAGTCCTGGACAGGCGGTTGGGTTAAGGTGGTGGGTGCCTCTTGCATTCCACATTAAGGTCTGCAGGGCACGTGCTACCAATGACTGACTGTATTGCGTAATATCCTAACTAGAACATGTCTGAGATTCTCAGCACAAACTATCGAGGTCAAAGATCTGATCTCAGCTTTCCCACTTGACTGCGCTGTTGTATCCTTGACAAACTAATGTCTCTGAGATTTTGTTGCCAAAATACAGAACGCTTAATTGAAGCTCCGGAATTAAACACTGTAAGGCAAAAGGGCGATAGAATAACGGTCAAGAGAGTGGTCTTCGAGTATACACTACAAAGAGTGCCTTGGGAAGGTTGGGGCTGGTACGACCACCTTCTACCTTTCAGACATGGCTGTACAAGTTGCCGCTCAGAACGGAGCGAGCTTCTCCCCTTGAGGCCGCTTCCTGCGAGTTAAAATCTGGTCTGCAGCCAGATGCGAAAGCCTAAAGGGTCGCCAAGGGAGGTGAAGTACGAGTTACTTACCTTCGGTAACGGTGTATCTGGTAGAGACGATTTTACCCGCAGATTCATTAACGTGGAATTATCCCCAGGCGTGGGACTGGATCCGGAAAACTTTCTTGTCACAGCATCCCTGCACGCCAGGTGGGCGGCACCACGTGACTCCACCCTGATGTCGTCCGCGATGTCAGTGAGGATACATAAGTCCCACCCTGGCGCGCCTACATCAGTTTTCTTCGAAGAACTTTTCTGCGCCACATCACGGAGCCATCACAAACAAAATATGTGAGAATACTGGAACAGTGTGCGAAAAAATCAGCTAAACAGAAAGAGAGAAACGAATGGTGAGGAACAGCAACATCCAGAATAGTGCCAGGCACTACGGCACCAAAAGTCATGGAAGGGAAGAACAGAGCACAGCTACTGCAAGCAAAAAATGCACAGCAGAAGCAGAAGTCTGAAGCCACAGCCCAGAACGGAAGAGGAACGACAATTCAACCCCAGACAACACCAGCAGGGAAAGACATCTCCTAAAAAGAGCTAAGGGTCGAGATCTAGCCAAGAGACCTCAACCCCAAGGACTGCAGAGGAGTCATAAGTGCAATCAACGAAAGGAAGAAGAGCACAAGCAGACCTCACACTGGAGACTAGGGTACAGAGCCGCAAAAATCATCAACCAATCCCCAGAAGGGAAGAAATGGAGCAAACCACAAGACTAGCATCCACCTAGGGAGGGAGTAAGAAAAGGAACTTGCAGAAGACAACCTACCGGAGGCAGGCGAGTGCAGAAGACCAAAAATGGGTCCTCGCAGAACGGGGAGAAAGGGCGGGTCGTGAAGGAATCTGCGGCTAGAATCATCTTTACCAGATACACCATTACCGAAGGTAAGTAACTCGTACATCTGATAGAGATTACTAGCCGCAGATGCCTTAACGTATAATAGATGCCCTAGCCATACCCAAGGGGAATGAGGGTCTGCGAGAGGACCTCTCCAGCTCAGGCGAACACAAGACCCCAACAGGGGACAAATCACAGTGACAGGTAAAATAGCCCAGTCCTCCCCAACAGGGGATGAGTCACAGGGACAGGGGAAAGAGCCCAGTCCACCCCCCCAAGCAGAAGAGAACCTCAGCATCGTGGAAGAACACCGGCCCCATAGGGGATGTGTTATAATGACACAAGAAGCAGCCCAGCCCTCACCAAGCAGGCGAAAGCAAGGGCAATTAGAAAGGAGGCCAGCAGCCAATGTACCAGGGACCTCCATCAGAAGCCCTAGAGGTACAGGCAACGCAGAGGAGTACCGAGGAAGAAGGGCAGCCCAGAGACTCCAAGGAGAAGGGGTAGAAACGAAGACAAGAGCCCTCCACCCAGTGAAGAGGGCAGCCGAATTCATCACAGCTGGAAGTCAATAAACCAGACAGAATACCGCCTCAGCAGTATGACATGTGGGAGAAGAAAAACATAGTCCCACAAGGCTCCCGCAAAACTAAAAGCAGGGGTGCCAGGCCCCTCTCCAAGGCCACTGGCCGTAGACCCGAAGAGCAGGCGGTCGCAGCTGGACGCTGACAAGTGCCACGGAACCAAACGCCCAGACCACATCGTCCAGGCGGGCGCAGCAGGGAGCCAACAAGCAACCAGCCGGAAGATAAGAGGAGAAACAAGTGGGACGGGCCTAGCCGTCAACACAGGGAAGCATCCCCCCTGTAACACCTGACAAAGGACCAGGCCGAAACGGCTGACAGGAGGGTGAAAACACCGCAGCACAAAGCCGAATATGACATACCAAGCCAGGCAATTGACATATCAAATACCTGGAAAGACAGCCAGCTACGCCTAGGTAATGATCAAGAAACCGCAGATGTAACATCATTAAGAACGAGCGCTATTGCCGGCCGTGCTGCCCTTTTCCCCCAGTAGCAAAAAAAATAACGTGCGTTTTGTAAACAAGTCCTTGCGAGAGGAAGCCACACAGCATACTGCTACTTCAATGCAATGTCTTGGGAGGGGCGCAGGGCTGTGAGGATATCCGTCAGATAAAACTCGGAGCATATGGATGACGTTAACAATTAGTGTAAGTTTTTGTTTTTCTTCGTTTGTCAGTACAATTCGCAAACACGCGGAGCCCGGTTTGCTACCATTTCTTTTTTTCTTGTGCAAAAGAGTCTTCCTGTGGAGTATGGCACAGAACATTGCAAAGGTTGATAGTTAGAAATTCCTGACCATGCTTTCAAAATCTCAAAGCGTAGAACAAACAAGCCAAGAACGGAGAAATAAAAAGCGTGTCAGCCATTGTTGAAGGCAAACACGTAATACAGAAAAAAGTGCTTAGCGGCTAATTGAGAGACACTGTCTCCCGCCGCAAGTAAAATATCAAATTCCGGTGGGCGGGTCCAAAAGAGGACAGGGTGGCAACCCTCAGTGTAATGATTGCCTCCCGTGCAATCGCACAAGTTACTTACCTTCGGTAACAATATATCTGTAATAAACAGTAGTTAGTATTAGATTCCTTACCTTAGGCCTCAGTCTGGATCCGGAAACTTTTGCTTAGCAGTAACCCTGCAAGTTGCTAGGCGTCGTCTGCGGCTCTGTGTCCGTCGTCGGCGAAGTACTTAGACGCCACCCTCGCGCGCTTACGTCAGTTCTTATACACAGCTTTTCCGCGCCAGAAACGCAGAGCCATGATAAAAACCAACACTGGTGCCATGAAACTAGGGCCCTGAAAAGGCATGACCTTAACCCTAGATATCGGTTCGCAGAACGGGGAGGATAGGTGGGGCGGTAAGGAATCTAATACTAACTACTGTTTCTTATAGATATATTGTTACCGAAGTTAAATAACTTGTGCATCTGAAAGAAACAGGTTAGTATTAGATTCCTTACCTTAGAATAGATACCCCAGCAATACCAACCCCGGCGGTGGGTCTGCGAACCAATAATTACACCAGCATGTCCGGGAGAACAGAACGGCCGAAACAGCCATCTCTCCGAACTTGGCTGTCTTGCCAATGTGTGAAGCGAGGACCACGCAGCTGCCTGACAGATGTCCTGCAAGGGGACTTCCCGACGCAGGGAAGTAGTAGCTGCCGTGGCCCGAGTGGAATGGGCACGCAGCCCCACAGGAGGCTCCTTTTTAGCCAGTGAATAACAAGCTGATGCACAAAACGACCCACCGGGACATGGTTCGTTTGTGCACAGGCCGTCCCTTCTTAACGCCCACGTAACCAACAAAGAGTTGGTCATCCACCCGGAACGGACGTGTGCGATCCAGATAGTATGAGAGCGCACATTTTGGGTCCAGACGGCGGAGCCTCTTTTCCTCTTTCGAGGGATGCGGAGGCGGAAAGAAGGTGGGCAAAGTGATGGACTGCCCGATGTGGAAGGCTGTGACTACCTTGGGCAGGAAAGAGGGTCGCGTCCCCAACACAATTTTGTCCGGATGGACAGAAAGGAAAGGAGGTTGTGAAGAAAGAGCCTGGAGCTCACTCACTCTCCTGGCAGAGGTGATGGCAACCAGCAATGCAGTCTTAAGAGTAAGGAGACGAACATGACAGTTGTGAAGTGGCTCAACGGGAGCGCACATCAGAACTAGATTCAAGTCCCACTGAGGCATCACGAAAGGAGCAGGGGGAAACATATGAACGATGCCCTTCAAGAACCTATTTACAACTGGGGACTTGAAAAGAGAGGGCTGATCAGGGAGCCTTAAGAAGGTGGAAATGGCAGAGAGGTAGAAGATCCACAGCCTTTGCTGTGCACCATGCCACAAATTTGTTCCACCTGCAGGCGTATACCGATTTTGTGGAGGGACGCCTGGCTGCCAGAATCACATCGCAGACTTCAGGAGGCAAGTCAAATGGCCTCAAATGACGCCGCTCAATCTCCACGCATGGAGGTGGAGGTTGGAGAAGGTTCGGGTGGAGGACCGTCCCCTGCTGCTGCGACAGAAGGTCCTCCTGAAGAGGCAGACGAATCGGGGGATCGACTGACATGCCGAGTAGCTCGGGATACCAGTATCTTTGTGCCCAGTCCGGAGCCACAAGGATGACTTGGGCCAGGTCTTGCCTGATCTTCTTCAGCACTCTGGGCAGAAGTGGTATAGGCGGAAAGGTGAACAACAGACCGCAACTCCACTCGCGACGAAAAGCGTCTCCGAGCGAGTGCCGCCTTGGAAATTCCAACGCGCAGAACTGATGACATTGCGCGCTCTCTTCTGTGGCGAATAGATCTAACCAAGGCTCTCCCCACTGCTGAAAGAGACCTTGCGCCACGTCCGAGTTCAGACGCCATTCATGATCCATCATGCACCGGCTGCTGAGTTCGTCCAGCCTGGCGTTCAAGGAACCTGCCAGGTGTTGAACCACCAGGGTCACGCCCTGATGTTCCATCCATTGCCAGAGGCGCAGAGCCCCACCCCGCCCTGTTTGTTGGAGTACCACATGGCGGTGGTGTTGTCCGTGAACACCTGCACTACCCTCCCCCGGACTGAGGGGAGGAATGCTTTCAGTGCAAGCTGAAATGCCCGCAGCTCCAGAAGGTTGATGTGGCCCTGGGACTCTGCCCGAGACCAGAGGCCTCTGATCTCCACCTCTCCCATGTGGCCCCCCAGCCCATGAGGGACGCGACCGTCACAACAATGTGCTCCAGTTGGGGTAAGGAGAGGGATCTGCCGCTGACCCAATCGCGGTCCGTGAGCCACCACTGCAACTGTCTTGCAGTGCCCTCCGAGATCAATACATGGTCGGACAAGTTGCCCTGATGCTCGGCCCACTGAAACTTCAGGTCCCACTGCAGTGCCCGCATCCGCCACCTGGCGTGATGCACCATAAGGATGCAGGAGGCCATCAGCCCCAGAAGCCGCAGCGTCAACCTGACCGAGACTCGGGATAAAGGCTGAAAGATCGGAATCAGAGCCTGAATATACCTAACCCGCTGTTCGGGGGGATAAACCCAAAACTGCGCCGAGTCTAGAACCGCTCCGATGAAGAGGAGCTTCTGAGAGGGGCACAGGTGTGACTTCAGCACATTGATGGAGAACCCCAGCAGGTGACGGAGGTCGGCGGTAGTCTGGAGGTGGCTGACGACTGTGGGGCGAGCCCGCCTTCAACAACCAGTGTCCGAGGTAGGGGAAGACTGACACCCCTAATCTGCGCAGATGAGCTGCGACCACCGCCATCACTTTCGTGAACACCCAAGGGGCGCTGGTAAGGCCGAAGGGGAGCACGGTAAACTGAAAGTGCTCGTGGCCTACCATGAACCGCAGGTAGCGCCGGTGGGCTGGCAGGACGGGGATGTGGAAATAAGCATCCTACAAGTCCAACCCTACCATCCAGTCTCCGGGGTCCAGGGCAGCTAAGACCTGAGCCAAAGTCAGCAACTTGAACTTCTACTTCCGGAGGAAGCCGCTGACATTCCGCAGGTCCAAGATAGGACATAGGCCCCCTTTGCCCTTCTTGGGAACCAGAAAGTAGTGGGAATAGCAACCACACCCTACTTCTGGCCCAGGTACGAGCTCGATGGTCCCCTTGGCCAAGAGGGACGCAACTTTCTCGTGCAGAAGTTTCAAATGGTCCCCCAACACGCGGTGGTATTGCGATGGCATGGCTGGAGGGGTCGCCTCGAAGGGGAGGTTTGCAGCACCCACCTGTCCGATGTGATGTCGCGCCTGTGGAGGAGGTCATGGCGAACCCTGACCCCCACTGGCGTTAAATGGGCCTGAAAGCTCGGACTAGAAGGCTTTGAGGCGGATGCTGCCGGGGTGGATGTGGACTGGCCTCGCCGTTGTCACCTGGTACCGCCATGTCGGTTACCACGTCCGCCACCGCGCTGAATGTTAGTCTGCGGCCCGTGACTGGCAGGACATGTGGGGGTGCCCCTTCCTTGGCCACGAAATGAGCGAAAGGCAGCAGTTTGCTGGCACAGGGCAGACAGGCCCAAGGACTTGGCCGTAGCCCTGGAGTCCTTAAAGCGCTCAAGCGCACTGTCTGCCTTGTCGCCAAAGAGGCGACGGCCATGAAACGGCATGTCCATAAGGGTGTTCTGGACATCAGCCAAAAAATTGGCGGACCTCAACCAGGCATGGCGGCGAACCGCCACGGTCGTTGCAATCGGCCTGCCTAGTGAGTCCGTGGTATCCAGCCCACATCGAATAGAATACCGTGCCGAATCTCGACCCTCCGCAAGGGCTTGGGCGGGTTTAACCCGGGCCTCCTCCGGGCATTGTGGCAGCACGTCCGCAACCGTGTCCCACAGAGAGTGGGTATAACAGCCCAAAAGGCAAGCGGTGTTGACCGACCCCAACCTAAGTGAGGAGAACACCTTTTTGCGTACTGTTCATACCTTTTGGATTCCCGATCAGGGGGAGCTGTCAGGAATGCGGTCTGGGAATTAGAGGCCTGGATAACCAGGCTCTCGGGGGGAGGGGGGCAGAAAACAAGGGTCGCCCGGGGCTGGGCGGTGGCGTCTGGTCACGTTCCTATCTACAGGGGGACCTGTAGCGGGCCAGGACCCAGTGCCCAACAGAACGTCAGTTAAGACCTCATTGAACGGCAGTAGAGGCTCCGAAGAGCTTGCCTGCGGTTTGAGGACCTCAGTGAGGAGGTTAGTCCTCACGGCCGCGACGGGGAGCTCAAGAACAAGGCCTTGGCTGCCCTCGTCAACACCACACTATAGGCAGTCCCCTCCTCCGTAGCCACGGTAGGAGGGGAGACAAATACAGTGTCGGGCGAAGTTTCCAAACCACTGGTCTCCCCTAGTTTACCTGCCCAGTCTTGAAAAGACTGGCCCTCCAGTGCCAGAGGGTCCACAGAGCCCTCCCAATCCGCCTCGCCCTCCATCTCTTGGTACTCAGGTTCAAATGATGGGGCCGGATCATAGAAGTATTGTACTTCTCTCGACGTTAAATGCGGCGTCGATCAACGCTGTTCTGACGTTGGCACCGGATCGACGGGGGGATCAGGGACGACGTCGTCCGGGAACGGCGTTGTGGGCGACACCCTAGGAGTCGACGCCGGCAGAGGGGTCGTTAGGTCGACCAGCGGCGATCTGGATCCGACGGCGCCGGGGCCGAAGCACCCGACGGCACCGGGGCCGAAGCACCCGGCCCGCTTGGGCTCCCAGTCGGAACCCGACGGAGGAGTGAGCGACCTCATGGTCATGAGGAAGGCATCAATCTCCTCTGGCGTCGCGTTCTGCCCAGTGACCGGCGGGTATGGGGAAGGCCCCGACGCCTACGGTGTCGCCCGAATTCCCGGCCGCGTCGCACGAGCATCGGGCGAGTCAAAAGAGCGGTGTTGCTTCTTCGACTTCTTGTGCCTATTATCTGAGGACTTGGAGCCCGACGAGTGGTGTCGACTCGCCGAGCTGTGTTGACTCCGGCCCCGTTACCAGTCCCTCGACCTCCTCCTGTACCGGGACCTCGAGCGGCGTGGGGCCGACTGTCGGAGCTCGAGGCGCTTACAGGACCGCTTACGCCTAGGTTTCGAAGTCAAGGCCTGGCAGTCGGAGCAGGACTTGTCATCATGGTCGGCCCCTAAGCAGTACAGGCACCGGCGATGGGGGTCGGTAACCGACATCAGACTGACGCCTGGGGATATTCTAAGGTAAGGAATCTAATACTACCTGTTTCTTTCACATATTGTTTTCTTTATTTCTTCTTCATGTCTCATCTTTCTGGCGGAGGAGGATGGGTTCGCTATTGAATCCAGAAAATCCAGAAAATTCTTCAAGATGCAAAACTACAACGACAGGTAAGAAAATTTAGTGTTTTGCAGTGTGAATCTTTTCTGGATTCGCTATGCTGTGCATAGACTTTGTAGCTGTTTGCTATTCTTGTGGTGGTTGAATGGAAGATGAGCGTTGGTTTGTGAATATATATTGCAAGACTTTTTGTCCTACTTGTGCTTCCTTATTCATCTGAATATCCACGCAGTAGTGCTTTGTGAATGTGTGCACCAAAGACCAGGTTGCTGCTTAGCAAATGTCTTGAATAGGTGTATTTGCTAGAAAAACTACTGTTGCTCCCTTCTTCCTTGTTGAGTGAGCGTGTGGGGCTCTTTGCAATGTTTGACCTGCCTGTTTGTGGCACAACTGTATGGCTTGTGCAATCCTTCTTGCAATGGTATTCTGTGTGACTGGTCGTCCAAGAAAACTATTGGCAAATGATACAAAGAATTGTTTTGTTTTCCTGTATTCTTTGGTTCTTTATAGGCTATATGTTATGTTATATGTTATTGTAAAGTGTGCGGCTACTCCTAAGAGTGTCCAGGCGCAGACTTAACCCTCTTGACAGAGCAATTGGAAGCGGCTATGGGTGGCTTTGCTATTGTTGAAACAACCAGGTTTTTAGCTTTCTCCTAAAGCTAAGGAGAGTTTGTTCCTGTCTCAGGTGAAGCGGCAAGCAATTCCAAAGCCTAGTAGCGGTCACCAGGAATGAGCGTCCGCCCATACGTGAACGGGCGAACTTTGGGACGATCGACAGCCTCTGCGTTGAGGATCGCAAGGTTCTGATTGGAGCATAGGGCTGGATTCTGCTCCTAATATAGGAGGCTCCGACATTATGAAAGGCTTTGAAGACCAGTATCAGAGCCTTGAAGTGCACCCTCCTTCGCACCGGGAGCCAATGCAAGGACATCAAAAGAGGCGTCATATGAGTCCTAAGGTCAAGACGGCCCTTGCTGCCACGTTTTGTACCACCTGTAAGCGGCCTAATAGGTAGATCAGGAGGCCTAGATACAGAACATTGGCGTAGTCAAGCCTGGATGTTATCAAGGCTTGGACCACTGTTTTCCTATGTGAAATTGAGAGGAGAAGGAGAAAATTCCTCATCATTTTCAGTAGTCCAAAACATGTGGCAGTCACAGACTGAACTTGAGACATCATGGACATGTCTGCATCCATTTTTACCTCCAGATTTTTTATGGTGGTAACTGGACAAACGGGTTTTGGGGACATGTCCTGGGGCCACCAATTACGCCATACCAGGTCTATGGCCGAAAAAAAAAATTCGGGCTTATCGGAGTAGCATCACAACTGGTTTAGTCTGAACCAGGACAACACCTCAGTCAGGCAGTTGTTAATTTCATCTCCTCTCAGCGCAGCGTTTTTCTCGTAAGTAAACAGCAGCTGCGTGTCATCTGGGTAGGATATGGCCTTTGCTCTGTAATGCTCAACCGGTAGTGCCAAGAGAGCCATTTATAGATTGAACAAACAAAGTTGGGTTCAGCACCGACCCTCATGGGCGGAATAAGGGCGGAGAAAGGAGGGGACCATACGGTCTGCTGGAGGCTTTCCAAAAAGGAGGCGAAACATTTTAGGACTGTGCCTCCGATACCGCAGTCCTGAAGTCTGTGCAGAAGTAAATCATGGGGCATGGTATCAAAGGCCGCCGAGAGGTCCAGCAGGATCAGTACCGCTTTTCCGCCGCTGTCAAGAGTGGTTTTAATTGTGTCAGAGACCTCCAATAGCCCCATCTCAGTACTAAAATTAGATCTAAACCAAGACTGACTGGAGTGCAGTGCATGGGTTGTGTCTATAAAATCAGTGTACATAATGTTCACGTAGTTCTCCAAAGCCTTGGAGAAGTATGGCAGTAGCGTAATTGGCCCGTAATGGCTGGCTATAGAGGGATCTGCCGAAGGCTTTTTGAGGAGTGGCAAGATTCGACAGCGTTTCCAGCATTCTGGCATCAAACCCTCGGCTAAAGAGAGATTCAGGACTGAGTTGACTCCTGGACTGATCACTTCAGCAATAGAGGCCAGTACTTTCGCCGGGCAAGGGTCAAATGGAGAGCCAGATTTCAGCACTTGCATTTTTTTTAAGAGACGTGGGGGGGGGTGGGGGCCTCCAAAAGAGTCTTGTCTAAATTGGAGTAGGCAAGGGGGGATTTAACTAAAATGCCATCGCTTGTTTGGGGCACAGTCCCAAATGCATCCTGGATAATTTAAATGTTATTATTAAAATATTGCGCCATGTGGCTTATTCATTCATCTGTAGGGGTGAAAGGGTGCCTAATTGTGCTTGGGGAGGAGAAGGCCTTGACAATCTTAAACAATTCCAGGCTACTTTTCCAAGCTTGTTCAATTTTTGAGGCCAGGAAGATTTTTTTCCCCTCTCAAACTTTAGCATAGTGGGCCTTCAAGGCCAATTTGTAAGTAGTTTTATTTATGGGATAAAAATTATTTCTTCATTGTCTTTCCAGGCATTTGCATGCGCTTTTCCTTTTGCTTAGTTCTTCTGTGAACCATGGAGCAGAGGCACGGCCAGATTTAGCTGTTTGCATTTTTGGTGGAGCTAGTTGCAAAGCCCACTCCAGGAGCCATCCTTCAAGTGAGCGGAATGCATTGGAAATCACGGGGAGGAGTACAAACGTTGCCACGGTATGCATTCCATGGGGCCCATATCCTAGACCATTTTCGGGGGCCGTATATACAGTCTTTTCTCTTAGAATACACCAATCAAGGTATTTTTTCCAGTCGGCAATTGTAGGTGCAATGTTCCTCTTGGCGAGTGTAACCTATTGTATAGTGTGTGTATAGGTCGGTCAGTTCCCAGATATTAGGAAGGCATCTGGGCGCTTCTGGCTTGATCTCAACCTCCAGTGTTTCGCTAATGACTGCGTGCAGTTTATACCAATACTCCTGGATTGGTTGGGGGCGCTAGAGGGCGCACTGCGGAATGGCTGGCTGAGTGTGTCAGCTCCGCCGGAGGGGAGCTAAATAGCGGCCTCTGACCCCCTTTGGACATCCAAAAAGCGGCGAAAACGGTCGACGCGCCTGTCTGAATACCCAGCCCAGGAGCGATGTGTGCTGAAATGCCAAACTAGTGGCATTTACTGAAGTTAACGGCAAAAATTGCTGCTAGGAAGAGCGAAGCTACAAGATGGCCGCGCCCGGCATCCGTGGACACCGCGGGTTCTGACGGCCAGACGCCTGACACACCGCTGCCCAGACCCGCTGTGGGACCTGCCGAGACACTCCGATGCCAGCACACCTAAAGAAAACCAGCGGTGAGCTCGGGAACGCACGGAGATTGTGGAGATGCGGTATGCGTTCCAGCGGACACAAGATGGCGGAGGTGCTGGAACGCAAACCCGCTGTGACGAGAGGGGCGTCTGAAGAGATCCTGGACCCGCGCAACGCTAAGGAACACTGATTGCTGGATGATCAGGGACCACCGGCGGAAGGCCAGCGAAGAAACCTCCAGGTAGTGGGGCGCGGCGCTGGCTGCGAGACCACGAGCGTGAGCAACGCCAACTGACTGCAGGTCGGCGGGAGCTGTAACTGGGGTTGGGAGGTGAGCATTCGGCGGCGCCAGTGGTGCGACAGCGGCAACTTTAAGCGGCAAACCCAGGCGAGCAGTGGCATCGGGACCACAGGAGCTTCTGCCAAACGTACCCCACAATGTGTTACAAACCAAGGAGGCACTGGAAAGAGGGACAACATGGATATAGCCATTAAGCAGCTGCGCCTCTGCCACACTGCACAGGGGGAGCGAAGATCCTACAGCAAAGAAGATATGGCACTGTAATGCGACTAGGGAAAGTCCAGGTCCCCATATAATTGCCCTGCGACCACATTTGATGAGTGGTGCCTGAGCCTTGCGGATACGGCGATAATGGCTGCCTGAGCTGAAGCTGCCTATAACTCTGTCAGTGAGTCAACACGGAGGGTCACGCGCAATCAGCCTGCAACTGATGAGTAGACCCACCGCCCTGTTGGGATCCAGAACACCAGCCCGCCGCTTCCAAGCCAATACAGGAGCCCAGAAAACAGCGAGCCCGCACAGCCACAGCCCCCAAAAGCACGTTGGTGATATGGGTAAGCCAGATAAACAGCAGACGAAACTCCCATTCGAGACCAGGAAACAGGTTAAGAACAACGCGGCTACCCCAGATATAGAAGGCGAACAGGAGACGCCTGAAGGTGCGGGCATGGAGGCGGTCCTCAGGGCTATCTAGCAGAGTCTCCAGGAGATGAACAGCAAACTGGATAACGTGATGCAGAGGGTAGACAACATGGCGGCGAAGATAAAAAAACATGATGGGCGCATAGTAGAAGCGGAACAGAGGATCTCTAAAGTGGAGGACGACTCCAGGACCGCATTGAAAGCATGCAGTGGATACGACAAAACGTTGGAGAGTCTTTGGGCAAAGGTGGAGGACCAGGAAGCGAGGTCCAGACGTAATAATGTGCGCATTTCCGGCCTGCCGGAGTCCACCAACACTGGTAAAATGGAGACCTACGTCGAGACATTACTGAAGGAGATCTTTGGCGCTGAAAATCTGTCATCTGTCTTCTTGGTCGAACGGGCTCACCGATCATTGGCGCCGGCGCCTAAACCGGGAGCGGCCCAGCGCATGATCATTGCCCGCTTGCTAAACTACAGGGACCGAGACACAGTCCTTAGACTGGCCAGAGACATGGGCAAAATCACGCATCACGGGAATACCCTGGAATTTTACCCAGACCACACTATGGCAGTACAGATGGCGCGCAAGGAATTCGCCCCAGTGAAGAAAAAATTGCGAGATCTGGGACTAGAATACGCAATGCTGTATCCGGCAAAACTCAAGATCATGACTGCGGGTAAACCGGTGGTGCTCCCAACAGTGCAAGCGGCACAGGAGTACATCAAGAAAATAGGCAAGCGGAGGAAGACGCAGGACCGGGACGAGCAGACCAGCGACATAGATTGACTCTTCGGGAGAATGGACTCCTCACATACATGCATAACCAGACGGAGACAAGTTTAACTAGAGGGTGCTGAAGTGGGGAGCGAGAGCGGAAGGGTATCGTGCTCACAGAGGGACAACGGGCAGCGTTGGTAACACACTGCTTCAAGGCGAAGAGACCCCCCATGCACCACATGCATGACAAAGCTGGATGCCTACACTAGAGGTGGCACCTCTCGCAGTGAGTACACTGGTAATGCATTGAGAGTCAGGCTAGAGGGAGCGGAGTATAGACTACGATGGGCTGCACGACGCCATGCTGAGTGATGTATGCTGAGTTGGGCATATAGATAGATTGATGGGATTAGACTTAAGGAATGTAACTGAACACTGGAACTATGCGGTGGAGTCCTGTTGGACGTACCAGCAAGAAGGGATTCACGCATGTGTCAGTTGACGCAACAGACGCCTACGGCGTGGCAAACACACAAATGGGCGGCAATGTTGAACTATGCGATTGCAGACTTGCGAGGGGTGGGGGAGGGGGAACAAGGGAATTCGTGCACTACAATGACTAGACCGCAAGCTTCTGTCCACATCCACCATGTGGATGGAGATGTGTGTACCTGGTGACACCCCCAAGAGGGTGCGCCCCAATCCAAGTTCTACTACTGTTTTGAAAGTTTTGAAGGGAAGGCTTTGGCAAAGTTTGGGCGCTGAAGTGGGTGGGGGGAAGGCGGGGGGTTTGGGGGTTATTGGATTTCAAACACTGTGTCTGAGAAGCATGGCGACCTCCTTGTTGCTCAATCACATCGACATGACAGTTGTAATGCGTTTCACACTTCACCTATTTCCCATAGTGATGCGACCAACTACCAAGACACGCATCAAGATGGCCACTAACACAACATGGATTCACCTGCTCACACCGACGTGACGGGGTCGCACGCATTAAAAGTCATCACGTGGAATGTAAGAGGCCTGGGTAACCCCAAGAAAATCAGGCAGATGTTTGCGTACTTGGATAGAATACATGTTGACATAGCATTTCTGCAAGAAACGCATATTGCAGCCACAAGTACATCTAATCTGGGCGCTAGAGGGGCGGAGTCAGTTACCTGCTCGAACTACTCGTCATATTCCAGAGGGGTTAGCATCTTAATAAAGAAGGGGACACATTTTACAATAGCTAGCACACACACAGATCACGAAGGCAAGTATGTGATTGTGGTGGGTAGTGAGACAAAGGCGACTGGCATTAGTGAACACGTATGGTCTAATGTAGATGACCCAGGTTTCTTTAGGAATGTATGGAATACCATTGCAGAACTTCAGGTGGAACATGTGCTCTGGGGTGGGGATTTCAATGTGGCGCTAAGGGATGGGCTGGATAGCACAACGGGCACGCTGGAACCACATGTCAGAGCGAGAGCAATGATACAGGATGCAGTGGAGGACTTAGGCATGATTGATATGTGGAGGGCTCAACACCCGGGGATGACAGTGGCGACACATATAAACGCAGCGCACAACAGCTGGTCCAGACTAGACTACTGGCTAGGAACACATGAAGTGACGTCGTGGGCCACACAAATAAGGCATCTCCCCAGGACATTGTCTGACCACAGCCCTGTGCTGGTCGAGATGAATATCCCACATTATGTGCCGCCACCTTTCACTTGGAGATTTAATGCTGCAGCACTGCGAGACCCTTTATATGCAGACACCTTACATAAAGCAATGGTAGATTACTTCGAACTCAACGACCCCGAGACCGATGATCCTGGTCTATTATGGGAGGCGTTTAAAGCCACAATCCGCGGGGTATGCATAAGTACTTCCGCAGGCATACTGAAAGACATCCGACGCCAGCTACAAACACGTGAGAAAGACATACACGATTTAGAACAGAGATATACACAAACAGGTGACACTAAACTATTAGGGGACATACAAACACTGCTAGTCGAACACCGCCAGTTTGCAGCGGACGAGCTTAAATATATATCCAAATGCACAACTGCCAGACGGTATAGGGAGGGAGGCAGACCGGGCAAAGCGCTAGCAGACAAGATCTGCTCAGGCCGTCCACCCCAAAATGTCACGGCTATTCAAACCCAAGAGGGACACGTCACTAGGGACATGAAGGGAATAACTAGGGAATTCATGGCCACATACGGCAAGCTGTACGAGGCACGCACCTCGATACCACAAGAGGACTTACTGGCCTATATGGCAGACGTAGAAATTGCATGGCTCGCGGATGGACACCGGGACTATCTAGCTCGCCCTATTACAATTGAAGAAGTCACGGATACGATTAAAAGGCTACCAAATGGCAAAGCGCCAGGCCCTGACAGGTTCGTGACGGAATTTTATAAAATGTTTGCGGACTTGCTAGCACCATATCTAGTAAGATTGTATGGAGCGGCACATGAGGCACAGTCTCTGTCAGCATCAATGAGAGAGGCACTGCTAATTGCGTTATTGAAACCTGGGAAAGACGAGGATAAATGCGATTCGTACCGCCCCCTCTCACTCATAAATGTCGACACAAAAATAATAGCAAGCCTATTGGCGGATAGACTCAAGCCACTGATGCCCATGTTAATTCGACCAGATCAGTCCGGATTCATACCGGATAGGTCCACCATGCATAACACGCGTACACTATTCGCACTGGCCCACTATTTGGCGCCGGAAATTAAAGCGGTAGTGGTGTTGTTAGATGCGGCCAAAGCTTTCGATACCATAGATTAGTCATTCCTGCACACTGTTCTGCTCCGCATGGGATTTCCACCTATCTTTCTGGGATGGATTAAAATGTTATACACGAACTTATCACCACATATAAGAGTTAACAAATATGTTTCTGAGCCGATACAGATCTGTCGAGGCACCAGACAAGGGTGCCCGCTTTCACTGATGCTCTTTGCTTTAATATTGGAACCTTTGGCGTGCAAAATTCGACAACATTACCACTATTCGGCAATACAGCTACAAACACGGCCCATACACATCTCGCTTTATGCTGATGATATGGTGTTGTATGTTAAAAATCCGGAACAACACCTCAATCCCTTGTTAAGAGAATATATTAAGTTCGGGCAGCACTCGGGCTTACTGGTCAAAATCCCTAGTATTAACATTGACAGATAGCACGCATCCCACGACTCTAGACTACCCTCTAGAATGGTCAGACGAACCGACCAAATACTTGGGGGTATGGTTCCATAGAGACCCGGAACTGGTCATTCGCACTAATTACGGTAGAACGATATCATCATTAGAGGATAAGGTTGCCAGGTGGAATAAATTGCCGTTATCCCTGGCGGACAGAGTAGCGATAATAAAGATGGTGCTACTGCCCAAGTTCCTCTATTTATTCAATAATATCCCAATAAAACCACCTGCAGAGGTCTTCCGCAACATTAAGAAACTGGTGCTTAACTTGCTGTCGGCGGGAAAACAGGCCAGGTTAGATTTACACACTATGACGCTACCATTCGCACAGGGGGGTTTCAAGGTCCCAGATTTCTATCTCTATTACCTGTGCGCTCAGGCGCAATTCGCGCATTACTGGTACCACGAAATACCCTTCCTGACACATGTGGCGGTGGAAGCAGGGGATGCGGACCCGATTCCACTGACAAGTATAATATCGTACAAACGGCCTAGTTTACACGAACATGCTATTAACCCAGTCAACATCACCACGGAAGCGTGGAGACTGATGGGGAAGGCTGCGAATTGCCTGCCGCTTTATGCGCCTGCCCTTCCACTAGCGCACCATCCGGCGCTCTCAGTCACCCAGGAACAGGTTGGAATGGATTTGCTGAAATGTGCTGGGATAGATAAGTTAGGCGACCTATACCAAACTGGGGTCTTTAAGACACTGGACAACCTGGCGTATATTACTAACCCGACACTGTTATTTAGTTTTACCTATTACAGGCTGCAGAGGGCGGTTAAAGAGCATTTCCCGAATTACCCAAATGAGCCTAAGACACTGGCACCTTTACAGTTAGTACTCACCTCACCTACGGCTTCCCACCTGGTATCGAAATTATACACTAGCATAAAGCGAGATATAGGAGGGAACACGGAGAGGGCGAGGAACAAATGGAACACTGCGCTAGACGCACAACTCACAGATGACGAGTGGTTAACGGCCTGCCTGCTTACAGGTATGCTGACGCCAAATGGGAACCTGAGGATTATTCACTACAAGTACCTACATCAAATGTACTATACCCCAATGAGATTACAAAGATAAGGGTTAAGAGATGACTCCAGATGTGTAAGGTGTAAACAAGAGAATGCAGACTTCATACATTTGGCGTGGAGTTGTCGCCGGGTGGCGGGATTTTGGGAGGAGGTGATGCAGGCCCTCAATGAAATGCTTGGGATGTCAATGCAATGTGAGGCCAAGATATGCTTATTGGGCGTTATTCCGCAGCTGAGGGCACAACGACGTAAATTCTGCGGGGTGGCATTGCTGATGGCCAAGAGACGGGTGTCAATGCATTGGAACAGTAAATTGGGGCCGAGGGTTAAGCACTGGCTGGAAGATTTGACATATTGCCGGGATATGCTGGTCGCATATGAAGAAGAGTTGCCAGTGGGATCGCGGCCTAAAGACTATTGGATGTATTTACGCAAATATTTATTGGAACATGAGTTGGTAGAACATGTTGATAACCCATAGCGTGGACTAAAACGGAAATGATGGAATGTGGTGTAGTGATATCAACCTGTGACGGGGGAAGGATGCTGTGACACAGTGATAGTTATTCTCAGATTTCCTGGTTCTTTAGTTGTTTAAAGAGTATTAAAATATAAAAAAACAACAGAAAAGTAAGATGACTAACATGATTATTTATATGAATACGCACTGCTCTAAAATGTCGCACAATATTCGCTACAACGCCGCCGGTCCTCTGGATGTCGGCTGATGGGCCGTGTGCTTGGCAAAAACTGTATGTATGATATAACTGCATAGCCGGCCTGTTGAGGTTGTAGGCGACAACATGTATATTGATGATATGATAAAATGCAATAAACTTCTTACACCAAAAAAAAAAAAAAGATAAAAAAAAAAAAATACTCCTGGATTGGTTCACAATGCCATATGGTGCGCATAATTGTGCTTATTTGAGTGCATTCCCTTCTACATGACCCATCCATCAGACCACCCATGTGTATCAGTAGGGGACCGGTTTATTAGCTTCTATGCAAGATGTTTAGCTGCACTAGTCGAATCCGCGCCTGAATAGCAACTACTTTGGTGGAGGAGACCGCCATTTACCAACCTTCATCGTCTAGTTCGATGCCATCTCTAGTCCACTTTTCACGTAGTTATAGTAGGGGATCATCTATATTATTATTACGTTAAGGAGATAGCCTTTGCAGGTAAGTGGCTTCTATTACGATCTTAGATGACGAGAAGATCTGGTCCAATAAAGGGACTTTTTCGTGCGTGGGGAGCGATACATAGGGAGTTAAATTCAGGATGCTAAGGGATTCACGTAGCTTCATGGACTCATGATCTGCTGCTTAGTCCGTGTGTATGTTGAAATCCCCAAGAACAACATGAAGTCAGTGGCCCCTCCCAGATTTGCAGATTGTTTAAAAAGTATAATGGAAGTCTGTAAGATGGACATGGCTGGTCGAGCTGAAAGCTCTGAGAATGTATGGTCAAAACTGGAGGCCTGGTCGAACAAGTAAATGGTCCGATGATTATGCCAGAGGTTGTGTCGGTCCTGTCCTCCCCTAGCCTGAGGTACTCCATCATAAGACAGGGGAGTTGGATAAGGAAACAACCCACCTCTGGGACATCTCTGTTAGCTATATACTGACCCCGGGGCGGTTTCAGGAATGTCAGTACAGAAGGCGACAGGGAGAACCATCTAGAGCATATAACATCTGGTGGCATATATGAGGACAAAAAAAAAAAGAACCACATGATTATATTTGGCTGTGATTGGGGGAATGGTGGGTCCCAGGGTCTCCAGAAAACGGCCAGCCGGCCCTGGTGATCGGTACATTACTGCAACAGCAATCAATTGCTGAGCCGACACAGTCAAGACGGAAACAGAGACTCTCTGCCCCTCAATCTCTGCCATGGGTAGAGGTAGGCAAGAGAGCAACTTTTTATAAATAATTGCCGCACCCCCGCCCCTCCTGCTTTCCCTGTCCTTCCTGATTATCAAGTAATCGGAGGGAATAGCATTCGCAATGGTTGGATTTGATCCCTCATTAAACCAGGTCTAAGTAATGAACATAATGTTTGGCATTGTGACAGTGAGGAGATTGTAGAGTTGTAGCTCGTGTTTTCTTATGGATCGCGCATTGAGAAGAGCTGCCTTCAAATTGCCCTCTGTTATCACAATCCGAGGGTGAGGAGTATATGCCACATGGCCAACTGCTCTTATAGCAGTATCGTCATCATAGGGGGGGTGGGCACCCTAATTACAGTTTTCACAAGCGAGGCGGTTTGTGTCAACAGATAGGGCAAAGTAGAGGCAACAACTCCCCGCTTATCCAGGGCTAATAAACTCTCTCTGCTATAATAAAATTGTAGCTTTTGGGGACCAGCTTTACTTGGTGGACATTAGGCTGCGCCTCCGGTCGCTTCCAGGACGGTGACGGGCGTAGTGTCCCTTTTTAAGGAATGTATGACATTACAACGCATACATTTACAATGCATGCCTTTAAAATGAAGTTTTTATATCGCAGCATCCTTTACAACCCATTCTTTTACATGGCATGCCATTATATCGCATTTTCAGGAACTACCTTTAAAACGCATTCCATTACATCGTATTATATCTTTACAATGCATACCATTACATTCCATTTAAGGTAAGTGTTGGATAGTACAGGGGTCGTAATTAATATTCTAACTCCAGTAAGTACAACAGTAGAGTAAGAGTTGGATAGTGTAGTGGTAAAAATTACTATTCTAACTCCAGTGAGTGCAACAGTAGGGTATGTGTCGGATAGTGTAAGGGTACTATGCGTTGTAAAAGTATGTGTTGTAATGACTTGCAATGTAATGCCTGCGTTGTAGTGACAAGCATTGTAATGACATTTGCTGTAGTGACATGCAATGTAATGCCTGCGTTGTAGTGACAAGCATTGTAATGACATGTGCTGTAGTGACATGCAATGTAATGGCTGCGTTGTACCCCCTGTAAAGTTTGACTACCCGGAAGTGCAGAATGTAAGTATCTTGTACCGCCACCCCAGGTTTCCAATTCAAGTTCCCAACAGCTTCAAATTCATCACAATACACAATTCACTTTAACAATGATTTAAAACAGAAAATAAAAGTTTGGTGCAATATAGTGTTAAAAATCCGAACTCAATCAAAAGTTATGTCATGTGGCTGCTCCTTAACCTGTGTAGCAGTGGTATCGGGAGGGAAAGCATAAGCAAATGTCCCTGACCAGTCTATCCATAGCGCATTCCCTAGGGACTGTTTGCACGGTTGCCTGGATGCGAAGTTTTGGCAGTTTGCATTTTGGGGTGTTGCAAATAGGTCGATTTGCGGAGTACCCCATTTTTAAAATATCTTTAGGATTTCTGAATGATTCATCTCCCATTCGTGGGATTCTGATGCCTGCCTGCTCAGCCTGTCTGCTTTTACATTGTCTTCCCCGGAAGATGTAATGCCAGTAAGTTTATTTCCCTTGGAATTGTCCATCTCCATAGTTCTCGAGCTAGGGTTGATGGTGTCAATGATTGTGTTCCTTCTTGTTTGTTGATGTAAAACATGTAGTTGTATTGTCTGTTTGAATTAACACCCTCTTCCCGTAAAGCTCTTTCTGAAAGGCTTTTAAGGCTAGGAACACTGTTTTTAACTCCAGGAAGTTGATGTATTTTATCGCATCCTGGTGTGTCCACAATCCATTTACTTTGAGGTAGTTCATGTGCGCTCCCCACCCTAGTTGGGAAGCATCTGTTGTAATGGTTACTGTTGGAGTTGGCTGTGTGAAAAGTCTCCCCTGTGCTATGTTATTTCTATTCCACCATGCCATCTCCTGATGTAATGTTTGTGTGACAACCACTAGATCCTCCCAACTACCTGTTGCCTGTGACCATTGTTGTTGAATCCATTTCTGGAATGGTCTCACATGTAGTCGAATGTTTGGGACTAGATGAAAGCATGAAGCCATCATCCCTAGCAGTTTGCCCACTGTCGGAGATTGCTCCTTGTGGTATAGATGTGTCTCCTTCAGTATCGCTAATGTCCTTTTTGTGCTTGGAAATACCTTTCCTAGTGTAGTGTTGATTTCTGCCCCTACGAATATCTTTCCTTGTTCTGGTTCTATTGATGATATTTCCCAGTGTATTGAGAAACCGACCTGGACCAATTCCTGACGGGGGGAAGGATGCTGTGACACAGTGATAGTTATTCTCAGATTTCCTGGTTCTTTAGTTGTTTAAAGAGTATTAAAATATAAAAAACAAGAGAAAAGTAAGATGACTAACATGATTATTTATATGAATACGCACTGCTCTAAAATGTCGCACAATATTCGCTATAACGCCGCCGGTCCTCTGGATGTCGGCTGATGGGCTGTGTGCTTGGCAAAAACTGTATGTATGATATAACTGCATAGCCGGCCTGTTGAGGTAGTAGGCGACAACATGTATATTGATGATATGATAAAATGCAATTAACTTCTTACACCAAAAAAAAAAAAATAATACTCCTGGATTGGTTCACAATGCCATATGGTGCGCATAATTGGCCTATTTGAGTGCATCCCCTTCTAAATGACCCATCCATCAGACCACCCATGTGTATCAGTAGGGGACCGGTTTATTAGCTTCTATGCAAGATGTTTAGCTGCACTAATCGAATCCGCGCCTGAATAGCAACTACTTTGGTGGAGGAGACCGCCATTTACCAACCTTCATCGTCTAGTTCGATGCCATCTCCAGTCCACTTTTCACGTAGTTGTAGTAGGGGATCATCCATATTATTATTACGTTAAGGAGATAGCCTTTTCAGGTAAGTGGCCTCTATTACGATCTTAGATGACGAGAAGATCTGGTCCAATAAAGGGATTTTTTCGTGCGTGGGGAGCGATACATAGGGAGTTAAATTCAGGATGCTAAGGGATTCATGTAGCTTCATGGACTCATGATCTGCTGCTTAGTCCGTGTGTATGTTGAAATCCCCAAGAACAACATGAAGTCAGTGGCCCCTCCCAGATTTGCAGATTGTTTAAAAAGTATAATGGAAGTCTGTAAGATGGACATGGCTGGTCGAGCTGAAAGCTCTGAGAATGTATGGTCAAAACTGGAGGCCTGGTCGAACAAGTAAATGGTCCGATGATTATGCCAGAGGTTGTGTCGGTCCTGTCCTCCCCTAGCCTGAGGTACTCCATCATAAGACAGGGGAGTTGGATAAGGAAACAACCCACCTCTGGGACATCTCTGTTAGCTATATACTGACCCCGGGGCGGTTTCAGGAATGTCAGTACAGAAGGCGACATTGAGAACCATCTAGAGCATATAACATCTGGTGGCATAAATGAGGACAAAAAAAAAAAAGAACCACATGATTATATTTGGCTGTGATTGGGGGAATGGTGGGTCCCAGGGTCTCTGGTGATCGGTACATTACTGCGACGGCAATCAATTGCTGAGCCGACACAGTCAAGACGGAAACAGAGACTCTCCGCCCCTCAATCTCTGCCATGGGTAGAGGTAGGCAAGAGAGCAACTTTTTATAAATAATTGCCGCACCCCCGCCCCTCCTGCTTTCCCTGTCCTTCCTGATTATCAAGTGATCGGAGGGAATAGCATTCGCAATGGTTGGATTTGATCCCTCATTAAACCAGGTCTCAGTAATGAACATAATGTTTGGCATTGTGACAGTGAGGAGATTGTAGAGTTGTAGCTCGTGTTTTCTTATGGATCGCCCATTGAGAAGAGCTGCCTTTCCAATTGCACTCTGTTATCACAATCCGAGGGTGAGGAGTATATGCCACATGGCCAACTGCTCTTATAGCAGTATCGTCATCATAGGGGGGGGTGGGCACCCTAATTACAGTTTTCACAAGCGAGGCGGTTTGTGTCAACAGATAGGGCAAAGTAGAGGCAACAACTCCCCCGCTTATCCAGGGCTGATAAACTCTCTCTGCTATAATAAAATTGTAGCTTTTGGGGACCAGCTTTACCTGGTGGACATTAGGCTGCGTCTCCGGTCGCTTCCAGGACGGTGACGGGCGTAGTGTCCCTTTTTAAGGAATGTATGACATTACAACGCATACATTTACAATGCATGCCTTTAAAATGCAGTTTTTACATCGCAACATCCTTTACAACGCATTCTTTTACATGGCATGCCATTATATCGCATTTTCAGGAACTACCTTTACAACGCATTCCATTACATCGTATTATATCTTTACAATGCATCCCATTACATTGCATTTAAGGTAAGTGTTGGATAGTACAGGGGTCGTAATTAATATTCTAACTCCAGTAAGTACAACAGTAGAGTAAGAGTTGGATAGTGTAGTGGTAAAAATTACTATTCTAACTCCAGTGGGTGCAACAGTAGGGTATGTGTCGGATAGTGTAAGGGTACTATGCGTTGTAAAAGTATGTGTTGTAATGACTTGCAATGTAATGCCTGCGTTGTAGTGACAAGCATTGTAATGACATTTGCTGTAGTGACATGCAATGTAATGACTGCGTTGTACCCCCTGTAAAGTTTGACTACCCAGAAGTGCAGAATGTAAGTATCTTGTACCGCCACCCCGGGTTTCCAATTCAAGTTCCCAACAGCTTCAAATTCATCACAATACACAATTCACTTTAACAATGATTTAAAACAGAAAATAAAAGTTTGGTACAATATAGTGTTAAAAATCCGAACTCAATCAAAAGTTATGTCATGTGGCTGCTCCTTAACCTGTGTAGCAGTGGTATCGGGAGGGAAAGCATAAGCAAATGTCCCTGACCAGTCTATCCATAGCTGTTTGCACGGTTGCCTGGATGCGAAGTGTTGGCAGTTTGCATTTTGGGGTGTTGCAAATAGGTCGATTTGCGGAGTACCCCATTTTTAGGTTTCGCTGGGGGACGGAGCCGTTAGGCTCCGCCTCCAGAGAAATCTATTGAGTACAGTAAGCACTCTGGAACACGCCCCCCCGTCCCATTGGCTAGCTCCATAAATGGAGCCTAGCCATTGGACGAGGGGCCTGTCCATCAATGCCGGACCAGACACGGGGGCGTTCCCGAGATTCTTTGGCTTTTGCCGACGTCACGCGACGCCGGGAACGCCCCCGAGTCTCCTCCGGCCGGGCCGTGCTTGCTGCTGTCCTGCCTTGTGTCCGGCCGGGCCGTGCTTGCTGCTGTCCTGCCTTGTGTCCCTCCTCCCGCCGTCCCCACGTTTCCCGCCTCCCTCCCGACGTCCGTGTCCTTTCCCGCCCCCCTCGTCCTCTCCCGCCCGCCCCCCTCGTCCTCTCCCGCCCCCCCCCCCGTGTCCTCACAAATTGTGGTATCCCGTCCCGCCCGGGGGTCAACCGGCAGCTGCTCGGCACCTTGGCCGAGGCACGAAGGGGCTGCGACCGCATTGGTGGCTTTTCGGAGGCTCGTCGGCAGAGGCGCGCTCTGATTGGCCGCTGCAGTGGGCCTGTCCCCGTGAGCTGCGCCGCCGTTGGTTGGAGCCTCGCCGCGTCATCAGGATCTGCCCCGGGAGCCGCGCTGTGAGTGGCTGACTCCGGGGGAACCCTCGACGTCAGCGGAGGCCAGTGGGAGCTGCGACGGGGGCCGTGCCTGCGAGGGTGAGTCTTTGGCCCAGAAGCTGGGGGAGATCGCCTTCCACCCCGCACCCGGTATTGACACCGGCTGAAGAGAGGAAGCGCTGGGGGGCTGTGCGCTCGCTCGCCAAAGCGTCACGGACGTGCGCCTCGCCTCCCGAGTGCCCCGCATTGCGCGTGGGACCCGGGGATAACAGCCCAATACCCGATCTCCCTGATTTGAGGGGAGAAACCAGCTGAGCTGAGGCCCCATTACCATGGGGTTTAACACATTTTATTGAAGGGCGGGTAGCAGGTGTTTTAAGCACTGTGTTTTGCTGGGCTGTTTGTTTCTAGTCAGTGCATTTATGTAGAAGTTCGTTTCATCCATTCGTGCTCTCCAATATTACTATCGGTTGTACAGCAGACGAGTGCCTTCTTGGGAACTAGTTCGCATCTAAGTGTGTTTTTTGGAATCGTTGTTGTGGTCTAAGGTGTCCGCCCACAGTCGGCCCTATTCGTACACTGCACGTTAATCTGCTTAATTGCTCGTGGTCTTTCATCCTATTCATCTGGATAGTTTACTTTATGGTTAAGTTGTGTGCGTAGGCAGTGGTAGTGTTGCACACACACCGCTGTCAGAGATATGGAAGGAATCCTATGCCTTCAACTCTGGATGTGTGTAATCTACCTACCGATTAAGGGGAGGGCCAACTGCTTCCTGATTGTATTCAACTGTGCCTTTAGAATACAGGGGTTCACCAGCAACTCTTCAATTGGACGTTCATACACAATGCATTTCCCCCTGTACCCCAGGGATGATACTCAGTAACAGGTTCTCCAATGAGAAACGGCGCCCATTCAAGTGCAGCACGCACTCTTAGTATGATCGCTTTTATATTCGGCACCGCAGTGGAGCTTATTGTTGTATATTTATTTGACGTTACAAGCATTCCGTGGTGATATGTGGCAGGTTTCTATGTTTAAGTTAAGAACGCAGACTTCCCACCGGCAGTAAAGCACTTTGGTCGACGTGGCCTTTTTCGGAACGATACTGTGTATTCTATATATATATTTTCCTCACAGCAACATTAAAGGTTTCAGAAACGCCAATATTTTCGATACAACGTACTGCATAATGTTTCCTCATGCATGCATTGCATAGGCATCGCTAAGGTGTATGTTTTCGTTGAGGACCCCTGCACAAACTACTATCGCAGCTAAAACTCAGGGCCCCAGATTAAGAACACACTTCCGTGGAGGCGGCCACGCCATCTGCCTGCCTCTGGAGGAAGTAGCAGCTACAGTAAATCAGCCCCTTTGATGTCAGCCAGGGATCCTGGGATGGCATTCGAGCTTGAGCTTGTGACCTGGTAACCATAGAGACATTAACCCATTGGAATTATTTTGTCCTATGCTTTTCATGCACGGAAGACGTTAAACGGAAAAAAAACGCTGTTCCTAATTCTTAGCGGCATCAAAGCAGACTTTGCTCCAGACCTTGTACTAAGTGGTGAAAAAATGATTTCTATGTGCGCTCTAAATATTTTCTTCAGTATTCCTTTTCTTTGAAAAAGAACAAGCGATATGTGGTTGAATGAATAATACAGTCTGACTTAGTTTGCACCAGTCATTCTTTTTTTTTTATTAAATCTTTTTAATATGCAGTTTCAGTTTGGGGTTTCTACTTCAAACTGTACTTGGATTTAAAAGGAACCTGTCTTGTATTGATTAATACATCATATGATTTTAAACCTTCACCGTTTTGTGCAACAGGCAATACACTATTACCTTGCTTCATCAAAGAAACCTATAATGATTTTGTATGAGTTACGCAATGCATATAGCTATGAGGATCACCTTGCTACTAGTTGACAAGCTGTGTGTATACAACAATAGCAGGATTATATATATATCTATTTTTTTTTAGCAAAAATACGCCGCACTCAGAAATCCTTCACTTCAGGTATTTAATTAAGTAAACAGAGCCAGTCTGTCACACCGACCTGTTTCGGCCACGCAGGGCATTTCTCACTGTTGGAGGACACTACTTTATAGCCTGATAACATTTCTTGCTAATAAAGAGATCAAAGAGGGGTTCTCAATACCAATCATTAAGAAAACAACTGAGATGCTAAAACTTACAAGAGCAGGTGGCACAGATAACTTATCAGCAGTAATAATAAAAACAGCTATTCCCCTTGGAACAACTTGCTCCACCTGCTTTTTCAAACAAATTCTCCTGAAAAGAGCTTCCTAGATTGCTGGAAGGGGCAGTCCCTCGAATCTGGGGTACACCTCCTCCACCTCTGGCCAAGTTCGACCCCCCGCCCCACGTATGGAGCTCTCCCTTCATTGTTTACCTCCTCTCTTTCATCACTTCTCCCTTACCCTCCCTCTATTTCATGCTAGAGGCTTCATGCGAGCCTCAGCTGGTGAAACTCTGCTTCTGTGCCACCCCTGACCTCTGCGTGGGGCTCTTTGCATGTGCGTGGGGCTCTTTGCATGTGTGTGGGGCTCTTTGCGTGTGTGTGGGGCTCTTTGCGTGTGTGTGGGGCTCTTTGCGTGTGTGTGGGGCTCTTTGCGTGTGTGTGTGTGTGGGGGGGGCTCTTGCGTGTGTGTGGGGGCTCTTGCGTATGTGTGTGGGGGGCTCTTGCGTGTGTGTGTTTGTGTGGGGGGCTCTTGCGTGTGTGTGTTTGTGTGGGGGGCTCTTGCGTGTGTGTGTGGGGGGCTCTGGTGTGTGAGGGGGGCTCTTGTGTGGTGTGTGTGGGGGGCTCGTGTGTGTGTGTGTGGGGGGCTCTTGTGTGGGTGTGTGTGTGCAAATGCAATACGTCTTGCATTTGCGACAGAGTAAGCTATTGGCATTGTAAATGAGAATGCCATTTATTTATCTGTTTTCAAAACCAACACATAAATAAAAAGTTTGTCATTTACAATGCCAATAGCTCAAACTTTTCCGAAGGCGAAACCGTTGCATTGTAAATGCTTGTTTAAATATCTTTAGGATTTCTGAATGATTCATCTCCCATTCGTGGGATTCTGATGCCTGCCTGCTCAGCCTGTCTGCTTTTACATTGTCTTCCCCGGAAGATGTAATGCCAGTAAGTTTATTTCCCTTGGAATTGTCCATCTCCATAGTTCTCGAGCTAGGGTTGATGGTGTCAATGATTGTGTTCCTCCTTGTTTGTTGATGTAAAACATGTAGTTGTATTGTCTGTTTGAATTAACACCCTCTTCCCGTAAAGCTCTTTCTGAAAGGCTTTTAAGGCTAGGAACACTGTTTTTAACTCCAGGAAGTTGATGTATTTTATCGCATCCTGGTGTGTCCACAATCCATTTACTTTGAGGTAGTTCATGTGCGCTCCCCACCCTAGTTGGGAAGCATCTGTTGTAATGGTTACTGTTGGAGTTGGCTGTGTGAAAAGTCTCCCCCGTGCTATGTTATTTCTATTCCACCATGCCATCTCCTGATGAACTGTTTGTGTGACAACCACTAGATCCTCCCAACTACCTGTTGCCTGTGACCATTGTTGTTGAATCCATTTCTGGAATGGTCTCACGTGTAGTCGAATGTTTAAATATCTTTAGGATTTCTGAATGATTCATCTCCCATTCGTGGGATTCTGATGCCTGCCTGCTCAGCCTGTCTGCTTTTACATTGTCTTCCCCGGAAGATGTAATGCCAGTAAGTTTATTTCCCTTGGAATTGTCCATCTCCATAGTTCTCGAGCTAGGGTTGATGGTGTCAATGATTGTGTTCCTCCTTGTTTGTTGATGTAAAACATGTAGTTGTATTGTCTGTTTGAATTAACACCCTCTTCCCGTAAAGCTCTTTCTGAAAGGCTTTTAAGGCTAGGAACACTGTTTTTAACTCCAGGAAGTTGATGTATTTTATCGCATCCTGGTGTGTCCACAATCCATTTACTTTGAGGTAGTTCATGTGCGCTCCCCACCCTAGTTGGGAAGCATCTGTTGTAATGGTTACTGTTGGAGTTGGCTGTGTGAAAAGTCTCCCCCGTGCTATGTTATTTCTATTCCACCATGCCATCTCCTGATGAACTGTTTGTGTGACAACCACTAGATCCTCCCAACTACCTGTTGCCTGTGACCATTGTTGTTGAATCCATTTCTGGAATGGTCTCACGTGTAGTCGAATGTTTGGGACTAGATGAAAGCATGAAGCCATCATCCCTAGCTGTTTGCCCACTGTCGGAGATTGCTCCTTGTGGTATAGATGTGTCTCCTTCAGTATCGCTAATGTCCTTTTTGTGCTTGGAAATACCTTTCCTAGTGTAGTGTTGATTTCTGCCCCTACGAATATCTTTACTTGTTCTGGTTCTATTGATGATATTTCCCAGTGTATTGAGAAACCGAGCTGGACCCATTCCTCTATGACTCTCTGTATGTGTTGTTTGCAAAGATTGCATGTGTTTGCTCTTACTAACCAGTCATCTAGGTATGGATAAACCTGTATCCCTTCCCTTCTTAGGTGGGCCGCTATTGCTGCTAGGCATTTTGAGGAGAATCTTGGTGCTGATTTTAGTCCGAATGCTAGCACCGTAAATTGGTAGTGTGTTCTGTTGATCACATATCTCAATAGGCCCTTGTGACTGCTGTTCATGGGGATGCGTCCTTTAAGTCTATAGTTGCCATGGAGTCCCCTTCCTGTATCTGAGGTATTACTTTTGTAAGGATGCCATCTTACATTTTTGAGTCTTTATGTACTTGTTTAGGAACCTTAAGTCTGGTATAGGTATTAAGGTTCCATCCACCTTTGGTATGAGGAAGTACGTGGAATACACTCCTTTGTTCTTTTCCTTGTATGATACCTTCTCTATGGCATTTTTGTTCAGAAGCTGTTGTGCTTCTTCGAGACAGCTCTCTTGCTGAATGAACCTTGTTCTTTGGGCTTTTTCTTGGCGGTTGTTTTGCAAGTTCTATGTAGTATCCATATTGTATTATGTTTAATATCCATTTGTCGGATGTACTTTTCTTCCACTCTTGGAAGAAGTTTCTTATCCTGCCTCCCACTGGTGTTACATGTTGGAAGCATTGTTTGTTCTTTGGGACAAGATCTTTTACTAGGTCTGCTTGTTATTGCACCTGCTGAGATCCTGCTTGAGTGTGCGTAAAATTTGCTGTGAAGTCGCACCTGCTGTCCCCCTCTTTGGGGTTGGCCTCTTCCTTGAGTGCGCCCTCGAAAGGATTGCCTTCCGTGTTGATATTGCCAGCCTTGTTGTTGTTGGCCCTGTAGCTGGCCCTTGCTTCCTCCTTGGTAACCTTGCTGAAATGTTTGGTGTGAGGCTACCGGCTACCCCTGGCAGCTGGTCTACGTGATGGTGTCCCCCACGCATGCCTCTGAATAGTAGTGCCACCATGGACCTTACAGTTTCATTTTCCTTCTTTAATTGATTTAATTTGTTGTCTACAGCTGTTCCGAATAGTTGTTCATCGTTGAACCGGGTGTTTGATATGTTGTTCTGTACCTACGGTTTGAAACCTGAAATTTTAAGCCAAGCGTGCCTTCTCTCTGTAACCCCGATCATCATTTCTCTGCTCAATGTTTCTGCAGCATCTGGGGCTGATTTTAAACATGTATTCGCCATGTTCTTCCCTTCTTCCACTAAGTGGCTTGCCCTTCTCTGGAATTGGTCTGGCAGATGTTTCAGTAGTTCACCTACTTCCTTCCAGTGCTGATATGCATGTCTATTGATCAATGCATTTGAATTTGCGATGCACCACTGAATTGCAGCACGTCTTATCTTCCAGTGAGATCAATTCTCTTGCTCTCTTTTTCTGGTGGTGGCTCCACATTAGTGGGTACATTAGCTCTCTTCCTCAGCCATGGAAGTTATCATAGAATCAGCTGGCACTGAACCCCTGATGTACATAGGGTCCATAGAAGAATGTTTGTATTTTTTAGGTTTCGCCTATTATCATTTGCTTGCGAATGTAATAGGCGAGAATTCAAGTGCTACAACGACTCGTCAAACCACTGCGGTTTTCTCACAGTGCATTGGAGTCACGTGACCACAAAAGTGGGTCACGTCACCACACAAGCACGCGCATCTCCCTAATCCGCCTGCCACACTTCTCCTCCCCTCGCTCGCATTCCCGCCCCCCCACCAGTCTCTCCCTCCCCCATCTGGCTTCCCTCCGCGCATCTCCCTACTCCGCCTGCCACACTTCTCCTCCCCTCGCTCGCATTCCCGCCCCCCCCCACTAGGCTCTCCCGCCCCCATCCGGCTTCCCTCCAACTGGTTCAGCTTTACATCATTTCCGTCAGTGAAGTCCTCTAGAAAGCACTTGGTTATGTTTGTGCACACCATGAAACGCATTTTAAAAACTGCTGTCGCTTTTTCTGTATAATTGTAATTCCTGAATATCTGTCTGTATAATAACAAGAGATCTCTTAACCGCATCGCTGCGGCGGTTATTTTTCCGCTGTGCGGCTTTTTTCCAAAAGCCGCGTTAGATGACGAGTTCAGCTCGTCATCCGCAGCGAAGGGGTTAACAAAGGGGTTTGAACAATGTCGAAGTCGTCCTTTCGGACAGTGACCGAGGTGTCCGGACTTGTTGACTCTGTCTGGTTAAATCTTTTAAGTGTCTTGTGTTTGTACACTGCTGCTATTTGAGGGACGACCCTTTGCTGATGTTCCGATCTCAGTGGCTAGTGCTTACAAGACCATGTATTTATTCCATTGTGTATGGATTTTCCGGGGTAGATGCTCAGAAGAATTGTGAAGTGATGCTATGTCTGTAAAGGTGCTTTTGAGAAAAACAATGCATTCCTGTACCTTAACGTTCTAACCACACAACAAACATTGCTCCAGTTGGAACTATATATTTCCATCTAGTACTTATGAAATGTGTTCTTTTTTCCATAGTCGTCTCTATTCTAAATTAGACTTTGTTCTTGAGTTGTGATGCAGCGCTTTATAAATATTATGGGATTCCAAATGTGAGATGAGCAAACTGGAACTTAAAGTCTAAGAGGTTTCACTGGCTGCTCTCCTTGTCTACGAGAGATTCTCGGTGGGCCTAGGAAGGGGCAGTTTGCAATGTGCATGCATAAATTTGGACATGTGGGTATTTTTGCATCAACTGTTTATTTGGGTGCATTGAAATTCGTCTTGAGTGCAGGTTATAATCTGTTGTACAGTACCATCTGATCAGATTCACATTAAAACAAGTTTTGCACGTGTTTGTGGATTTCTATGAAAGCTGAAAAGTGCAAGATGTATGCATACTTTGTGGTTAGTCCAGAGGCTCAACAATGTCGACCTCCCATCATGCCCTGAACAAAACTGTGTCTACCCTGAAGTGAAACATGAGCCTGCCTCCTTTACGCTGTAATAGCTTGTTTCACTGTCTCAGCCTTTTCATACATCTGTTTGGGCGTTACGTGGAACTACGTGCGGATTGTTTCCTTTTGGATGTGTCATAAGTTTAATTTAATTAGTTTTCCCTCTTGCAAGCGTGTAGTAGTGTCTGCTTGAAGACATAACGGTTTAGGAGTACTAGACTTGTTTAATTGCTGTTCAGATACTTTAGTCCCCCTTTTTTTTTTTAACCAGCTTTAGAATTTCTTGTACCCGACGTCAGTGAGTTCTTGCTAATTGGCTTTAGCGTTAAATGCAGATGGGTTGAGTTTGCTGTGGCTGTCAGGAGCACCCCGGGGCACGCTAACAACCAGGCTGTCCTGACAGCTCTGCCTGACTGGAGGTCAGCAGGAGCCTGTCGCAATGCTTCTCAGGTGGCATGGAGGCAGCGGCCTTCCCAATAATGGAACTCCCTTGCTCACCGACCCGTAGCTTTGTTGAAACACAATTCACAAGGTTCTCATCGAGCATGTGCAAAAAACAACCAACAAGCACTGGCATTGTCAATAGGTTTCGCATTTTGAAAGTTGTAGCTATTAGTTTTGTAAATGACATTTTATATTTATATATTGTTATTGACAATGCCAATAACGATATATAAATATAAAATGTCATTTACAAAACCAATAGCTCCAACTTTCCAAATGCGAAACCTATTGGCAACGCCAGTGCTTGTTTTTACCCTTGGTGTCACAGCCTTGCATGTAGCAGGCTCTTTAAAGGCTCCCTTGCCCTAGTCCAGCACACTTGGTAGCATGGGAAGGAATTGACTCCTTGTTTGTGTAGGCAGCAAGGTCTCTAGGAGTGGGATCACTGACATAATATCGAATACAAAAATATAGACTTACCAAAATGTAGATGATAAAATATAGAATGCAAAAATATCGAATTCCTACCTAAAAACAGGTAAGTACAAACATATTGAATCAAAAATATTGTTGTAAAAAATATAGTCAAAATATCGATTTTTTTAAAATGTCTTAAGAGTAATTTGAAATAATGAAATAATAAATATAATTACTAACATACTTAAAAATACTTAAATAACCTTAAAATTATTAAATAATTAATTTAAGTTATAACAAAACAATTTTATTTATATATATATATATATATATATATATATATATATATATATATATATATATATATATATATATATATATATATATATATATATATATACGTAATATTAATAAAAAATATACAATATTTTTACCATAGGACAGCGGAAGGGTAACATTTACTATTACCACTCCAGTGAGTTCAACAGTAGGGAAAACGTTGGATAGAGTAGGGGTAACAATTACTATTCCCACTCCAGTGAGTGCAACAGTAGGGAAAGCATTGGATAGCGGGAGGGTAAAAATTACTATTCCCACTCCAGAGTGCAACAGTAGGGAAAGCGTTGGATAGCGTAGGGGTAAAAAATATTATTCCCACTCCAGAGAGTGCAACAGTAGGGAAAATGTTGGATAGAGTAGGGGTAAAAATTACTATTCCCAATCCAGAGTGTGCAACAGAAGGGAAAGCGTTGGATAGCGTAGGGGTAAAAATTACTATTTCCACTCCAGCGAGTTTAACAGTAGGGAAATAAATGATTTAATATATTAATAAAAATAAATTAAATATCAATGCCAATAAAAAAATAATTAAACTTAATTACCAATTTAATATTATATAATAATTAATTAGAAATACAAATAAATATTAGTTATTAAATTAATTACCTATTCATAATAATTGACTAATTTTCAATAACAAAAACGAATAATAACAATTAATACCAATTAATAATTAATTAACAGTAAATTAATTGTCATTACACAAAAAGTATTTTTAATATGTAATTAATTACAATTAAATTACTTCGCACCCTATTCCCCTATATGCCCACAACGGAAAATAAATTAATACAATTAACATAATTATCACTGTAATTAATTAATCAATTAATAAAAATTAATTGCCAATTAAAAATTAATTAACAATAAATTCAAAATAAATACCAATAAATAAATAAAAATATTAAATTAATTACAATTAAATTACTTCCCACCCTATTCCCCTTTAAACCCACAACCCGCTACAGAACTAAAACGCAAAATTAAATTAAAAATAATTAATAATTTCTATAAATTAATATTTAATTTAATATAATTAAATTACTTCCCACCCTATTCCCCTATAAACCCACTACAGAATTAGATTACGCAAAAATTAAAACACATAAAATTCATTACTTAAAATAAATTACAAAAATAATATACACTTTTCACACATATACTAACATACAAAACACTTAAAAAAATTCGATATTATTAAAAATTCGATATATTTTAATGCCTTTATGACTTTCTATATTTTGAAAATCAATATTATATTACTTACCTTCAATTCGATATTTTTCACCATTATATTGGGTCCATTCGATATTTCGTCCATTCTATATTTTAACTTCGATATTATGGCTATTCTATATTTTGAATTCGATATTATGTCTAGTTATCCCCAAGGTCATCAGGTAGTGAGGGCCTCGAGGTGTATGAGTCAACCCTTCTTCTGGTGAATTGGCGTTGAGATCTTGCCACTGCAGGTCTTGCGTTTTCCGAGGTCCCCGAACGGTGATAGTTTTGGTCCTCTTCTTCTCCCTTGGTCTCGCAGTAGTGCTCTTCTTCCTCCTGTTCCTCAACCGGTTCTGGCGTTGTAGGTATCTTTAGTTCTTCGAAGTATTTTCCGGACCAAACGATTAGATGGCGGAATAATGCACAGCCTAGTGAATCCAGAAAAGATTCACGCTACAAAACTAAAATATTGTAATGAAAAAAAAACTATTGCATTCTATGTACCATGCTTCTATGAGATAAACAATGTCATGTATCATGATTAAATGTACTTTTGAGACATAAAATAGTCCCTTAAGCACTGCAAACCAAGTACCACATAAGAAGCGGAATAGTACACCAATCGGTGAATAGCATAAGGTGAGAAAAAAATAATGTTCTATGTAGACTTGTAGGCCACTCTGCATATTTGAAAGAATCTGTGACAATAGGTCTAAAATAGCTGTGATGGCAAGCCAGACCTAATAACGGACCATTTTAGCTGTCAAACTTAGTACTCCACTTACTAAAGGGGAAGAATTGCAAGGGGCAGAGAAATAGAGAATGCACATCATCATTTTCCACATGCCATACATATGCCAACTCTTCTTTTGACCTGTGCCAATATATAGCAAGTTCTTAGGAGCAATTTTAGCCACATAACATCTGAAAATCAAAAAACTCGCTAGTGATTTTTAATAATGAAACTTTCAGAAAATGAGGATCGCGGATGGTAGCATTGATTGCTGTGATTAAGAATACACTCAGCTGCAACGAACTTCTTGAATACCAACCATAGCAGACATGAAAAATAGGAACATATTACAAGTTCAAAAATGGGCACTTACCAACAATTAAACACAGAAGCTCAAGCCAACTGATCTTAACAAAGAGAGAAACCTCAAATCTAAGCCAGCGCTGAAACTACCACAAAGCTTCTGGAACTGTAGACAATGGATAGGAAAGCAGACCAAGAACTCTGGTACAGAAATGTTGTACTCAAACACAAGCCATCAACAATATGTCCGCCATCTTGCCTTGATACCAAGCTCCAAAACAAATAACATGGAAGTAATCCTGCAACTGAACTGCAAGCATTGCATGCTGTTTCTGTGCCATTACATTCAGAAAATGACATAAGTCTCCTTGGGAGTTCACCACTGTACAGATTCTACCCACTAGGTGGACTGTCCTAAACCACCAGCCAAATTAGAAGAAAAGAACAGACAAACAGCAAAGCACTTACCCCAGCAGTGCTGTCTGTCTTCCGACAAACACAAGTTTTTTAGATAACGGTGAGGAGAGGAGGGCAAGTACTGCTGGACCGCAGGTACATACACTGTAGTGGAGGGCCCTCTAGACACTTAGGGACCCAATAGGATGTCTGGCAATGCGGCAGGCACTGCGCGGTGCCTTCCGCTTTGTGTATGCAAATGCATACATGCATTTTTAGCATTGTGGCAGGCGGTGCTGAGAGCACCGCCCGCCACAATGTTAGAAATGCAGGATGCGCCCGCCACTGTGACGGAAGCATCCTAATACCCCTCACAGGAACCCCGCCCTTATGGCGGGCGGTCCCATTATCCCATGGGATGGCGGGCGGACTAAGTCCGCCCGTCATCCTAATGACCCCCTTAACGTCAAAGTCACCAAAGCACTTCAACCAAGTATATCGCCCAAAAAAAGTAAAGGTCTTGACTGTGTTCTGTTGCGCAATGAAAAAATTAATTTTTTTGTATCAATATTTTTCTTTGCGTTTTCTCATATTTCTTGTACTACAATTCTTCAGATGCAGTATATGCTTCTTCTGCGTCTCCTAAACCAGTCCCAGCAGTGTAAGACCCACTTATTCTCTCTTCCCTTCGGCTGCAGAATATTTTCATGAACTGATCGAGAACTGAGGATACAGAGAGATTTCTTACCTGGGAGTCCGGGCAGACCTTGCTCACCAGGGGACCCTGGAAGCCCATCGTTGCCTGGACGTCCACTGGTTCCAATCTCTGATCTTCCCGGGTCACCTCTCTCTCCCTTGACCCCTGTAAGACCTGGGAATCCCTGTGTGCCAGGAGGACCTTTATAAAGAGACATATAAAAGATTCTGAAATTGATTGCGCTGATTCATTTTCATTATTCACCGAATTTTGGTATTTAACCAATTGCTTTAAATTTCCCTTACAAATAACAAGCATTGGCCTAGACGAAATGTCTCGCCTTTGGTACATACTGGCTTTGCCAATGGTATGGCTAAGGCATTTAGGTGGGACCTAAAATATGTTTGTTATTTTTAAGCACACCTCCTTTGGTTTTTAAGAAACACATTTTCGAATTGCAAGGTTAAAATCATGATGTGAATGACTTACAATAATGTCAACCTACTCCGGGCAGAAAGTAATGGGCTGCAAAGCGGTCAGAGGGAATGAACTTCATATGGGCAATACATCAGTTAATCTATGGGAATTGAGAAGATAGGGACTTACATTAACTTGCATGGTGTGACTGAACAGTTCCACTTAGATTCATAATAAGGTCTTTGGAATTAGTGAGACGAGCATGGCAGTGCTGTGGGAGACAGCCAGTCACAGCAAGGAAGGGAGCACTTCCACCCAGCTACATACTTAATTGATGTTGCCACACTATCACCTAAGCAGTAATATCTAAGTTTTGTAGGTATGGCAAACAACCTCTTACAGGGGACATCTTAACTCTGAAAAATAAACATAAAACATGTTTTCTTTACTGTTAACGTTTTAACTTTGGCATGATTCGCCAGTTAAAAGTTCTTCCATTATATCTTGTTTCTGATAGGCCCTTGTATTGCTATTCTAGGGTATAAAAGCAGCTTTCAAACTCTAAAGCATGAAATGACATCGAGGAAAAACAGGAGCTGCAGTGCGAGACACAACGGTGTGAAGTGAGACGAGTCCATTTGTGTTCACTTTCAACCAAACAAAAATGCAAATATTTACTTTAAAGGGCATACTAACTGCACATCCTGTCCTACTCACTACCCGTTTCAGGATGTAAAGGCAGTGCTTGAAAAGGAAGACAGGCTATATAACCTCTATAAATGCTTCCAAACACGAATAGAAATATTTTTTCACTTGGAAGTCCGGTATAAGCTTCCTTCTTGAATGACCAGAAGTCCCTCCACAGTATTAAACAATATTTCATACGCCCCAGAACCAACTAACAGTTTGAAAAAATAAAGGTCACACACATGCAGAGGTTTCTGTGAAGGCTGCTTCATGTAACCTATTCAAGGTCAATGCAAAAATATGTTTCACCTGAGAGAAGTACCCCTTCAAATGGAGTATGCAGCCATAAAAAGGCCACATGTTAAAGCCGCAGGCAATGTGGTCTAGTGGCTAAATTGCCAACTGGAACGAGGGAACAGGAGCCCTAATCTGCCATCCATTCTTGGCCAAATTGTGTGACCTTCACCGCATCACAGCTTCTCTAAAATGCTTACTTTGCTTTTATGACAAATCTTACACCTCCATTACACAGGTCCCATCAGCAGTTAAAAAGCTGAGATTTGCATATTTAACTTCCTTCTGTGGCACCAAGAGCAAGCACCTGCAGATGCTGAAACAAGCCTCCAGAACTGGCGCCAGTGAAACCACTTTCTCTTCTTTGGTTTGAGGGTGACTATTACATGGCAAACTGCATTTTTATGAAACGAGACGCAAAATATAGGTCTTACCTGGAATGCCAGCTGGGTAGCCAGGTGGGCCAGGCGGTCCAGGCGGCCCACTAAATCCGTCATCTCCAAAAGGGCCTTTGAGCCCTGGATATCCAGGATCACCAGGGGGACCTAAAGACAGCACAGATATTAAGCACACAGGCCAGGAAGTATCACGTAGTTCACAAAATGTAGTGAGAGTGACAGTGCTAAAATACAGATAATACGAACGCAACATTTTTAGGTCCGCATTGGACAAGACCTTTTGTATTTGCTAAAAATGATATGCTATACGTAGAGGGGCTTCCGGTCGGCCCTTCATCCATTGGTCTGCTGCAGTGTCACTCATCAAATCAATTCAACTTTATTCGGTTAAAAACAGATAACCATAAAAGTACACATAAAACTTCATCAATCAAATGTGCAGAAGTACTGTATAAATAAGAAATCGACACAGCTAAAAATGAATATAGGCGTTTCGCGGTGGTACATGGGAGTAAAGAGTCCGCGACAAAGCATTTGATGTTGTATGGCGAGCACATTGCATCCTCTAGAACTAAAACCCAATCACTGTGTACCAAAACTAACCAGACCTTTAGATTTGGCTTTAAAGTAAAAAGAGACTTTATTTAGGGCTCGAGTCGGGGTACCACTTATTTTACCGGGAGCTCGATAACTGGAGCAAATGGAGCCACACATTCACTCTTTGGCCTCTCTGGGGCGAGATCGGAGCTCATTCAGAACGCTGCTCACGAGCTGGCTTCTCTGATGCAATCGCATCTAAGGGTGAGCGAGGGGAGGCAATGAGTCTGATGGTACAAGCCACCTTTCGGGAAATTACTTCCTCTCGTGACGTCAGCGTCCCCCCACTTCTTTTTTTAGGACTTGTGCCCTGACTTTATTGCTGCTGAAAAATACACCCACAGGATAACTCTGGCTAAAGTGCTCAAAATTAAATTAAATAAAGTGTTATCACTGAGGGGTGGGATTGGGAAAACATTTCTGTTCTTTAAGGGAACTGGACACCTTGGCCCCCATTAGGATGGCTGGCAGACTTTGCCCGCCCCCCACCCTTGCAAAAAACTGGATCGCTCGCGAGCTGAGCGGCGGTCCCGCACTGGACATTGGGATGCGCCCGCCACAGTGGTACCCCAGGTACCTCCATGTGCACCCCCCCACCTTCACCATGGAAGCCTGCAAGGGGCCCCCGAGGTGAAGACCGCATGCCTTTCCGTGGCGGCAATGGGCATCAGATCGGGCCCATTGTAATATGGCTGGCGGTGTCAAACTGACACCGCCACCATATTGAACCTTTTCCGCCCCGGCCGCAAGGTGACCAGGGCGGTAAAGCGGCGGATGGTCTTTCCGTCTGCCGCGGTCCCCCCCGCCATACTTATAACGCGGGGGGCATTGAGGAGAGGATGTCGGGTGGATTGCCCCCGCCAGGCCGGTGTTGGCTACCGGGCAATCCGCCCGAAATCCTAATGGGCCCCCTTGTTTTTAAATTGTTTTTGTGAATATCAGATCTAATGCCCAATCCCGATGGATTATTTATTGTTCCCAATGCAAGGTAAATGATTTTAGTAGTTGTAGTGTAAATGACCTGTATTAATCTAGGCGATACCATTTTTAAATGAAACATCATTTGGGAATGGTCCTCTGCTACAGTAAGTGGTGGTTTTCAAAGTCTGTGTGCAGTGTGTAAAAACATGATTTTTCCAGGTCATTACATGTCTGCAAATCTCTTGTCCGTCAATCGATAATTAATAAATCAACTGGTAGAGATATCTAGTAGGGTAAATTGCAACTTTATTTAAGTACTGCTGTATATTCTTTAATTAATATTTTTATGCCAGGAGTCTTCTATCCCGATGACTTTTTTGAATCCAGTGGTGGCTGTAGGTATTCCTGTGTCTTCCAATGTCGCCAGGTCTAGTTAATCTCTTGGGGCCCGATGTAGGTAAATCTCATTTACCGACTCTAGAATACCGAATTTTACCGATTCGGTATTCTAGATTCGGTAAATGAGATGTATGAAATAATTTGGTAATTTTCACCGAATCGGTATGATTTGGTAATTACCGAATCGGTATTTTCCGATTCGGTAATTGCCATTGATTCCTATGGGCCTTGAGGCCCATAGGAATCAATGGCAATTACCGAATCGGTAAATACTGATTCGGTAAAATTACTGAATTGTCAATGGGGACAGCGTGTCACTTTGACACCCTGTTGCACCCCTGATTCTGGCTTGTGTGCCATGCCCTTAGGGCATGTATGTGTGCCACTTGGCACAGGTGTACATGCACAGATGTGCATGTACACAGGAATTCGTTATTTACCACAAAATAGTATTTGGTGGTAAATAACGATTTCTTAAGGGACTGTGGCACTGTTTTCAGGGCCACCTACATCTAGATTTACCGATTCAGTAAATTTACTGATTCGGTATTTTACCGAATTGGTAAATTTACAGATTCAGTAAATTTTAGGCCCCCTACATATCAAAAACCAAATACCGGTTGGTAACGGCCGAAATCGGCCGTTACCGACCGGTATTTGGTGTCCTACATCTGGCCCTTGGTCTTTTATTTCCTGTTCTAGAGGGATATTACATTACTGCCTCGCCTCACTCAAAGATTTAATGTTCTGCAGAACTGGTGCAGTTTCAGCCTTGAGACATCTATTAGGACTTCCTAATAGATGACCAAGATAGCTTTCAAACTCTTCCGTAATTAAAGATTTTTGGTTATTAAATTGGTTACAGGATTAGAGCCTGATCGATTTCAGAAGTTAGATTGAGGGTCTTGACATTAGTCTTATTGGCGTCTCTTTCTTTTGGCCCAGAAGGCATTTATTCACTTGTAAATTTGTAAATCATTTGTAAAGTTTTTGTTTATCTGTTTATGCTTCAATGTCAATAGTGATGAATGTCTTGGAGTCGGCTTTTATAAGCTCTGAAGACCTATTATTTTTAAGGATTGTTTACTTACGGTGTTTTGACACTGATAAAATGTCTTTCATGGCAGAATCTGGAAAAGTCAGCACATTTTTTTCTCTGTGCTTTCTAGCCTGTCTGAGCAGTCGTCTTTAGAGGACGAACCTATGTCTTGCCTGGTTAGCTCCATAGCCTACACTACAAATGAACAGTTTTTGGGGCCATTGCATAATATGTCCAATATTGTATTTCCATGATTTGTTTAATGTTGTAGGAGTAAATTATGATCACTCTTACAACTCTCCAACTTATAATTGCAATGGAAGCATGTATTACAAACTATAGGTTCATCTTTTGCCGCACATTTTCTCTGCTGCTTTGGAAAACAATTGGACCAGCAGGGGTAGGGAATTAAATAAAATATCCACATGTCCATGGGGCAGGTTGCTTCATAAATCTACTTGTCCTATAACAAAATCCATTTGTCCCTTTTGTGCCATGTAATGCAGCGACAAATTATGGCAGCAATCTCATTATATAAGAGCTCTGATTATGCCAGGGCTCCTTCCGTAGTAGGGTTTGAAAACTAGCAATTCCCTTATGTTGCCACGTTTCCGCAGATCTACATACTGGGGCTGAAGGTAATGACAAGAAAGAGTCCCAGGGTGAGAATGCTCTTTTGAGTCTGTGCAAACCTACTAACTTGCATTGAGTTTTCACCAACTCTTGTCTTATCTTTTCCTGTACTGAGAAAGGTTGTATATTTTCTCCTGACAATGTCAGACATAAAACTTCTTCCAGGGTTGGGAAAAAAGTGGCTGGAGGGAAAGTAAACTTGCAAACACTCAGATTTTTGCATGAGAAAATGTACACTTGCATATTTGCTCATGCTAAAATGCTGTTCACAAATATTTTCTAGGAGTACTATTTCTTGGCCGACTTCTTTATAAAGTCTTGTGAATTCACGAAAGTCATATATCTGCACTTAATCCAAGGGCATTGGTGCACTTTATTTAATAACTGGGCCCTTAATTAGGTCTAGCGTTAATCATGACTGTTTGTGTTTATTACAGTTTTGTCTCTCTCCCTCTGTCTATAGGCTAGCTTCATTGTGAGTGACAGCATTCTGTTCTTTCACAAGGAGCATATCGACACACAGTCGTTTTGTTCAGTGCCAGGAACTACTGTGCAATATGTGCTTTATGAGACCAAAACTATTTTTGCTTTTGCCAATCTTTGTTATAATGGTGAGGGCCCGGCAGCTCCCACACCAATAAGGAAACAAAGTCCTGGGCACACATCAAAATAATTCTACAGTGTAATTGTATCAACACAGTTCGATCATTGAACAAATGCCAGTTGTCCTGGTGAATGGAGAATGGAGAATAGCTTTGTCTTTATTCCATTTTTCATTGTGCAAAATATGAGAAACCAGCCAACACGTGTTTTGTGGCATATGGAATATAATTCCGCCACGTCCTCAGGGCTGTGCGATGAAGAAAATAGCCTTGGTTATCGCTCCACCGGTGATATTTCGGACCCGGCTGCCCTAATAACAGGATCACCATTATCATGGTGCATCCTTCACTGAACAGTCCATTATTATGGGACTTTATCTTGAACAGCTGGGTGGGAAATATCACCGGCGGAGCGATAAACAAGAGTTTTTTCTTCATCGCACAGCCCTGAGGCAGTCTCTGAATTATTTTCCAAATGCGACGTAACAATTGTTGGCTGGTTTCTCGTATTTTGCCCAAATGGAAAATGGAATAAGGACAAAGATATTATCCATTCACCAGGACAACTGACCTTTGTTCAATGATCGAACTGTGTTGATACAATTACACTATATAATTATGTTGATGTGTGCCCAGGACTTTGTTTCATTTGTAACAGTGTAGGTTTTTCCTACACGATTCCAAGGGGTTAAAGGGCTTATCCTCTTACCTGGTTGTACCATACATCGCTGAGCTTATTTACATTTGCGTTTATAGAGCTGAGCGCCATACTTCATAGTTACTAAAAACCCTGCATTCAGATAACCCACACTAATAAGGTTTTATGAAAACCATCCAAAACAAGTCACGCATTGACAAAACCAAAAGGCTGACCAACAATTTCAGACCTACTGGCTTTACCAATGGTTGTTTATTTTTATGTTTCCCATAATCTTATTAGAACTGGTTACACCGATTTCTATCAGGAATTTGTTTGGGAAATACTTGCGTACATCAACACATTTTAATAAATGATGCTGCAAAGAAATGATACCTACATTTTTTCTGTAGTTTAGCTAACTGTTTTTGCATTTTGTTTGTGAACATTTTATTTTGAAAGCAAAGTATCATCAATCTTGCTCTCAAGCTTCTGAAAATATTTGCATCCATCCAGAGAGCATTCTGGGAGCCTTACACATAGCCTCATATTGCTAAACATTGCATACATGTGTACTCATTTTTATACACTAATCACTGTCAGTAGTGCAGTCTGAGCTTACAACATTTACTTAGCCCGTTCACCCAAATAATAAAGCCTTTGCATTAATGAACCATAAATACTAGTTTGAACGGCATTAAAACATGGACACAAATATTACCTTAACTACAGGCAATGCCTTTCCCTTAATGCAGTACTAAAAACTGGCAGCCAAAGGGTTTGTATTGTAGGGGGTTGGGCCTTCTTGTCACAAGGACAAAATACACATGAAAACTTGTTGCCCTTGACCCCAAACAATATGTTCTGGGCATTGGGCTAAAGGAATTCAACATCCCTGGACCTTAAATATTCATTCTCCATCCTAGAACGTGTATGGCTGGAAAGAGCAAGAACAATCTTGCTTTTTAAATGTCATCCAATGCCATATCCTATATGTTCTTAATGCCGTGAGGTCTGATCACGTTCTCCTTGCATACATCTGGTTATTGTTAACTCATCCTGAATTCAGAACTTCTACGTATCGCATTGTAATGCTTCTGAAGCCACAGGCAGAAAAATATTCTAAAGATGGTGGCTATATATTCTTTTCAAAATAATTGTATATGCTTCAAAGAGTGATACACTTGGGCTGGCGCAGAGTTTAGCCACACGTTTGGTGTCTGATACATTTGTCATTCTGGTAGAGCCACAATGATCGGGGCATTACTTTTTCCTAGTCCCAGTAGTTTTGTTTTAGAGCTGATTTCTATAAATGAATATTTCCGGCTATCTCGGCCCAGATTTAACTCTTTAATGGAGTTGATCTCTTGGCATTGGTCTGGTTCTGCTTAGCTTTACTACACACTGATCAAAAAACGTAGTTATGAACTCTGCTGCTCTCTTTCTAGACTTTTCAGATGGTACCCCAACAAATTATTAATGACTGTGCCTAGATCAATGTGGAAATGAATGTCCTTCACCCGCCAGCGTTTCTGGGGCCATTGGTTGAGATGTGACTGACTCTGCACAAGCAACATTTCAGAAGGACTCGTCTTTTTGGAAATCACAAGATGTTTAGTACAAAATGTAATACATAGTGTACTTGACTGGCGTGTAATAGAATACAATTATTGCAGAACTAAAAATATGTAGTAAGTAAAGTGACATGTGCTAAACACTTCTTTCATGGCGCCGCTGCATGGTTTCAACTGGGCTTCCTTGTGTACTGATGTGCGAAAGCCATCAATTGGACCAGGAGATCTACTGTTTGAAAGAGCCTATAATTTTGTTGGTGTGTGTTTGTACGTGGTTAGTTGAAAGCGCTTTTACGATGTTAACTTTCAAAATTGATTAGGCAGGTTAGTGTGAAGGTAAAATTAGTTTGATCTGTGGTGTTCTGTGTATTTGACTATGTGCACCAAATGATTTTCTGTCGTTCCCTAGATTTGGCAGAGATCGGTTTTCCCATGCTCCGCGACAGCATAGTGCTTCTTCTATAGGCCAAGTCATCTGATGTACTGCTGTTCTTGTGGTGGTGTGCTATGAACCAGCTGGAGTAAGGCAGGCATCAGTGGCAAGAATAAGCGTGTATAAATAAAGTCAGAGACAAAACCTGAGACAATAAGTGTTGGGAGGCCACAACAGAGAGTCGCAATATGAACAGTAGATACAGAGAATATATTTATTAATTGAAATAGGCTTTAAAGAATTGCTAACAACATTAGCATTAATGTTGCATCAGTTCTGATATCAAAGATAGAAATTATAATGTTTGATAAATTCAGCAAAAGATCAATAACATTCTTTCTAATTCACAAACCACTGTCAGTCAAACAAGTATAGTAGAGAAATATCCAGTGGAGTAAAACTTCAAGATGCACAAAAAGGTATGCAGACTTTGGCCTGGTGATATTATGCCAATGGACATTTGCCTCCTGCACTGCAGCTGCAGTTGTAGGTGGCGAAATACCTTTGGACAGAACGGGGATGGCACCGGGGGCCTACAACAACAACAAAAAATCAGCGGGGCAAAGACCGCTGTCCAGAGCGTGTTGTTGTGTACTCTGACAAAATGTCCACAAATCACGTTCAGGCAAATACAAAAACAATAAATAATTTAAAATGCACCTGTGATAAATCCATTGTCTTCCTCGTAGAAGGTAGGTGGACCTGATGGGCCAGGGTCTCCTCGGTCACCCTGAAACACAGAATGTGAACATGTTCTAACGAAGTGCACAACATGAACACGTAGTGATGCTGTAGGACATGAGTAATATGGATTGTATCACAGTATATGGTGATCAGAAATACAAATCCAAAAGCTCTTGATTATTTCATTATACTATATGGAAGACTGCGAGAATTTTTTTTTATATATAACTAGCACTGACAAAACCAACAAGGGGAAGCAACAGGAAGAGCGCAGATGGGCATTAAGCGAGGAAAGCCATGTTCTCCTGCAGACTGCTGAAAGGCAAGGCAAAACCAAGAATGGGAAGGAAAGCCACTGTATCTGGAGCACCGAATCCAGGCAAGAAAGCCATCCAATCGTGATCAAGGGGTTGATCCAAAGCCCACTCTAAGGATTGTATTGTAGAAAACAGGTCTTCCACAAAACAAAACTAAAGCTGCCTGTAGGCAAGAACTAAAAACATGTAGCACATTTATAAATTAAAGTCTGGTTAGAACATCCCCAGCCAACTGCAATATGAAAATGACGCAGCCACGACACAATGACTATTCCAGACCACAAGGCAATGTCAAATTCAGACTAACAACTGATGCTGAATGAAATGTATCAGGCCCCTTTCCCTTTTTTCGTTTCTGGACAACTTTCCATGGTCAAGGAAAGATTTCTGGCAGTGCAATCAATTTCGCACTGTTAGAGTGCATTACGCTAAAGCCAGAACCTCAGTTATGACACTCTGCTAGTTGCAACAATTTGTAAAGTAACGTACATCAAACTGCTCAAATGTATCTTTAAACAAATTCCAAGATTCATTATTTTTTTTCATATGAAATAATCCAACTCCATTCTACATTTCATAAATCATACTATCTCTACTTACAGTGCACGTTGGTACAGTGCCTCTTTGCCGGGAATTTGGTGCAGTAGGACAGTCCTTCTTCCAGTCCAGTCGAGATCTAAGTTTTGAGTTACAAGGGTGCCCTATTTATGCTCACAAACGCATTCAGGGTAGGATGCAGTTGGTAGCCAATGGGCTGCAAGGTTCCCTCCCTCCTGATGGACACTTCCTGGAAAGTGTGACATCTAGCTATCCCACGATGCACCATCCTGCCCACTCCCAACATGGCAGAGGCTCTCTCTTGGTCTCCAGAGCGCCCTAGCCCAACCAGGAGGTGAAGCTACCAAGGGGGTCACATGCATCTGGAAACCCAGATTGACAACTGGATTCCTCTTTTCTGCCCCTAGTGCCAGCGTGTCTGTCTAAGCAATAGATAATCCCCTCTCCCAAGTGCTTCAAAGGCGGATTCAGCTTTGAAGCTCACCTTTTGGACCAAAATCTGCCTGGCTTTCTGAGCAGGCTCCTATTGTCTCCTGTCCTGGGAGTCGTTAGCACATCTCCCCAGGAGGGCAAACACCTATATGCAGGGCAGTCCCCGAGTACAACAGTAAACAGGCATTGGAAACCTTGGGCAACTAAAGTGACAACTTCTGAAGTTGCACTTTGTTCACCAGTGACATTACATTTTATTTAAGCTTTAATTTGGATTTAATGGACTGATTCTTTTGACACCTTAAATCACCAAATTTAGTAGTCCCATTCAGAAGTGGTAATGAGGCTACAAGCCTTTCCACAGCAAAAACAACAATTTAGGGATTTTACTGCTGGAACATGTAAAAGTACATGTTCCATTTTTTAACATCCAGCACCATGCCTAAATGCTCATTTGGCCAGCATTACTTGTGACTTACATACATTAAGGGAGGTTTGGGCTTCGCCATTATTTTAAATGGAAAGTCGAGTTAGCAGTTTTAAACTACCCTTGCAGTCTGCAGTGGTAGACTGTGAGCCGTGTTTTACCTTAAGCCTTTCAGGGTGGCACAATCAAATGCTGCAGTCCTGGGGAACACTCTAACCTATAGGTCCTGGGTACCCCTTGTACTATATACTAGGGACTTACTATTAAGGTAGGCTATGCCAATTGGGGACATGCCAATTAAACATGCACCATGAAGTATTCCCAGGCCACAGCTGAAATAATAGTGGGTGTTGAGCCAGGATAGGTTAGCAAAATAGCTCTCAAACATTATCAGGATTTCCATATTTGACGGCACGCTCCACCTTTGAACATCTTCAGAGTGAACCTCTTTGAGAAGCATCCCTACTTCCTAGATATGGAAGTCCATCACTTGAGCATGCTCCCCCCTAGACTGAATGATACTTCCAGGGCGGGCCGGCTAGTCTCCACACTGCTATGGGGTCAGATGCTGGGACATCACTTGGGAGCCGGTCATACTAGTTCTGGTATCCGAGACATCTAGCTCTGAGTGAAATGAGGTATTGCCTGCAGTGAGTGAAGAGCCCAATTGGGCTGGCCAGCAGAAACCTTGCAATTGTCCTCTCACATGCTCTGCACAGTATACAGAAGTGAACGGAGGTTTTACTTGAGCATATTGATGTGAAGGATAAGTACTGTGAGAGAAACAAGATTCTAAGTGTTGAGAGGAGTTATTTAGTGCCATGAAGTTGAATTGTTTTTCATCACCTTAAAGCCTAAAGTGCATTTGTTTTCAATCGCTTTAGAACAGGGAAGAGTAGAGACGTTGTTCAGAAAAACACCCAAACATCAGCCTCTGTTGCTGGTCCATTTCTTTATGCTTCAGTTTTACATGAGGAGCAAATCTGGTGAAGCCGCCAAGAGGACACATATTTAGGAACACAATTTTTACAGGCGATTTCTGTAGGAAAATCTTCCGTTTGTTCGCCATGTAAACTGTTAGGTAAAAAGCTTAAGGATGAATATCCCAACTAGGCTAATATTTTAGGTCTAGCTTGACAGCGCAGCTGTCTTCAAGACCTATTATTGCTAATTCTTCGAAATATACATAGAGCGGACTTTGGTTCCACCTAAAAGAGTATTTCTTGTTCTCAACCTACTACTGGCCGTACGGTTTATCACTGGGAAGTGCATCCATTAAAATAAAGGAGGGGCTATTTTTCCTTTTGAAAAGTACACCTAATCATCACACTGTTTGTCACATTCAGTTTTTTTTATCTCTTAAATGCATTCTATATAGAAAGAAATGCCTTTTGCTACTTTTTTGAAGTATTGTAAAAGCCAACGGGTCTGGCTTTAATACGTTAATCAGCTTTTGTGCATAAAGTGCATACAAGCAGCATTTGTGCATGAAGGTATTTCCATGTGTTGGCACATTAAAGCTAGATATATTGTCTTTGGCAACGCTCATTAAATATTTGATAAAAATTGTGAAGTTCATTGTTTTCCAAATCTCTGCTACTCTTTACATGTTCTATTGGTCACTAGTGAGTACACATTTACTGTTATAAGAACCTTGGTGCGGGCTGTAAGTTCTTTACTAACTAACTCTACTGCATTATGATGGAGATTGTATCCCTCAGCACCACTGAGAGAGTTAAGGCTCCTGATCAGCCAGACCTACACAAGGGAAGTTCAAGTATGCTCGTGCACTACCTCTGAGAACAACTGCATCTAGGTCGCTATGAAAGCCATGGGAGCAGAGCTAAAGTGGGCTGTAGAAATCATTAATGTGCCAAAATGAGGTCAATAATGGGGCCAGCAAGAACAAACAAAACCAGGAGGCATTTTGTTATGTTATGTTATGTTATACTTTTATTTGTATTTTCTACCTTTCTTTAAGTAGATGCATCTGTCTTTCTCAAAATATTACCTTAAATCCAGGCAGACCATCAAGCCCATAAAAGCCAGGAAGGCCTTGTTCTCCCTGAAATAAAAAAAACACATTAAATACATATATTCAAATGCCTTGTGTGGCCAATATAGCAAAGTTGTTGTGTTCACTTTTAAGACTGTTTGGAGTGTTTTCGCTGATGCTGGTGAAAAAGATACAGTCATGTTACGGATGTAAAGCAATGTAGAGATGTACCACTTTATAGCCCCCCTAACGAAATGTTTTGCTACAGAATTTTTAACTTTTTTAAAAGTTTTTTAGATATTTATTGATAATGCACAGGGAATTGCTGGGGACTGCTAAACTAATGATTGTATGTGTCACATCGCTTTTTCTAGACTGTATGGTTTTACTTTGTTGTTTCCTTTATGTGATGTATACTGTGTGTTTTATTTTATGTGGCCCTCATTGAGAGCCAAAACATAATAAACTTTGACTTTGACTTTGACTTCTGAACACAGCACGCTGTTGCAAATATTTTCATTTTTTAATAAACTGTGAAATTAAATCGGTTTTTTAAAATAAACGGCACTAGTTTATACTTGTTTGCAATTTAAAAAATAAAGGAAGAAAGTAAAGTTAACTACAACACAAAAAACAACCAACATGTTTAAACCACCAAAGGAATTTTTAAATGTGGGAACCAATGAACCAGAACACTGCTATTTAGTAGATCCAATCAAAGGTACTTAACATGAAAGTAACCAACACTCTCTAATCTTCTATGAAATTACGAAAAAGGTACATTTCTTGAAAGTTCTTGAAAGTATATTTTCCCTATATTTAAGAAATGTATCTCCCCTGGTTAACATCTTCAATAACAAACTACTGAAACAACACATCACAAGGACTTGGTTTAAGGTCAGACCTGCAGTTTTTACATGCATAAAATACATTGTACATGCAACAAAACTTTAAACAAAAAATAGATTTACGTTGTGGGATTTCCCAGAGGCTCTAGTGCCGCCAGTATAAGTACGAAACAAAAAAGTACTTTATCCATGGCCTTCGGGGTAACGCACGCACCACTGAGATGGGACGCCTCTTTCCCTCATGCACGCGGTGCCAGATTTCGCCCCACTTTTAAGCACCACGAAGAAAATACTCACCGAGAACTCTTGAAGAGTGTCTTTTCCCGCATGAACTCCGCTCCCTGTTTTATCTAACGCTTGCTGTGTATGTTGCTTTGTATTACAGGCATTTTGTTAAACTGAAGTTACATTGATGTAGGCCGAGATTTTTTTTCTACAGTAGACCAGGCTGTCCAAACTACTAACACTCGTTTATCCATTGCAAGCAATGCATATTAGCTCAACAAACTACATACATCTTGTTTATAGCAAACTGAGGTGCTTTAGTAGGTACTGATTTCTGTGCAGAGACAGTACCCCTTTTAATAGCAGGTTGAGAATGCACTTTATATAGCACGGTTATAAAAAGGTATAACAAAGAGACCGTGGAAGAACTTGCAGGACGCCCACTACATGTCGGTGAGACACAAACCAGGACTAGGAGCCAACAACAAGCAATGAGTGGTTTTAAATCAGAGTGATATTACAAGACCCCTCACTGCGGGAATCTATCACAAACACAGGGCTGAGTGAATGACACTGACCACTTCCTGAAACTGAATCAAAGAGGATCGCAAGCCAAAGGAGTTAGCATTTGCTGTTCCCGCAGAATAGGCTCACTCTTACACTTTAAATATCATTCCAAGTCCAACCACCAGGTGGCAGAAGATACCCTTAAGCGAATTTAAGAAACTTTTTTTTCAAAAGAAGCAAAGGTGCACCACTCAAAGAAGCACTTTTATCAACATAAACAAATCAATTGTCAATATCCAGAAAGGAAAGGAAGTCTTCGGTATTATCTTTTTTCTTTCTTTATTTTGTCCTCATTTCCATTCAGGATAAATAAAACACAGCGTTCAACACAACGAACAATTGATTTATTTATGTTGATAAAAGTGCTTCTTTGAGTGGTGCACCTTTGCTTCTTTTGTAAAAGCCTTTGAGCCCGGCTGGGAACTAGTACTGTGACAGTGGGTACCTAACAGTGTGCACACAGCTCCCATCTAATTTAGTGGGACATCGCCAATAGAGTTGAACATCGGGTAAGGTGCTGTTAGCTAGGAGGCTCCGCTGTCAGTTCTTCTTTTTCAGAATTTAAGAAGCATCCTACTTTGGTTTGCAAGGGTTGTTCTATTCAGATACTCTATGGGTCTTTGGTATAAAGCTAATTTGAAGTCTTAAAGGCTGGGAGTCACAAAATCGGGGCCTTTGCAACCGCAACATAGCTCTGGGTATGTACAAAGCGCAAACCGGGATTTGCTAACTCATTACCGAATCGCAAAATATGTTTCATGGTAAATACCAATCACACAGTGGAAAGGGTGTGTGTTGTAATTCCTTAAGGTATGTTTTGTCACAAACCAATGATACGTTACCGACACCTGAAAAGCAGTAGCAGCCCATTTGCAAACAGGAAGGGGTCCCCTAAATAACCCACTCCCCTTTCTGAATGTTGACAGGGGTCTGATGGACCTGTGCTTGCTCCACAAAAAATGTGTGAAAATATATTCATTTTTCTAAAAAAAATCACGTTTTTTCTTTGCGGAAAAAGCGAAGCATTAAAAAATCAGACACCACAGCAGGCCACTATCCCTGTAATGACAACAAATCACAGAGTGTCGCAAGTTGCAACATTCATATTAATGAGGGAGATCGTATTGTGACGGACTATATTAGTACATAGGTCGGTTTGCAAAATACCTTGGCATTTGGTTCAAGTGAGTAGCCAAATTGCGACCGCTTTCATGGAATGCATCCTTAGGACTTAAGGCTCCTTGTGAATAGCATGGACCTGATTTAGAGTCTGACGAAGGCAGTATCCTGTGCACAGAATTAGAAATGAGATATACCTCTGGCACCTTTAACCCAGAGAACGGGACATCCGTCGTGTTTGTGACAGAGCATGCCGCCTGCAAATATCCCTAACAGGTCCTATGTGGCAGCGGGGCCATCCAGTGACTGTGGCTTCTTAGAAAGGGTTGATGACGGGCGCCACCAGCAAGGGTGCCACTGCAGACCGACTGTAGCTAATGCATACAAGCAGGCCTTATGAACAGCCATAAAAAGGACATTTTCAATCTCACGTCTACGGCATATCATGGAAGTGTTGTTGGTTTGCTTTGGTCTCGCTTTTCAAATCTCTATTTTCAAAACTACGCAAACCGGAATAGAGGTGGCAGTTCTACAAAGAAGAACATGGAAATGTACACCTAGATTAAGATTGGCTGCATCCATCACACTGCTGGAGGAACAGACTTGTTGCGCTGTGTGCAGGTATCTTGGTTCAATGTCTTCATTTCAGGTGATATGATCACTGGGTTTAATAATGGGGAGGTATTTCGGATGAACAACTCCGAGTTGTACATATCAGTGTCATTTATTATAGGATTTTGTTAAATGTATTATTATGTTCCAAAATTTCAGAGTAATTATTTTTGAAAGTCTTGATGTAATTTCGTGTTTCACTGATTACAGCGAGACCCCGGTTCTCGCCTTTTCCCATAACAGAATAACCTATTACCAATACTTTATCGTTTTAACTTTTCCCACCAACCCGATCAGTATCCTTATTCCGTACTATTTTCATTTCATCCGCCTGTTTTTTTTATCAAATGTTTTTAGCGTCCTGAATACTCCCCTAATGTCAACCCCCTTGCTATTGCTAGAAACGTTTGAAGCCTACCTTTAAAAAAACATATATACATACAAAATACATACAACAATGGCCTGTAAGCAGGGTGTGTCAATAAACAGATATCAAATGTTAGGCAGTACCTTCCTTCCTGGCAGGCCTGTGGCTCCATCGAATCCAGGCGGCCCCTAGGAAACAGAACATTAAAAGAAAAGTGTGATCAGATCTGTAAAACATTCATAGTGCCCTAAAGTGTCAGCAGTGTCATCTTCCAATACCTTCACAGCTTTTCTGCATTGAAACAAACACATTGGGTTGGTGAGTACATGGTGGCGGGAGGAGGAGCTTGGCATGTCTCCTTGGGGTATGGGGGGGGGGGGGTGAATCCATGTCTTGGAAGGGAGGGTAGGGTGGGGGGGGGAGCTGCTGGGATCGATCCAAGCTCCTCATCTGCATCTATTGAAAGTTACGTCCTGTAGCAAAGTAAAGCTGTGCGAGCGGGGTTTAACAATTCCATTTTCAATCGGTTCTAACATCTGTGTGATCAGACTGCCCCTAGGAGGATGGATTGGGAGGTGCAGGGCCTAGGGCCCTACGCTGCATGGACCCTTCCTCTTTTTTGCCACATTGTCTCAAAGCTGCACTCCTGGATGATGCCTAGTGTGGGGTGCCTATTTCTTGGGGTATCCTTCCTGTGTCATTGCTCCAACAGGCCTTGTGCACAACGAACGGGACCCAGAGTCAAAACTGCGCCTTTCAGGTGGGTCTTCAATGCTCATGAGTTTTTTAAGATCAAGGCTTGTTTCTTTGATCCTCACTGCAGGCAGCCAATCTGATTTTTGGTAGAAGATGCAGTAGTGTAGACGTACCTCGCGCAGGAACATCAGGGCTCTACTTTGCAGGAACGCTAGATAAGTGGAGCTTGGTACTCTTGATGCTGCAGTTGATTATAGGGAAGGAGGGGTGAAGGTTTGATTAGAGTCATCTCTAAAACCATGGCTCTCTGATAACATCAGCTTTTGATTACAATCTCCCACCCAGGCCCAGACCCTTGTCTGGCCATTCAAGAGCTTAGGAGCAGATGTCCCCCATCATGAAACGGACAGGATCCAGCCTAAAACCCACATTATTTTTCCAACCAGGGGATGATTCGAGTATAATACGCATATGATGCAGTTGAATAACGTACGCAACTGCGAATGTGACTTGGACAAACTGGGGTACGTATCGCGAAACTTTAATTTGAGAGCCCGCTATGATCAAACTCTGTTTTGTTTCTGCTCTTTTAGAGGACGCATTAGCTCTAATCAAGGCAGCGCCAGAGTTGTCTACTCACTCTCTGGGCCCTATCAAAGGGAAGGGAGCGACTACTGAAGTTTAGCAGTGGCTTCTACAAGGGAGAGGAGGACATTACCTTGGACGCAGCACCTCCTGAGTGTCTGAAATGTCCTCGATTTTGGAGTCAGTTGGACTATTCAATCTTTGGCTGTCTGGTTACTACCTTTTTTAACTTTTGCAAATTTAGATCTGCTATGGTCATAGTGGGATAATTGCTTAGGTTTGTCACAATTTCCTGTGGGTTTGGCTAGTGTAAGCATGTTTTAAGAGTCTGAAGCAGTGTACTTATGACTTGTTTGACATGAGGTTGAAAGGATGTACTTGATAGAGGAAGCTTATGAAGTCGAGGGAAGTGGAGGGGAGGAAAGGGCCCCGACCTTTGTAGGTAGAGAAGCAGAAACTGTAATCGATTACATATTCGTTTCCCCTGGTGTGGTACAGGTATGCTCCTCCATAGAGGTCACAATTTCGATCTTCAGTGATCATAATCCTCTAATTATGACCATACATAGGGGGGAGGACACAGACAACCAGAAGACAAACGAGGACTGTAATCCTGATAAACTCATTCCCAAAGATCAGGGGAGGAGGCTCAATTGGGCTAAGGTGGTACCAGATACTTTTATTAAAGACCTAGAGCATAAAGTTAAGGAGGACATGGCAATATGCCTAGATAACCTGGCAGATGGGAAAGGGGTTAATAAATTTTTTCACCACTATTTGCACCCAAGTGAGACTTGACCTAAAATGTCACAAGAAGAGGGATTGCCCAGATCAGCCAAGGTGGTTTGATGAGTCGTGCTCAAAAGCCCATAAAGAACTAATGCATGCTTTAAAACAAAAACCGAGAAACAAGGAAAAGGTGGCTGCACTTAGAAAAAACTATAAACTTGTTATGGCTAACTGTAAAAAATGTATAAAGGAAGAGGCTTGGGATAATCTCATGTCAACGGATGTGCTGGAAGATAGTTCCAAATTCTGGGCTGTAATAAACCACCCTTACTTTTCTGGTATAAATAACTCGGTGATGGACTCTGTGATCCCCGATGAGACATGGGTCGCCCACTTTAGTAAAATATATAATAGTGCTGAAGAGTACACATTAATGATGGACCCTATAGAAATTGGTGTAGAACCCCTTTTGCGATTCGAGGAAATGGAGGTACAAAAGGCCATTGTAGGGATGACGAAAAATAAGGCCCCGGGCCCAGACGGCGTGCCCGCAGACCTTTATAGGACTCCCCTGGAGTTTTGAACTAAGATACTCACGAATGTCTTCAACTCCACAATAACGTCGGGGTTTCCCCCATCTTGGGCAACATCATCTATAATACCCGTCTTCAAAAAAGGTTTAAGATCTGACCCAGCCTGTAACAGGCCTATCACGCTGATTGACTCTGCCGTCAAAATCTTGGGCAGAGTCATTCTGCAGAGATTAGGCGAACACCTGGAAGAGAGGAAGGTCCTCTCCGAATTACAATATGGGTTCAGGGCCAAAAGGGGTACTCTTGATCAAATCCTTAACCTCCACATGTTAATCAGCAAATACACCTTGGCTAAGGAGGGTCTGTTATATATGGCCTTTATGGACCTATCATCGGCCTTTGATCTAGTCAATCGTGGTAAACTTTGGGCAATTTTAATTAACATAGGGATTGATCCCACATTGGTAAACTATCTAGCGGCTCTGCATCAAGATCTGCGGGCCACTATTAGAACCAATAGCGAGGGTAGAACTACGAGTCCTTTTAAATCAAAACGAGGGGTAAGGCAGGGGTGCATCTTGGCACCCCGCCTATTCACCCTATATATAAACTCCCTCGAACCAACCCTGAAAGGGTCCACTCCTGACGTCCCACGCGTGGGGGAGTACTTGGTGCCGGTACTCCTCTACGCGGACGACGCTGTACTGCTCGCCCGTACTGGGGTAGGGCTGCAGAAACTCTTGGACTTATTTTGGGGTATTTATGTCCTCCTTGGACCTGCAGGTAAATAACAAAAAATCGCACGTCATGGTTGCAGGGAAACGTTCCAAAAATGTAAAGTTTGGAAAGTTTCTTTGCAACGGTGAGGAAATCTCCAGAGTCCCAGTTTTCACCTATCTGGGCGTCCTTTTTGACCAAAGGGGCACCTGGAGACCACAACTAAACGCTAAAGGCTTAGCTGTCACCAGAACTAATTCTGCTCTATTGAGCTTTGCTAAACGCTTGGGTTCACGTCCAATAGAAGCACTGCTGGCAGTTTACAAATCAAAAAGCCTATCAATAGCTAGGTATGGTGCCTCTATATGGGGCTATCTGCCACAAGATAAAGTCCAGGTGGCAGAAAATAAGTTTCTTAGATCTCTTTTAGTGGTCCCCCAATCAACCCCAGTATTATCAGTCCATACCGAGGTAGGTCTTGGCTACATCAATGACCAACTACAGCTGGCACCTTTGACCTGCTGGGCCAAGACCTGGTTGAATCCCGACATAAGTCTAAATCATTCTATCCTCAAAGACTGTATGGCGTTGGATAAAGTCAATTAAATTCCATGGTTGGCATATATTAAAAACACCTTTCTTAAATTGGGGAGGCCAGAACTAGATCTTGCCCCGAGCACCATCAAGAAGGGTGATGTACTGTGGATGAAGAATAATTTTCTAGAACGTGTGATGATGGAACGGGAGGAATTAGAGGTCCAAAAACCGGGGGTTAGGTCTAATTACATACTCCAGACCACCCCTAAACTGGAACCCTATTTGACCATTGTGACTCGACCTTACCATCGTAATCTCCTTGTGAGATTTAGACTTAACATCATTCAGTATTCCTTGGGGAATTACCCAGTATGGGGAAAATCTGATACATCTATCCATTGTAGCTGTGATAATTTCTCTGAACAGACACTGATGCACTTTATTATGTTTTGCGGCCATTATGATGAATGTAGGAGATTGTTTTTAATACCCATCCTGAGAGAAGCAGGGTTTATACAAGTTCGTCCCGCTCTGCGCTACTTACAACTCCTGAGTAGCATCAGAGTAATATTTGGGGTCGCAAGTTTTTTGGTTGCTGCTATGCGTGTTAAGTCTAGAAAACTGAAATCAAACAGTCCCTGAAATGTGTTAATAATTACCACTTGTTAGTCTAACTATGAAATGCTCTATTTTAATGTAAATACATGAATTGTTTTATAAGAAATGTTTTTTAATACATGAACTGTTGATTTTATATGTGATGTAATTGCTTTTATGATTTTAACTAATCGAATAAAGCTTGTATTGACTTGACTTGACTTGACATGAGATGAAGCTAGCTAAGTTACTGACTCTAGGGGCTGTGGGCAATTTAGACACATGGAGAAAGTCTGGGGTTATTCGTTATGGCAACACATATTTTGGATTATTCATTTCATGAATGTAATTGACTATTTCTGTTTGGTTTTGTTAATGTCCCAGTTGGAATAGCAAACTATGTATGTTTTCTTAGCTGCTTCAAAACACCACATCCCATTTCATGTGCTCCATGTCTTACTTATCTCACTATTGAAACATATTGATCAGCATTCAGGATTACTGCTGTTGGCTTCTTTAAACCATTTGTTGAGAGCTTTGATTTGATTTTGTCTCTTTTGGTGAGACAGAGACATGTTAGGGATGTATGACATCACAACGCATGCTTTTACATCGCATGCTTTTACATCGCATGCTTTTACAACGCATGCCTTTACAACGCATAGTGTTGAGGGGTGCTGGATAGTGAATAGTTTAATTTACTATTCCAACTCCAGTCCCCGTGGATAGTAGGGAAGGTGTTGGATAGTAAATTAAATCTATTCCCTATCCTAGAGCGCCCCCCAGCTCAATGCGTTGTAATGGTTTGCGTTGTTAAAGTTGCGATGTAAAAGCACTGCGTGGTAAAAGTTGGGTTGTAAAGGATGTTTCCCCATGTTAGGTATTTAAACTCTGTTGAGGGGTGATCTCCCCAGCAGTTCCACTTCAAGGCTTGATGTAAACCATTTTGATGGTGTTCTGATAGTAGACCCTGTTTATTCTTTCCACATATCTTCCTGGAATGGGCTGGGCTGGTTTTTGCACAGCGTTTGGGTTTTGAGTGAATAGTCAGATTGTTGATGGGGTTCACCTGATGGATACATGATAAACTCGGCCCAGCATATACCCAGCAATGGGGTAGAGTCTTTTGCCTATTGCTGAAACCCTAGGCTTTCCAAGTTCTTGAAAGGTCTGATGCTGGACTGTACTTGAGCCTTCGAATCAACACGTTGGGAATCCTACCCAGAGTTTACTTAACAGTTTTATAAACTTATCCTAAAATGAATCATTATATCCTCAGGTGAGCCTGAACACTGCTGTAATTAAAGTGTTGGCATTGACTCTGTCCCAATAGGCCCCATTCTGCAAGAAGACACACAGTGTGCCGTGGGCCTTCAGTCAGCTTCCACCATCCCTCCTCCTCTCTTAGTTTACAGCCAATTGTAAACCCTTCTGCCAGCACAGGGTAAGGCATATTAATGTATACAAATCAAATAAACATGCTGACACAAAGGTGGCGCTTATTTTCAGCAATTAGATATAGTGATCAGTCGAACTTTAAATTCATTCAAGTGGATGTGTGAGAACGAAATGCCTACTGAACTTTTTGTTGTAATGGATCGTCTGAGGGATATTTTGTGGCTTTGATTTCTGGGAACACATTGAGGTCCTGGGGATCACACTTCAAGCACTCCTGACGGGGACAACCCCAAGTTTTCATTGTGTCTGGAATGATGCCTCCCTGCGGCTTTTATGGTTTGACCCACGATCACCTGTATCTTTGCATCCCTTCCATCCTTCTTGCAGCAGTCTGCTAAGGAAGTCAGTGTCTGTGAGGGGGCTGTGGTTGGTGATGATGCAAGAGGTGAGCCCGACCATCATCAGTCACTAAAGAATTTGTGTCTCATGCATGTTGTTAGACGTGCGTGTTAGGTGGCAGATTATAACGTCATGTATGACTGGCATCATGCCATTCAGAACCTGGAAGTGTTGTTTCCAAATATCTCTGCCAACTGCTCCAGATGTTGTGGAGGGCAGGGAGACACTATACCCAAATGATGGAAGTTTCCAAAGAAAATCACATTTTGGGAGGATATGCTGAGTGCCATCTAGAGGATTTGGGGCTCCATTCCTGGAGCCTTTGAGGCTAGTTCTCATGTATATCAGGGGCCAGGCTAGGAAAAGCATGATCCGCGCTGCACAAAAGCGGCTTTGTCACTTTACGAAGACAACTAGCCAGATGATTTCCCGTGCATAGACGGTGAGGTGGTGAACCAGGCCAAGTGGTTTCATAATATGTAGGGCGTACAATCAGTGGAGCTGATCGCCTATTCCTGGATCAATGCTGAGACTTTGTTTCACTGCGGCAGAAGGTCCTGGATTTCATGGCACAGGGTGAAGCAGCTCCAACGACCCCCATCAGGCAGGGAATGTCGAACATATCTTTATAGTACATTGGGAGAGTCACTGTGTGAAGCTTTGGAGAACTCAGTAAGGACATCTCTATCTAGGAATGGGGCGGTCCTGGGTTTACCAGGGGAAGGGGACTTTGAGGGCATAGTCGCACATTGTAAACTATATTTAGAACTGTCGCTTGCGTTTAAGCACTGTTACCTTTATAGTACCATGGCTAGAAACAGTTTAAAACTAGAAGTGTGGGATTAAGAGTTATGCACAAGTCGCAGTGCCAGCTGATCTCGCAAAGATATGCAGCCTGCAGCATTATGCTGTAAAAAAACATGCAAACTACAAGGCGGAATTATTTGGCAGCTGTCCAAACTTTTGAAAATAAATGGAGTGCATACCCGATATCCTGGTAAACCAAGGATTCCTTTTTCACCTGCCTCTCCGACACTTCCAGGGCCCTGCAGGCAGAAAAGAACAAAATACCAGAGTCATGCAGTCACATGCAAACACACGACGTGGCACAAACGAGTAACAACTGAGGTGCAGTACAGCAGTGAGAACGAGAAGGCGGATGTGTCTGCATGCTTGATTTTCACTAAAGTCCCCAAGCTTTCTTTGTTTCTTCTTCTTTTCCTAAGCTCACGCTCGGTTCTGGTGATTCTTCTTGCTTAGTGAAATGTTTAATGTCCGCCATAAGCTTTGTGGAGGACACTTCGCCTTTTCAGGGTCAGGGCTGGTAACTTTTGAGGCCCAGAAAACGTCAAGGATTATAGGTGAACAAATGAACCGGATAAGAAAAAAACAAAGTACACATTTCACAGGAAAGATAGGAAGAACATTTGAAAAAGGGACCGCTGCAAACTTAAAATGCATCAAGTTAATGAACACAAAAGTAAAAAACATGCGACAAGATCCAAAGATAATTTAAACTGCAGAAATAAAACACTTTTAAACTTAAATACATTAGGGTATATAAAACAATAGTACACATTTCCCTGGATCTAAATGTAATTAAAACCAAAGAAAAGAAGCATTCTAAACGTGCCTACATTCTGCGGTGGCCCCTCCATTGGGTCGAAGGAGTGTTCCCCCCTGCTGCTAGCACCGCAAAGGTGATAAATAAAATGGTAATAAATTGAATGTATTACCGTTTTATATTACCCTTTCCCCAGCACATCCCGAGCAGTGTTTGGGGGCGGGGCCACTGTGGCTGTTGACAGCAGGGGAGTGGTGCTTTCTCCACCAATTTACACTGCGCATGTCACTTTGGCCAGTGGTCTTGCAACGCCAGTCTGACATGCACAGTGTAAACCTCTCCACCCAGCAAGAAAAGGGCCCAAGTTCATCCAGGACAGTTGAGGCAGCCTGCTCCAGCCAATCCTGGCGCTGCTCTCATGCTACTTAAAATTATCAGCAGCATGAGAGCAGCGCCTGGATTGGTGTGGAGACTTCAATTGCTGCAGAGAACACCAGAGCCCAGGGCTATAGAAGCAGAGAGGACCGCAGCAGGTGAGCCAGGGAGTGGGTAAGGGCATTTGTATTTTTTTTTTTAATTATTGAGTTATGTACTGTACTGTTCTCGATTGCTGGATATGAGAAAATGTAATGTAATGTATTTGAAGACAATCGATCCACGGGTTATTTTTAGCTCAAGTTCATAAATGCGATGTTGTGTGTTTTCAGGCCTAGAATGGAATTTGGGGCGGAGATGGCGAGAGTTTCACGAGGATTGATCAGTGAAAGTGGTCGAAAGAGGCCTGTTTGTGAAGTGCGGGTTTCCAATGCTATTCTCAGGGCCCGATTCAGATGTTGTCAACATTGTGTGCTGCCGGAAGGCCACAGTCAGTTTCCACCTGCTTACAAAGCACACACGATCGGTGGCAAGAGCAAGGTAAGTTTTCTTTATTTATTCTCCCTTCGGCCTCTCCGCTCATCCTCATCTGCCGCCAGCACCCCCCATCCCGCCACCCCCTCCCCATCAAACCCCCGCTCTTACCTGCTCCAGCCATCACCGGAGCAGGTAAGAGCTATATTAACTACTACACCCACTGCAGTAGATCAGCATGTATTTATGGGAGACGAGCTGTGCCCTCAGTGTATCAAAAAAAGGTGGCCCTGAAAGGGTGGTCTTTCATTTGCGTCAGCGTAGGAAGCTGGCTATTTATAGAGTATACCAAAAATAGGAATGCTGTGTATAGAGTCCAGGTATCCCTTATGAGAGGACATGGGCTTTCCATAGTAATCTCAGGTGCTGTATTTAAGGTAGTGTGGTCGAGCAGCTTTAGGCTTATCAGAGAGTAGTGTTAGACATCTGTTGCCCACACAGAGTCAATGAATGATGCACAGACTCAAAAAGCAGATCCACACCAATTTGGATAAATAAAATGTATCTTTATATATATTTGTAACCCAAGATCTTCATTATCAGTAACTACTTTTTCATAATAGACTTTGTACAGGTTCAGCACCTTTAACCAACAGTGTATTTTTATGTGTAATGCTTTCCTAAGGGAAAAAGAACATTTACTGCATACATATACCTGCAATGCTTTTCCTTTGATCCCCTTTCGGTCATGAGGTGGTAAAAGTAAAGGGACAAAAGTTCCACCAGCAGATCAGTCAAATCTGCCCTTGTGAGGAGCAGGGTCAAGACTGATTTGCATATGGCTGGGTCTAAGCTGGGGTGGCGTGGTGAGCAAAAGAACGATGGATTAAACCCAGACCTTTGTGACTGGGTTTGAATGTTTGCATTGTTCAGCATTTCATCCATCATTCGTTTCTTTTGCTGGTGAATCTGGGTGCAGAGATGCTGTACGAGTCAGTAGCCTTGCACGCTACACAGCAGAAATGACAGAGGCCACCTGGAAGTAGACTGCAAGGGAGGACTTGGGGACAATACCGGGAGTTCCCAATGGGGGGCTTGGGATGTGAGGGTCCTGTGAGCACAGGGAAGCAGTTGTTTTCTTTAGGTCCAGGTGGGGTGATTCTGTGCAGAGTGTTTGTGGTCGGCTGGCTCTCATGCATTACAGCGCTCACTGGTGTCAGTCGGTACCAGCGAAAGGGACAAAAATAGGACAGCAGGCCATTATTGGGAAATCTGTGTTTTGTGAGTTATGGGAAGGGAGACATTTGTAATCTCCTGATGTACAACCAGGTAGACCGTCTGGACAGAAAAACAGACTTGGAAGGATCTTTTTTGGCTGATTGGGAATTTAACTGGAGACGGACTGGAGCAAAAATGTATGTGGCAAAAAAAGGGACTCCATTTTGGGTTGACCACATCAACAGGAATTGGGTACGAAGCTTGTCCTGAATGGCTTTCCAGCTTTGTACATAAAATGACAGAAATACATGGTTCTCATTTTGTAATTGAGATAACTTCATTATAATGGGGTCTCTTCTTTGAGGTCTTAGGAAGGTTTGTGCCTTTAAACACAAAATAATCCTTACGGATGGGGCAGTTCCGGTTAGGCATAAGTTAAGAAAAGTGCCTATCGGGAAGAATCAAAAGCAATGTTGGATGATTTGTGTGAAAAAAAAATACCTGAACCAATTCAATCATCGCCATGGATGTCTCCTGCAGTGATCTCTGCGAATGGTTCAGGGGAACTACGTCTCTGCATAGATTTGTGGAGTTTAAACAATGACATTTGGATTGCTAGGCATCCTTTCCTGAATATGCATGAAATAGTTTCTACTCTTTCTGAAGCGGCTGTGTTTTCAACTACTGATCTTGCAACTGCTTACCACCAGGATGAACTGCATGAGGACTCTAAATACCTTAGAGCATTTGTAACTCCATAAGGCATGTTCCAGTACTTGCGATTGCCTTTTGGTTTAGCTACCCTTGCACTGGTATTTCAATGATTAACCTCTTCGCCGCGGGGGGAGGGGTTTGCGTGCGGTGCCGCTGTGCTGGTGACGAGCTCAGCTCGTCACGCAGCAAGGTGACGCTGTGCTGATGACGAGCTGAGCTTGTCATGACTCCGTCCGTTTGAATGGAACGCCGGCACAGCAGGGGAATTATCCCCGTGTGGGCGTTCCGCGGAGGTCATGACGAGCTCAGCTGATCAGCACAGCGCAACCGTGCCTCATGATGAGCTGAGCTCGTCATGAGCACGCAAGAGGCTAATGAAACAGACTATTGAGGGTGAGGGTGTTACAGACGCTGTCACATTCCAGGACATTAGTTTGGAATGTGGAAAAACTTATTAAGAACATGATAAAAATGTGGGTGTTGTATGGAAGACACTCCAATGGAAGGGTTTGACAGTACGCATTTTTAAATGTAATATATGTAAGAAAAAGTTGATATTTGGGCCATGAAATGTTTCGAAGTGGTATTAAGCCTAAACGGAACCATGTATAGGCAATTGTAATGCTGCTGCATCAATCTCTAAGGATCAGTTATTATAATTTCTGGGTCCAACAGTGTTTTATGCCATATCTGTGCCGGATTATGCCACAAAAATTGATCCTTCAAGGCGCTTGTTGAGGAAAAATTTGAAATTTGAATGGGGGGAAAGTTATTGAATGGCTTTTGAACTGTTTAAAAATGAATTGGAGGAAGCATCTTGGTTGAGACCATATGAGGTTGGAAAGGCTGTGGATGCAAGCAGTGTGGGTTTATGTGCTGTTTAAATGCAAAGAGACAAGAGCAAAGAATGGATTGTATCATATGCATTGCATACTTTAAGGTCTGCTGAAACAAATTATGCAGTGATAGAAAAGGAGGTGTTAGCTCGTTTGGCTGCTAAATTACCAAAATATCTGTGCATTGTGCAATGCATTCCTGGACGTAAAAATGTACACACAGATTGCATGTGTGTATTTAACTGGTAATTGATGATGAGTTTGTTGATTTACTAGAGTGTGATGTAGCATACACTGTAGATGTCAGAGAGGAATGTGAGAGCATGAGACTGCAGAGTTTCATTCTAGAAGATGAATGAAAGGAGTCCTTGTTGTAGGATCAAAATTTGAATTTGGTTCAGAGTATTCTAATTAATGGATGACCTGAAGTACGCATGTTAAGCAAGGATTTAGCTTTGTTTAATAAAGTGCGAAATGAACTGATGATTTTTGAGGGTATTGCGGTAAGGGGCAACAAGATAGAGCCTCCTCAGAATCTCTGGAGGAAAATATTTTCACTGGCTCATGAAGGTCATCCTGGTAGGCCTGCTACTAAACAGAGGGTTAGTGAACTTTATCGGTGGCCAAAGATTGATGGCACGGTTGATGGTTGGGTGAGGTAGTGTGCGCCGTGAGCTGATAGTGAAAAGTCAGCTAAAACGTGTGTTGTTGAAATGGAACCGGAGGAATGTGCTAAAGGTCTGTGGAGGAAGTTGGGGTTAACCTTCTTGGATTATTTCTGGTGTTGGAAAAGAAATCTGCTTTTGCCATTATTTTGAAAGATTATTTTTCAAAATGATCAGAGTTAAGGATGTGTGAGAGAGCAGATTCTAGAGGTGTAATTGAGTTTTTGGACAAAGTTTTTTGCAGAGGATTTAAAAAGAGGGTGGAGATAATTCTTCATGTAAGGAATGCTACAGGTCTGGCGTGCTACGCCTTCAAAAAGAACTGAAAGTAAGAGGGACCTGCTATGCATTCTGGGATACTGGGAGAACGTTCTGGAAAGTTCTCTTAAAGGCACAGTATCCTATTTAAGCCACATAATGGCAGCCTATGGGGCTTGTCTGTCCATGCCTTCCTCTCTATCATTCCAGAGTCTTTTACTGGTGGAGGCAAGTTTCTCTATGGTAGAAACTGCAGGCTGGGTTATGTGTGGTGTTGTTTGGTGGAATTTCTAGTTGAAGTACTGGACAGTGTAGCCTGTGGATATAGGCTGCATTATTTGTCTTTAAATTCTCTCTTAAGTGTCTTGCAGGGTCTGCATGATTTGACAACTTAAGAGATTATTTTTGATTGCCGGGGTCCACGCACATGGGCGGGACTATTCACTAGATTATGACTATACACAGAGATCCCTACTACAGAAATTGTGTTTATTGTGATAATTCATTCCTTACTTTGTTGTGAAAATGTTTTAATTACTATGTTGTTATGGGTTTTTACCTTGCTTTATTGTATTTGATTCTTTATATGAATGCTTTGATTTCTCCTTCATCTTTTATTATTATTGTATTTATTACTATACTGTAGTTTTTATTTTGTTTTATTTTATTATGTTCTGTATATGGGTGTGACAGTTTTTTCCAGCCTGTTTTAATATTAGTGTATCTTTTTTGGGGGAAAAAGGAAAGTTGTGTTGAATGTGTAATTGCAGTTGGAATAGACAAGGGGGGATGTTCTGGGTTAGAATTAAGTGGGTAGAATTGTGATGGGAACGGCAGCTGGTGGTTGTGAAGCAGTTTTGTTGGATTAAAACTACTTGAAGAATCCACCTGACGAACGTTTTTTCGTCTTCTTTACTGCATAAGTGTACTATAATTTATCAGTCAGAAAGACATTTATTCTTAAAAGTTAAGAACTGACTGGATATTCAAGGCCACAACTGTTTCTAAAGTGTTACACTTTTTCTGAGCTCACACCAATTCGACCTCATCACCGTGAGACAGCCAAGTGCTCTCAACCTACCACTATCATTTAATAGCCAAAAAGATACTCTTCAAAGATAGAGCCCTCAAAATAACAGTAAATCACTCTGCAGCACACACCTATTGTCTTAATGATGCATGCAAAAAGCACGCTTGGCAGCATAGATTGTCACATGACCCAATTTGCAAAGGGTAATTTAGTTGTAATTTCTGGCACCTTTGCACGCATTTAATAAATGATGCACACCGACTACATTGATTTAGCCACAAATAGGAAAAATAAAAACAATCTTACAAACTTAAAAAATGATCAATAGTCAATATTCATAATTAGAATTCTGTAAAACCTACCGGCTGTCCACGCTCTCCTGGAAATCCTGGGTCTCCTACATCGCCTTCTTCGCCCTGTCAGGGGTTAAAATATTGGGCCATGAATTACTCAAAGCCTTGTGAGAATGAGGTGATGAAATGTGCATGGCATTAAAGATGCATCTAAATGTGTTACATTATTTCAGACAACCGGGGACAGTGCAAAGATGGATAGCCATTGCTCCTCATGCGTGGTGGGTCTATTTTTCATCAGATGGTTCTACTTGAGTTTTAGATGATAGTGATCGAAGGGGATCATCCCACCTTATCTAACAATGCTCAGCAACCTGAACCTGTATGCACTCAAAACTGTAAATTCCATCCTACACTAAGTCACTCAGATTCAGCCTGGACACCCTTCTCACACTCTAGGAACACATCACCAAGAAAACCACAACAGCTTGGTACCAGCTCTCTTTGCTAGCAAAAGTGAAACTGTTCATCTCCGAAAGCAACTTCAGAACTACTGTTCAAGCTTCATCTCTTCAATCTGTTTGGTGGTTGTGCCCTAGTCCATGGCTTCATAAACTCGTCTATGGTCCTCTTAAGGGCATCAGCTGGAGGCAAATAATATAACTGCTTCACCCACACACTGCGGAAACTCCTCTTCCTTGCTGACCCATACCACCTTAAAACCCAGCCGCAGCACAACTGGCACTCAATCTATCTGGATGATAGGCTCACCGTCTCTAGGGCCGTATGCTAGAATATCATTTTAAATATAGTCCTACAAAAATGTTGTAACCAGAATAATGACTACCACAATCGGTAGGAAAGTAAGTATGGATTTATTATTCATAACTCCACATCTACATACCTTGTAGATACATATATATTGTAGAGGTACATCTATGGTGGTAAGTAAACCTCTACCTAAACGCTTGTACATTCACAGTATTGTGGTAGTTGATAATATGGCTAGGGTGTTCTTTTAAAGAGAAGATTCTAGCAGAATACTCATTCCTGGTGGTCCCTGGCACTCCCACAGCTAAGGCACTGTCAGACCAGAAACAATTACGGGCAAATGATCAAAAACAAGCCAACAGGCCTTTTCGCTATAAGACCCCAGTAACTGTAACAACAACCCTGTATCCATCAGGACTTCCCCAAACCTGCTCCAATACCCTTTTAAAGTGCAGCCCTCATGATAACAGTTAAGTAGTTGATATGCATGCTTATCAAGTTTTTCTCTGACAATCAGCTCTTCAATGAAGATGGAAATATACCAGATACAGTAGTATGTTGAATACTCTTTCGGCAGCCAAAGATTTAACTCTCCGTTTGTAGAGTTAATTGCTCAAATTCTCATGATCATTAGAGTAAAGACAGAGTGAACTGTTTAGCCTAGAGGGAAGAGCTGAAGACTCACCTCTTTAAAGAACACTACATCATGATGCAGTCTCTCTCCACTTCAGCTCTCAAATCCCAGCTACCCCTCCAATCACACGCGCACTGTCTCTCTGCTGCTTTTTGGCTTGGTTGTGCTACACAAGTACCACATACATGCATACATCACAATCTCTGCCTTACCTAGTGGAGTGTGTCATAATACCAAGCCTTAGGAGCACACTAGAAAATGTCAATGTATGTTATAGTAAATTGCTGTTGGGCCTCCTCTACTGTCCATTTATTTTAGGGCTCATCTGTTTTATTAAAAGTCCAACTTTAGGAACTGGTCTCTTCAAAACTCAAAGCAAACATTGTCGCTGAGGAATAAAAAAGATTTAGGTCCTCGATCTTAGTCACAAGGCAGTCCTCAAGAGGCCAGTACTGGAAATGACCTACCACATCAGGTTTAGAAGTAAAGAGGGAATAATGTACTAATAATGCCCGCCCTCCAGATATTTCATCTGGTGAAAAGAGTGGCTGAAAAACAGCCTGAAAATGAGACATCACCATTGGCATCAAGTGTGGAATTTCTCAAGTCTTAAAGTATTCCTGTGGTATTGTCCATTCCGGGTGCAGAAATACCACATTATTATATTATTCATGGTCCACTCAGTGAGATGGACTTGGAAAAGTCATTTAGTCTAGTCCAGTTCCAGAATGTCAAAAAGGAAAAAACTGCTAACAGTGACATAGGAAAGGGAGGCATAGGGAAAATAATGCAGACAAACCTTAGGTGGAATGCAATGCTTACTTGTCTGTTGGAATAGTGTTGCAGCTTGAAGCATTTTCTGGATTTACATGCTCTGCCATTTAGTGGTTTTATTCACAATTTTCGCTTTCTTATCCTCTTCTTTTTTTCCCTATGGGCGTTGTTGACCACCATTTGGTGGTATGTCGGTCCCCCTGTAACGTCAGACGTGCACATCTTCAAATTTCCCTTCTGTCCGTGTTTAAAAAAAAAAAATACTTTCTACTTGTATGAACAATTTAACTCCTCTGTAATTTGTTTGAAAGGCACCTCGTTGCTGGGGAGGTGGGAGTGTTGTACGTGAATCCAGTGAATTCTTCAAGCTGAAAAATTACTCCTACATGTAAGTATCCATTTAGTTTTGAAGCATGACTCTTCATTATTCACATGCTGTGAACTGATTGTGGAGTGTTATATTTCTCTTTTTGGAGGTTGGGTTGAAATGAGTTTGTGCTCACATACAGATGTTTTAATATGTTTTGCCCTACTTTTGTTTTTCTGTTGACTTGAATGTCCACACAATAGTGTTTTGTACAGTGCATATTGACGACCAAGTGGCTGCTATGCACACATCATTATTTAAAATGTTCACTAAGAATGCAAGGATTGCCTTTGTGGAGTGGGTTCTATCTTTATCTACTAGCAGTATTCCTGCTCTCCTGTAACACGTCTGGAAGGAACGGACTGTCCATCATGCAATAGTTCCTTGTGTCCGTTTGGTGAGCCCTGGCATGCTGGTGCTAAGGAAATAGTCTAGTCCACTTAGTACATGACTGTCCTGCAAGTGCCTAGAATTTGAAGCGCTCTTCAGCCTGTGTCTTTGGCTGCTGGAAAAACCCCGGCAGCTGGATGGTTTGGTTCACATGGATTGTGGCATGATCTTAGGCAGGAAATGTGGGTTATTTAGCATTCTGATTCTGTAGATATCCATGTAGGGTTCCTGTGTGTAAGCATTTATAGTTTTCATACCCTGCATAGTGATGTTATTGCTGTTAGGAATGCTGTTAGCAGGGTTATCATTTGTTGTCCTGCTTTATGCAGCAGTTTGAAGGGTTCATACATCAGTTGTTCGACTTAGATTGGTTGGTTTCGGGTGACTGGCCTGCCCTATTTGCATTGATAGTCAGTCCGGTGATCGCCGTAGCTTTATTCGCTTTCCATGCAAAATCTCCATCAGGTCAGAGACCTATATTTGTGTTGCACATTGTGGTGTTATTATTATTAGTGGCATGAGAGGCTGCACTGTATATCATCAGCGATATCAGTGGTATTGGGTAAAAAATGCATGGAAAGATTCCTGACCAGTCTATCTATAGAGCATTCCCTTGGGAACGGTGGTATCGGTACCTGGCTGCAAAGTTTTGGCGTCTTGTGTTTTCGGAGACTGCAGACAAGTCTAACTCTGGTGTACCCCATTTTTGAAAAATGAATTTCAATACTTGTTGTTTTACTTTCCATTCATGCATGATTGTTGTTTGTCTACAGTGTCTGTTTGCTGTTAGGGCTGGATGCCTCTGAATGGCCATTTTCCAAGAGCTTTGGGCTAGCTTTGACAGAACGTATGATTAGATTTGCAATTTCTTTCCTTTTATTTGTGCCTAGAAAGCACTTAGTGCCACAATAACTATCTTCAGAAACAACATTTACTTTCTGTACTGCTTTCCTTGTATTTTAGAGGCCCCTGATGCTCAAATTCCCCCTGTGTGCTCCCCATCCTGTGTGGGATGCATCTATAGTGATGGTCACTGACGGAGGTGGTTGTACAAAAGGCCTCCCTATTGTTATATTGTTCAGGTTCCACCATGCCATTTCTTTCTGTACCTTTAAAGTAACAACCACTAGATCCTCCCAACTCCTGCTAGCCTGTGACCACTGGTTTGGTATGCATTCTTGAATTGATCTTATATGAAGTTTGTGATGTGGAATTAATGCTATGCATGAGGCCAACATGGCCATTTGGTTCCTAACTGTCCTTACTGGCAGAAATTAGCTCCGTCTGGTAAAAGTGAGTTTTCTCTCTCAGTGTCATATTTCTCTTGGTTGTGGGGTAAGAAGGCATGATCCTAGAAAGGTCTTATTCTTCTTAAGTATTGGGAAGGGTGTTCCAACTTCATTGAGAACCCTAGTTTGTGCAGTGTATGTATGACTGCTTTGATATTCCTGTGGCATTGTGAGAATGAGCTCCCCCTTATTAGTCAGCAGTATAGGTAAACATTTTGAGAACGCTGTGGGTGCTGACTTTATACCAAAAGGAAGTAGTTTCAATTGAAAGTAGACCTGGTTCATGCTGAATTGAAAGAATCTTTTGTGCTCATTGTTTATTGGCACATGAAGATAAGCGTCCCTTAAGGTATATGGTTACATGGGATGTAAGGTAGAGGAGGACTGTCTTGAGTGGGCTGGAATATTACAAAAAAGATGGCTCCTGTCGCAGAGGAAGGGTTAGATACTGGCCTGATTACAAGCGCACAAGATCAGCAGGCCCGTTGACCATGGGTCCCTGAGTAATCTGCTGGGAACCCAATAGAGAGTAGGGGAAGGATTTGGCGGGGCATATGTTTGAGCAGGACTTGGTGAACGGTGCTGTACCGAATGTCATTCTGTCTGACGTTTTCTACTTGCTATTACTATTTTTGAAAATCTTGTACTAAACATTGGGGAAAAAAAACTTTTGTTTAACAATTAGAGATCCATAATCAGTCTCAGTGTATGGTCCGGTATTGGTAACAGGAACTATACCGAAAAGATTATCTTCCCTAGGTACTTTTTCGATCACTTGTTTTTGAAGGAGTTCCACCACCTCCTGTTGTAAGTGGCTTTGCTCTTTGTCGGCAAGAGTTTCTTTTGGCCTTACACTTGGTGTTTTTTTAAGAGTTCAATATAGTAACTGTGTTGGATAATGTTAAGTATCCAATTGTCGGAGGTGGTTGACCTCCATTCCTTGAGGAAACCTCTTATTCTGCCGCTCACTGCAGGGATGTGGCGGGGTGCTGGGCCGGCTTCTTCATCTGAACCTGCCTCAAAAGGTCTAACAAGGTGTTGAGGGGAACTGCCACTGTAGGGCTGCTGATTGTGATACATTGGTATGTTGGAATAATGTCTGTGGAGGAGTAGTGATTTGAAAACCTCCTCTTACTGACAGCCTTCTCACTGGAGTAGTCCCCCTTCTCCTGTTGCCATGTAACTGTAGGGCGCCCATGGCCTTTGGGGTATTATTATTATGTTGCCGGACCTTGTTCTAAAACCCTGAGACTTGTAACCAAATGTATCTCCTAAGGGTAGTGCAGGTACACAGAGCGTATATGCGAGCACAAACTCATTTCAAGGGGGGGCTTACTCAACTCCCCAGTTTCCTCCCACTGTTCATGGCCATATCAATTGAGGCGCGCATTGGAGCTACCTACTTTTCATTGTGTTGCAGCTGCTCTCTCTACCTTGTGTCCCACCATCCCCGCTATTTTGCTTTCTTTTTATGGTAGAGGGCCTATTGATGTTGAAAAATTGGCTTTTTTATGGCATTGGCCTCTATTATTGAGTCTTCCACTGCATTGCCTTTATGTATAAGGGGGCTTTTGAGAAGTGTTTGTATTTTTTCCATCCTTTCAGTTACAGCTTTACATGATGCTTGTTCCCTAAATGCCTCCCTACCTTGGTCTAGGACGCTCAGGAGCATAGGAAGGTATTGAAACTTTTTTTGCAATTGCAAGAGAGTTTCAGGAAGAAAACAAACTTATGACTGTTCTTCCTCTAGCTGCATCCAATTCTTGACTGCAGCTCGTTTTACCTAAGTGTTCTACATTACAATGTCATCAGGAGGTAAATGCCTCAAAGGGTAGGATTAAATGCTCTTCTCGGGTGAACCAGTGTCAAGGTTTTGCCATTTTTCATTGGTGGTCTCGGGGTCCTTGAAAAATCTGCTCATACATCTCCTCCTCAAAGAAGACTTTGTTCTTTTCCTCGACAGTGGTGATAGTTCAACTTGCTCCCCTTCGTGCCTCTTGTCCTTGATGGTTCTCCCAAGGGATTCAAAATCCTTTCACGTATTCGTCAAAATCCATCTTTTTCTGGCGTACCCCTGGTATTTTGGCCTTCAAGTTGTTTTTTTGTTCAACCTTGAGTGCTCTTTATTTGGCATTGAGGATGCATGTTGTCATTCTTCCCAGAGTTGGTGGGTCTTGTATCAACTACTTCTTCCTCTCATATTCTCGATCGCCTCTCGGCGTCAATCCTGTGTATGAAGGAAGTCCTCATATGGGATCCTTGTGTAGGGACCCATGGAGTTTTTTTTATTTTTGACCTCCTTTCGCTGGTTGAAGGTTTTGGCGCTGAGGGTAATTTTGATGCCCTCGAGTTCAAATCCTTTGGCTCAGGTGCACTATGCTTCAGAGGTGTTACCTACACACATCTCTTGTGGTCTCCCTCTATCAATGTCTTCTATGGCAACTCTTCTTTTTCTGGTTTAACTATTCCTTTCTCTACGTCGGACCCTTCTCCTTGAGATACTTTGGTTTCCTTAACATTTTCTTCCTCTTCATTGGACATGCTGAGGTCCCTGTTATTTTTGCTTTGTTTGTGTTGTGGAGTAATTCACTCACCTCTGTTTTTCCCTGGTCCTGAGTCTTTGAATGGAACTTTGCAAACGTCTGCCGATCTTCAACGGTGTGATCGCTCAGCAGACACAGGTTGCAAACCTTGTGAATGTCTTTCTGTGCAAACGTACAGTGGCATTTCGGGCAGAACTTAACACCTTGGCTGCTAGAGGTTTTCCCCCCCCGGTGCTGCCTTCCCAGATTTACCATTGTTCATGACGAGCTCAGCTCATCATCAGCACAGCTCAACCGTGCCTCATGACGAGCTGAGCTCGTCATGAGCATCGAAGGGGTTAAAGACAGTGCTCTTCATTTCCCTTGATAATTCCAGCATCCTAGATGCACATTCTTCTGCCTCACAGTTGCTTCACCGCATGACGCATCTATTTCTTTCAGTGATGCCAGATGGTTATCCATCATCCATCTATGGTTCTGTCCTTGTTCTAGTTTTTTCCAGCAGTTATTTTCCCTGATCTGTCGACAATTTCCTGAATCCTCCTTAATCTTTGAGCTCTAGATTTTGCTTCCAGACCCAATGGCAGGAAAAAGTATCAGTGCTGGCAACCCCGCACAGGGGTACAGAGCAAGAGGATCCCACATAAGACAATACCATGCAGGCAGCTGTAAGCCGTGGATGCCATGTCTGCTTTCACAGTATAGAATGCTTGGATATTGGATAGGCGCTGGCTGCCCCCTCTCCCACACAAACACACACTCAAAGCTACCGTGCCCCAAAAAATAATAATCATCAGGGAAGGCCTATAAAAGGGCATAGCTATAGCCCAGAAGTGCCAGAGCAATTTACTCAGTACAAAGGTTGCCCATAACTTCTCCTACCTTTCTGCTCTTAACCATTTATGTAACTAGCCTTTTACTTATTACAGTGTGTGCTTCATTCTCCTTTCAGTTAGGAGGGTGCCCTTGGTTCATATTTCTCCTCTCTCTGGTCCCATGCTACTTTAACCCATCCACTTCTGATCCAGTGAAACCATCCTTGGGGCATTCCCTCTGACAGAAGCAGCTATCCTGTATTTGTGTCATCTTCCTAATGTACTTGTGAGCTGTAGTCCCTTAAGAACAGACGGAGGAACCTCTTTGGATCCATTCCTGAGTGTACATCAGTTTTCACCCAAAATAACCAGGCACTCCTCTACCACTGGAGCCACAATTCTGGATGTCTCTTTATAGAGCCTTGAGGGCCCCTGGTCTGAGTCACAGGTAGAGCAATCCATTTCAGCACAGAACCCAGAAGGAGTAGAAGAAAGAGGATGCAAAAGTTCCACAACACTATTTACTTTCAGATCAAGACAGACTGTTTGAAGCACAGATTTGATCAAAGGTTTGCACAAGAAACTGACCTTATCCAATAATGGGCCTTACAAAAGTCTTTCAAAGTCCGTTCCTGGTGTGTTGGAGGAAGCTAAGAGAAATCTAGGAGGAATATCCGGTGCAAATCTAATGCGCTCACAGGATTTATAGTGGATTTCAAGATTCTCTGTAACTTGAACAATTGAGTTTGTGGGACCAGAATGATGAAACAATAGATGTCGAACAAATTGGTGTAGAAAACAGCATCCCTCTTCTAATGATGCAGCAGTGTTCTCTCTGCTAGCAAAAAGCCTTTGTCTGAAGCTGAGCTGCGCACAGTGTTTGCTCCTTTGCCTAAGGAGTTTATCCACCTTTGGTATTAATCTCCTGTTTAAATATGGAAGGAAAACCACTGTCAAAGATCCCATGAACAACTGCCCAATCAGCTCTACCATTCCATACAGACTCCAAGTCAGTAAATTAAGTAGGACTTCAATTAAACTTTTAGAAAGTGTGCCATAACATTCTATAAAGTGGTCCCAGCTTTGAAAGGAAATGCAAATACGTTCAAACTTTACATTTTGGGAGATTATGGCTTCAATGAAAAACATTTTTTTAATCATGGTGCAAGGCAGAGTAGCCATAAATTCTGTTTTTCACACCTGGGAAAAAATGGAAGGGACAGCAGACAATGTGACCTGTTAAAGTGCCCCAACCTGGACACTTGGAGCACAAGAAGGGACGTAATAAGCCAATTTTATATATATTTCTGAAGCTTCGTGGCTAAGTGTGATAATTTAAATACAATGCAACGTAAGGAATTATTTGACATCCTGGGTCCTAATTTAGGTGGTTCTTTTTTTCTGGCTTTTAAAACTGGATTAACTGAAAAACGTACATCAACCCGTGGTGTCATTAAATCACCTGTTATTGTATTGTCTTTCTTGATCAAGGCACTTGCTTGCAAGAAAGTAGGAGTTGCTTTCAGATTGAGATTCTTGTACAGTTTGAAACATATAGGAGACAAGTGGGCGGATGTATCAAGATTCCATTTTGCGAATCCTAAATAGCGATTTTTAAGGAATCGCTATTTAGAATTCGCAAAATGGAATGTATGAAAAAAAATCGCTATTTTTTTGTGATTCCTTAATCTTCCTTATTTGCGAATTCGCATTTTGCGAATTCGCAAATAAGGAATAATTTCCCATTCATTCCTATGCACAATGGCGGCCACCAGCTGCGAGGCCAGATCGATCACCTGGAGTGGGAGAATGACTTGCCTTGCTCCATCGGCAGCGACTCATCCTCGCTAGTAATGCCGCTGAGAGGGTCTAGACCATCGCCTTTCGACTGCAGCTTTCGGAACCGGACTGTTTGCCGGTGAGATAATCGGACGTCGAGCCTGCCTCTCCCGACGACTGCGGGAGTCTCCCGAATGGTGTACGGGGGCTTCCTTTGTTAACGGCGAGGTACACCTGGGGGTGTCGGTGGTTCCGACTGCTGTACCCGACCTTACAGTCTCCTACGTGGCGCCATGCAATCTCCCTCTCCCTTGTTTGGAACCCGCTCCCGATCCTACACGGACCTGGGTGCAGACCGAGCCGCAGCTCTGGACAGCGATACCCTGCGTCAGGGAGATACGCTGGAATTGGGATGCATCGTGATGGGATGATGCTTGGTGATCTTGTTATGGCCCTTGGCGCCCTCCGCAGTGCCCTGGATTGTGACGCACGGGACCTAGGGGACAAGCTGGACGCCATTACTGCCACCCTCAGGAAGGAGTCGCCAGTCGGACCTTGGATGAATGGAACCCTGCCCGATCTCGCATCAGTGGGATGTGCTTCTGATACCCCGTCAACAAGCGAGGCTCTGAGGGACCCGACTGCTATAACTCCTGGCCGGCCAACGAAAGGTTCGCACGAAGCGGGAGACATTGGACTTGTACCGCCGGAGGAGCCGGCGGATCACGCAGCGCCCCTAAACGAGCTGGCACGGCTCCGACAGCGGAATGGGACAGTGATTCTTCCCCACTTGCTAAGGGCCCCATACTCAGTCCTATCGCGTTCCTTGGTGCACATATTGGGGTGGATTGATCCCCGCAGTGACTCTCTTTTAAATGGCCGACTGTTCTTGCCACTCGGAGTGCCTGAGCCCTCCGACACGATCTTCTTTGAGGCTGACTGGCTGCTGTGTGTGGGTGAGCTCGATAGGGTGGGCCAAGGTTAGGGATGGTGTCATTGTACCGGGACTGCTAACGGGCTGCTGGAGGAAGAGAGACTCGGAAACGTTCTGTGACTATGTAGCTTTGCGGGCGAACAAAGTATCTCATTCCCTTCTGTGAACTGGTTGTATTCGATTTCGCATTGTTTACTGTACTGAGGGTTTAGCGCGGGGCGGGGAAGGGCCGGGGGCTGGCCTGGAGGTCGTCCTCCGCTTTACTAGTATCTATTTCTTTTCATTTCTTATGGATTAGTTCTTTTAGTGGGTTTTTACAGGGCGACAGGCACACTGCTAGGGGGGGTAGGCCGTAGCCATCTACAGGAGTGCAGGGTGGGGGGTTGGGGGATGGGCTTTTTTAGTTTTGTCCTTCTATTGTTTCTATGGCCCTTTTTTCTCCTTCTTTTCTCCTTTTTTTCCGGGATCTGGGTAGGGTATTTCCATACTTCCTGTTAGCTTATTCAACTGGGGAGGGTGCTTCTACGATGTTCATAGGCATGCCGGAGGACAGTTTTAATGATGCTACGTGTATTGTTTCTTTTTGATTATCCTGTTTAATGTGCACCGGCGCCCAAAATTTCAACTATAAGTGATCCTATTTGTTAATATCCTGTAATATTGCGATTCCTTACTTTCTCACTGATTGATTATACTGAACCGGATCCTGTTTTCCCTTATATCTTTTAAAAGAAACCTTCCTTAATCCTGATACACATGTGTTATGCCTAGTGCTAATGTTACCTAGCTTTGACGCGGGGCCTGCGGGTGGCGGATTACTGTTCTTCACGAGATGCTTTATTGAGTTGACTTCACCGTACTAGCGGCCAGCCATGTGGGTTGTAGGCCCATACCTGTACCTGATTAATGCAACAATAAAGGTTTACCAAAAATTAAAAAAAAAAAAATGCTAAATTGTGCATTTTTCAAAGACTTCGCAAATTACCATCAACTACAACTTGGTGGGAATTTGCGAATTCTTAAACAAAAGTCGCAATTAAAAAATGCTACATACATGGCATTTAAGGATTCGCAAAACTGTGATTCCTTAAATGCTATGGCAAAATAAGGAATCGAAAAATTTTGCTATTTCTTATTTTGCGAATTTTTGATGCATGCCAAAACATGCAAAAAGACCTTTTGCGATTCGCAAAGGCAGAAATTCTGCGGATTTCGGCCTTTGCGAGTCGCAAAAGGCTTGATACATCTGCCCCATAATTGTATTAGCATTGACTTAGAATATACTTAGTGTAAGTAGCTAATTTTAGCAAGCCAGAAATCTAGGTCAAGCTTTAACCAACTGCAAAACGGCAGCTAAGACTTAGAGACACAATCAGCTTCCTCCTACAGAGGGAACAACCTGCACTAAAAAACACATCTCAGTACAACCGTCAGACCAGAACTAGGGCCAGATGTACGACGTATTTCTGCATGCGCAAAAAGGTATGCGACCCGTTTACACATGCAAAAATACCTAAGGGCCACGTACAAACCCTAATTAACAAGTCGCAATTTATTTGTGACACGCTATTAGGAAGGGACGTTTCAAGGACGTGCCTTCCTAATAGCGAGTCTGAGCCCTAAGAATGACTGTATTGCGCCCGCAATTGCGGTCGCAAAACAGTTATTTACCACCTTCTTGAAGTACGTGGAAAAGCATTCGCAAACGGGAAAATATTTTTTAAGGGCAGGCAGTGGTCCCAGTGACCACTGTCTGCTCTTAAAAAATGTAACAAAAAAGTTTCATTGTTTTTTGCGTTTTTTTTATGCATCCGTTTTCCTTTTCGGAAAATGGGCAGCATTTTTTTTTTTAAACTGATTTATTTAAGAGCAGTCCCAAACATGGTGGTCTGCTGAGCCCAGCAGGCCACCGTCCCTGGGAGGGCCAGCCATTCCCAATGGGGTCACGAATTGCGAGTGGCTCATTAATATTCATGAGGCTCGCATTTTGCGACCCCATTGGGAATCGCTAACAGTGTCTCTGACATTGTTTTACATTTACTTTTGTGACTCGCAATTTTTTGCAATTTGCAAGTAGCAAAAGCAAATGGTCGTACATCTGGCCCCTAAAGCCTTGCAGTAGCTCGAACTGTTGGCAAACAGAGGAGCCAACATGGTTTTTGCACATCCTTCACTGGCAAAACAACAAGAATCTGGTGTGTGGCGATGCAGTGTGAACAAAGTAAGTACATCCTTGCACAACTGTGCAGATCCCAAGTACTAAGTTTGAATGATCACTTTGTTTCGGTTTGGCATTAGCCAAGACCTATTGATCTTGCTAAAACTATATATATAATATACTTGCATACTGGGGCTTTTACCAGCCCTCTTCTTCCATTTGTCTGTTATTGTGTCAATCATATCTTTCTTCTGCAGAAATGCAGCATGTAGACTAGCGCAATAGTTCCGCCTACTTCAACTACAGGCTCACTTTACTGTGAATGATGGCATTCTTCCTTTTCACTAGGAGCACATCAACACACAAAGTAGTTCCCTTCCATGAATTAATTATTATGGCAATGTGTATTTTTGAGACCCAAAAAATATTTTCGTTTTTAGCCATTTTTTTTTTAGATTGATGAGAGCTCCACAGCTCCCCAAAAATAATGGTTTGCAAAAACATTGACAAAAATAAACAAGTACTGACAAAGTCAAAGGCTGGGAGTCAAATCAAGACCTATGCTTTGCCAATGTTTGTAAAAGGAGAGTGAGTGTCCGGAGTCCTGCATCTGCAGACACTGGATAACCAGAAACATAAATACACACTAGAGAGCAGACACAGGAACAAAAAGTATTGAGCAAACACGTACAGACAATTTGGAGCATGTGCAACAATGCATGCAAACAAACATTTCAAGAGAAGCGATACACAGTACGGAGAAAGTCAGCTTATGTGCTCACATAAAGGGCTGTACTTGGGCACTTGGCTTATCGCCCTTCTTCAAATTGGTGAGATTACCTGACAACAACACAGATTTTCCAATCACTCATCGCTGGCCCAGCGCACAAAGCCAAGTATTAAAAGACAGGCCCTTGGGCGAGCCAGTAGGTGTGCACAAGGAACAGACTAATAATACCTTAAAAACAAGTTAATCTTCACTTGTGTTTTATGCATCACAAAATTTAAAGAGCTAATTCAAAATCTGTGAAAATTATAAACTAGGAGCCAAAGCAAAGAAAAGCTATCCACGCCATCAAGCACATGCAGTATCATCCTACACTGGCATTTGAAAAGTTGAGTGTAAGAGGGCAGATACTGGTACTTAACAGAAAAACATATATTGTTATACATGTTGCTAATGTTTTGAATGTTGAAACTACCCTAGGGTATCTTTAATTTTACTCGCCTTGATTGCAGAGACTGTGGCAAAGACACCAAAAAATACACATCCCCAAAATATTCCAAGCCAGGCATTAGACTAGTAAATTACTATGTCCACAAACATTTGGACACACTTCTGCTACTTTCCTTCTCTTTTGAAAGAAGCTTGTAAATAGGCTAATTAAGGCTGGCAATGATATAAAGGGAAGCTTCAACATTTGGAAAACAAGCACGTGAATGTATTAGATATTTTCTGTATTGTTATTATTTTATCAAGTATTGCCAATTTAGATTCCGTATAAAAGAAAGATCCATCCAATTGTAATGTTATTTGCAAGGAAGCATTCTAATAGATATCAATTTCACAGGACACGTGACTTTTGAGAAGTGCGAAGACAAGCACGCATCTTTAGGTGACCCTCTGCTTGTCTAACATAACACCATTTAAAACATGGCTGTCAAACAACCTGTATGGTACCAGGAAGACAACTAACCTGCTCGCCTCTGTGTCCTTTTGGAAATCCTTCAAACTCCAATGGTCCAGGAGATTCTGCACCTCTCTCACCTGGAAATCCAACATCTCCCTGTGTGGAACCAAAGCAAGAACATGCATGAATCTACAGTTCAGATTGAACATTAATGTCAGGCCTGATCGTGCCAAGGGTGCCTAGTAGAAAACATATTCCATAATTGATTTGTCAAGGACCTGATTTGCACTCTGAAGAACAGTTCCGTCTACATTCACATACCCAGAGGGAAGACCTGCCTGCTCCCCACACAGACAATGTTTTAGCAGTAAAGGTAAGGAAGAGAGGAGCCCCCTTAATATTATAAAAGTAGGATTTTGATCAGTTTGTGAGCACACAAGTCAACTAACATATATGATGCATTTACACAACACTCACTCAATATTGTAGAGCCACCCACACTCGAGATCAGGATGCAGTTAACCATCAACTTTTAAATACACAAAAGGAGCAGATTACAACTAAAGCAGGACCACCACATCAGTAACACTGCACCTCGAATTACCAGTACAGTCTTTTCAAGCTGCAATATTGCCTTATTACAATCCTTTCCATGAGAAATGGGGAATATTTGTGGTACTCAGTGTTCAGCATCAATTCCTGCAGGTTTTTCATACACACCAGACACTTTTCACCAATGTTGAATAAGAAAATGTATACTGAATTAGATTTAGAAAATGAATTTGAGTATTATTAGGCAGTAAACCATAACTCAAAACTTGGCCATCGGGTAGACATGGGTCTTCTTTGTGTCCGCACAAAGGGGTCGATTATGATTGTGGTGAATCCGCATCCTCCGGGCCGGTGGAAGCCACAGCCGTCCCCGAGGATGCGGATTCACCGCCGCGGACCCTGAAAACACCCCCGCCAGATAATGATGGCGGTGGGATCAGCGGCGGACGGCAGGTCCGTCCGCCGAAGATCCGCAGGATGTTGACCGCAATTCCAGCCAAATTACGATCTGTGTGCAAACATGCTTTTCCGCGGCGGATTTTCCGCCGTGGAAAAGCATGTTGAGATTTGCTTCTGGGGGGCCCTTGCGGGCACCCAGGGTGTCGGGGTTGGGGGGTGCACATGGGGGGTACCTATGGTACCCCCCTTCATTTTCATGCACAAAGCGGCAGGCACCGCGCAGTGCCTGCCGCTTTGTGCATGTAAATGCAAAGCATGCATTTTTAACCTTGCGGCGGGTGCTGCTTCAAGCAGCACCCGCCGCAAGGTTAAAGATACGGGATGTGACCGCCAGGGTGGCGGTCACATCCTAATTGCTATGGAGGGACCGCCGCTACCCCTGCAGATGGTCCCTCCACCTCGGGGTGGCCTCAAAGTCTTCCTCAGGATTCATGAATCTGTGACCAAAACATAAGTGGAACCATAGCCATGAAATTACATTTACACCCAATCATCTTGCTATCTTCAGCCTTGTTTACTATCTCTTTACCTTGATTAAATCTCCTTTTGGCATTATTTTCTATCCTTTCTGTCATGTGACCATGGTTTGCCCTCTTTAATACACTTATAGCCTTTTAGAGGGGTCTCTCATTTCCTATTCCTCTTTTAACTTCTGAGGTAATCTCAGGAATCTTCTATTGTTCCTTCTTCTCACTTGTACACTTTCCCTTGAGTGATGCCTTCCAGTTGATATCTCTAAATATCATTTTGCACCTGCATTCTTCTTATTTTTATATGTATAATTTCTCATTTCCTTATTCTAGTAACTCCGTCCCACACTTCTAAACAGCCATATTTAGGCATGTTTACACTTCATTACACTGCACAGTAAATAAGTCTATTTTGCGATTATTAATAATACAAAAGGAAAAACACAGTAATACCACATCTGACACCTTCAATAATGTGGGGTGATCCTAGGTTGCAGTAATACCAACCAGTTGTATGTTTTGACACATGAAAATGGGAAATAACCGTTGTATTGGGACTTTGGCCTCTGATCTCACAATTTGCCCTAATTCTGGGACCTTTTCCTACTCCTATCTCACCAGGTTTTCCCCTGAAAGATGCAAACTGTTGAATTAGGATTTCAGCTTTCCTATATCACCCGTAATCCTGATTCAGATGGTAACTCTTGACATCATCTGAGCAGGGATTTACAAGGGATTTGTAGTAAGGGTCTCAATTTCTGCTCATAAGTGCTAAAATGATTATGTGGAAAATGTGGCCGGATCTTAAACGTATTCCCAGCGACAGCAGGCTCTGAAATATAGCACTCTGCAAGGTTCAACCGATCTGATCACAAACCAAGGTATTTACAAAGTAGGTCTATATAGAGCAGATAACATAAGACCTTACTTGTTAAATATCAACATTGGTTTCAACTGTTAATTTGAAAACAATAGTTTCATGTTTTAGAGACCATCAATGAAAGGCATTTAATAACTCACTACTGTATAGAGATAATTTAGGTACAATCAGAAAACGTTGTTCAATTGAAGGCTGTGCGGTGTGTGACTTGTTAGATCCTGCAGTTCACCAACATTATATTATGCAAGTACCTTTTCACCAAAGAAATATTCATTCATTCGACGCTAGCATTTGTTTCACAAATCTTACCTTTTCTCCTTTCTGTCCTTGATAGCCAATCCCCATATTTCCCTGAAAAAATAGGAACAAAGAACAGGAATTACTTGACACATAGCATAACTACAACCTTATTTATTAACTTCTTTTTGAGGCGAAGGATAAAGAAAAAAGATTGATACATGATTTTTCAGAAATTTAGGGACGAAAATAAATGCTCTCACTATGCAAAGCCTTAGAATTCGGATAGGGCCATAAAGTTATGGCCCCATCAGAATTTCAGATTTTGCAGGAATATGTATGGGGTATTTCACCCGAAAGAAATGTGGGAAAGACCGATTCCCATATGTTCATCCCTGGGGATATCACGGCGCTAAGGATTACAGTGATGGGTAGGGTCCGCGAGATTGGTGGATCAGATATCAGTCTTTGGGAAATAGGTATGTTTTGAGTTTTCTCCTAAAAATGTTGTAATCTTTGGTCAGCCTGAGTTCAACTGGAAGCTCGTTCCAGTGGCGTACTGCGAGATGCGAGAAGGTGCGGTCTCCCATTCTGGACTTATTTATCCTTTCGTTTCGGCAAGTGAGAGGTGTTGCGATCTTAGCGATCTGGTACGAGTGTAGAAAAATAATTTGTTCTGGAGGATCACGGGGCCTGTGTCATGGAGTGTCATGTGGTGTATTTGTCTTTGTTGCACACTAGTTCGGCTGCAGCATTCTGCACCACCAGTAGTCGTTTGAAGAGGTTGTCCGGCATGCAAACGAAAAGTGCATTGTCATAGTCCAGTCTGCTGACCAGCATGGCCTGTGTGACTGTCATCCTGCTTTCCAGGGGAATTCATGGGAATAGTCTTTTTAAAAATTTCAGGGTGGCGAAGCTTTTTCCACATAGAGTTCGTCTATGGGCCTGCAAGGATAGTTTATTATCGATTGTTACACCCAGGTTTTTGGCACAGTGCTTGGGTACTGGGGCGTCTCCCAGAGCGGAGGGCCACCAGGATGTGTCCCAAATATGTTTGGCTTCCCCAAGGAGCAGGATCTCGGATTTGTCTGCGTTTAGTTTTAGGCAGTAGACTGCCATCAAGTTAGCCATTTGGGTGAGGCAGCTGTTAAGTTTCATTTTGGTGTCATCATGCCCCTCCCCAATGGTGATGGTTCGTTGGGTGTCATCCGCGTAGGAGCACACACCAAAACCCCATTCTGTCCCAATTTGTGCTAGGGGTGGGACATAGGCTTTGAACAGCATAGGGCTGAGGGAGGCCCCCTGCGGGACACCGCATTTCAGTTTTTTTGGTTTGGATGAGAAAGCACCTAGCTGTACAGTTTGAGTTCTGCTGCTCAGGAAAGAGCTGAGCCATTGAAGGGCCTTTCCATGTATTCCTTTCTCATGTAGATTCTCAAGTAGGAGGTGGTGGAAGACTGTGTCGAACGCTGCCGACACGTCTATCAGGATCAGGGCCACAGCCTTGTCCTGGTCCAGTGATGTTCTAATATTGTCCGTGATGGCCAGCAAGGTAGCCTCTGTGCTGTTGGTGGCCGTGAATCTCATTTGATAAATAAGTTGTTGTCTTCCAGGTAGTTGGACAGCTGCCTATTGATCAACTTCACCAACACTTGAGAGGTAGGGAAGTTGGGAGATAGGTCTGTACTTGACCGGGTTTATCGCACCTGCTTTTTTTAGTAGTGGAGTTACTAGTAGTTTTAGTTTTAGTAGTGGAGTGGAGTTACTATGGCTTACTAGGATGCTGTTTCTAGGGATTTGTTGAAAAGCTGTGCGATAGCTGGGGTGAAGGAGGGTATGATCTGCCTGAAGACGAAGTGTGGGCAGGGGTCAAGGTGAGATCCTGATTTGATTTCATTCATGGTTCTGGCAACCTCTGCTTCAGTAATCGGGGCAAAGCTATTCAGTTTAGCGTGATTATTGGAGGAACGGTCTGTTTCTCCCCTGTTAGTGGGGACCACTGGGGTATTTAGGTTAAATGTTGAATAGATTTTCTCTATTTTGTCTGTGAAAAAGTTGCTAATCATTTCACAGTTCTCTGCTGAAGGGTACTGCATTTGTGACATGCAGGTAGGTTTGCATAGTTCTTTTATGATTTTGTATAGCTCTTTAGTTGAGTTGCCATTTTTGTTTATTCTTTGTGCAAAGTGTGTCTTTTTTGCTTTTTTTTATGGCGTGATTGTAAATTTTGAGATCGGTTTTGTAGGATAGTTTATCGGCATTCAGTCTGGACATTCTGGAATTATGTTCCCTAGTTTTGCACTTTTTTTAGAGCTTTGATTTCTGGTGTATACCATTTTGCAGAGGTGGTTCTTTTTATGGATTTAGATTTGATTTTTGGGGGCACATAGATTCAGAGTGTGGGTAATCTCTGTTTCGAGGTTCAATGTGCCTTTATTAGTTCCTTGTTATTCCAGTCATTGCAATTAGCAGCAACCCAGGCTTGCATAATTCCATGGAGGCTAACTAGTTGATTTGTGGGCCTCTAGTGCTGAGCACCTAAGTATCCTGGAACAAGGCTGCAAGATTGTTCAAAAATATGATTAAGAAAGCCCATCTCTGTGGCTGTGGAAAAATCACTGGAAGCGTTCCATGACCATATCAATTGTTGTTTTTTACCTCCAGTTTTCTCTTACCAAATGTCTGGGTTGGTCCTCTTGCCAATGCTCTGCCCATGTGAAAACACTTTCTCAACATTTCTTGTCAACTTTGCTGGAATATTTTTACTCAGTGAAAGACTATGTCCATAGAGGAAGAATTAGTTATATATCAAAATTTGATTTAATGTAATTTACCTTACGGCCTCAATGCACAGCATCACCCAAGATACCTGTCTACGTCTTTTATTTTGGGGAACCAACATCTTTCTAGGGAGGTTATCTATCACTCTTATGTCCACAAATTTTGGGTTAAAGCAGTGAGGCAATATCATACAATTACTACCAGCACCCATGCCTCTTTTAAAATAACACAATAAGGCAAGAACGTGAATCCCAAATGACAGGAGCTAGCAATTTGCCTGGTTCTCACACTCAAGGAGGTAGGTTCGTTCTCTTCTAAAGCTCTTATAGCATTGGTACAGCTACAGAGCTGGTGAAAAACTTTACTGATCAGGATGGGAAGAATATTCTTAGGATCTATCTTACAACCCATCACAGGAGCTTCCAGATGTGCAGTTGCTCAAGATGATCTGTGTCATCAATACCCTATAGCATTCAATATTTTCACTACACAAGTTTCAAAGAAGGGATGTTGCAGAGGTTATGGATTCAGATGTAAGAAGTTGAAAAGTGAAGTTAAAAAGTGAATCAGTTAACCCAGTCATAAATATGTAGGTATTCTTCATATAGTGTTAGAAACTTTATGGTTGGTGTGACTGCAGCTCTGTACACAGATGCAGGCACTGTCAGGAGATATCCAATGTCAACTTTAAACAGTAAGCTCAGAAACATTTACTGGAGTATAGTACCGTGAAATTCATAAATCTCTTGTACCTTTCTCCCCAAAACATTTAAAAAGCTAATCTTCTCTTTTGTGCTTAGAAGAGGGACTAAGAGTCGCTCCAGGGTTTACTGTCCTGTGGTGAAATCTCACTTTGGCATAGCTGTAGGAAGGTACATCCTGACTATGGTTGCCCCCAACTTTTTGCCCTGTGTTTTAGCTGGTTTTGGACATAGTCGACCTGGGACCCTGCCAATCAGGACCCCAGGCCTACTGCTCTCTCTTTAAAATGGATTCCATGTACCCTAGGTACATTTCCAATTGGTACTGGGCCACCTTATCAGACCCTGTAACTCAGGGCATAGGTGTACCCAGGGCTGCCAGGGGCTGCAGCATGTATTATGCCACCCCTGGCTGGCCTCCTAAATTTGACACAACTGGCTGCATGACAGCTGGGGCAAAGTCGTGTAATCACCCTTTGCTGTAGGTGTAGTATACCTATACCTAACCCTAAAATGGACACACAGATTCCTATCAGTCACTCCTATGGCAGGCCTTGACAATCCTGAAGGCAGAGTGCTTGGAATCGTGTGAGATGGTGCTCTGGCATGAGCTGAGCCTGTCTGCAGCTTGCGGAATCAAGTCCTAATAGCTGTTCCATGATATCGCATACCATATACTCTTAAGTGCATTATAATCCTCGCGGTTAAATGCTATCTTTGGTATTGCTTTATCAAAACATGTCGAGTAAGGTGTCATACGAATTGGAATACTAACCCCTCGCCAATTCTGGCGACGGGGTTAGCATTCCACCCTTCTAGAGGGACACGACATGTATGTAACTGTGAACCCCGGTTAAAGTTAACTGAAGCCTCAGCTCCACAAAATGGATGCTGCCACCACAGACACGAGTCTGACCCCCTGCAGCTGGGAGTCCTTCCAGCGAGGGGAGCCTGGACAAAGGGTTTCCTGTCAGGGGCGGTGCTAGCACCGTCCCAGACATGGTTTTGTGTATCCTGGGTAGGCAGGGCTTTTCAGGAAGGTGACTGCTGAGTGGCACCCCGGTGCTCACTACGCATAGGCCAGTCAGGGGCACACCAGCCCCTGGCCTGGGGAAGTCCGGCAGGGGAGAGGGGTGTAACCACCCCCCTCCTGGTCCCACCCATAGGCAGGACCTAGTCACCGGGTCAGCCCCCTTTTTCAGTATAAAGATAGGAGCTGGCCCCCTGTTCAAATTAGATCATCTTTGGAATCAAGATACCACTTTCTTCGAAAGGACTTCACGATTTCTTCTTCAAGATTCTCCCTTGTGGCTAAGGAGTAGTCACCCTGCATCAAGCGGGCACCATCCTAAAGAACACTGCGGTCTGCTGCAAGTCCTTCATCACGAATCCGACGACCCAGCTCGACGAGACCCGGCTTCCCTGGCACCTCTGACCTCTACTCACCTCTACAGCCAAGCTGAGAACCGTGAGTGCGACGAGACCTCGAGGGACCGACGATCGCCAAGACTGCACGACATCTTTACTGCAAGCCCACCGTGTCCTCCACTGGTGAGTGCTTTGGGGTCCGAGAAGCCCCGACCCTGCGCAGCTCCAGCACCCAAGGTCAGCCTCCCTGCATCTCCACGATCTGCGTGGGGCCCTTCTGCTGTTTGCTGTGCACCGCGTTGTTTGGCTACTAGCCGGCTGGCTTGTGGCCTTCTGAACGACGCCCAACGACTTCACGACTGCTGGTCTGGTTGCTCCAGGCTGGCCCTTGCTTCCTTCTTCAAGAGAGGCACCCCGGACCCTCCTGGTCCACTCCAGACGCCATTTTAGGTCCACCGCGTGGGCTTGAATTTGCCAAGGCTTTGTTGCCCAATCCTGGGTCCAGCGACGCCGACAGCTTCTATCTTCGTGGGACAGCTCGATCCTCCATCCTGGTCGCCGACAACGCCTCCTGGTCCGTGAGATCTTCGAGCTCAAGCGTCACCCACTCTCCTAGTCGAGGTGGCTACCATCCGGTGCCCTCCTGGTGCCCACTGACTACTGGCTAGTAGTCTCGAACTTGGTCCCCTCTGCTTTCAGGTGTCATCTATCTTCGAGATCCAGGCTTGGATCCACCTGAACTTTCTTCACTGGTCACCGGCCAGCATCTTTTCTTCCGGCTCCTGGTCCGTCTACGAGGATTCCCGACGTCTTTTCAGACCTATGCAGCTGCAGCCCCTGGGCTAGGTAACTTCGGCATTTCGGTGCCCCAGCATAGCCTCACTATCCGAGGGTCAGAATCTACTTTCGTCTTTTTCCCTACCAGGTCGGGTTCGCCCGAGAACACTAACTTTCTAATTCCTAGCTACCATAGACTTTTGTCCGCATCTCGCGTGAGAGTGCACACACTGCACCCGAGTCCCCTAGGCCTCCTAGAAGTAATCTAACGATTCCCTAGTCAAGTCCTAGCGATTCCAAAAGCTATTAGTACTGTACTTACCTGCTAGGAATTTCACATTCCACTTTCAGAGTATATGGTTTTCCGTGCCCCTCGGGCATTTGTATATACTGTGCTAACTTAAGTATTTTTGTAAGAGTTTTGGTTTGTGCTTAGTACCCTGTCCTCATAAAGAGTACAGGGCTGTTGTGATCTTTAATAAATAACTGTTTATTTTCATAACACTTGTGTGGTGTCCTTTCACTTGGTGTTCAAGGGGTATATGTGTGGTAAACAGCTGGCTTAACACGCCCTCTCGAGTCTTTAGCCTTAGACTGCTCGTATCCATGCTACTAGGATATCTGGTCTATAAGGTTGACTTACAACCAATCATCAATAAGGGTTGCTGGACTGATATATAGTGTTCACTAGAATAGTGAGCACTGCATATCAGGCCACCTTCTCACAATAGCTAAAATGAGTTTAGAGTGACACCACCTATTTGTGGGGACCATGTTATAACAAAGAATGACGCCCCAGAAATAGATGGTGTGTCAGGAGGTTAGGGTGACTGATGCTATGCCCAGTATGCCAGCTTTCTCTGGACAGCCAACCAAGTCTCTTTTCTAACAATGATTGAAAAACACTATGTACTGGGTTGCTACCTAGAGCCACCAACAGTGGTTAAGAAGTGGCAGCAAGGCTTTTCATTCATCGCTTTGTTTTTGTCTTAGTCCCCCTGAGCTATAGAGTATGTCTAGGCGAGGGCCTGAGCACTCTGTGTTGAGGCATCCCAAGCTGAACCTATCCATCGAAGCACAGCAAAGCTAAATCACATCTAGGTATGCTTGTGTCATAAGCGGATGTGATCTGGCCACGCCGTTAGGTTTGGACTGCACCTTCCGGGGCAAAGTTGAGAGTGACCCCTTATGCAATTGCAAAGATGAGGTAAAACAATGTGATGAACTATGGCAAAAAGCCTCAAATGTGTTAAGAAAAAGAATATGTGGAATACATAGGCAAAAATATCTCCACTGCATAAAAGGGGTTTGGGCTCAGATGTTAGGAATGACTATTTGGAAGAGGAACAGGAGAAGACATACTTTAGATTCCCTTGGTTAAACCATAATCATTATCTGTTTAGCAGTCTACAGAATCAACCAATTATTGGGATAGGATAAAAGGAAATGACATATTGTCAAACGGTTCCATGTTTAAATATCGATGTAAAAAATATAGTTTACAAAAATATCGATGTAATAATATTGAATACAAAAATATCGACTCCCTATACTTAAACAGGTAAGTACAATAATATTGAATCAAAAATATCAAAGTAAAAATATAGGTGTAAAAAACATCAACTTAAAATTATATATAACTTAAACAAAATATATTAAATAATATTAACATTTTAATAAAATAAATTACATCTAATATATATTTTAACTAAATATAACAAATAAACGTAATTTAAAAAAAGATACACACAAAAATGTGTACATATACATATATTTACTTAATTAAATACATGTTATTAACTATTATCTTTATTTAATTTATAAACTTCTTAAATTATATAGAAATAAAATAAATACATGTATCGATAATTTAAAATAAAATAAAACATCCTATATTTAACACATTAAACGATTATAAAAAAAATAAAAAATACATTTCACAACACAATAATTTCAATAGCAGAGAAAATACTGGATAGCGGAGGGGTAAAAAAATTACTATTCCCGCTCCAGTAAGTGCAACCGTAGGTAAAGTGCTGGATAGTGGAGGGGTAAAAATTACTAATCCCACTCCATTGAGTGCAAATCAGGGAAAGTGTTGGATAGCAGAGGGGTAAAAATTACTATTCCCTCGCCAGTGAGTGCAACAGTAGGGAAAGTGTTGGATAGCGGAGGGGTAATAATTACTATTCCCACTCCAGTGAGTGCAAATCAGGGAAAGTGTTCGATTGCGGAGGGGTAAAAATGACTATTTCCACTCCAGTGAGTGCAACAGTAGGGAAAGTGTTGGATAGCGGAGGTCTAAAAATGACTATTCCCACTCTAGTGAGTGCAACAGTAGGGAAAGTGCTGGATACCACACCAATAAAAAAAAATCAACATTTTAAATAAATTAAATTTCAATTATTAACATAAGTAATATTGAAATTTAAATATATTATTATTAAAAAAGATAATAAACATTCATTAATTACACATTATTTAGCACTATAACATCCACAACACACCTAAAATTAATTACACAATTACAATTAATAATTAATAATTAATGAATACAAATTTATCAACAAATAATGAATGCATTAATAAAAAAATATTACTTCTCACCATTTACACCTATAAACACCACAAAACACACCTAAAATGAATTAAACAATTACCATAATAATGAATAATTAATTTAAATTAATTAACTAATTAGCATACAATTATTAATTAATTAATGCACACACGTAACTCAATAACATTACAATTATGAATAAATATAAATTATTCAATAAATTACATATAATTAAATTACTTCCCACCCTATTCCCCTATAAACCCACAGCCGCTACGGAACTAAAAACGCAAAATTCATTATAAAAAAATGCATTAACTACTAGAAATAATAAATAAAATCTATATAATTAAATCACTTCCAACCCTATTACCCTATAAACCCACAACCAGCTACGGGACTAAAAATGCAAAATTGTATTTAAAAAAAATATATATTAACTATCAACATTTTAACACATATATAAAAATACAAACATTTCTCATACAAAATACTAAAATACATAAAAATAATAAATCAATATTTTTAACTATATTTTTGTACACGATATTACTTACCTGACAATCGATATTCTTGTCCACGATATTTATGTATACCAATATTTATACATCGATATTCTAGCTCTGTACCTGTCAAACATGTATATTCTGCTGGGGTGATGCTGGCAAACAGTTAAGAAATATATTATTCTACGTCTAACTGACCTGTATCCGATACCTTCTTTATATCACACACTGTGTAATCTATTATTGTATATAAATGTGTGATTATTTATAGGTCCATTATATCACTGCTTTCAATATAATGCAATTGAAAAAAAATGAGAGGACCTGGGGAATTACTAGCATTTAAGAAATGATGGCTCCAGCATTTTTTAGCCATTACTTTTTGTAATACATATCTGTTGCCTTTCATTTAAAGCAAACATAACAGAAAAATAATGTTCTAATATTCCCAATAAATCTATAAAACAATCAGGTTAATGAACCCTTGACATTTCAGCATTAAGGTAGCAGGACAGCTCCAGGAGAGCCAAATGAGAGCAAAGTAAAACAAATATTCTTTGATTCGGATTAAAATATTACATCTTCTGAAATTTAGATTTCTAGAGATTTTACCTGTACCCCCAGTGGTTGATCAGCTTTTCCGATTTCGATATTGTTTCCAGTATCTCCCTCCACAATCCCAAGTATATCTACCAAGATGAGACTTATTACCCACAGCGCAATTCACTAGGAAAATGAATGTTAACTGCATACTTCCTATTCAGTATTTGGTGTCTCACTGATAATTAAGCTTCGTGTGATGAATTGTCTGACTAGCTGCTCTCCTCCAGAAGTTGATACTGGACCATTTATATACAAAATAAAATCAGAGCAGAAATGGGAGGCCATCATTTCTACACCAGACAGGAAAAGAAGTCCTGGTTTTAATCCGAAAAACATAAGCAATATGGAATGTTTAAAAGGTCCTCCAAAGAGATGAGTCCTGGAGATAGAAGCTGAATATTTGGAATGGGGACCTTCTCAATATTTAAGGTATTTCAAGGGTCATGATTCAAGAACAACATGGAATTTCAAACGTTAAGAAACACATAGCTATAAAGTCGTGTATGTGCTTATGTAAAACTTGCCTGAAACAACAAACACATGCATCAAGAAACAAAGACAAAAATCTACACCAATGATACTTACTTTTAGTCCTGGAGATCCAGGCAAGCCCAGTGGACCCTGCAAGGGAATTCAAAAAGAGTCTCAATATGAATTTTAACAATTCATGAATACTGGTCAATCATTGTAAATCGGCCCTGAAAGGTCCCTGACTGATTTTGATGAACCCTTGACTAGTTCCCACATTTGAAGGTAAAATAAAACTCTTGCCCATGGATAGGTCAATCTCTAAAAACATGTCATGCACTGATCTGTTGTGGGAATTACACAAGCATGTATTTATTTACTCAAAAAACTACTAGTCCTACCAAGTGGTAATACCAATAATTAGCACCATCTATTATCTAGAAAATTGAGGCTCGTTCAGCCAGTCATAAGGCTTACAATGCAGACGTTGTTTGCCTGTATTCTAAGAACTCTCAAAGTAAGCAGCAGTGAGTAGAAACAGATATAGCTAGTGGGGAAGTGTTTATATATACAGAGGTTGAGACAGTTGCACTGGTGCTAGTGGTATGATTACTCATGCTGATCACCTACAGATCTCAGTTGGTTTTTACACTTCTTGTACAGCCAATGTTTTAGTTCAGACCCATACATTTTGGGAGGGCAATTAGACTGTTAATGCCCTTAGGAGAGGGTAGTGACTTCTAATTGTTCAACCACTAGTCTAACATATGCCACTAACTGGGTAGATAAACCAAGGCTATACTTTTTCCTTACCTTAAAGAAGACTTGAAAAAGGCTGAGAATTTAGAAGAAGAAAAAGGAAAATAAACCCACCTGTAACCCTGGTAGTCCAATAGGTCCAACAAAACCCTGGGGACCCGGTGAACCTTGAGGCCCCTGCATGAAAGAGACATCAACAATTCATCATAAAAGAACAATTCTTAAGTAATGAAAGAAAACCAGAAATGTAAGGCAGATCAACAAGTACTATCAAAATGATATTTGTCCGTAGAACTACACCAGGAACTGACACTTTTTTAGTACAGCGGAAACAAGAGAAAAATCTGAAAGCGAGAGTGTGAAAACTGCCCAAAGTTCTGGTCTACTATTGATTTTCTTATCTTAAGTAAACTTAGTAGAATGCATGGGGAATACACGTAACCTATTCGAAAATAGATTTCTTATTGTCATATTTTGTATCATGGATGGCATTGAGCTTCCCTTATGATTCCCAAATCAACATAAAGAGACCTGTTTACCTGTTCAAGGGGATTAACAAAGCACATTTCAAACATAATCATACTATGTCATTAACTGATAGATATTTACTTGTATTGTGTGATTCAATGTAAACCAATCAAGTTTCTCTTTTAATAAGGGTAAATGAGGTTTGCAACCCACAAGGAGGACTGAAGAGGTTTGTGGTGTAGAAACCATTTTTTATGTTACCTGCTCACAGCGAAAGGTGCATAATGCAGTGGAATACATGTCTATTTCTAGATTTATTAAGCATTATTATCTACTCCTGCTGGAATAACAGGAGTTAATTATCCTCCCTCTACTTCTGAGTGCGAGCCAAATTTGAGGTTGTATAACAAATTAATAGCCGCTATTGATATGCTGGTAAAGGCAATAATGATATTTTCAAAAACTCCCCCTCAAAAAAATTGGGAGTGCTGCGGAGGCATGAGCTTTTGCCTGAAGAGATTGTAAAGAAATGGCTCTATTTTGCCCCAGCAATCCCTCAGTCTTTTCATTAGCAGCCTGTTTACACATGGCAGTCTGGCCTGCACCTTTTGTTTGATGTTGCTTAGAAAAAAGCCTTATCAGCCAAAAAACGTAGAAAAATATTTGTTTACGTTTTAAAGGTTGTTGAGGTCAAGAGGGATGTTTTTGTCCTATCTCTTCAGGTAAGAGAAAGTTCTTGCTCCAGACCCATAGTGCACTTGAGGGCCATTGGAAGATATCAGAATGCTTCTTTTGCGGACCTGTAAAAATTGCTGTAGCTGCAATGAGAGCATTCCGATTGGCTGGAAAGCTCCCTGCATTTCATCCAGGCCGCTAACATTTCTAGCAGAGGATTCTTTTTAAATCTGAACTAAAAATCGTTATTCATCGAAACCCTAAATGATTACGTGATAATGATTAGGGTTTGAAGAGCAACAACTTGTGTTTTTTAAGTGAAAGGATGTTAAAATATCTAATTTGATAGGCTCTTTTGTCTTGTTTTATAGGTTCAACAAAATTCATCCTGAAGAAGGGAATTTTCTTGCTGAAATATGCTGAGGCTTATCATACTTAATCCAAAATTACAGCTGTTTTGAATAAACAATAACATGAATCATCTTCGCTAAGTACTGCAATATAAATGAAGTTCATTCCATCACAGTGTGAACTTCTCACTTCAGGGAAATAATGCATACATTTTTTTTTACCATTATTTATTTATTTAATTGTGATCTGGGTGTCTGAGCGGAGTACCTAAATATGCCAACGTATTGTTACTGGAAAGCTTGAGACTGATTACAAGGGTGTTTACATGTTTTATGCAGTGAAACAAAAGTTATGACTGGCCAAGCAAAATGGGCAGGAATTTCCCACCCCCAGAGTTACTGATACAGGGGTATCGGTAACTACCGGGCTTGGGAAAATCCAGCCCATTACAAGTTGGACCCTAACAGACCACTAAGAAATAAAGAATTACTGGGGAAAATCTGTTACACTGGTACTAATTCCCCTGGTAATTTCACATTTTTCTCCATGCTCGCACACAGATTTTGTCTGTTTTCAGCAGCCGAAATCTCCGGGTAAAATACAAAGATCCGTGGTTCTTCCACAAATCTCATAATTCCGAAGCTGTTTCTGGCCCTATGGGAATTAATAGGTCATTCATATTGAGGGCCTTCTATGCTTGCAATTTGGAAGACTGCCTTGAAAAAGTATCAGCAAGTGGCAACCCTTCCTTCTGCTGTAAAAAGTAACTGCTCCTAGCAGTCAAGTGCTGGGCAGAATAATTCAATATAGTAGGCTGTGAGCTTTAGGCTTCATTGAGGTTTGCTGACCTGAAATCAAGTTATAAATCAAGTTAATCCGGAATCAATTTCAAACCCTTATAAACTTGTAGGTGAAGGATACCTCGAATATAAATGAGATATGTAAACACTTACAATAATTTAATTTACAAAACATGCTTAAAGATAATAGCTGCATTAGAACTTTGCTTCATCTTCAATACCAATTTTTTTGCTAGGACTTTGGAATCAATGTTCACCTTGGAAAGAGTAGTGGACAGATGCCAAAGTATTGTGTGCTCATAACCTATGGAGTAACTTTCTGAGACAAGCATTGGCAAAGCCAATAGGTCTGGCTTGCTTTCCGAATCCTGACTATAATGTCAAAAAAGTCTGCTGCAGTGAACATAACAAAACAGAAACGGACTGCCTTCAATATATAGAGCAACTATGAGACAAAGAATATAATGTGTGGTGCTGCAGCGTACTTTGAGATGTAAAACAGTCCCTCATGCATTACAATACAAGAGTACTCTAGGAAGCGGAATGATACACCAAACTCTGGGAAAAGGCAAAGCCCACACTGTGCATATTTTAAAGAATTGGTAACAATAGGTAAACAGACAACTGTGCTGCAAAGCCAGACCTAAAATTAGCATTGTCAAAGCCAATAGGTCTCACCTATGAGATTTTTAGCCGTGGTGTACAGCAGAGCGGTTAAAACCTGAGAACCAAGGGTGCGCGGACGGGGCTGGGGAGGCAAGCGAACAACAGAAGGTGGGTTTTTAGGGGTGGTGAAGCAAACTGACAATAGAGTGCGGCTGGGAGGGCTTGGGGAAGCAAGCAGGCAACAGAGTGTGCAGGAGGGGTTGGGGTGGCAATCTAACAATGGAGAAGTAATGGGGAAGCAAGCTGACAATGGGGTTATATTTAGATATGATGGGATGAGGAGCAAGGTGACAATGGAGGGTGGGCAGGAGGGACTAGGGCAACATGTTGACAACAGAGAAGCTAACTGACAATGGAGGGCAGGTGGGAGGGGTCGGGGCAGCAAGGTGAAATTGCAGAGCGGCAGGTAGCCCTGGGAGAGAAGCTGACAACAAAGGGAGGGCAGGAAGGGCTGGGGCAGCAAGCTGAAAATAAAGGGTTGGCAGGAGGGTATTGGAAAGCAAGCTGACACAAAAGGGTAGGTGGGAGTGGCTGGATCAGTAAGACAAAAAAAAGAGGGAGGGTGTGAGGAACTGGGCCCGCAAGCTGAAAATGGTTCAGCACATGGACTACGGAGGGCAAGCGAGAGCAGATGGGGAAACACACAGACAATGGAGGGAGGGTCTGAAGAAGCAAACAGACAATGAAGGGTGGGTGAGAGGGCTGGAGTAGAAAATGGACAAGGGGCTGGTGGGGAAGTAAGAACAGCAAGGGAAGGTAGGCAGTGAGGAAGCAAGAATGGCAACTGAGGGAGGCTGAGAAAGAGGAAGACAGAAGGGGGAGAAGTACACAAGGGAGACATCTGGACAACATGCACTCTTGTAGAGCACTTAAATAGAAAATTAGTGCCTAAAAATGAGTAGTGGAAGTACACACGTAATGCATTCAGGATCCAGGGGAGGGGTAAACACAAGAAGAGGAGGGAAAGCCTACAGAAGCTGACCAATAAGGAGCAAGCAAACGAGAGTGACAATAAATTTAATCAATGGTAAGCAGTGGGGGAACACAAGGCCTACTGTAAGCTAACAACATGTGTCGCAAAAGACAGTGCATGCAAAGTTTTAGGCAAGACCTAAAAAGGAAGAAAAGCAACATGATGTCCTGAGACCTGTGAGATCAATGTGGCATAAGTCTCACACCTTTAAAACAAATGTAGCGGGGGCGTGGCCAAGATGGCGGCGTGAGCAGACGTGCTTTGTCGGAGCTCCGGCCGCCGGCCGTTAACTAAAGCATATTTTCCAGCAAACGCCCTGAACCGAGCACTTCCCCGGCGGGCCTGAGGCCAGCATTGCTGCGGGGGGGTGCAGGACGGCTGTACGGCCGGTTCCCGGCGCGGAACCCCGGCTGGACCTGGCCCGGAGATCTGGTGGCGCTGAGGGCCTGGAGGGAGCGCGGCGGGACAACGAGGCCGCGGGAGGCGGAGCTTGCACGCCGCGTCGAAGGTGCCTGTGCCCGGCGGCTGCTGCGACGGCGAGCCCGGCCCGCGCTACTGAGCGCGAGGCCCCCGCGATCACCTGTTGGGGGCTTCTGCGGGCTCGCCACGCTGACCTGCAGCCTATCGGAGTGCCCAGCTGGTGGTGATCAACGACGGACCTGGCCTGGGTCGAGTGTGGGAACCCAGGACAAGGAGGTGAGGAGCGGTGGAGGAGGGGGCCCCCACCCCCCCCGGCCCAGCGGACCCCCTTGCACGTGGGGCCACCGAGTGACAGCGGAGGCCGGCTGGCACCCCCGCAGGCACGTCCGCTAGCGGCACAACACGGCGGCAGTCTGGGACGACCGAGACCACGATCCGCCAGCGCTGGGCCTATCGGCGTGGCCCCCCGCGGCCACTGGTCCCCGCTTGCAGCACCGGCCCAATCCTTGGCTGACTCTGCGCGCCTGGACATTCGGCGGGAGAGGGGGTGGCCTGTCGGCACGGGGGCACGGAGAGGATCCACGGGGACCCCGCACGTGGTGGGACAGCGCGGGGCCTCTCACCCTGCCCGACGTGGTGGCGCTGACGCTGGGGACACCCACACTGGTAGCCGAGCCCTCCCAACCGCTGCCCCCCCGGAGGTGAGCGGGCCCCCCTTGCTGCGAAGAGGCCCCTGTGACCATACTGAGCTCTCACCCTCTGGACAGTGCAACGCGGTGTGCCGCGGGCGCCATCTTGGGCAGCTTCCCGCCCGGCCTGGCCGGCGCTTCCCGCCTCGTCCTCTGGACCCGGCGCCCATGGGGAAGCGGAATGGCCCCGCGGGGCCAAATCCCCGGGGAGACACGGACAAGCAGACGGTGGCCTCGTCGCCCCCTGGGGGAGCGGACCCCGAGGCTCCAGTCACGCGGTCCTTTCTGGAGTCCCTGTTCACTGGGCTGAGGGAGGACATCCACGCCCTAAAGAAGGAGCTCCAGGACGAGATCAAAGAGGTCCGCCGCGACACCGCTGCCATAGGGGAGAGAGTGGCAGACCTGGAAACGAAGAGCGACACACGGGACGCCGAAATAGGGGCCCTGAGGCAGGAGCTGGCCCGCATCCATGACCAGCAGGTGGATCTCCAGACGCATGCCGAGGATCTGGAGAACCGCTCCCGGCGGCATAATATCAGGATCCGAGGAGTGAAACTGGCCCCGGACACGGAGGACCTCTTTCAGTTCACACAGGGTCTCTTCAACCACATCTTGGGCCGACAGGCGGACGCCCCCCTGCGACTGGACAGAGCCCATCGGACGGGCCCGCCGAGGGCCGACGCAACGCACCCGCCGGACATCCTGGTGTGCGTGCAGGACTTCAGGACAAAAGAGGAGATCCTAAGCAAGGCACACCACATGGAGAGTATCACCTTTGGCGACCATTCCCCGGCGCTTTACCAGGACCTGGCTGCACTTACCCTAGAGAAACGGCGCACCTTTCGGCCAGTAACGGCGGAACTGAGACAGCGCAACATTTCCTACAGCTGGGGGCACCCCTTCCGCCTGGTGTTTCGGCTTGGCAATGTCCTCCATCAGCCACGCACCCTCAGAGACGCCTGCCGCGTGCTGGGCCTGGAGGAGCAGGTGGTCGACGATGGGTCACCGGGAGAAAAGACTTCTAACGAGGTTGGCCCAGGTCGCTGGCAGCAGCAACGGCGCAGGCGCAGGCCGAGACGCCCCGCGGCAACTGAGATTGAAGAGGGGCAGAGGGCTGCGGTGGAGACAGTGGCGCAGGGCCTGGTGCCGGCAAACAATGGCTGACCGCTGGGTGAGCGACGCACTAGTTCCGCAAGCCATGGTTGGTTCGGGCTAATCTAGTCCGGCGGCGGGAGCGCGTGCAGAGCGCTCCTTGGTCTTCCCTGATGGTGACTCTGTCTATTCGTCTGTGGCGGAGTGCTTCGAGCGGGCCGACCTGCTTGCGGCGCCACCACTGCCCCCATTCTACGGACTTACCTTACCACGGGTCCAGCGGCCATGTGCCTGGACCTGGGACAATGTTGGACCACATTTCTTTGCCAGTTGGGGAGAAGGGTTGGGTAGGGGGGCGGGCTCGGGGAGTTGGATGGGAAGCGTTTGCACCGAGGGAGGGGGGGATCCGGGCGGGGAGGTCGCTCCGGTTGAGCAGGGACAGGGGGGGACTGTCGGGGATGGGGGGGAGTTGGGGGGAGAGGGGCGAGGGGCGGGGGGCTCTCCTTGTCCAGGGGGTGCTGACATCACGGGAGGTGCTGACGGGGCTCCCGGCGCAATATCTTCCGCGACCTGCTGGCCTACTGTCACGGCCTCCGGGTGGGTTTGGCGTCTTTCTCACTATCCCAGACATGCCACGACACCTCACAGTGCTCACGCTTAACGTGCGGGGTCTCAACAGTCCGAACAAGCGCAGGGCGATACTATCCTGTCTCGAGCGCTCTAAGGCGGATATCTGCCTTCTTCAAGAAACACATCTTCTGCGCAGCGACCAGCATAGGCTTAAATCACGCGCCTTTCCATGGCAGTTCTTCTCCTCCTCCCTGAAGAAGGCGGCAGGGGTGGCGATCCTAGTGGCTAAATCCTTTGAGGGAAGGGTTCTCCAGAAAGAGGCCGAAATTAAAGGGCGGCTTCTGCTCTATAGCTTCCAAATTGCAGGCCACACCTTGCTAGTGGGCTCCGTCTATGGCCCGAATGAGGGGCAGGAAAGGTTCTTACATACAGTTCTAGAGACCGCTACATCCACCACGCACACTCACTTGCTGCTGGGGGGGGACCTCAACATCGTGTTCCATAATACGGCGGACCGCTCAGGCCAAAGATCCGGGCAGGTAGGGGCGCTCACGGCAGCGGGGCATGCACACTTAGCAGACTTGGGCCTCACCGATTTATGGCGACACACACACCCCCTAACCACTGCCTATACGTATTACTCGGCGGCGCACAAAACATATGCGAGACTGGATTACTTTCTGGGCTCCTCTCAACTGGCGTTACAGGTCGAGGGAGTGGAGATACTGCCAGCCGCACTATCGGATCACTCCCCAGTGGTGGCGACGCTTCGGGTGGGAGCCATGCCGGCTCCACAACGCCACTGGAGGCTGCGAGACGGACTCCTACAGCTGCCTGACACCCAGACCCGGCTCACAGCCGCGATTAACCACTTTCTGGAACACAACGCCAATGATGATACCACGAAGGCCACCCAGTGGGCGGCCCTCAAAGCAGTCCTGCGCGGGGAAATCATCTCCATCGCCACGGCCAATAACAAAGAGAGGGCGCTGAAGCGTGCCGAACTTACCCAACGGGTGGCAGAACTGGAACAGATGCACCAGCGCACAGGGGCGGCCAGGGCATGGCGACAGTTGTGCGCCGAACGGAAGATGCTGGCGGCCTTGGATCAGGACGTGGCGGAATACGCTGCTATGCGTCTCAAACACGCCTACTACACCGGGGGCGACCGTTGCGGGAGGCTTCTGGCGAGCAGGCTACGGGCACAGACTCAGAGGCAACAAGTGCGCTCTCTCCTGTCGGCCGATGGCGACCAGATTGCGGAAGACGCGGCAATTGCCGCGGCCTTCGGCAATTTTTATGCGGCGCTCTACGACGCAGATCACCTGGACCCCAGTGCCGGTCCGGCCTACTTGCAGGGCGCGGAGCTCCCCACCCTTACCCCAGCTCAAGCAGACTTTCTGGAGCGGCCCATAGGCCTGGAGGAGGTCATCTCGGCTATTGCCCGCCTCAAGGTGGGGAAATCCCCGGGACCCGACGGCTATACCGCGGCATTTTACAAGACCTTTTGTCAGCAACTTGCCCCTCTCTTGCGCGACCTATTTAACACATTTGACACGCCCGGTGCCATACACCCGGACCTACTGGAGGCGTCTATCTCTGTTATTCCCAAACCGGGCCGTGATCCGGCAGCCTGCGGTTCATACAGGCCCATCTCGCTACTGAACGTAGACTTGAAGCTCTACACTGGCATACTAGCGAGCCGCATTGCACCATATATGCAACAGCTGGTAGACCCCGATCAGGCGGGCTTTATCCCTCAGCGGCAGACCAGCGACAACACCAGGCGGGTGCTGCACCTCATTGAGGCCGGGTCGCGCACTAAACCCGGCTGCATGCTCCTCACCATCGACGCGGAGAAAGCCTTCGACAGAGTGCATTGGCCATACCTCGATCAGGCCCTCCGCCACTTCGGCTTTGGGGAAAAACTCCGCCATCGCATCTTCA